>NC_079553.1:12102465-12717196 GCF_015846415.1 Triplophysa dalaica
GTGCTTGGTTCACATATGGAATCCGTACAGAAATAGATGGCAGGCCGACAGGCTTTAACTGCAACCACATGCCTGCTGGGTTCTTTTTCTTCATGTTCCATTGCCTCTCTAAACAAAGAGGACCAATGCTCAGTGGAAAAAGAAAAAGGTTTTGCCAGCGTTTATTACACCACACTTATTTTGAAATGGTTCTGACGTGTCTGTGACAGTGTCATCTAGTCTTCGGCATGGGTCGCTTTCCATCAGTAGCACTTGGAGCTGGGCCTAGATCCATGGATTTGCCAGACAAGGAATATAATAGGAAATAGCAAAGCCCAGTCTGTTTGGACTGTAAGACTGAAGAGAAAGAAATGCATGATGGGGTATGAAATTCTGTTAAAGATAAGTCGGAATATTTGCAGGTATGTTCCAAGTTCAGTACAGGTAGCTCTATCCAGTTTCATGTTTATTTGTCATATATACAGATGTCAGTGACAGTATTTACATTGAAAAGGTTTTTTGAAGGCTTAGTTAGTCTACACCAATAGAATAGAATAGAATAGAATAGAATAGAATAGAATAGAAAAGAATAGAATAGAATAGAATAGAATAGAAAAGAATAGAATAGAATAGAATAGAATAGAATAGAATAGAAAAGAATAGAAAAGGAAAGGAAATAATAGAATAGAATAGAATAGAATAGGATAGGATGAGCTGAGATGAATAGAATAGAAAAGAAAAAATAGAGCAAAGTGAATATTAAGTAAAAAAGATAATGAAGAAATATAAAAAATATTTAGACTTAATAAAATAAAATATAATACAAATAATTTTTATATTTCTCCATTATCTTTTCTAAATTTTAGAGCATAATTTACTGTATTAGTGGCAGAAATATAAAGGTATTTACAATAAAGTTTACAACAATGGTGTTGAACATCACCAAAAATGATTAAGACTTTTTTCAAAAATCTCATGTACACAAATGTATTTATTTACATTGAACGTAATTAGGCCACTTACACCACCATTCTTTTACACAAATAACAAACTATAGTTAAAGCCCTTATAACTAAGCTTTATAAAGGAATGTGTTGGTATGAAACAATACCTTATATATTATTTTTCGTTGTTGCCATGGCAACGTAACATAGGTACATGTTTACTTCAGTTGTATTTCATTCTAATTGCAGTATTTGTTTAGTGTTATGTTCAATTTCACTTTGTTTCAGGTGCCAGTCTGCATACTGCAGATCAGAGGTACTTCTGGTTCCACCACAGTGATGGAGACACCATGAGTGTTCAAAACTCAGAGGAGATGAACCTGTGCTCCGCTGTGTGGGCTGTAGTGGCTTACGTGGTGGCTGACCTGGAGGAAATGCTGCCCAGATAACAAATTACCCTGAAAAAAAGCAAACCTCTCCATGAGCTCACAGCGGCCACATGATTCCAGGACACTTTTGTGATTTGATATTATAATATCCTTGATCACTCCATTATCATCCAGCATACAATACTGTTTTCTGTCTTGTATAGTTTACTTTCATTTTTGATTCTTATGTAATTTTAATGTAATTTCTTTTTATATTGTAAATTTATCTTCAAAATGAAAATTCTGTCATCATTTACCCTGTTGTCATTTCAAACCTTTGTGAATGTCTTTCTTCTGCATAACACAAAAGAAGATATTTTATGATATATGTTGGTAACCAAAAACAAACAACGGTATTACGTTTTCAACATTTCTTAAAATATCATCTTTTGTAATTTGCAGAAGAAAGTCATAAAAGTTTGAAGTGTCAAGAATAAATAAAATAATTTTTCCTTTTATCAAAAATAAGTTAGCTTTACGGATGTCAATAAACTGATATGCTCTTAAACGCTGAAAAATATTCCCATTTAGAAGATATAAATATTGAAAACTGACAGTCTGGCACGTGCACCCAATCAAATCTAGAAATTCCATGACATCACCCTACACTTCAGACTCTCTCGTCCAATCAAATCCGCTTCAGAATCTGAAGAGTTCCACACCTTCAATATGAGAGCTACGGAACCGGCACCTCATATCAGCCACTTGTTCACACATTTATTATGTCCTAGATGGTAAATGACGCATAATGCATTAGATGGGAGATAGGGGTTGATAACCATTAAGCAGCAACCAATTGCCAGACTGACTGTACCATAAACGAAACGCTATTGGTTATTTTAAAAGGTAGCGGGATACTCAAAATGTCTCTTGCTCTCTGCATTTTTCAGTTGAAATTACATCAACATATCAAATAATGCTGCGCGTTCCAAGGCGTTGCACTGGGACTTTGAGTTGAAGTTCCAAGCATGTAATTTGTGTCATAATAGAAGCATCTGTAATAAATGTACATACAATGATATAAATAAAGAATTTCTTACCCAGTCTATCCTCTATCTAAAATTAGTAGTGACTTCATGTAAACAACGAGAAACAGAGATGCGTATATACGTCATACAGTATTGCAAAGTTCTTTTTATTCCAGATTTCACAGAATGAGCCCTTAGTCATCAGAGTTTATGATTTCCCCTTGGAAACTGAACCCAGTTCTCCTTTCCAAAAAACAAACATGTGGTCATGAGGTAATGAAAACGCTGTCTCCCAGTCATCCTTCCTCTATTTTTACCATTGAATCTATTAAATCTTTATCAGAGTTACGTTATGGAGCTGATTGAAGTAACATTAAATTATAGCATTATGTTCATGTTAGCATTGTTCAAATTAAAAATATAAAGTGATTCAAATTGTAAAGAATGTAATGTGTGGTAGTTATTAGTAGTAATACCTTTTTACTCTATATACAGTATGTGTGTGTTGTCTAAATTTCATTGCTTGCATGACAATTTATTCTAGTATAACATTACGTTTTTACATGTGATGGACATTTTTTTTTAGTAGCGCACCCATAATCCAGACATGCGTTCTTTATTCTTTGATTGACATGGAAAGCATATATTGCTGTGTTTATCAGGCAATGGAAATGCAGTTGTATTTTGCGTGTCCATTATGCTGTCTGTGTCCATGTGTCCCTGCACTTAATGTAGGTTTTCAATTACATCAAAGTAAGTTCTTGTTTCTATGACAACTTAAATTGAGGGACAATTTGAGCACTTTGCTAGGATATCGCTATTTGGTTATGCCACAGCATCTCTATTCAACATTTTCTGCCACACTGAGAGAAATGTCACAGACTGGAAAATAAGGTGACTGGTGTTTAACTGTTACACTCATTGTTTGTGTTGTTTATATTATTTATTTTTGCATTCAATGATCACATGTTCTTTTTTGACACAACACTTTGTGCACAGAAAATAATAGCCTACAGGCTATAGTAATAGGTCAGTTTAAAGTGAAGACCTGGTTGTACTTAAGAGGTGCTTGCTCTACTCCTGACCTTCACTTTCTCCTAGACATAATAATTTTCTCCCGAATCATCAAGAAAAATGACTCTGCAAGAGGTTTTGGTTTGCTTTGATCGGGTAACAAAACCGTGCAGGCATCGACTCAGATTGCCTTTACATCCTCGTGGGCCTCAGATTAGAGACCAAGAAAGCATTTTTCTGGGCTTAGTGTTGCTTCACCCAAAAATGAAAATTCTGTAGCCCTCTATTCGCCCCCATGCTGTTGCAAACCTGTGTGAATTTCTTTCTACACTGTTATATCGACGAGAGAAAGCTCCATTCTCATTTCAAGATTTGATTTGATTTGTTGTATTATTTCTAATTTTAGAGAAACATCCCTAAATTGAGTTTAAGGGTGCAGTCAAATTATTGGGTGTGGTGGTAAAAAGCAACCAGCGTCGCACCTTAATGGTTCTCACCAACCTGTGAGTTGTGAAATGAGAGCTAAGGTCAATCTGCTGTGTAGAAAAAACATCTGGAAGCTTTTAACTCAGCTTGTGTATGTTATTGCAAATGATGTCAGGATTTGCAAGGGCACCGCTTGGCCTATGAAAACAAAAATGAGAGCTCCATCGACTCGGGGCCCCAGACGCGGGAGCTGCGCTTAGCTGACGTTCCAAGAGACTGCGGACGCAGAAGTGTGTGGAAGTGAAGCTTTGGTCTTCGATGCATGACTGATGCATGTGGAAGCGGTCAGTAATTTAATTACAGGTCATGGAAGCATAGCAGCTCGAAGGCGGGAAATTAAAGCACCCAATGTGACTTGAGAGCCATTGATCACACTGGACCCATGTTTGAAAAAAGGCTTCTGCTTACTAACAGACTTCCAAACAGGGCCATTGAGGTTTAATGAGGTTAAGCAGAGATTGTTGGGTGTAATGAGATGGAAAATGAAGAGTCAGTGGGAAAGGCCACTATTTCCTCCATTTACCTACACCAAAAGCATATTTTATAGCCTTCTTGTAAACATACACAAACCCAACCGAGTCACCTTTACAAAGGGTTATGGACGCCCATCCATCTTGCTTTATTTATAGAATCAACTCCTTGTCCCTTCACACCAATGTGTTAGAACATCAATTCAAGCACACCAAATATGTGTGTCAGACTTATAGAGGAGACCTAAAATAAAGCCAAGGTGCTTCAGGAGAGTGTTGAAGCCTGGTGCGTCTTAAATCAGTGCTTCCCAAACGGTTTTCCCCTGGGACCTCGATTTCACATTGCATCAAGGGTATAAATAAATGTTTATTGTTGGGGGAAACATGTTTCTCAATTTAGCGGTTGTAGTTCTGCACTGGCACAACACAGCCCAGGTGAAAAAGTGCTCTACAATACACATATTATAGTGGTTTATTATCATGCACAAATTTTGCATTTTTTTTACAAAAAAAATTATGTCTTGTTAAGATAAAATTGGGAAGATGAAATTGTACAAAAACTATATACACTTAATGTGTAACAGTAGAGTACTGTAAGTGTATTATGGACATATTTCCATATTTACCTGGATGTACTTGGTTGTTGCATATAAGTAACAAAAATGTCCTTAAAACAAAATGTTGAAACTTACTGTTTAGTTTCAATCTTAACATCTACTTATTGAGAAGGTTTTCAATGTAGTATAAAGTTTGATTGTTTTGGCCTTTGATGTTGGCTTCAAAAGAGTAAACAATTTTTTTTGTCATTTGATTTACAGTAGATCATCTTAATGAAATACACACAACCAAAACAAATCTTTTTGAACTTATTTAAGGTCATATGATTCTGTTCATTTACTTTATAAATCTTTGTCTGTTTTGTTTGATTCCCTAAGGGAAGTGATGTCACCACAAGTCTGCATTTCTGACATTAATTCAGATTCAGTTGAAGGACGGTTTTGGGAACAGTCTCTCTATGAGCTGGATGCCTTCAGGCCAAATGTAGATCTTTTTAAGGAGAGCTCTCCTAAAGCTGCCAGCTTATGATCACGTTGTCGACTGAATGAGGATACAGGTTATTGCAGGTGTGAGAGACACAAACCGTCATATTGCAGTGCAGTCTCAGGATACTGCGTAGTGATGGGAGCAGAAATATTTTAGTAAAATATATATATATATATATATATATTGTCCATGCATACCATGTAAATGATTACATACCATACCGTATACTATATCTTACTACGTAAATATTATCAATGGGTGATATTGACTCAAAGTTTGGGATACTTTTTAGCATTTCCCCTACTTAATTTCATACTTTTGAAGGCATTTGTGCTGCACCTGTGTAATTGAACCATCTTGTGATTCAAGACTTGTGGAACATCAAAACAAATACATTTCTTTATAATAAACATGTCTTATAATAACAAAAAAAAGATGTATGCAACACAGACAGGACAAAGTGAAATCCATCATCTCTTATGCAATATGTGCAATTTATGGCTACTCTCTTATATTAAATAACCTGTTCTGAAAGATGATCTGAACATATTTCAGTAAAATGGACATGGAAGACACGTAAGGTATCACTCTTACACAGTTTGTGTGTTGTCAAGGCAACAGAAATCCACTTGGGATTTGTTAAAGCTGGAGGTGAAGTTCAGCTATGGCTGCCAAAGCAACATGCCCTCTCAGAATTTTGAGGCATGTGTTTTATAAATGTGATGTAAAAAAAGTAATAAATAAATCTGTAAAATACTGATGAACAGATTCAACTACTTGCAATTTCTGTGAGAGAAATTAAATCCTTAAGGCCCATTCTTAAGAATTGTGTGCTTTGTACTTTTAATAGTTTGGGAAGGGCTCTTTGTTATTCCTGTGTGAAGCGTAGTCCACATATAGAAATGATTTACAGCGTCTGGTGTGGAATAACTTGATATATAGTCTACAGTAGATGTTTGAATCTATGAGAATTAAATTGCACGTATGTAGTAGGTGAACACATTTGGTTAAGCACTGAAGTAGAATTCATCCTTGTCTAAATTTGTTCAGTCCAGTTGATGTCACTTAAAAAATCAGCATGACACTTCCATTTATCATTCCTTTCAGCATTCTTTCAGAATTTTATCTTGCATGAATTCATTAATACAGCATGTTTCAGGGCAGTTGTTTGCCATTGTGCTAAGTGGATTTAGATCACATCAAACAAATCCACTTAAAACTATATAAATGGAGTTGCTTTTATTGATTAAACTGTTATAAATAACTTTTGTTCTAGATCGTATTGATCAATCGTATTATTATTAATTATCTGAACAACTTTTAATATTAAATGGAAAAAATAACCCCTTATAATAAAGTGGAATGAAGAGCTACTTGACAAATCCTTGATTGAATTAATAGGGCAGTGTCTTTCTTTCTGCTGCTGTGACTGTGATCTATGGATGTGCTCCACTGCTCAATAGATGCATTCTCCACAGCCTTGTGTTTTCACATGGTAGAATGGTAGATGAAACCAAAGCAATCCACCCTATTCAATAAAATGTTCAACAGATGCCACAGATCAAAAAACTTGAATTCCTGGAATTCTTTGAAGCATATGTAGGGAACACAGGCAGGTTTGCTGCCTATTCAGAATAAAATAAAAGCCTGAAAGAACGTCCCTGAAAAACAGACCAATTAATCTCTTTTATTCAAATGAGCCTTCTTTTATTGCTTGTGTATCTTATGGACCTGTTGTGGATCAGGTATTGTATTTACTTATACATAAGTAAATACAATAATAATTAATATTCATATAGATTAATGTTTATTCTTTTTATTTAGAGAACAATAATATATTTAAATCAATTTAAACCTATTGGCTGCGTTGACCTTGTTAATTAAAAAAATGTAAAGCTATAAACAAACTTTTCATTATGTCTACAATTCAGTACATACCTTACAGAGGGAATACTGACATTGCTTTTTGAAAGTTGTATAAATTATACCCCAGTATTATTTTCAAATTATGTTTTGTATTTGATATTTCAAGGTGGCAATGAAAAATATTTCTTTCCTTTGTCGTTCCATGTACTGTTTTTACTATTTTTACTTTTACAATGTTTGACAAATTTACTGCTTGACTGGCAAAAATGGCAAAATCAAAACATAAAAAATATTCTGTTTTTTAATAGCATCAAGATGAGTGGCATTTCTTTTTACCTCATGAGAACACTGTTACATTAACTTAAAAAAATGCAGGATAATAAAAATATCTGGGACAGAATTGTTGGTTGAAATTGAGTGATAATATGTGTCAAAATGAATAAAAAATCAGAACATAAAGGACAGAACAATAACAAAAATCATCATGTTTTAATGAAATTTAATTCCTTGAAGAGATTGAAGAAACATCTGGTCATGTTTCTAATATGACCACAGACAACGTAGTAATGAGTCCTATTTTTTACATCTAAAACAATTAGTAGATTCGAATCATCTTCGTTATGATGTAAAAATAAGCACTTGTGGTGGCTTAACAGTGTCTTTTCCATCAGGCATCAGAAAGTTTATTTGTCCTGACGCGGAATACATCGACTTCTCTCTGACAGGTTGAAGTGTACATCCACTTAAACTTATATGGCGGCTTTTATGAGCCACATGTCACTTTCTTCTCATTGAAATTGATTCCAAGAGCACGTTATTCCTGAGATTCAGGAAGAGCGACCAGACTATTGAAAGTCTGCTGATGCAATTTGCTGCAATCGAGCGTCATAAAGCCTGCTCTGCTGCCTATTGTCTATAATGATTTTCTCTTTCTTTGCTGTAGTTTTTTTTTAAGATTCACTTAAAGTAGTCGATCATCCAAGTTGTGTTAAGCTGCGGAGTCTATTTATCATCATGAGATTGCATCCAGATCTGTTGGTGTCATTTCCAGATGCTACAGTTTTGGTGAAAGTTTGGGTATCATTAATGGCTCCCGGCTTCATGCTGTTACATCATTGTCTCACAGCTGGGAACATACACAAAATCGAAAGGATGTTGTGCAGAATTTTTGATCTGTTACAAATCTAATCGAGTATATCTTGCACAGATGTTCAATGACCTGTTCTCCAATCACAAACTCTCAGTATGCGTCATCAACAATGTTTCACGTTGTGCCTAAATGCTGTTTTATTCTTTTTTTTCAAATCGCACTGTAGTTGCCTAAAGTTTGTTATAATGAAATGGTCAAGGGTCAGAGATCTGAGTGTTTGTAACATGAGAGCGTGTGTGTACTGTGTAACGTGAGAGCTTTACATGTGTGGTGTTGAGTCGATGGCGATGAGAAAAGCAAGATCACAGGACTCAGTGACAGATCTCATTCTGTTCCCACTCCCACACACACTGAGCTATGACCTTTCTGAACCCATTTTCCCATCGTGTTTTTTAATTTACACCCACTAAAATGAACCTCTTTTTCCATTTCATTTGCAGTGTTTCTGTCTTTTACATGCCAACCTAATAAAATCAATTTCTCTATTAACCAGGGAGGAGAAGTTCTGTCTTAGCTCCCTGTGTACCTTCAGGACGACCACGGTGTACACTGCCGTTCAAATGTTTAGGATCATTCCTTATGAATTTTTCTAGAATAAGATAAAACCTGTCAAACAATAATGTGGTGATGAAAATTATGTTAGGACCAAAGAAAACTAAAACAAATCAAAGCTATGTTATATGGTAGTGCCTTTAAAGTACTGAAGCTGTAAAAAGTAAGTAAAATGTTTTCCATGCTCTTTTTTTTACAGTGTATTATATGGCTTGAATTTGCAGAATTGCCATTAAATCAGTCAGTTTTTTCAACTCTCATCCGCTCTTGAGATGCTTTTAAAGTCCCAGTGAAATATAAATATTACATTTACTTTTATTTACTATTATTACTTTTTTTCATGAAATATTGCTGTGTTTACTATGAATAGATTATCAGCGTGGGTCATTCTCTTTTTAAAAAATAAAGGTACCCTCATAATCTTCAGTTAAAATTTGAAAATGCCCTTCCGCCCTCTAGTGACTTTGGATCAGTGGTTAGATCATGGGTTCGAGTGAAAAACAAGCCACGCCCACTATTTTGTCTCATTCTAAATTCTGTTTCAATCTGAAATGCATTGGAATAGCCTACGGAAGTAAAAACAATCGCAACTTATGTTCACGGGGACTAAGCAGAAGTTCTTTCCATCTATGCTGGACTCTAATTTTCTGCATTTCCTCATTATTTAGTCCAAATCATCAATTTCAAAAACTTTATTGAATAAAATGTAAGTTTTATAATGGAATAAAAAAATCACAATTTACAATTGAAATCACAATTGAAAAAATAAGCAAATGTCTTTTGAACAAATAATAATCACAAAATACATCCCAGTTAAGAGATCCTAAACTTTGAACAGTAGTGTAGGCATATTTGTGCAATTTCAACGGAGCCGATCGAGGGATTGTGGTTATAATTGCAGTCTTTCTCTTCTTGGTTAAATTCAGCACTGGCGCAGACTTCACATCTTGATCGACCATTTGCGGTGGTGTAACCGTTTACAGTAACGTCATGTAAATGATGCTTTTGGGACTGTGGGTCCAGGGCAGCGTGGTAAACGACTCAGCAGGAATGTGCATTATAGACTTTCTCCTGTTTTAATTCATTTCTTTGTTCCAGTGCCTAAACAGCCCAATGCTCTGTTCACTATCACATTACAAAACTTGGTCTCATGTACATTTAAAGAAATAATTCACACAAACATGATCATTTTCAATGATCAAAAATTAACTCATTTTCATCTGTTAGTCTTTCCCATTGCTGTTGGGTGACTTTGTCATGCCCGAGATTTGTTTCTGTTACTTTTCAACAGACACTGGACTGGCGTGAAATGCTGAATAATGGTTAAACTAAAGTGGCCTCTTAATTGTTTCCACGGCTGTATATTCCTCGTGGTACATTAGTTTCATTTTCATAGTTGTTTTTAGTGTGTCATAGGTGAACGAACATACAAAGAAAACATGACAGCTGTAGTATGCATACTGAACCCACTTATGTACTGGTTAATAAGTACAGTAGGTACTTTTGGACAGAGGGTATGCCGGGTGTTTCACTTTCTTTAGTGGAATATCAAAGAAGACCATGGGTTTGATAATAATGAAGTTAGATTGGAGCAGTCTATCATCACTACATCGAAATGTGTGTGTGTGCTTGATCTGAAGTGCTTTCAGATATTTGATTAGTGATGTAGATGAGGAGAGGCCTGTTGTTTCGGCTGTAATGGTCCATTATGTTACTCTGGGATGAAAAAAACTCTATGATGGATCCGTTACAATTGAGCTACGCCAGAAGCTGCAAGATCAGCTCTCTGTGTGAACAACAAATTGAGAGAAAAGAAAAGGCCAAAAAAGAGCAATGCAGCAAACAATGAATACAAATGAAGGCTTTAGAGATGACCGAAAGTGATGGATCGCTCGGTATTTCCGGGGTTTTGATGATCACATTACAGTACTAATGCATAATTTCCGTGCTGGGCAGAAACAGGCATGGCCCAGGCACCTTAGACGTTTTGCTAGGATGGAAATATATGCTACACTTTATGAATATATTTTATGTTTACCTCCCAGCCTGGCTTTGCTGAGACAAGCTGGATTTTCCGAATGCACATATTTGGTATTTA
Organism: Triplophysa dalaica; assembly: GCF_015846415.1. Taxonomy (NCBI): domain Eukaryota; kingdom Metazoa; phylum Chordata; class Actinopteri; order Cypriniformes; family Nemacheilidae; genus Triplophysa; species Triplophysa dalaica. The sequence continues at coordinate 12,113,465 of NC_079553.1, forward strand.
CAATCCGAAACACCTTCAGGGTTGAATGATTTGCATTAAACTACACTCAATGTATCTGGTCAGTCACTTGAATCAAGCATCCTTTTTTTCTACAATTATTTTATCTTCTGGGAAGAGAGGAAACAAGAGCTTTGATTTGTCCGTGATGTTTCACAGGAGGTTTGAAACGTTCATGATAACTGCATTTCATTTAGAATGTAACTTTATAGAAGACGGACAGGTTGAGCACCATGCTTTGGATTTTCCACTTCTTGTTGATGATTTTGAATCAAAGATATATGAGGAAATTGGGTGTTTCTTGAAAATGCCCTAATAATAATACATTAAGGCAAATTACATTATCACCTTTTATGACTGGCAAGGTTTCTTGCAGGAGTTTTCTCTAAAGACATGGTCGGGTCTAATACACTTTGAGATAGACCAGTGCAAGGAAATGTCCTGTAACTGGGTCGGAAACGGCCTTTTAATGTGGTTCATCAATGGCACTTTACAATGATTTTAGGCCTGCGTAACATCATGTATATTCTTTTACTGTGACAGCAGAATTTGTAAAGCTGATTTGACTCTAAATGGATATTCACTCAAGATATTTTTACTCTGTTTGGACTGTGATCTGTGTAGTTTGTGCAACATTGGCACAACTTTCTTTCTTCTCAACCCTATTTCAGCCGAGCCCAATAGGAGTCTGTTTTCATTTCCAAGCATTTCATGCATGAGACGCAGCTTGGGTTTGATTGACTTGAACGTATAGCATTTGACCCGAATGTTTCCTTCAATGTAAAAAGGCTTATAACGCACTGCTGAACTGCGCAGTCAAATCAAAGCTGGAGGCAGGTGAGTGTCCTGTCACACATGTTAATTCAGTTCCTCTGAAACATCTAATCATCTGCTCTCCTTCATCCTCTTCAGCCGCCTGTCAGCTTCATGCAAATAATCTCTCAAACCTTTCACGAGAAGCTTTTTATATGTAAATCTACTCTGAATCATCTCGTCTCTTCTTTGTAAACACGTTTTATTTGTTGGTTCATCAGTTTGTAATGATGCCTGTATAGAATCGTCTCATTATACAGAAGTGAATAAGCGTTTAGTTATACTGATTTCTTTGGAAATGAGTCCGCAGTGACAAACGTTAGATTTTGAGTTAGTTTACAGCGACATCTAGTGAACGAGTCTGTACAAACGTTTTTGAATGAGAGTCTTCCATGAAGCTCTTACTAGAGCGATAAGGTAATTTATGAATGCAGTATTTTTTATTCATTAAAACAGAAACAAACGTAATAACCAAACTTCCGCTAATAATAACTGTTGAGTAGTTGTAATTTAATTTATTACAATTAATAAACAATACAGTATCAATAAATGACCCAATATAAAGTACTCGAAAAGACGGAACTCAATTAGATAAAATACATTTATTGTAACGATGTCATTATGTCATGTGCCTTTGATTTATGAAATACTTATGCTATTATTTTTCAAGGGGAGTATAATGACATTTTCACTCACTGAAGCCGGGAATGAATCTCAACTCAACTCAACTTTATTTATATAGCGCTTTTTAAAATTTTCATTGTTACAAAGCAGCTGTACATGAGACACATTAAATACAAGAAAAACAACTAAAGGCATATACCTGTAAAAACAAGAAAAAGGTGAAAACAACAAAAGACAGACATACAAATGCTCCACACACACAATATGCATACATACTTACACACATTGACATAGACGCACAAACGCAAACACACTCGCACACACGCACAGTGAAAGCACACATAGGGATAGAGATAAACACAGGTCAAATATTAAACGGACTATAAATTCTTATATGCAATATTAATTATGTCTAACTTCTAAGTTCTAAAGCAGCCCCCCCGGCCAGGCAAATAGTGCAAAACAATATGTAAACGGTGGCGAGGAACCCAAAACTCTAATCGAGAAAAAAAACCTCAGGAGAACCCAGGCCCAACCGGGGGATTCCAGTTCCCCTCTGGCAAAAGCTGCTGCCTCTGCACAAGCTTAACAGTGCTCGCACAACAAGGCTAAATAAAAAATAAAAAAAACCTTTCTAATAAGGTAAATTATAGATTTAAGATTATCATTAACAATCTAATAGCATTTGAAGTGTTGTAGAAAAATTGTGTCAAGTTGCCGCGTCCTTTATCCAGCTCTATCATCTCAGCTCTTGTCAGGTCATCGCTTCCCATTCTCAGCTCTGCCATCAGAATCCACTTCATTCATGCAATTCAAACACCTGTGATACAAATCTTTTTAAGTCTATTTATTCTTCACATAACAATGCCAAAATGCAAAAAATAGCTGTAGGCCAGTGTTTTTCCATCTATCCTGAAGAGGGCAGTGTATGCTCTGCATGTGTGACTGCATAAAGCTGTTTACATTCTTCATAACAATGTGTTTTTGAATTTGAGTTTTTCATTTGAATGTGAAAATCTTTGTCTGTATGGTATATTTGATCAATTTGCTGCATTCATGTTTTTTTCTTTCGTTTATTTAAAAAAAGTTATTTAAATACTGTATGTTGTTTTGATGACATCAGCATGCACATGCAGCTCAAACCACGTCTACTTGTTTTCCATCAGTAGATTTACCGTGTTACGGTTGTATTAAATTTGTTCAGAGATTATATTTTATAAACCATCTGCACAGAAAGCAATCTTACTAAAACAAGATTTCAGCTAAAAGAAAAGCGTCAAGCTATCAAAACAGAAAATTAGCATTGACATTCTGATAAATATGTTATTTATTAGTGACACATAAGCCTACAGAAAAAAGACAGAACAGTACAAGGACAAATATAGAGATAACACTTACATATATATTAATCGTTAAATAAGTGTTTATTGGAAGGAAGCATAGCGGTTTGAAAAGATGGTAAATACATAAAATCTACATAAAATTATGCTAAAGTAAATTCTGTGAAAATATAACCTTGATATCTTTAATAAATGTAATATTGACTGAGGCCATGTCAAAGATTGAAGTGAAATGAATGGTTAAAATCACTCATAATTAGATTATCAGACCCAGGGTCAAATTATCACACACAGGGTCAAAAAGGTTGCAAAAATGCTGCAAAAAAAGAAAGAGAAAAGACAGGTACAGTATGCAGTTAATTTTGATTCCCCTTTTGTATAATAAGAAGTCTATTCATTTTATATCACAGAGTTTTGAAAGTTATTGCAGACAGATTCAGAATATGTAGCTCTGTGAAATGTCCCCTGAAACAGGATAAAGAGCAGACAACATATGTCCACTTCATGCAGCATGCCCATGGTTGAAGGAGTGCATCTTTAAACATTAAGATACTTGGACAGCAAAACTGGCCCCTTTGGCGGGAACCGAAGGCGGGAAAATACTGTCTGTTGATCGCATTTTCAGATGAGTTTTCACTGATGGTGTGGTGTCACTTTGTACTGAAAGGAAGAGGAGATGATTTTGAGAAGTGTTCTGGTCCTGAGAAAACTGGTGCTGAAACTCACACTAACTGTCCAAGAGCTTCCTCTTGAATAATGCTCTCATGATTGATCTGGAAACTCCCCTCTTTTGGATATTATTGAGTTTTTTGGCCCTGAAATAAAAATGATTAATGAATCACAGGTACTTAATCACACACAGTCAAATTTTTTTAGCTTGCCAAATGAACATTGTAATCTCACTGGAAGAAGCTGATAAATAACATTAATCGCCTGTTGTAAACATAACCAGACTAGTTTTAATTCATTTTTCCAGAATCTTTGAGTATTAAGGAATTGTGACCCCCTCAGGGGTCGGTGCTTGGACCGCTGCTTTTTTCCATCTACACGACATCACTGGGACCCATCATACAGGCACATGGCTTCTCATATCACTGTTATGCCGACGACACCCAGATCTACATCTCGTTTCACCCAGACGATACCACTGTAGCAGCTCGCATTACAGCCTGTCTCGAGGACATCTCAGCTTGGATGAAAGACCATCACCTCCAGCTGAACCCTGCCAAAACCAAACTACTTGTGTTTCCGGCACACCCTACGGTCCAACACGATTTCAACATCCATCTTGGCAATACCACAATAACCCATTCCAAAACAGCCAGGAACCTCGGAGTCATATTTGATGAACAGCTGTCCTTCAATGATCACATTGCAAAGACAACACGGTCATGCCGATATTCCTTATTCAACATTAGAAAGATCAGACCCTATCTCACGGAGCATGCGGCACAACTCCTTGTCCAGGCCCTGGTAATCTCAAGGTTGGACTACTGCAATGCTCTCCTTGCTGGTCTTCCAGCAAAGGCTATCAAACCACTTCAGCTGGTTCAGAACGCAGCAGCACGCCTCATCTTCCAACACCCCAAAAGGGCTCACGTGACTCCCCTTTTCATCTCTCTTCACTGGCTACCGGTTGCGTCCCGTATCAGATTCAAGTCACTAATGCTTGCCTACAGGACTATCACTGGATATGCACCGGCTTACTTCCACAGTCTCTTGCACTCCTACACCCCATCAAGATCCCTGCGTTCAGCAAACCAGCGGCGGCTTACATTGCCTTCCCATAAGGGCAGTAAATCGCTCTCCCGCTCTTTCTCATTCACAACTCCTTCCTGGTGGAACATTCTTCCTAACTCTGTCCGCTCAACCACATCTCTCACAACATTTAAAAAAACTACTTAAAACCCATCTCTTCTGTGAATACTTGACAAACAAATGAAAAGAAAAAATATATATATATGTATATCAGGGGCGTAAATCCCGGGGGGGACAGAGGGGACAGGTCCCCCTCCATCCGAGGGATGTCCCCCCCTCAAATCAATTAAACTCTCATTCTCTATTGTCATAAACTATAAACTATCTCTTTTACCTCAAGTAATTGTGTAGTTAGAAGAAAATACAAACTCAAACTTAAGTTTAGAAACTGTTGAGTTCCCCCTCCCCTGCCTCTCACAGTGGTTTGGCCCACTGCCCCGTTCATCTCACCTGCGCTGCGCATTGCGCAACACATTCAAGTCAGGTCCGGCTCTGATTGCATTTGTTAAACGTCCGGAGCGTGTTGCGGATCACTTTCCAAGACGACCCGTTCTTCCCGAGTCACAATTAAGATTCGTTCACGAACGACCCATCACTAGTATGCGGCTCAGTTCATCAGTGGTTGTTGAACTCCAGTAAGAAGACTATTTTATTCACTTTAAAGGAAGTGATTCTCTATAATGTATTTGATCCTGATTCATTAATAAATTAGTTGTTGCAATAAATGCTGATTACCGATGTGTTTTTCCATGAATCTGCTATGTTAGCGATTAAAACGTTACTTAGCTATCAAACGTTAGCTTGTTACAAAGGACGTCACACACTGCAATTAACACACCGAAGCCGTTTCTCATGCATTGTTATATTTTCGGCGACCTGGCATGATGTGAACATTAACGGCCACAATTAGCCACCGATCCTGCCATTCATGTCCCGTGTCACACACAGTCGCGAACAGACCGGTTACAGTTTTGTGACGTTGGCACTATATCTAGCGTCCACAAAAGGTGCACAGCTTCCATTCAGTTGGAGAAGGTCGTTTTCTCAGCATCTATTTTGTGCAGTATGTGCGCGGCGGATAAGCTAAACATTCAGTTTAAGGTTCAATGACATGACGTGTATTTTTTGTGTCCAAATTCATTATTTTCCTAAAAAGAATTTGAATAAATACATGTCATATATCAAATGGATCTACAATATGTCCTTTATAAGAAACCCTTTTCATTTTATTGAAATTCAATAGATTTTTTGAGTTTTGGTGTTTGAAAGACCAAAAATGTCAGGTGGTGCGACCGTCCGAACATAAAAACAGAGAACAAAACTGAGAAATAAATGTTAATTTTCTCACTAAAATTCTTAATCAAATACTTTGGCATGATTTTATGTTAAATTCCTTATAAATGAGGGGAAATAGTGTTTCGGTCCTATTTCAAAACTAATCTATTACTTAAAAAACTTTTGTCCGAAAAATGTCAGGGAGAGCGACCGACATAAAAATGCAATTTTATGCAATGTTCCTTTAAGAAAACCATGTGACAGCATATGACATCACACAGAAGACTCCAGTGGACCCCTTTGAAGCAGTAACAAGGTTAGTCACCCTCCCATAAATATTAGATAATTTGACATTTAGAGTAATGATGAGGTTGATTCAACTTGTCATGTCAGGTGGTATGACCCCTGGAAAACTTTGAAAATGTGTTGTTATTCTTAAAATGTGTATTTAATTAAAAAAATGTATGTATAACCCTGAGCACATGGTCAAACATTTGTATATGCATCCAAGTGAATGCCTCTTAGATTTGAATTGAGATTGAAATGTCAGGTGGTGCGACCAATATGTCAGGTGTGGCGACCAGAGTTACAGTTAAACCAACTAAAAAAAGTCATGTTAATTCATGTTTTTGAAAATATTAAATACATTTTAATAGATATATAAAGCTTTTAAGTTGTTTAAAGGTGCAATCTATATATGTATTTATATTTGTTTATTTTATTATGGTTTGAGTGACAATTGTCTTCACGAATATAGGACTGTATAATCAACATTGATACTAAAACAATTGCATCTTTAAATTAATCTATTTTAACTTGTTTTTGTAGATGCCATTATCAAGCAAGGAGAAAACAGCACGACATAGAGCTCATTTAAAAAGTGATCCAGTTGCAAGGGCAGACCTTGTCAAAAGAAAAGCAAGGAATTTGGTTCATTATGTATATCTAGATACATTACAACTTAAGTTAATATTTTTTGTGGTAATTACAGTTATTACATGTTAATAATACATACTTGATAGCAGTGTCATACAGCATTACAGAAAAGCATTGTTATTAGTAATGATTTCGAATGATTAACAAACCATTACCCATTCTATTAAATATTTAAACTAAAATAATTTATTTTACAAATGACATAGTGCAGGTGAAACTCAAAAAATTTGAATATCATGCAATAGTTAAAGTATTTCAGTAATTCAAGTTAAAAGGTGAAACTAATATATTATATACACTGTAAAAAGTAATACCAAGATCTAACTTATAAAAATTGAGGCAAGTGGCTGCATTGGACTTTTTAAGTTGAATCAACTTGGAGCCTTTTTTAAGTATAATAAACAAAACGCAACAAAATCAAGTTGAGCTAACCCAGATAGCAAATTTTTGCGGCCCAAATCTGGCCCACACCTTACTTCCCATACTTTACTCATCTGGCCCACATATGGCGTGGAATGATGGCACTTGTGCGGTCCGCTCCAGACTTGGGCCACAGGCATGCCAAAGCTATGCCACATGTCAAACATCAAAACAAATAAGGCAGAGCTGACCCAAATATAATCAACAGTTCATTTCAATTCTGGCCCAGATTATCCCAAAACCAACACCTTTCTGTGCTCCAGTTTGACAGAATTTGTATTGAGTTTCAATATTATTATAGTGATGATTGAGTTATTAGTGATGAACATCTGCTGTTAACAAACAGCGTCACTGCAGAAAAGTTCAACAAAAACTACAAAAAAAATATTTACCCAGAGAAACATATCAACAACAACTTAAAATACAGCCTGAAATACAACCCAGCTAACAAAAATTTGTTATAAGAACGTTCCTTAGAGGTTTTTCACATGTTTGAATACGTAAAAAAATGTTTTAAGCGTTTTAAGAAAGTTACCGTCATGGTGATCAGTGTTTCCTTGGGTTGGGATCTTGACCCCTGAGCAAAGGTATGTTTGAACTGCTGAAACTGGGTGCTCATAAAGTGCACTTGTCATGGCAGAGCAAATATGAACATAACCAAATGGTATTGATGAAACCTCTGTGATGTTATAGCTTGATTCAGTATTCATTTAGGTTGAGTGCTATGCTAAAGATCCTGAAAGGATATTGTAAAATCAGGAAATTTGACTGTTTGTAAATATCTAGAAAGATTTGTGAAAAACGGATGCATTTTTATCAAACAACATTTTAGAATCACACAGATATCAAGAATCAATGGATGAATCTCAGCAATGGTGAGAAACAACCAACTAACTCAGATTAGCGGATCAACCGCAATGCATGCTGGGAATTATTAATTAGTTTTGTGCTATGATGTTACCCAGCATGCATCGCAGCATGACGTTTTCTTTCTTTCGTTTTATTCTCACCATTGTTGAGATTCATAAACTCATTCTTCATGTCTGTGTGTCTAAATTCGGAGTAATTTTTTTTTTCAAAAAGCTTTTGAGACTGAAAAATGTAATCAAACTCCCAGATGTTTTAATGTAATTTCAAGATCAGATGTAAACATGGTAGATATCTCACTGACCACCAAACAACACCATTGCTCAGAGCATCATTTCAATTTCTTTGACAAATGTACTTTATAAGTGCATTTATGTTCAAGAGTAAATGTCAAGGGTCACGAGCCCAACTCAAGGAAACACTGATCACCATGATGGTGACTTTTGTAAGTTGGAAATTATCTTAAAACATAAAAAACTGACATTTTGAATATTTTAAAAGGAACGTTCTTATAACAAACTTTTGTTAGCTGGGTTGTATTTCAGGTTGTAGTTGTTGTATTCCTCTGGGCAAATATTTTTATATTTTGTGTACGTGTGTGGCAACATTTATTGCCTCTTTTGTAGTCGCTGTAAAAGTGACACTGGTTGACATTCAATAAATGTTATTGTCTTCGATATATCTTCCCATCTTTTTCTTCTTCAATTGAATTTGTAATTGTCATTGACAATGTCTGTTTATGTAAAGTTAATTACCGTAGTGCTTAGAATATAGACATTTAGATTTTTTTTTGATGTTATAGCCAGGACTCAATTAAAATGTTTATTCACATTTGATTAGTTTAATTTTACTAAGAAAAATTAGTGTTCATAATACCTAAATAAAATGATTACAGGTTACTTGTAGCAACCCATAAATAAGTTCCCTCTACCAATAAAAGTAGGTTTATCTAACTGAGGATTACTGGTACTATTAGTTAGCTCAACTTGATTTTGTTGCGTTTGTATTAAGTAATATTAAAGTGTTTATTATACTTAAAATAGGCTCCAAGTTGATTCAACTTAAAAAATCCAATGCAGCCACTTGCCTCATTTTTTATAAGTTAGATCTAGGTGTTACTTCTTAAAGTGTGATACGTTTTAGTATAAAACAAATAAAATGAAGTAGATTAAAACCATTAATATTAAATAAAACCTACTTTGTGAGTGAAGCACTTTTTACAGTGACTCATTACATGCAAAGCAAGATATTTTTAAGCCTTTGTTATAATTTTGATAATTATGGGTTACAGCTTAAGAAAAACCCAAATTCAAAATTAGAATATTGTGAAAAGGTTTTCATAGCTTGAAATAACTCACTTTGCATGTAATGAGTCTGTATAATATATTAGTTTCACTTTTTAACTTGAATTACTGAAATAAATGAACTTTTGCACGAAAGTTGAGTTTCACCTGTATGTCCCATTTATTTTCATTTAATTAAAATAGAAGGGGTCTGAAACCATGTATCTTTTGTAGAGATAGGTATGTTGGACATTGCATGTGCTTTCTGAAATCATGATTTTGAATTATATTTGAAAAGAGTTGTTTTTTATCTTGACTTACTGAATCTATTGAACAATAGATTGAATTCTGCCCTTAATGTTACTGGGCCCAATATTTGCACTAATTTACTGATTAATATAAAAGATGTTCTCATTTATTAAATGTGTTCCTTGAGGTTTAAAATTTATATTTTTAAAGAAACAATGATCAAATGTTATCATAACATGCAGTATTGTTTTGCACTTTCTTGTTAATTAAATGTAATTATATAATTGAGATAGAGTATTAATTGGTCAGAGGATTCAAATAAAAAGCCAATTGAAACCTGAATAAAATTCATTGACATATCTTTCTTTTTATTTTGTGAATATCAATCATTATTGATCACAACGTCAGGTGGTGCAACCGGTCATGGTCAGGTGGTGCAACCAGCAAATTTACATTTAAAAGTATCAATTCCCACTGCAATTGTATGTATAGGATAAAGCAATGTAAGTCGCTTTGGATAAAAGCGCCTGCCAAATGCCTAAATGTAAATGTTGTATGTTTGTATTTTTTATTATCTTACACTGTAAAATATTTATCAGAGAAATACATCTAATAAGTATTATGTAAGGTGTAATCCATGGCTTGTTGTGCTTTAAACGGTTTTAATGCACACTTTCCATGCAGCCAATAAGTATCAAGTATTCAAACAGATCATGTATAACAGCATATTAAGGTACACTGAAAAAGGAATTTCTGTTTCACCTGTATTTGTGTCAACAGAAATTCACTGTACGTAAAATCAATTGAAAATGTACTGGGAGAGAACTAATAGTACATTTTTCGTTTTTTTAATTTGCTGTTTATAGCAACACTGACTCTAATCTATGCTAATGCATACGTTTGTAGAGGGGTGGAGGGATTTTTTATCTATTTATGAAATCTATTTGGTTACACCAAATGTTTTTAAAGAAACATATGACCAGAGAAAATACAAAGACTGTGACGAACTCTTGTGGGCTGGATTTACAGAGAATGGAATCTACACTATCTTCATTAGCATGCAAGACATGTATTAGGTCAATGGGAATCTAATAACAGCACAGACCAATCCGCCCAACAATTTTGCATGCGTCATGTCTTCTGAGGAATGTTTGTCTTTAACATACAAAACAAACTCCTATCAATCCTGTATTGATCATGCTTTTCTAATATTTCAATGTATGTTTCTATGTGACCGAACGTTATGGCTATCAAGGAGAAGGGCTGCTGAGCTTTTTGTAATACTGTATGCAGAGTAGGGTTTTCATGGTACCATAAACATTTCTTACGATACTATACCAGCTGAAGTATCTCTATACCAAGTAGTATCACAATGCTGTGCCATGTTGATATTTCAAATATATAGAAAAACACAGATCTTGTAGTTACTATAGTAAATTGTATTATACTTTGCACTAAAATATGTTGTTGCATTAACTTTAGTAATAGATACATATTATTAAATACTGTATTATACTTAAATATTTAATATGGCAAGACTCAAAAACATTAGTTTCAATGAGTTTAGTAGTTCACTGTAGTAAATACACTGGATCATTTTTCACTTGGGAACTAATTCAAATGTGGGACAAATTTCATTGATACAGCAGTCTTTAAAAATTAAATATTAGGCTTACTTTAAATACAGAACTAAGATGGCAGGAGGTGGCGTCAATTTTCCAGCGATTTAGTGAAGCATCTAACCAACTCGTTCAAAACGCTAATTTGAATCAGTATCTGTTCGACTCATTTAAAACACACATTCATTTAGAAGTTAAACGCCGCAAAAAGGAAGATGTAAGTGTCAGGTATTTCAGTGAGACACGGACAAAGAACTCAAGTGCAGATAGCAGATACAAGACATTTAATAAAATATAAATTCAAAACAAACACCCACAAGGGGGTAACATAACCAAACATGGAAACAGGAACAAGGACTAACTAGACTAGAACTATTACTATTACTAATACTTGACATAAAACTACAATAAACTAGACTAACAGTACAACACCATGGACCAGCACAAGACAAGACACACGAGGTCAATATAAAGGGAACTTTATCAAGAGGGGACAGGTGCAGGTCATGAACAACTTAAGCAATAACGAGACGAACGGGTAGGAAACACAGACTAGACTCAAAGAGAGAGTATCGAATTCCACACAGCCCAAAACCTCTCTCCCTACATGAAACATGGGATCCCGTCCTGGTTTTAGGACCAAGAAACATATGACGAGATGAGGCAGAACCCTGACAGTAAGTGTTCAAATGGATATTTATGCGCATATGCAACATTAACTACGGTACTACGATACTATCGTTACAAAAATAGAGAGGGATCGCGGGTATTTCGAAGTTCTAGCATCGCGATAGAATCGGTACACCATGCAACCCTAATGCAGAGCATCACAAACTCAGGTCATGGGTGCACACATGGGCCAGAAACCACAAATGAATCTCTGTAAATTGCAAAAGCTTTCTGTTCATCTATATTCCAAGCATGCACACATCCTTGGCTTCTAATTTTGTTATCTGCTCAGTTGGAATGTTTTTCTGTGCACATGCATACAGTTAATTGGCTTAATGATTGACTCAAACAGCAGGTGTACTGTATTTCCACCTGACAAAAAAAATGTGCGCTCTACCAGGACCCTGCACCTCCGAGCTCATAACTAATTTCTGAGTTTTGGATGCCCATTTTTACACATGGCCTATAGTTAAAGGGTACAATGTGGGAGCAAATTTTGATATTTTCAGTCTTCCCCAAACTGTACATTTTAAATTATATTATGAGCATATGTACATTTCTAATTCATGGAGATAAAATCACAGAAAGTTGGGAGTGTGAATGTCAGAGGCCTGTGTCTTATCGTGATGTACAGTATCTGCCCTTTTCATGTCTATTGCAACATGAACAGTAGTGGGAGAGGGTGGACCCTTATCCAGCTCCGGAAAGATGCAACGATGGACTTTCAGAGAACCTGGAAAGAGTATAAGATGGTACTGGCTATATGTAAATTCCAAATTCAATTTCATTTATAAAGCACATATTAAGACAAAATGAAATGACTGTGATGCACAAAAAATTCACACAATCAGCATTAAAGGCAGTGTTAAGGGGATTTATGGTCATGCATAAGACCTACGCTGGACCTTTGCCATTGCTCTGCGTAGCCTGACGTGCACTGTATTTAACATCTCAAGCTGCAACAAAAGTGACTGTTTGTTGAATCTGTCCAGAGAACATTGGCTGGGAAGTGTATGTTCAAGTTAACCAATCAGGAGCAAAATGCCTTGAGCGCGGAGCTGATGGACTGGGATGGCAAGCTGTTTTTTTCTCAGTACGACAAGTTTTATCTGGGCAGTGAGAAACAAATCTACAGGTCTACGTGAGCTATTTCTACAGTAAAATCAAGCTCAACCAGCATAACCGGAAATGTGTTGTTTAGCGCGATACTTGTTGTAAAATATCCAAAACATCTTGTTGTTGTGTTCTGCTTGATCATTATAGGGCATGTCTGTGATTCTAAAAGCTGCCTCTCATACCAAACCTTATGCTGGTAAATACATTCATTCACATCCTCATTCTCCCTAATGTTTTGATATTTGTACATGATAAATGACAAGTGTTATACAGTTGTTTACCTCCGAATAAATTGCTTCACATCATTGAAGGCATACTTTAGGAAGCGATCCCGATGCTATTTTCATTTTGATTTAAAACATTTTATTCTGTATGTGGCATTTGATGAACACACAGACTTGCAGAGAATTGACAAACAGCACTCGTATAAAGTGCTTATCAGAGTCGATTGCAAAGAAAGAAAAATATTCCTTACTGATAAATAATGACCCAGCAGCAGATTGTGACATTTATTAGAGGGATTTGTGCTTGGGATATCCCTTCAAATATAAATTTTGTTAAACTTAACGTGAAAGGTATGATACAGACACACTTATATTTATTAAGATAATAAATTTACAAAGACTGGATTAGAAAAGGGTTAAACAAAATTGATGCTATAACATTATACATGCGAGCATCTCTTAATTTTCAATCTATGGGTAATATGTGACATTGGACTACAAAACCAGTCTTAAGGGTCAATTTTTTTTAATTGAAGAAATAAGCTTTCTATTGATATATTGTTTGTTAGGATAGGACACTATCTGGCGGAACAACAACTGTTTACAAAACTTTGCATCTGAGGGTGCAAAAAAGCAAAATATTGAGAAAATCGCCTTTGAAATTGTTAATCTGAGGCAAAAATAAAGTTTTTATATATTTACGGTAGAATTTTTTTAAAATATATTCATAAAACATGAACTTTTATGAAAAGAAAAATCTGTAATTTTTACCCCTACACTGTATATTTGGCGATTACTAAAAATGTTCCCATGCTACTTAAGACTGGTTTAGTTGTACAGGGTTACATATATGCTAAATATTAGGGAATTTAGCATTAATGTTGTAAAAGTAAACATTTTGTTATATCACATGTGTTTTGACTATACTCTTATTTGATCATTGTTCAATCATTGACTTGTCCGTGTATTTCATTACAGTTACTTTTTACACAGTTACACAGTGCTTGAATTTAATCAACTATTTTTGGTTGGAGTTAGTCCCGCAATATACAAAACACACAATATATTTGATCATAATATGCATAACTATATACTATTTATTAAAAACAGGCTTACTTGAAAGAACAGGCTTATTTTACTGTAGGCTATTTTGGAAAAATCAATGCAGGCTTGGTGAACAGAAAGACTATTGCACAGTAGAGTACGTCCAACAGAATAATTCTAGCATAATTTATCATTGTTGTATTTACTATTTATCCTAAAAACAACTGGATGATTGAAACTTTTTTGATGATAATGTTTGTTCAAAAAGAATTGTGACAAGACGGCTGTCAGTCTGTGTGTTAGTGTTGTGGGGATTTTTCAACAGTTTCAGTGCAGTTTACATAGTTACGTCCAGTAGGTGGCGGCAAGGGACTGTTATGAGTGAGTTTTTCAGCCATTAGACTGTTCAACTATTTCAGTACAAAAGTATACTTTATTCAGGAACTAACTATTCTGAAAAAAAGAAATTGTATTGTTTTATTTAGTGATGGAAACAAGTTTCCCTGAAACAGAATGCGTTCAGAGAAGTGGGTGAAAATGTTAAACAGGATGATGTGTAAAGAGTTTTATTTTCTTCATAGATAATGTTATTTTCATTTAGTTCTTCCCTTCACATTAAGCGTGTTTAACCACATGTTTCCGAGAAGACAAAATAAGTACATTTTGCCTCCAATTCAAAAAAGTTTACACACCCCAGCTCTTAATGCAATGTGCTGCCTTTTGAGCATCAGCATTTTTTTCACAGATTGTGTGCTTTTTTTGCTTAAAGATATATTTTGGAAATCTAATGTTGTTGTTTAAAATAAAATGCAGAGGAAAACCAAGTCCTCTGTTTGGTGATCCCTTTGTGTTACATGCCTTATCAGTATTCCAAAGTATTCTAAAGTATTTGGATTAAATTACAGAATTTAGAAGCTTTATTTTTTGTCTGCTCGTTACTTTCATTATCATTTTCTTTTCTTTGTGTAACCTATTTTTTGATGTACTGCTTCCTTAACAACCAAGGACTCCACTAAGGACAAATCCAATTTAGCAACTTTATAGCTTTCTTATGCATACATTTATTTGGTCATAATCTGGAAATGAGAATCACAAACATTGTCATTTATTAAAGGAAAATGGCAAACCAGTTTCTTACAATATATATGCAATATGTTTGAATGCAAAATATTACACAATCTATGTGCATTTGCTGTTGATTGTGATCTGATTTATTTAAAATGTGTGGAATGTAAAATCAGAATAAATTATTGACAAACCAGGTAATTGTATTCCATACTCTGTTCTTGCTCTTTGTTTGGTGAGATATGTTGCAAGGCTGAAACTATTACTTTTTTAACAAGTATAATGAAGGTTCTTTTTTCCAATATTCCATTTTTTACAACTAATAATCAACAATTCAAAGAATTACTCAAGTTTTAATTTTTACATTAACAGTAGAACAATACTAAGCTTACATTTTAGCATAAAAGTTCTGAAATCAGGTTATATTTCCACAGATTGTTCTTTACATTATGTAGGACGATTTTATGTTGAAAAAATTGAATCATATAAAAATGACTGTAGCTTGGTTTTCACAGGCAGGTATGTTTTAAAACCCAAAATAAAAGTGAAATTGTCGGCGAGACAATGTAAGCATCAACCACTCCATTGGTTGTGAGTTCTGAAACATTCCAGCTGAGGAGTGGAAAAAAATGAACAAGAAGAGGTGTGACAAGTGTTAATGCAGAACTACACACTAGACAGTGAAGTATCAACCACAATAGGCTGCACTACAGGTATTAACATGTAATCATTTTATTTAAACAAAAGTAATAACAATAACAACAATTTTAACTAATGTATTAATTTATTTTATTTTATTGTGAATCTGCAGTTTAGGGTGAACAGGATGCTCTCTCTGTGTTTGATTCTCTCTGCAGTCTCTGCTATAGGCACGGCAAAACGTGAGTATCAGATCGATATACATATACTGTGTGTGTATATACTGTATATATATAAACCAAAACATACACACAAATAAATAAACAAAAAAATAAAAAGTCACGTCTATGCTGATTTTTTAGACAGTAAGATTCACCACTCTACTGTCTGCTTGAGAAATATAGTTATTAAATTATAATTTAAAGTAAGTAGTTGTTTAATGAAGTAAATTAACCCTTTTTAAAGGTTTAACAGATTCTCTCATTTATCATGGATTGACTGACAGATCTTACAGCTATTGTTCTTTGTTTTAGCTGTACCAGATGTTTACCAGTACTCTCTAAGTGTGGGGGGCGGCAGTGGTAGTGAATTCTCCACGGCAAGTGATGGTCGAATCACAGCAATCAGAGTATGGGAATACTCCGGCAACTATATCACGGGGTATGTTTGCTTAAACTTAAACATGTCTTAAACTTGTTAAAGATAATAAAGAAGTACTATTATAACATTCTGTTCAATTCGTCATGAAATGGATCTTTCATGTTCTTTGCACTGTATGATGTTTCAGCATTCAGCTGAGATATGAGAGTAACTGGACGGCAGTGTTTGGTTCACAATATGGAAACCCGCAAGAGATGCAACTCTACGACAAAGAAATCATCATCCAGGTCTCTGGGAAGCATTCAGGCTACATCTATGAACTTGTGTTTGTCACAAATCTGGGGAGATCTTTCAAAGTGGGGGTGTCTATTGGATCCTCATTCAACTTCTTCCCCAACATGAAAGGAAGTCAACTGCGCTTTCTCAGCGGTCGACACGACGGATGGGCCATGACATCTGTTGGGGCTCATTGGGCAGTTAAATAAACAGCTAATCTATTTTTTTGTTAGCATGATTGCTCAATGGAATGCTGTTGTTTGTACTTAACTGCTTGTGTCCTTTTAATCACATCTTTGCATTATTATATTCATTATATGGTTTCAGCACTGAAATAGTTAACTTTCTATGTATTTCTAGGTGGTTGGTCTTGTTTACATCAGGCAATTTCTAATTAAACACGTATAAACATGTCATTTGAATGTTTTGTCTTTTTTACCCATTAGAAAAATGACAGCCTTTCTAACACAAAAACATTCATCACAAAAGTTTTAATCAGTAAATAGATTTTCTATTGTTTTATGTAATCGAGTGGCGGGATGGTTTTCATTTTGTAACATTTAAAAAAATAAAAATGTGTAGTATGAGTTTCAGTTTTTTTACTTTCTAAACATAATCATGATTTGCTCAAAATTAAAAACATGCACATACATATAAGTCACATTTTAATATTGTGACATGTTCAGCCGAAAAGTGCAGTAACCAGTCTTTAGTCATTTATACAGTAAGTATAACGATTATTGATACTTATAAAACGGCCAGTTCTGGTCCTTGATACTGATTGGCTGAGCGGAGTTCTAATCCGTTATAAAATACCCCGATATATAACGGCTGACCGCACCACATAGCCTAAATATCATTTTATTTACTTTATTTAATGAAACCTTGCTAAGCATATGGAGTAACTGTTATATAAAAGCAATAAGCCCCGCGAAGCCGTGGGTTACAGTGCATTTTATAACAGCTAAGGGGGTTAAGGCACTCCGCTTCGCGGCTTCTTGGGGCCTATTGCTTTATTATATTATACCAAATTATTAATACATAATAATACTTATTATGAATGATAGCTGAAATAAACACAAATGTCAGATGTTTTGGCATTTTGTTCTACATTTTCCACACGTCAGTCTCGCGTTGTATATTGGTTGATTTTTGCAATTGAAAAAATGTGTGTTATGGTTGACTGTTTTGATGACAATGATGCAGTAAATCGTACAATACAGTTTTAGATAAATAATACATGCATAAATTATCAAGTATGCACCATGACATATATAATGGGCAAGTCTTTCATTTTTGTTTGATTAATATTCGCTGAATTTAGTTAAATTTGATCAATCTTTGTAACTATCCAACACGCGTTCCTATCATCTTACAGGACTGATTTACCATCAGTACCTTAACAACTCCTGTCAAAACTCCCTGTTGTGGGACATTCCTTTACACAAAATATGAAAAACAAAATCACAATCTCACCATTTGTAACAGGTGACATGTCAACAAGTGACAGATGCTAGACCATCAAGTTATACAATCATCAGCAGATCAGCCACAAGTATGTGACAAATATAGCACCATAATTCCTTTGATCATAGATCACCTCAGATTGCATTGTAAACAGCATCATTTTCCACATGAATAGGACACAAAAAAGCATATGAGAAAACTGTACACGTGCAACCAACACGTGCATGAAGTCAAAAAAAAAAAATATATAAGTGGGGCGTATGCGCTGAATTTTTTTGTAACACAACAATGTTCTAATTATTCTATTGTATGGACTTCCTAATTCTAGAGTTTAAAAGGCAAGTTTAACAACAATCCATATTACTATCCACACTGTTCTTTTAATTTATTACTAAAAATATTACTTAAAAAAAACGTACACAATAATGTGGGCAAATTTCCAGGCAAATGAGAACAAAATAACTGAGAAAGGCAAAACTAATCGACCCAAAAAACATTTTAGTGTGACATTATGCACAATCCAATTATTTTTTATCCACAGAATCTAGTTTTCGTTATCTCCATTTTTCATCTTGTTGTTGTATGTCTTGTTGTCATGATAAAGCACAGAAGAACCCAAGCGCAGGCAGCAGTGCAGACGAGAATAACAAAACTTTATTTAAACACAAAACAAAGACCCACGATGGGGTAAAACTAAACAAACAAGATAAACTGGAGAGGACTAAACTGACACTAAACTGAACTAAACATCAAGTTACATAAACTGAATTTAAACACTTACTAGGATAAGACAGGAACTAGAAAAACAGGAACAATGAGGGCAGGCAATAACTTAAAGGTACTAGACAAGAGATTCAGGCAAACATCAAAGGTACATGAAATCCAAGGACTACGAAGTACATACATGAAACTCACGGTAGTACATTCAACGAACCAGCACAAGACAATGGAACATGAGAGGTATATATAGGGGAAACAGACAAAGGATAATCACAAGAAACAGGTGCTGGGGATTAAGCACTCGGGGAAAGCTGACGAGACAGAAAGGGCGGGAAAAGACGAGACTCGGGGAGAGAGTATGGAAGGCCAAAAGGCCGAAAACTTCTCTCCCCACATAAAACAGGGAGTTCTGTTTTGGTTCTGCCTCAAGATCAAGAATTAGCCAAACATGATAGGCAGAACCGTGACATCTTGTATTTAATTAAGCAAAACAAAAATCTTAAAGTATTTACATGATACATTTTTACTTTCTTTACAATCTGAATAGTTTTGTTGTTGTAATAGCCTTGTTTTTGTTTCATTATCATTGAGAGGTGTTAAAGATTTAAGGCTTTTAAGAAACACACATAAGGCGTGATCATCAGTTTCAGTCGAGCATTAAAAGTCTGAGCATTTTGGTCTTATTTTAGTCAGAATTATCCATGATTATTTTCGTCTAGTTTTAGTCAACGAAAACTGATGACATTTTAGTCTAGTATTAGTCAATACATTTTTTATTTAAGTCTCTTTTTAGTAATGCAATTCTATTTAACCCAGTCAGTATAAGTACCTAGTAGTATAGACAAAACCTTATTTTAGCAAAACCCATTTCAAACAAGGTTATCTTATTTTATTATTGTTACCTTATAGACTCAGAATACATCCATTCTAGACATGCAGGAAAGATGCTATGATTTGAATTTACGGCCATAGATAGGGGTGGGAATCTCAACTGGAAGGTTACATTTGCCATCACTGCAAAGAACAAACAGGAAAATAGTAACTGCCCTCAGTGCCCTGTAGTAAGAATGCAGTAAATTAATGTAGACTTTGTTTGCACATAGCACTTGAGCTAGAGAGGTTTAAAGTTTGGTAGCACAGACCAAGCAGTGGGTGCACAAGTGTAAATTGTAAAAAAATGATGTAAATGCAGTTCAGCATGAAAAGGCAGGTAACTGACAAAAGACATTCATGTTACATACAGATGGATAAATAAGGGCCACATATCAAACTGCAGTAATTATAGTAAATTGCAGTAAAATTCTTAGATGCTATCATGTTCTTGAACTTTACTATAGTATATAGTGTTTATCAATTTACTACAATTTACTACAAGGTCACTACAATTTTCAATAGCAAATACTATAGTTCACTAAAGGATTTTTCGTCTGAGTGTTCAATTTAACGGGACTTTTATTTATACAGTACATATTGATCTGCCATTGTTTATGCATTATTGATATAATTTTTCAAAATGACATTTAGCCAATGATTTGTTAATTTTACCCAATGCTAAGTTTGAAATAAACTTTGGGCAACTTTGTCTGACCTTATTTGTCTTGCTTTAACCTTTATAAATGTAAATAATTATTATGTGTTATGTATAAAACGGCTCGTTGATTCAGAATGCTTGATTCTGATTGACCAGTCGCGACATTTGCAGGTTCCTTAACCCCAGATAACAACCGCATAAAACTAACAACACATGGTAACCCGGATGCAGGAAGTCATTTTGACCCTTTTTTTGGCAAATTAAATATAAGTATCTGGAAACCTGGGCAATGCGCTACTAGCTGGACTTCCTGCTTGCATGACCTCTACAGATGATCCAGAATGCTGCGGCAAGAGTTGTCTTCAATGAACCGAAGAGAGCACACGTCACTCCTCTTTTCATTAAGTTATATTGGCTCCCTATAGTCGCTCGCATCAAATTCAAGACTCTGCTCCTTGCCTACAAGACAACCACTGGTTCGGCACCCCCTTATCTTCACTCGCTAATGCAGACATATGTACCCGCCAGATCTTTACACTCTGCAAACGAACAACGTCTTGTGGTGCTATCTCAAAGAAAAAAAAAGAAAAAAAACTCTGGTGTAGCCAACACTGATTTGACTTAAAAGTCAAAATATAAAAGCGCTAAATTAAAGTTCTCTATCTCTACGACGGGTTTTCCTTATTATGCCAAGTTCACACTACATGATTTTAAGCCTGATTTATGCCCGATTTGCAATCGGTGAGCTCGATAAATATCTGGAGCTGTCGTCCGACTCAACATCATGTGATGTCAAGTGACGCGACAAGCCACAGCCAATGACAACAAGCCATGGGTTGAGGTCACCGGATCAATGCAGTGCTTAATTTCAAACACATATGCCTGGTTTCAAGGACAAGGCATAAAGCGGCCCTGCAACACTGTTTAATGCATACTGACATCTTTACAATGTTGAACGTGCCTAACTTCTTATGCAAAATATGGTAAACTTGTCAAAAAATTAGTTGGGCGTATAATGTAGTATTTCTGTGTTCGATACCCTCCCCCAGCGATTGTAAAGGTTTCTGAAAGTTTTTTTCGAACATATAAAACTGTTCTGCGACAACTTTGTCTTAGTCCCTTATTGGACAATTCTCCTGTAAAAGCATGTGGTGTGGCCACAGGAGAGCAGGAGAAGTACCATGCTTAGACTTCACTTTCACTTGCAAGCAGGAGAGAGAGAGCATACGTTCGCCAATTTCAGGTGTTTGTTTGTTCACTGCATTTGGGTGATGAATGCTGTATTAACTGTGGATATAACACTGGATTTGGAGATCGTTTGAAACGGAAATATGGAGCTGTCCCAGTGCTAAAAGATGCCTGACATTAAGCAAATGTGGTGAGTGAAACTGATGTTTGTGTTTTGTTGACAATGTGTGCGCACTTGCTTCGGTTGAGCCCCCCCCCCCGCACCGTATGTTAGAAAAGCAAAAATAAAGTGTGGGTTTGCTTATAGCCCCCCAGCTCAACCGCCATGTGTTAGAGTTCACCCCAGTGTGTGAGAGAGTCGCTTCCCTGCGCCTTCGGGTCGGGGATAGGTCTCTCACTGTCGTGTGCGCCTATGGGCCAAACGGCAGTGCAGAGTACCCAGCCTTCTTCAAGACTCTGGGAGGGGTGATGGAAAGTGCTCTGACTGGGGACTCCGTCGTTCTGCTGGGGGACTTCAACGCCCACGTGGGCAGCAACAGTGACACCTGGAGGGGCCTGATTGGGAGGAACGGCCCCCCCTGATCTGAACCCGAGTGGTGTTCTGTTATTGGACTTCTGTGCTAGTTACAGCTTGTCCATAACGAACACCATGTTCAAGCATAAGGGTGTCCATCAGTGCACATGGCACCAGGACACCCTAGGCCGGAGGTCGATGATCGACTTTGTGGTTGTTTCATCTGACCTCCGGCCGTATGTCTTGGACACTCGGGTGAAGAGAGGGGCGGAGCTGTCAACTGATCACCACCTGGTGGTGATTTGGATCCAATGGCGGGGGAGGAAGCTGGACAGGCTGTGAGGGTCTGTCGGGAACATTTGGCTGAATCCCCTGTCAGAGAGATCTTCAACTTCGACCTCCGGCAGAGCTTCTACCAGATCCCGAGGGAGTCTGGAGATGTTGAGTCCGAGTGGACCATGTTCTCCACCTCCATTGTCAACGCGGCCACTCGGTGCTGTGGCCGTAAGGTCTCCAGTACCCGGTCAATCACTGAACCCGGTGGTGGACACCGGAAATAAGGGATGCCGTCAAGCTGAAGAAGGAGTCCTATCGGGCCTGGCTGGCTTGTGGGACTCCCGAGGCAGCTGACAGGTACAGACAGGCCAAGCAGACTGCAGCCTGGGTGGTGGAGGAGGCAAAAACTCGTGCCTGGGAGGAGTTTGGTGAGGCCATGGAGAAGGACTATCGGTCGGCCTCGAAGAGATTCTGGCAAACCGTCCGGCGCCTCAGGAGGGCGAAGCAGTGCCCTACCAACGCTGTTTACAGTGGAGGGGGGCAGCTGTTGACCTCGACCGGGGATATCATCGGGCAGTGGAAGGAATACTTCGAGGATCTCCTCAATCCCGCCGTCATGTCTTCCATTGAGGAAGCAGAGGCTGAGGGCTCGGAGGCGGATTCGTCCATCACCCGGGCTGAAGTCACCGAGGTAGTCAAGAAACTCCTCGATGGCAGGGCACCGGGGGTGGATGAGATCCACCCTGAGTACCTCAAGTCTCTGGATGTTGTGGGGCTGTCTTGTCTGACACGCCTCTGCAGCACCGCAAGGCGGTCGGGAACAGTGCCTTTGGACTGGTAGACCGGGGTGGTGGTCCCTCTTTTTAAGAAGGCGGATGGTGTGCTCCAACTATCGGGGGATCACACTTCTCAGTCTCCCTGGGAAAGTCTATGCCACGGTACTGGAGAGGAGAATCCGGCCGATGGTAGAACCTCGGATTCAGGAGGAATAGTGTGGTTTTCGTCCAGGTCGTGGAACACTGGACCAGCTCTATACCCTCTCCAGGGTGCTGGAGGGTTCATGGGAGTTTGCCCAACCAATCCACATGTGTTTTGTGGATTTGGAGAAGGCATTCAACTGTGTCCCTCGCGGCATCTTGTGGAGGGTGCTCTGGGAGTATGGGATTCGGGACCCTTTGCTAAGGGCTATCCGGTCCCTGTAAAACCAGACTAGGAGCTTGGTTCGCATTGCCGGCAGTAAGTCATAAAGTAAGTCACTTGTTCACGGTGCATGTTGGACTCCGGCAGGGCTGCCCTTTGTCACCGGTTATGTTCATAATTTTTATGGACAGAATTTCTAGGCGTAGCCAGGGGCCGGAGGGTGTTGGGTGTCGGGTTTGGGGACCACACGATTTCATCTCTGCTCTTTGCGGATGATGTTGTCGTGCTGGCCCCATCAGACCAGGACCTTCAGCATGCACTGGGACGGTTTGCAGCCGAGTGTGAAGCGGCTGGGAAGAGAATCAGCACCTCCAAATCCGAGGCCATGGTTCTCAGTCGGAAAAGGGTGGCTTGACCACTTCAGGTTGGTGGAGAGTTCCTGCCTCAAGTGGAGGAGTTCAAGTATCTGGGGGTCTTGTCCACGAGTGAGGGAAGGATGGAACGGGAGATTGACAGACGGATCGGGGAAGCTTCTGCAGTAATATGGTCGCTGTACCGGTCTGTCGTGGTGAAGAAGGAGCTTCCGCAAGGCGAAGCTCTCGATTTACTGGTCAATCTACGTTCCTACTCTCACCTATGGTCATGAGCTGTGGGTCATGACCGAAAGGACAAGATCCCGGATACAGGCGGCCGAAATGAGCTTTCTCCGCAGGGTGGTTGGGCGATCCCTTAGAGATAGGGTGAGAAGTTCGGTCACTCGGGAGGAGCTCAGAGTAGAGCCGCTGCTCCTCCACATCGAGAGGGGCCAGCTGTGGTTGCTCGGGCATCTTTCCGGATGCCCCCTGGACGCCTTCCCGGGAAGGTGTTCCGGGCAGGTCCCACTGGGAGAAGACCACGGGGCAGACCTAGGACACGCTGGAGGGACTATGTCTCCCGGCTGGCCTGGGAACGCCTCAATGTCCCCCCGGAAGAGCTGGAGGAAGTGTCTTAAAATATTTAATTGCCATTGTTTTGTCTCATGGGGGCACGGTGGCTTAGTGGTTAGCACGTTCGCCTCACACCTCCAGGGTTGGAGGTTCGATTCCCACCTCCGACTTGTGTGTGTGGAGTTTGCATGTTCTCCCCGTGCCTCGGGGGTTTCCTCCGGGTATTCCGGTTTCCTCCCCTGGTCCAAAGACATGCATGGTAGGTTGATTGGCATCTCTGGAAAAATTGTCCGTAGGGTGTGAGTGCGTGAGTGAATGAGTGAGTGTGTGTGCCCTGCGATGGGTTGGCACTCCATCCAGGGTGTATCCTGCCTTGATGCCCAAAGACTCCTGAGATAGGCGCAGGCTCCCCGTGACCCGAGGTAGTTCGGATAAGCGGTAGAAAATGGATGGATGGATGGATGTTTTGTCTCAAGATGCACACCAGTCATGTCTTTATCTAAGACATTTTAATAAAAGAGACTTAAATATTCAATCCAAGTTTATTTATATAACGCTTTTCACAATGTGCATTGTTCCAAAGCAGCTTTACAGGAGCAAACAGGTAAAACAGAATAGGGAAAACACACCACAGTGCATGGTGTTTATAGAACAAGCAAGATCATTCTTATAAATAATATCTAATTAATAGATAAATAAATAAATTAATGCAGTCTCCCGGTGAGCAAGCCAACACTGCCCTGCTGTGGCGAGGACCCAAACTCCAATGATTGATAAATGGAGAAAAAACTAACTTGGGAGAAACCAGGCTCAGGGCCAGGGCCAGGGCCAGATCCCCTCTGACGTGTCATAGCTGCACTCAGTGACCCCGACCAAAAGCCACGGAGCAAATATCCACAAGAAAAAGGGATAGCCCACCAACCGCAACCCAGAAAGTCCCACTCGCCGAAAACTGCGCAGGTCCAACCCGGTCCCACTCCACGATCGACACCAGAAAACAACCAGAGAAAAATAGTAATGGCATAATGTAACTTTAATCCTCTGTTGTCCGACATCGACCACAAAACAAGACCAAACCAGACCCACACAGCCCCAACAAGTGAAATCCCCCCAACCACAACCAACGAGCCCCCCACTCCCCACAAACCCCCTCCCAGTAACCTCCAATCAGGGCCACTGAATGCAGCTACAACTTCAAACTGCTGACATGTGATGTAAGTTTAGCATTAAATACCAAGTATTGTAACTTTTGCATTAATGTGACAAGTAGTCCGTCTTTGCTCTTGATTGGAGATGGAATGGTCTGAATATATCTCTTGGGTGGTGGTGGAATTGCCTTAGATGGAGCTGGGATGGTCAGTCAGTCTGCGTATTCTCTAGTTGGTATGGGCATATGTCGATCATCTGGAGCTGGCGGAATTTCTCCCTACCTAGGGATGGGCATCCCGAAGCGGAAGCAGAAAAATTATAATTAGCGTAGGTGCTGTTCATTAACTATGCATTAAGTGAAAGCTTGTCTGAAAAGACTTGTCTTTAATCTTGATTTAAATTGGTAGACTGTGTCTGACCCTCGAATAGTATCGGGAAGGCTATTCCAGAGTTTAGGTGCTATGTATGAGAAAGCTCGACCCCTTTGGTGGATTTAGTTATTCTAGGTCTTATCAAAAGTCCTGAGTTTTGAGATCTCAGAGAGCGCGATGGGTTGTAATGTGGTTAAAGCTCTTTTAGGTAAGTGGGGTCTAAATCGTTTAGGCTTTGTAAGTGATTAAAATAATTTTAAAATCAATACGATACTTAGTGGGTAGCCAGTGAAGCGATCATAAAACTTGGGTTAATTGATCTTATTTTCTTGATGTGGTAAGAACTCTGGCAGCAGCATTCTGAACTAAATATAGTTTGTTTTTTGATGATACAGGACAATCACTTAGTAGAGCATTACAATAGTCAAGTCACAAATGCTCTCAACTCAACTCAACTTTATTTATATAGCGCTTTTTACAATTTTCATTATTACAAAGCAGCTGTATATGAGACACATTGAATACAAGAAAAACCTGTAAAAACAAGAAAAATGTGAAAACAACAAAAGACAGACATACAAATGCTCCACACACACAATATGCATACATACTTACACACATTGACATAGACGCACACACGCAAACACACTCGCACACACGCACAGTGAAAAAACACATTAGAGATAAAGGAGAGAGAACCACAGGTCAAATATTACGCGGACTATAAATTCTTATATGCAATATTAATTATGTCTAACTTCTAAATTCTAAAGCGGCCCCCTGGCCAGGCAAATAGTGCAAAACAATATGCAAACGATGGCGAGGAACCCAAAACTCCAATCGAGAAAAAAAAACTCAGGAGAACCCAGGCCCAACCAGGGATTCCAGTTCCCCTCTGGCAAAAGCTGCTGCCACTGCACAAGCTCAACAGTGCTTGCACAACAAGGCTAAATAAAAAATAAATAAACTTATGAATAAAGTTAATTATAGATTTAAGATTATCATTAACAATCTAATAGCATTTGAAGTGTTGTAGAAAAATCGTGTCAAGTTGCCGCGTCCTTTATCCAGCTCTATCATCTCAGCTCTTGTCAGCTCACCGCTTCCCATTCTCAGCTCTGCCATCAGGTCTGGGCATGAACTGCATCCTGCGGTAACCTTGGAACAAAAAGACAAGACTGGCTGAGAGTAGAGTACTGTTCTGCACTCTTTGATGCAACAAGTACATCATTTGTTGTTGGATGTGTTCCTGGTTCCGGTTGATCTAAATAATGCAGCCTAAATCCTCTGAGGATTAATATTATGGAAGTGTAGTGTATGCAAGATTAAAAAAATGCGTCTTTAGTCTAGATTTAAACTGACAGAGTGTGTCAGCCTCCCGGACAGTGCAGGGAATAATTTTCCAAACTTTAGGCGCTAGATAAGAAAAGGATCTACCACCTGCACTTGATTTTGAAATTCTAGGTATTACCAAGTGACAGGACGCCTGAGAGCGCAAAGCACGTGGAGGATTGTAATACAATAGAAGTTCATTCAAATACTGCGGCGCTAGACCATGTAGGGCTTTATAGGTAATAAGCAAGATCTTAAAGTTAATGCGATGCTTTATAGGTAACCAGTGCAAGGTTGACATAACCGGGGTTATATGCTCATACTTTTTTGTACGTGTAAGAACTCAAGCTGCCGCGTTTTGAACCAGTTGCAGTTTTTGTAATAGGCCTGCAGGGCAACCACCTAAAAGTGCATTACAGTAATCTAGTCTTGATGTCATGAATGCATGAATTAATTTCTTTGCATCTGACAGTGACAGCATATGACGTAGTTTAGATATATTCTTAAAATGGAAAAATGCAATGTTACAGGTGTTGGCGACATGGCTCTCAAATGACAGATTACTATCGAATACATTGCCAAAATTCTTTGCTGACGACGAGGATTTTATGGAGCATTCGTCAATAGTTAAGCAGTATTCTTGGTTTTTACGTATGGCGGTTTTTGGTCCAGTAAGTAACACTTCTGTTTTGTCCGAGTTCAGTAGTAAAAAAATGTTACTCATCCAGTTTTTTTAAATCAACTATGCAATCCTTTATTCGATGGAACTGCTGGGTTTCATGAGGCTTCAAGGAAATATAAAGTTGAGTATCATCAGCATAACAGTGAAAGCTAATTCCGTGTTGCTTTATTATATCTCCTAGAGGTAGCATATATAATGCGAAGAGCAGAGGCCCTAAGACTGAGTCCTGTGGTACACCGTACTGGACTTGTGATTTGCGGGACACATCATTGTTTATTGCTACAAATTGAAAACGATCAAATAAATAAGACTTAAACCATTTCAATGCTATTCCATTAATGCCAACGTACTTTTCGAGTCTGTGTAGGAGTATGCTGTGGTCAATGGTGTCAAATGCAGCACTAAGGTCTAGCAGCACCAATAACGAAATACAGCCACGGTCAGACGCTCGGTCAAATGCCTGAATAAGCTTTTCTGCATCAGTAACACATCAAATATTTTGTAATATCCTTATTGAACTAAGACCTAGCCCTGGTTTAAGATAATCCCTGACCCCTTAATGTTTAATTTAGGCTTCAGACCAGTGGCGGACCTAGAGTTTTATAAATGGGCTAGCCAGGGGGTGGCCAAGGCTACTTCAGGGAGTCAACAGACAATGACAAACAATGTGTGTGTAACCCTGACCTGGCATCGAATTATAAATAAATATATTTTAGGATTTCTGATTAGAGGTAAAATGATAGTTTACTTCCCAGAGTTGTGGATAAAAAACAATTGCGCATTGTAATGAGATTAATGTAATTCTAAATGTATAAATAAATGATAAAATATAAATCATGAAAATGTTGAAAACATAGCTTAATCCAGATAATTTGTTTAATTTAAACAAGAAACAAAGCAGCACCAGAGGTGTATTTAAACTGATGTGGATCAGAGCAGCATATAACGTTATTTGATAAAACATATACTCATTCCATAGGACTACTTGATTAAAACCAAACAATTTATGCTGATTATTGCCTTGATGTGGTTATCTTGAGTATTACTTTCAGATATTAGAATTGCTACAAAACCAGCAGAGAAACGTTATTCATTATGATTATGCATTATTTATTGCGGTTTTATTGCTGTTTTTATCCTCTAAGAAACATAAAAATCAGTTGTTCAAACAGGAAATAGAAAACAACATCACTAAAACACTCAACGGCTTCAGGTTATAAAGTAAATAGTCTGACTACTCTGATGAATCTCTTTCTTACATCAAATCTGTTCGCGGTTGTTAACGATAAACTTTATGAGCATGGAGCACTTTAGCACAACTCTTCTTCACGGGTGATTCATTTAAACGCCAGTTTTGATTGGCCAGTCACTGTAGCAGCTAGTTGAACACTGAAATCTGTGTCAGGTGTAGCTAAGCTTCAGGAATATGGTTTCACATCCAAAAAGTGAAAAAGCACTCTATAGACTTTTGCACAAGAAAAGCACTATTTAGTCTTTACTGGTGGTCGCCGCGGGCGTTCGTGAGGGGCTGCCAGCTAATTATGTACGGTGTTATTCGCCGGCAGTCGTCCGTGAGGGGCTGCCGGCTGTCTTTTCACTTTGTTGTTATTTTATTAAATGTTTAAATGTTTGCCGGTTCCCATCTCCTTCCTTCCTTTTATTGAACCTTATTACAATTTGATTATTTGTCAAGATAAGTATAAAAATTATATATAAAATACGCAAACTGACAATAATAAATTTGTTTAAAACATTTCCCCTTAAAATGTTATTGGTCCCGACTATTTAAAGTGGAATGGCCAGCTGCACCGGATTGGACGACCGGCTGCACCAGACTGGATGCCGTTTCCACCGGACTGGATGCCAGCTGGATCGCCGGCGGGGATCTGTGGCGGGACAGGTGTAGTGTATTTCGGGGGAACTATGAGTTTGATCACAGTAAAATACGGATAATTAATGATGATTAACTATACCTATTTTATACACTTTCATCGGATTCAGCAGACCTAATAATAGCGACAAACTAAATTCACTTGTCCACCAAGTGATCAGCAGATCGTATATCAAATCTAAGAAATATTACTTTCCTGGCCTTGGAAACGTAACACTCTTACTGTAGTAAGACTTTGTTTCGCTTATTAGATCATTTGAATTTAAGATCAGTTAGAAGTTTGGCGCTGTAAAACTCTTAGTATGACATAAAATGAGTATGGTATAAAACACATTACTGTGCTGTACACCATCTTTTAAGGAATGAAGAGAGAAACATTTAGATATAAAACATGCCAGGATTATAAGTACATTGACCTGAAGTTTGTACAAGAATGAAAATATAAGCAGAATACAACTAAACACACATGCTTTTGAGGTTATAGGCGAGGCGAGTGTATTTGAATCTATCCTGGTCAAATGATGGGTTCTATAAAAGAGGGCAGTTGGATCAGACTTGCTGGCGCCGATTAGATGCCCAAATGGTCACCTTTGGTCCGACCAGATCCTACAAAGGACACCGGGCGGCCTCTGGAGGGGAATCTGGCGGCCCCGACCCAGGAAGGGATCCCGGCAGCCTCGACCCACCCAAACACACAAAGAGACACAGACACACACACACACACACTTAAAAGATTGTGGAAAATGGCTTTAATCTTCACTGCTTCATTGAATGAACCGAGTGATAAAATTTACATTTACACATATATGCACCGTAACTCGTTTAGAATGAGCTTCTCTGCCAAATGCTTAAATCTAAATGTTAATAGAGTATCAGAAGATGAACTGAGAACACTCGTCTGATTTGAACTAGAATTCAGATTTCAAACATAAACATGATGCAGGGAATGAGGAAGTCTCTCACTTTTCACTACAGGTTTTTCAAGACTTTCAAGTGAGTTTCTCTGCATAACAATGCACAAAGAACACAGTGCTCATTATCTAAAGCTAAACTCGATGCTGCGTTTCAAACACTATGGGAGAACATTCTTTGTTCGACCGGTTGTGAAGCACGTGTGTCAAACATGCCAAAAATTATTTTGGCTTTAAATAACTTTGGCAGGTTACGTGACTAATTACACCCGTACCTACAGGTTAAAAATATGCGTGAATGTGGACTCGTCATCAGGTTTCTTTGTCTTTAAGGGCCGCTTTGTGATGAGTGTGTTTGTCCATTACTTGCGAAATATTGAAGTAGTTCGGAGTTTGAAAACGAGAGTAACCACATCAAATAGAGACAACCTGTCTAAGCACTGTGACCTAGCCTTATCTTATATTTAAAAAGGTTACTGATATAGGATATAATACAGCTTGCCTGTAGCTCAGTGGAAAGAGCATTGTGGGTTCGATCCTAGGGGATTGCAAATACCTATGTATAAATGTATAAGATAATGCAATGAAAGTCGCTTTGGATAAAAGCGTCTGCCAAAAAAAAGTGTCATGTCTGATTCAGAGAGGAGATGTGTTCCTCCTTTTGAGAGGTTCCTCTCCGATCTGGATCGACATGAATTCTGCTTTGAGTGTTTGGGGGCTGAACATGCTACGCTGGGGCTACAGGGAGAGTGCGAACTCGGTGATGCGCTCGGCATCTGGGTTCTCCGTGCTCGGTTTTCTTTCTTTAAAAAAGACAGAGCCGCCTCTCGCTCGTAGGCCTACTGGGGATCAAGGTTTGATTTAGCATAGGCATGGGAGACGGATGCCGTTTCTCCTGTGTGCTCGCTCAGCCGCGACGTCCTCGTGTACAGCTCGGGGCGTTCCTCTCATGACGCGAAAGCACTTAACGAGCATCTCGGGGCGGTGACAAATGCGGTCGACCAACTCAAGCTCGACTGGCCGCCTGGAACAAGAAACACCCAAATGCTCAAAGCTAGATGACAGATACCTCTCGGGTGGCCGAGGGGAGGAGCCCAGAAGTCTGGCCCTCCCCTTTTTAGAGGATCTCCATGTCGAGTTATCTCGGTCGTGGCATAGACCTCATCCTTCCCATGCGTTCGTGCCATCTACGTTGATTTATTCGACAATTGTTGGCGCGAGACCACGGGGGTATAAGATGATGCCCCGATTGGAGGAGACGCTTGCGAGCCATCTCTCCCCTGGGACATCGTCGTCTCTTAAAAAACCCTATCTCCGACACCAAGCCTTGCAGACTAACATCTGCACTTTTGGGGAAGGCTTTTCAGGCAGCAGGTCAGGCTGGTGCTGCCCTGCACACCATGGCGGTTCTGCAGACGTACCAGGCTGACCTGCTGGATGTTGTGAGCACAGGCGGGGTGATTGATGAGACGGTGTTTTCACTACGCCAAGCCACAGACTTGTCTCTCCGTGCTACCAAGCAGACGACCCGTGCCATTGGCCGTTCAATGGCTTCACTGATCACCATGGAGAGACACCTGGGCTGAATCCCGCCGTGCTCAAGCATCTGGAGTGTCTGCCACCCACTCCGGACCAGTTCCCCAGTCCCGATCAGGCACACAGTCCCGGGTGGGTTCAGTTTACCTGAGGTCCTCAGGGAGAGTGTTGCAAGTCGCGCCCCCCCTCGCAGAGGCAGGGGAGCGGCCCACCGTGCCCCTCAGGCCGCCTCGGGAGGGCCGGACCTGAGGCGCTTCACCTCTTCTCAGAAGAGATCCTGAGACTCAAGGACTGTGCCCGGGACTGTGGGGGTGTGCATAAAATTCAAAGAGAAATTAGAGGCTCCCCTTCGGCACCCTCACAGGGCCGCTTTGCAATCTCCGCCGCCACCGGCGTTTCTGGGGATTAGAGGGCTCAAAAAGAATGCTAGATGTTTGGTTGTCTCCTGCCATATCTAAGGACGCCAGACATCTGGCATCCCCCCAACGAGACGAAATGCCAAGATTGATACCCCTTTCAGAGAAGCTAGCAGCGTGGAAACAACTGCCAGGTAGACCGTAGACCAGGGATACAGGATTTAATTTGCATATTGCCCTCCGCGAACGGCATGGTCTTCACATCCGTGCAACCGGAGCGAGCACATCTGTTGGCACAAGACTGTTGGCCAAGTGACCATGTAATAAAAAGGTGTTGTGTGTTGTATTGTTATACTATACGGGACCGGGGGCACTGAGCTTGCATTAACAGAGCGAATGGGGCTATAACAGCCTTAGCCAACGGGTTGGCGCGTATGGTTGCGTTGAAGTTTTGGTAATAGTTTGTAATGTTTTGCCATATGGAACCGGGGTCACTGAGCTTGCATTAATGGAGCCAGCGGGGCTATAACAGCCTTAACCAATGGGTTGGCGCGTATGGTTGTAATGGAATGCCACACGGGATCGGGGCACTAAGCGCACATTAATGGTTTCGGTAGTCATGGTCTCAGGGTTAGAGAGTCGGACACGTGACCAAAAGATTGCTGATAATGGGCCGAAACACTCAATGAGGCTGAGATGCACAACTGACGATGTGTCGCATTGAGGGGAACCATACAAAGGGCATTATCAGCAGCACCTCACCAAAAGGCATCTTTCATTCAGGATAATGTGATGAGACGTCTTTCTGATGATGGCAAGGAAAGGTAGGTATACTATGTATTTCTATAATCATTTATCCCCCAAACACAGAGGATGCCTACCCGATTAACCAGTGGAACCTAGGAACTCCTTTTCTCTATTCATATTCTTGACTGATTCCCCCCTGCATAAGGCGTGGGAAATGTCCTATTTGGCAATTCAACTGTGCTGAGATAGTGGGATTATAACACTATAACACTTTCTGCATGACTGTCACAGGCAGAGTAACGACACGTACATGGGAAGTGCAGTTTGTGTCCCCGGAGGGTATTTTTATTAATGTTTTCGTGGGGAGACGGAAGGAGAGTAATAAATTCCGTTCTCTCTGAGGCACGAGTCGGATATCCGGCTGCGAGGGGCTTGCTGCATACGGGTTGGGCAGGAACGGTTTCCTCCAGCTTCTACTCGTCTGAGCCTATGAAGAGAAGAGAAGAATCCTGATTTATGACTCCCGACTCTGGAAACGTTGCTTTCCCTTCCTCTCGTCCCAGCGGCTTTTGTAGCCGCTCGAGAACTAGTCACCTGTGATGATGCCGATGAGCGGCAGGTGTGCCGCTCTGATTTCTCCCATCTCCATGGTGACGCTGATTGCGCCAGGGATGACTCGTCACAATGACTTTATCAGCGCCTCACATCATTGTGAAGGTATGGATTTAATCTTCTTTACAGTGTTGTTTCAGTTCATTGAGGTTTTGGTGAATTTGATGATGCGATTTTTTGATGCGTCCTGATGCCACATGCCAATCGGTTTGAGGTCTGGACTCGGTCTGTAGGTCTTAATAACCTAATTATGCTAATGTGCTTGAGATCATTTTTCTATTGCATGAATTCTATTGCATCCCAATTTCAGTCAAGCCTTAGCTCACATTTGACTTCATAACAATTTATTGTACAGAGGAGTACATGCAAACAGTAGTGAATGCAAACAAGCCCCAATTATAACCCCTCCATGTGCCTGAGAGAAGTGTTGGTGCTGTGTTTGGGTTTCACCATACATGGTGCTGTGTATTATGGCCAAACATCTCTATTTTGGTCTTTTCCAAATGATGGTTTGTACAGATCAGTTTATTAGTATTATCAGTTTGATCTGAACAAAGGAAAAACCTGAGAGAGTGCATACTTCATCATAACAACAATATCATGTCTCTCTCACACTAAACACGTGGGTCTGTCATGATTCTGCCACTAGACTAGAAAATCAAGACAAAAGGAGGCAGAATCATGACAGCTGTCCATTGGTGCAGCCGCCAAATTTAAACCTTTTGAAAAGAGTTTGGTTAGATTAACGCATTTGGCAGTGTCGGAATTAAGAGACCTCTTTTTGCTTTCTCTGACTATTTCTGCACCGCTTTTCCTTTTTTTGAGGTCCATTATCTAGCTTTGACTGACAAGTAGCCCGTTTTGCAATGGCACTCCAGTCTCCCTGTGATGACATGCATGACTGAACAGCCAACCCTGATCTCGTGACAAATGCTTACATTTATTATTAGTGTTATAATTATTATTGTAACCTAAGTGAGATTGTGCAAGCGATAAAAAACAGTCCTATAAATATTTTTTACACATTTAAATGTGTTAGAAAAATGGTTCTGATCGTGACGCTTTCGCGTCTGTTCCCCATCGATCGATTGACCTCGGTACACTTGGAATATTTTAACTTTTTAAACATTTTAACTTTTTCATATCTGTATCATGTGTTTTTTGTTTTTAAAAAAATAAAGGTGTTACAATTCTTTCTCAAAGTGCCTGAATATGCGTATATATGCGTTAATTCAGTAAGAGATCATATTTGTCTTTGAGGAAGGGACAAACAACATACGTATGTCCTATGGGTCTGAGGATATGTTGTTATATCCTTAGCAGCACGCAGCTCATCTACAGTACACTATATCCACAGCTTATTATACGCATATTGTAGGTTGGATACAAATCTGTACTGTGAGATGCATTGAACTTTTATTTGATGTCACACAGTCTACATTCTTAACTATTTACCATGCCTTAATATTCATTATTGACAAACAAATATACTGACACTATCACTCCAGTGATTAAGATTCACATATAATTCACATATTTACTTTACAGTCCAGGGTTGAGAGGTTTACTTTAAAAATGTATTCCGGTACAGTAATAAATTACTTGTAATGAGGAATGTAATAGTTTCACAACATAAACGGAATGTGTTCCGATTGCTTTTGGATTATTTTACAATCACATATGTAAATAACATGATTTAAAAAAGTATTTTCATAAACACAGTGCAACGGATAGTCAGACTCAAGACACAGACAGGTTAGGATCAAAGAGACTGGTTTATAAATGAACAGTGATAGAAGGTGAAAAATGCCAGATATGATGTCTTGAACTGGGATGGGGATGAAACATGGTGAGGAGTCTTTGATAAGCAGGGGTTGGGAGAGGTTGTTAAATGCACATTTCATTCATGAAATGAATGGTAAAGAAATTCAATCGATGCAATGAAAAATTGTAGATATGAAGAACTGCATGCAATTTATAGAACATTTTATACAGGTCTAGACTTCACTGTTTAAAGTGATTTGTCGTCTCAACAATCATATTGTATTATGTTAAGTAGCTGCTACTTAAAAATAAACAAATTTATACAATTTCTAGAATAACTTAAAATCCTTTGTTCATACAACACAAAAATATAAATTATAAGAAAAGTTTAAAAGTATGTATAAAGTTAAAACTAAAATTAAAATTAAGTAAACTTTACATACATTTCCAGTGCAATGAACTTAATATTATTAGTACAAATGCTTTGAGGAATACCCATAAGGCCTTGCCTTTGTTTGATTATTCATACTTTTTTAAATAAAAACTTTTGGGGCATTTATGTAGATGTTAATAAGATGTATAACAAACTTTAAGATTTATTTAGTATTATTGATGTTGTTTTGTAGTGAATAATCGTTTCCTGTGAAGTTACCATTCATGTGATTCCTGTTTGCTTTGGTAAGCATCGACCCTGTTCAACCCATCACATTTCTTACCACAATAAGGAAGACACACATAAGAAATGCAGTATGTTGTGTACTTCTGTGTAGAATCATTCAATGACTGACATCAAATCAGTCATCAATTACTTCAAAACTGTTATTATAATATACTTCACTAGGCTATCTGAACATTAAGGTAAATTAATGAAATATGTAAGTACACATGAGCCCACATGAGCACTGTACGTTGATTGAACTCAAGCTGCATACATTTTTAAGTAAAGAAGGTCTAGCTAAGTGATATATTTGTGTAAACGCAACAAAGATTATCTTGTTATTTTTACTTAGTTGAATTAAAAAAACGTTTTACTTAAAAAAACATGATGCAAAAATGGTGCACATATATTTTAAGTAACGTCAACATATCATTTTATACAGTGTTGGAAAGTCCTTTTAAAACCGGTGTGACTTGATCACATTTTTCCCACTCCTTCTTTTGTTCCATTTAATGCAGAGACAACACAAAGCAAATTAGCATCTGTCATTATATGTAGACAAGAATAAATTAAATTATTAAATGAATGGGTGTGTAAGTTTATTGTTTTCTTATAAGTGTGTGGGAAGATGATTTTTTTTATAATTAATGCATTGTTGTGCACCAAATGTCTTCTTTGGAACATTTTAAGAGCAAGTTCTTTAAAAAGGGCAACAAAAGGTTCTTCACATCAATGTCATAAGAACCATTTTTGGTTCCAAAGAACCATTTACTCAAAAGTTCTTAAAAAAGAAACAAATGAAATTTTGATGGTTTTTCTGATGTTTACGGTACTTCCTTGGATGGCAACGTGATTTTTAAGAGTGTGGCATGGCCTTTAAGAGTACAAAGCTGCAATCCACTTAAACCTCCTCAACAGATGATTTATATGACTTTCATTTTCGAACAAAACCCGAGAAAAATATAATTATGCAGCATAACAAAGAAGTTAAAAATAAAAACTCAACAGGGTCTCCATATGCGATCTGACATGCAAGGTGGGTGACATGCTCAGTTTAATTGCAACAGTGTCCAGTTTCTTTTTATAATAAAGAATATAATATATATTAGAATGGGTTTTAACCTGAGTTCCCAAATGAAAACAAGCACCAGACTAATGTGTCTTGAATATTTGTTTTAGTTATTGTTGCTAAAAGGTCTCAGTACTAAGGGAGCAAAATTAAATGCATGACACCTCTGACCCAAACTGTTATCTACCAGACAAGTCCCTTTTGACACTTTCTACTTAAAAAAGTAAATCTATTAAAATATGTTTTAATATAGGGTTAGAGTTAGTGGTAACTGCTGTTGGCAATATATTCTGGAGTGTGTCATAAACTGCAAACGTTTGAAATGCACAAGATATCCATGAATAAATGAAAAGGAAGTCTCAACTCAAAATACATTCCTTACCAGAAACACACGTTTCTTTTGTTCAAGTGTGAAAGACACACATCTTCTTAGTAAAAAAAAGAGGTTGGACCATCTGGCAAGTATAAATAAAGGTTTGAAGTTCGATCAACAGACCTGTTCACTCATCCTCCTGCAGGTAATGACATCATACTACATACACTTGCATTTTGAATACTTAGAGATTGGACATCTGTGGATACAGTATTACAATATTTATTTTATGAATCTATGTGAATTTTAATTCTTCATTAATCATTTGTAATTTTTTTTTTTTAATGGTTGTGGATTCTTAGAGTTAAGTGAAGACCTCATATTCCAAGATGATGTATGTTTTTGTGGTACTCGCTGTCCTTTGCACCATGGGCTGGACTATGCGTAAGTATTCTGCTGTGAAAAGAATGTGCTTGAATCTTAAACCATTCAGCCAATGCCAAAATTGTAACTACATAAAAATTGTCCGACTCTGTAAATCATCTTTGTAAAGTTTTGTTTTATGATAATTGTTAATGCCTTTTTCAGCTTTACCTGATTTTTACTCATACTCGTTGGCTGTTGGGGAGGGCACTGGATTTGAATTCTCTACTGCACATCCGGATCGGATAACTGGAGTGAAAGTTTATGAATACCCAGGCGCATACATCAATGGGTACGTTTCCCAGGAAAACATTCAACAGTTAGACCATGAACAATTAGTAGACTGATAGTTAACTGAGTAGATGATAGCAATAGAGTTAGAAACATCTAAACATATGAGCTAATTTCTCTTTATTTAATCAAATGCTATTCTTTCTGTTCTTACTTGACCATTGATGACTCGTGTCGTTTTAGGATTCAGCTAAAATACGGAAATAACTGGACTGAACTGGTTGGTGTAGATTATAATGGTAACCCAGAAGAGATGACACTCTTTGACAATGAATACTTCGTTCAGGTCTCTGGAAAGTATTACAGCACCTACATCTATGAGGTTATGTTTGTCACTAATCATGGGCGCTCTATTAAAGTCGGTCAACCGTATGGAGATTCATTTAACCTGTACCCAACCCATGATGGAAGTGAACTACGTTTCCTCAGTGGCCGACAGAATGGACATGCTCTCACTTCCCTTGGGGCTCACTGGGCTGTGTACCCTGACACAAGTACCGCCACACCTTAAATTTAAAGTCAGATACACTACAGTGGGTTTCTACACATAATTGTATAATTCCAGTTAACAAATAACCCACTTACCTAAGTAACGTTCTCAGAGGTGTTCTTTCGTTCCAGTTTAAATAACTGTTCTGTCTTAATCATGTTTATGTTTTCTTGTTTAAGCTTCTTTCATTATGATTATTTCTTAAATGGCATTGATCCTTTTATTGCAATGAGAAATGATAATGTACCATAAATGTGAATAAAATAGGCCAATATGTACCTGAATGCATTCTCATGTTTCTTTTACAATTTTCAAAATCCAAAGCTTTGTATAGAAAAAAGGAAGTATAAGAAATTCATGGAAGGGCAACTTAAAAAATAATAAATGTTAAAAAAACATCTTTCTCCACAGATAGTTTTCTTATTGTGATGGAAACACTGACTGCACAGTCAAACCCCCTGAACGCATAGTAGACAATCATATCAAGTGAATAAAAAGATAAACTTTAAGATTTTCAGATTGCAGGACTGGGAACAAACCTTTAAGAAATTATTCAAGAAATTATTCAAGTAATAATAATCAAGTCTTTCAGAAGGATATCTATCTGAAACACATTAACCTCTTAAAAGTATAATTTGCCAAACAGAAAAACAAAACTTTCTCAAAGCCCTGATCTACAAGATTCAGAGCAAACTGTGTGAATTAAGTGGTTTAGCTGACAACTGTTGGCGTAGATGTTCTAGACTGTGAATCAAATGATGATAAAATTAATACCAAAACATCTTTAGTGGATCCATTGTTAAGAGTCTAAATATTTTCATATTAAGATGAAAATAAGGTTCAACTTTAATATTAAGTACATAAACGGTGGCAGAATGCTGTGATTTTGAGTATTGATCATTGAATAACGATTTCGTATAAAAGGTGATTTATTTTTATTGATTTACAAAAATAAATAGTGTTATTTCAAACACAACAGTTTTTAATGATTAGAACAATGCTACAGTCACAGCAAAATGTTGTCTATGAAATATAGGGTTAATTGTTTATTTATGATCCCATTTATTCACACTCCCTTTGTCTTCTCTTGACCTACATGTCTTCACTTTTTGATCTCCATGATTTGAGAATCACGACTGTACTTCCTGCATAACACAACATAGCCAATGAAGCAAATATCTGAAAAAAAACAACTTGTTATTAAAATAATAAAACCGTTTAAAAAAATTATAACGTGAAGATGGTAAAGTAAAAAACTTTGTTTTGTAGCAGTTGCACATTGTGCAAGACTTTGAAGCAAGTTCTATAGAAAAAAGGGCTATTGCTAATTTAGTCAGGACATTTGTTTCTCTTACCGTTGATGCCACCCAGCTAATGAAATAGTAGCGCCCCCTGTTGGCTAAATTTAACGATACAGCACCAATAACGGTTGCTGTCAGGTACAGGACCGAGGCGCTGCCATTAAAACATAATCCCTGTGAATAAAAAAATAAGAATACATAGCCTAGAGAAAACAACACGAGCCATAAAAAATAAAACCAAGTTAACATGCATTTTACATATATTTTATATGAACTCTTATTTGTGTGGTTTAGTTAAACGGAGTTCAATAAATGCTTTATTTTTTCAATCAACTTACCAGGGTTTTCCACGGGATCTGAGGAATCCTGGTTTGGGTCATGGTCAGGTATAGGAGAAAAAGAATGACGGTAAAAACCCAGTAGAAAACGGACACGAACATCACCCATCCCAGCGCAGGCGCGTGGAGGTAGTCTGTCCCACCGATCAGAGTCCACACCAGTAGTCCAAACACCTAATGTTGAAAAAGAGAGCACAGGCACCTTAAAAAGAATAAGTACTGTTCAAAAATAAAATGTATTTTAAGGATCACATGGGTATATTCACAAATATTTGAGGCTGTGTAAAAAAGATGCAGGAAAAATACAACAACACCATACTATTCTCCAGAGCATTTCCACCCTCCCTTCCTGTTTCATACCACAAAGAATTTGTCACTGTGTGCTTGATATTACAGGAAAAGTGATTTTGCGTCTAGAATACAGAGCTGGCTGTAGATTACACCAGGAAATGAACTGCTTGGATTTGACTCAGAGAGCGTGTGGTGGACGGAAGAAGAACAATACAAGCCGAAAGGAAGAGTTTGTTACCCAACTATTTTGTTTGGTCCTTTTCCTCTCTTTCCCTAGAGCACACATCTTTATCATTGACAAAAACATCCACATGTTGTTTTTCATATTCAGCATACTGCAGCACATAGGCTAATAAACAGATGTTAAGTGTTTAATGGCAATAAAACATTTCAAACCAAAACCAGTTGAGTGTTGCAGGCATGATTTTAAAATAACAGCATTCATTTAATTATATATTATTACAAATACCATTATAAGCCATCAGCTGTTTACAATTAAAACAATTATAATGTCCCTTTAGGTTAGTCTTATCCGCCAGATCCCACCAATAGAACAAAACACACCAGACACCCTAATAGTCTCCATTCCAAGCAATACAATTCCAGTTCCAGTTACCATTAAATACATTCGAATTTGTCATTGTTTCAATTTTTCATTAGAGAAAAGCTTGAAATCAACAAGAACATTTTTCTTAATCGTGTGCTTTTATTTGTTTAATTAAAGTAATTGTAATTAAATAACAGAACACATACTTACGATTTCTCCCGTCATACACACACCAGCAGCAGAGCGAATAAAGTTTCCATCATAAGTTAAAGTGGAGTTCGTCAGACCCAGACTCTCTATATTGGAGTTAGTGCTGGACCGGTCAGTACGGCTGATATCGGAATCGACGTCCATTCTATCGGAACTACTAAAAACTGAAAGTAACGGGAGATGATCTCTGCTAGACGAAATCAATCATAGGCTACTATGACGAAGGCTTGATTCATAATATTCACCAGAGTCCTCTATTTTATCAAGCGACTTCCCATGGCGTGTTTAATATTCATGAGCCTTTGAACTGTCTATCGGTCAAACGCAGATCGGTTCATAGTAAAGCCGCTGAAAATCAGAGTTACGACACTCGCATAGACGTATGTTGGAAGAATGAAATGCGGAAGTAACGCTTGTCATGGATTGTCAAACACTGAACTGAAACCCATTCATTGTCCGAAACGCATTCCTGTAAAGATGTTTATACATTTGAACGAGTTGGTGGACACACCTTGTATTCATAGAACTTATATTCATATATATTCATATTACTCCCCAAACAAAATGCTGCTATAAATGTAGTCAACGTAGTATTCATTGTACACAATTTGTTAATATGTTTAGTAATAATTATGCAAATACAGTTGCTGCTATACTCTCCCTCAAATCCATTTAAATAGGTTGAGAGCACGGATTTGTTTGGAGCTATTGAGGGCTCCATGAATCACGTGACCACACGGCGGCGAGCTCGAGTGTCGTAACTCTCACATTTAACGGCTCTTCGAACACGCCTGTTAACGTTTTAAGATTAAAGACAAACGACTTCGCCATAGTATGATTCTAAACTTCACTTCACCTGAAAGAATATCTAATTATTCTTCATGAAAACACTTTATTCTCAGATAAGGCATGAACCGACATCGTTATATCGGCATCTTTTTGTGCGTAGGCCTGTATCTTTGAAAGTGAAGACAATCGACAAACCAAAAAGACAAACACAGGTATGAATTCAACTCATCTTAGAACACGCTTTTGGTGTCCATAAGTTTAGCTTACTTTTTCATAAACACAACACATTTTAACATTACAATAACATGAACCATTACCATTAGAAGTTAATTCTTCATGCGGTTCTGGCCTTATTTCTGGAGGATTTAATGGTTTCAACAATTTGCTGAAACATTCGTACTGGTTAGAGACCCACATAGACCATAATAGCAATACAGTTGCCATTATTATCACTGACTTCTATCTATATTTTTACGTGATATTGCGACACTAAGAATTGTATTGCCTCTTGTAAA
Source organism: Triplophysa dalaica (assembly GCF_015846415.1). NCBI lineage: Eukaryota > Metazoa > Chordata > Actinopteri > Cypriniformes > Nemacheilidae > Triplophysa > Triplophysa dalaica. The sequence goes on from NC_079553.1 coordinate 12,156,627, forward strand.
ATAAATGGCTTGGGATGCATTAAGAGGATGACCTCTTAATGAATCAATGACCGTTATTCTCTTTTGTCATTACTACAGTTTGTCACAAGAGGGCAGCAAATCCACAGGGATTTCTCAAACTGTAGCATTGAAAGCCAGTTCTTTCAGTGTACTGACAGCAGATTTCGTCTGAATGTGTTGAATATGACCCCAAGTGTTGTACTGTCCATCATTTTGTGGAAATATCTTATGCAAATATTTCCTTCTGCCGAGACTATCAAATGTTATAGCTATAGTCTCTCAATTTTTTTGCAATTTAATCACATTTGCATGCAGATATTGTCATCTTTCTCAATGTTTGCTATTTGAACCATTAAATATATCTGAATTAAATTGATAAAGAAATCAAACAAACAAACAGACGGATTAAATACGTTAGAATATAATCACCTTTCACCTATTTTATGTGCTGGTAGACCCCATCCTTTCTGTTAGTGCTACATCAAAGGATTGCTCTCACTTTGTTGATCTGATTTTTTATTTATGACTAAACAAACCTGAAAATGCCATAAAAGCATTTGCCCAGCTGTGTGACTCACTGCTACCAATTCAGTCATGCATGTAACATGCAGGATCAGTGAATAAATCTTAAACAACTGAACATGGACTGAGCAGCAATATTGTTAATACATACAGTATGGTCATTACAAATCTGTGAAGAAATGTATTTATTATTTAAGAGTTATTCAAGATTCAATTAATAATTGAATTAAATGGATATATTAAATAAAATAATAAATCCATGCGGAAAGACATTTATTCCCCCTCCCCCATAATGACCATTAGTTCATTTAAATGCTATATTTGTTTATACATGGTACTTGCATTTAGCATTTGTTATTCATTCTTACAGAATTTTAGAACCACATTGCATTTGTTTGAATAAGACTGATAAACATTCTTGGTGAAAAATCCTTGCAAAAAGCTGTTCATCGTTTAACACACTGCATGGGGTCTATTTGTCTGTAACCTTTGTTAGTTGTTGTTCACAGTGGTTGCCATGTAGTCTGTTGTAAAGGTTACGCTTTTAATAAATATACACAGTTTCAGAGAATGTAATTAAGTAATCTCAGGAGGAGGCGTGCTGTGACACACTGGAATAATGCTTCACTGGCAGCAAGTTAAAGACTTGAACATTTTCAACTGTTCAATAAAAATTGTCATTATTAATGTTTTAATGTAAAAACATGAACGGATAAGGCTACACCGTACGCATCATTAGGTGTACAAATCAAATTACTGTGACTATCCAAAACTGGGACTATATAGGGTGCTGTAAATTGCTTCATTTATTTTGATGAAATAAAATAATGCAAAACATATATTGTGACTTATTGATCACATATTTTTTAGAGTACAACCATAAACACAAATGTCTTAAAACAATTGGTAACACTTTCCTTGAAGCATGTGTGTATAATGCATTATGGAAGTAGTTTTAAAGCATTGTTATGAACCTTTTAATGCATTATAATATCTTATAAATAATTGTTATTACAGTTAATACATTATAAGACTGAGCAATTCATTGTTACACTTTTACACTGTCACATTTTAAATTGGTTATAATTCTTTACAACTAAATATAATTCATTACAACACAAATTATAAAGAATTATAATGAAATTTACCCTTGAATAACTCTTTATAATCGATAACATACATGCTTCAAGGAAAGTGTTACCAAACAATTTTAATTAAATTAATAGCATATTGAGAAAATCACTATTTTTTAAACTGTCTTATATATAAATTAAATACAAATCTTTCATGAACTTCTATCATCTTGGCTAACTTGAGAAGAATCTAAGCCTGGTTCCTGTTTGTTTCATGCATCAGAATGTGAGGTCAAAAGTTCAATGTCACATACTTTCACTTTGTAATTTAATTGTAGCTAATGGCAAAGTCAGAGTGCTGAATTACAGCTGCATATATCATTAATCGACTCTTATAATGTTGCTCTGGTCATTACTATTATTCACCCACTATTATTAAGATTTATATAATTACTATAGTTTTGGGGGAAATTATTTATAACAATAATGATTTAAATAAAAATAATAAAAATAATATTTATGAACGATTTCACATTTTATTGTAACAATTTTTAAAAACAAGCTCATTTTCAACTTGCAACAGTGCAAAGATAATATTCACTTTGAATAAAAAAGGAAATATAGACCAAAACAAGAAAGTATTCTCTGTGAAGTAATTATCAATAATCAAAGGGCTTATCTTCTCATTCTTTAGCTTTGCGTATGAATGCTTCATGCTCAAGAGACCAAACAGATAAATAAACCTAATAATGCAGGGATTGTTACTAAGATTATAGCAAAAACAGTCAATCAGACTGTAATGAGTCTTTAAATCAACAGAATTCTCTCATCCTGTGGGAGTTGTTTACAGAAGTCAATACCAAAACTTCATGTCTGAACCCTTAATAAGATATGTGTAGTATCTCTGTATTAAAAAGATTATAATCCTCAAATGAGATGGTTAGGCTTTAGGTGTTTCTAGGTTCGGTAGTTTCCAGAATTCAATAAATTGTAATCTCAAAAAATGATGAAAGACAATTGGATTTCAGGCAAAATATTTCAGGGAAGATTCTTTGTACTAACCATGTGTATAAGCATATTCTCATAATTTGCACTAAACATAATATAAACGTGTTACAAATATTTTTTTAAACAGTGGTGATGATAACAAAACATTAAAATTATGTAAGAGATAATGTGGGAAAATAAACCTCTCCATTGCTGTTCCCTTATTACACGGCTACTTGCCATATAAGAATATTTTTGGACACAAAATATTGGTTTGAAATATATTATTAGCTCATTTGTAACAAACCTGCCATAAGATTTTTTTTTTTTAAACAGTTTTGTTCTCGTCCTTTAGCCAAGACACATCATTCAGACATTTGGTTTAATCATTTGTAAATCTCATTGTACAATGTCAGGCATATTTACATTTCATTTATTTTAAATTAATTATTTTAAAGGCCGAGACGACTCACAGTTCCCAGATTACCCTGTGTTTTATGACTGGCCAATCAGAATCAAGTAATTTATAGCGTTGTGTAATACAGTAATCCTAGCTAAAACAATCAGATATTCTCTGTGATGGTGTTTTATCAAATAAACTCTACATTCATTCACTATCCTTTCACTTTTAATCACAGATCTATCCCTTAATACCAAGCCAAAGAGATTGTTCTGTTGCTATTGATCTGTTGTTGTCACAGGGTGAAGAAAGGTCAAAGGTTAAAAGAGGGCTGTGATAATCCTGGCACTGTTGCAATTAAGCATTACAGGACAAACAATCTGTGACTTCAGACAAAGTTTTAGAAATGTTAAACTTTCAGTATAAACTTTAAAAGAGTGTGAAACTCAAAAATTTAAAAAAAGTCTTCATCAAGTATTGATAGGGTAAGAATGTCCCTCTGTCGCTCACTTTCTCTTTTACCCCAGTCCTAATGATGACCCATGAGGACGGCAACATCCGAGATGGAGTCCTACAGGTAGATGAAAATCACTACTGTCCTTTTCACTTTTCAACCATGAAATGGTTATCGCGCCATTATAAAATCCTTGAAGCAAAACTGAAAAGGAAATTAAACTGTCTGAATTATCTTTCTTTAAATCATGAATGAAGAATCTTTCATGGTCTCTAGAGCAAGAAGAAGTGTGTTTGAAGAAAGAGGGGGATGGTGAGCCCGCATTAAGACATTCTCATCCCTGATGAACCTCTCCGCTGCCTTTTATTTTCTCTTCTCTTCACCCAGGCTCCAGCACGGCAGTAAGCCGCTTGGAGAATCATTGAAAGGGTGAACGAAGAGCCAACACCGAGGGATTAATTATTTCGATGTCTAGGACCGGCCTAGATTTACCAAACCACTCAGAGACACAAGAAAATCCTCTCACCTTTGTATGAGAACAACATACATGCAAACATTTCAATCCAATGTCCAGAGAGGAGCAGAGGATCATGGGAACAGACATTGAGTGTTTAAGTCAGGGCAAGGCGCTGTGGTCAGTTTACAGTATTTCTGCTTAGCCTTGAAACTGAATAATATAATCAATGGTACTGTTTGAATGAGGAACACAAGAGGACTAAAAAATCCATTCTGACCACAAACTGACCACTGATGTCAAATAAACACAGGTGATGTAGTTTAATCAAAGTGAGTTTGCACTCAAACAAAACAAACAATGACTAACTGCATTTCTGAAACTGCAGGATATTTCAAACCTCAGCACAGAAAATGACTTAGGAACGGCACACTTTTAATCTTAATTAATCCTTTAAATGTTTTAATATTACTAAACGATTAGAAAAATTAGTTTTAAGGTAACTTCATTCAGAGGGTTTCAGGTGGGACCTATCCAAAGTCCAAGTTGTATGATACAGAGCATAACTCTACCTGCTCTGATTTGAAAAAGGACATATCTGCATAATATATATGTATATATATATATTACTGTATATATTAGTGCCACTACAGATGATTATCTTTTGTTTTATTTAATCTAAATTATGTGATTTCAGAGATTATAACAGAATAACAAAATAACACTGAGCTTTCATTTACCCAAGTGGGCAGACATTTGCATGTTGACTTAATATGTAATTTAATTTTTGTAGTGCAAGACAGCACGCAATTTTTAAACCTGCATTTAATTTACTTTCTATTTTATACAGTTCTGTGAAATTCCACAAGCAATGTTAACATTTTAGAAGTTCTACTAAAGAAAAGTAAGACTACTAAACAAAAACAACTATTTTAATAATTCTCACTGAATATCGTACATACATAAACTATGATATGCTGTAAAAAATGCCAACTCAACGACTTTTGGCAACTCAATGAGAAATTCATTAAATTAACTAATATTTTTAAATTGAATTAACTCAAAATGAAGCAGGTTTTTTTTAAGCTCAACCAACAATAAAAAAAACTAATATTTTTTTACAGTGTGTGTAAAGACAAAAAGAGGTATTTATTTTAAAACTTCGTCTACATTATCCTCTACACATCATGGTCAAAACATTCCTGGTACTCTCTCTGATTTGAGTGTCAGTGATGTGTCTGTGTGGAAGTCAGGGCCCTCGGTTGGGGCCCGTTTCACAGTGCTAATGTATTTCACCCAACCCAGTATGATCCACATCGCCGCAGGTAATCCATGTCAGCTGCCTCATTTATACTGGCCTGATGCTGAGGACCAATCAAAACACTACATTCATGCTGTTAAACTGCACCCTGACATGCCAAAGTAACCACTTTTAATAACATGCCTTATTTTTTTCCGTTTAAAAGATCAGGTAACCTCTATATACTGATCATGCATGCATGCTGATCAGAATTGTTCCAGCTGCAATGTGAGGTGGAATAGAGAAGCGAGCTTTTTCATGACAACATTCATTATATATATACACAGTGTGCATCATTATAACATTCTGGTGGAGCGGTGTGCAAGAAAAATATGCAAAAAGAAGATCTTTGTGGATACACAGATGTTTGTTATGTATATGTGTGTAACATTTGCCATGATATTATTATAAGGATGCTTTATGTGTCTATTAATTATTTGAACTGCAAGTATGTAACTGCCATGATGACTTTTAAGTTTGTGTGTGTATTAGTGTGTGTGTGTCTATTTTGACACCGCCCTCTTCCCAGCCTCTGCCCTGCTGTGCACTCAGAGCACAAATCTATTCTCCTAAATGCCTCCCTACAGCCAGAACACACACAGACACACATTCACACACACACACTTCCACCCTCCTCCACAGTCACTTGTCAGCTAAACCAGATGTTGTCTCATAATTGGCTGATGTGGGCACCCGCAAAAGCAAAGACCTTATTACACACACATAAACAAACACACACACACACACACACACACACACATACAAGCTCACCTCCCTACTATCCTAACACCTCTGCACTCCACCCACTTCCCATCATCCCCTTCTTTCCCAAAACCAAACATCCATCCTACACTATGGCAAATAAAATCTCTCACACCGGCAATTATTCAAGCCCGTTTCGCTTTAATGTAAGAAGCGGATAATCAAGCCAGATAAGTGGAATCCCACGAAACAAAGAGGCGAGAGCTAAAAAATGGCGGAGGATGTTGGTAGTTGTGGGAGACTGGGAGGTTTTGGCTAAAAGGGATACAGCTGCCTCCACTGGGCATGCGCACTTCAATACTGCATAATTTTTGTCACGCTGACAACAGTAAATTACTATTTTGTTATCATTGTAAGGTCATGTTAGGGGTTGGGGTAGGTGTAGGCTTTAGCTAATGTAATTTATTTTATGGCGAGATTTTGCATCACTTCCGGCCGTAGCTGTATCCCTTCTAGCCACAACCGACTAGGAGCGGGTCTGGTCTGTGGTTGCGTTGGTGGATTACTCCCTGACACAGGAGATATGTCACAGAGTGCATATCTAATCAGCATTCCTGAAACCGAGCCGGGGTGAGAAAATAGATCCCAGTCTTAGTATGGCGGCCCCCCTGCTGTGCTACCTGTCAAAGCCAATATTTCTCCTTCAGCTACCCACAACAAGACCACATTTACTTCCTTTCATATATTACCCATCATTCCCCCAACGAACTCAAGCAGCCATTTGTAATTGGTGTGTAAAGGAATCTAACACAATTTAAATCTCTTCACGCAACCTCAACATGTTCATGTAGTAAAGAAAATAAAACAACCATAGTTGTTGTGGGCGTGGAGATTTCAAGCTACAAGGTCATTGAAAGTAAAAGTCCTTTAGTACGTGTTGCAGTAATCGATAAATTTGCCAAAATCCAAAAGGCGGTCCGAGAAACGGAAGAATGTGGATTGATTCACACATGCACGGGCAAACTCATGAGTGCTTGAGAGCAAATGGGTGGCAACATTTTATTATGTTTTGGCTGGATATCCTATAACTTACCCGGGATACATTCTCCCTGTGTTATGCAGTGAAAAATCATTTGCATTTTTTTTCCACGAGTGTGAAGTATCAAAGGCGGGCCCCTGCTGAGCAGCGAATAGACAGAGCTGGCAGAGGCATGAATTTTTCAGCAGCACTCGCCCTCCCTTTCTGTTTTTCTCTCTTTTCCTGTCGGTTCAGTCGATACGCTGCGTGGACGAGAAGCCCATGCTGCATGCGAACTAGCCAAGCTGCATCCTCGGAATTCCATTGGCTTCGTGAACCGGTACCTAAATAACAAATTAAAAGTCAATATGTAAATACGCTTCTTGCAAGTGTTACTTTAACGTCGTCAGAAGTGATTATCCATGGCAGCTGATGTGATAAATTGTGAAATCTTCCATATGTTTAACTCTGTTTAACCGCTGGGAATGCACAGTATATGGCAGTTTGTTTAAACCGTACACATTAATTAAGTTTCAGTTTAAGTCAAATCTCACCCCTTTGAAGAACTCAGTGAAGGAAACGTCTTGACTCTTGATTTGGTGGAAGAGTCCAAAATCTCAATATATGTGAATCTTAAGAAAATAAATTATGACGTAAAGGTGGATCACTTTTTTTTTATTAAATAAATACTGTTTATTTTGTCTATTAAATTCAACTGGCTCACATTACAAAACCATACCCTGTGATGATGTCATTTAGGGCTAGGGCTGGGAAATATTTCAATTTTAGAGATTTCGATTCTGCTTATCGATTCCCAGTTTCGATTCCACTGTTGAAGTAAAACATTAAGATGTCAACATGTATGGTCATTTAAATGGATTATTGACGGTTTGAAAAAACATTTATTTATGAGCATCGTTTTGTGTATATAACATAGCAACCATGTTTTGTCTGATTTATTTCAATTTGTATGACCATGGTTTAACTACACTATGGTTAAACTCTATGGTACACTAGTTTATTGGTGTTCATACAGTACACAGTGTGCCTATATGGTGTGCTTTACTGCAAACACTATAGCTCAACTATGCTTAATGTAGTAAAAATATAGTAATTTTAATAAGTGCTTTTATTGAGATATCAGCAGATCACAAGTTTAAACATGCAAATTTAAGAAAACATGCACACCAGATTTTGCAAGAGAAATGTAAATTGCAAGTATTTGATTCGTTTTCTTTTAGATTCCGATCCGATTCCTAACCTTTCGATTCCGATTCTTGAATGGAATAGATTTTTCGATTTCCAACCCTATTAAGTGGTTTACATGTTAATGTGTTAAGAGTCTTTTACAACAAACCATTATACATAAAAAGTCCTGATGATATATAAAGTATGATATCAAAAAGACCATAACATCAAAGAAACAAAAATCTATTAAATAAATATATATACATTTTTTTAACAAAAATAAAACTTTGCAATACATTGTGAAATAATAATTCTCAATATCAAAGGCAAATACTTGTCAGAAATAATGTTAAATTTTTTATAACAAGCATTTTGAATTATAAATATAGGCAATGCTATAAATGTATTATTAAAATGATAAAAATCACCAAATCAAATTCACAACAAACACCTCTAGAATCACAAGAAAACACTGACATTTTAAAATGTAAGTACATTTAAAAATTCATCATTAAAATGCCTAAATAAAATATATATATAACATAAATATATGATTACATCATGAGTAAATAAATGAATGAGCAAATACATGAAACATGTTCATGTGCAACTGCTAACAACACGTGTTTCATACAAAAATGTGCAGTAATATGCATTTAAATTGCTCATGTCATAAACAAATGTTCATTGATATGGGAATGTTTACGTTTATCCATACGTTATTCATCTGCAATCGCACCATACAGTTATTTTGAGCACAATTACTGTCTTTAGGGGCTAATGCTTGATCTGGCAGCCGTCTCCCTGTTTTCTAATCAACTGTTTTCAGCACTGCTATCAATTTGCAAATAATGTATTTCTGGACGAGTCTGGCAGGTGAGCTCAAAGACATTTCCATATTTTTAACTTCAGCACGGAAGCGTTCAAATTCCCATGCCTGCATATATTGTTATGCTGAGCAAAACTCTGTGTAGTGCCATTTCGGTCGAGCCTATTTATTACAGCAAATAATTGAATGGTTCTGTTTAAAAAGCGTCTGTGACTTATGCTGTTAAAAATATGAAAGGCTCCAAACCAGAGTTCCATGTCAATGTCACGTAGCTCGGGAAAAAAATGGAAAGTCTTATCAAGAGGCAAAAAAACTCACTGTTGTTCACACACAGTTATTATTGTCTGTCTTCCACTGTAGTTTATAGGACAAAAATTAGTATTATGCAGAGTTTCGGATTGTGGACTGAGCACAGTGTTATTGAGGTTTTGCTCAGAAATGCATGCCAACTCCTGATAACTCTATTTAGTAAGCATGTTAGTAAGCATAACAGAAATAATCAAAAAATGGAATGTCTTCTTTTTCCAATAAAAAACATGGGAAATGCATTAAATGGCCAAGATTGAGCTGGTAAATAAGACTAGACCAGTCCTGCATCCCATAAAAATTCAATTCAATGATTCATTGCACGATTACTTAGATTAAATCAAAATGTCCACTTCCCCAACTAACACATATTTGAGCCACAGTATGTGGTTGTTTTGGCACGTATCACCTTAAGGTTACAGATAGTGTTTGCCAGTGTGTTAGAGTGAGCCAAGAAACCTTACAGTGATGGAGTGAGCTGACATGAAAGAAAAGGAGCCACTTAAGATACGGATCTTCCATATCCTCTCGGGCAGCACTTATATCTGCCATTATCAACTTCTAATAGAGCCATCGACACTATCTTGGTGAGAGGAAATGTCATTTAAATGTGTTTAGAATCACATTAGGGTACACTACGAAGGTGTAAGCATTAGGATTGTATGACGGCTGTCTCGTGTCTCGCGCACTATATTAACAGCCCCCGGGGGCCCAAAAAATGATGATAGTATTTTTGTTTAATGTTTTAGGACAGTAATGGGCGGCACAGTCACTGAAGAAGCGTGCCTAGTGCTGATAAAACTGCAAAGAGCTGTTGTTCTCCAATATACTGAGACTGAGCTCAGAAAACCGAGCCAAAATGCCCAAAGTTTGAGTCCCATTCATAAGTAACAAATTCCTTGTTTCTTCTTTACGACTCTTGGAGGCAATTTAAAACTTATTTAAAGGGATAGTTCAACCAAAAATGAAAATTATGTTATCATTTACCATTGAGTTCTTTAAGATCTGTGTACTGTACATTACTTTGTTTGGCTGAACACAAAGATATTTGGAAGAATGTTTGTAACCAAACAGTTCTGGGGCACCATTGACTTCAATAGTAAAAAAAGATACAATGGCAGTCAAAGGTGCCCCAGAACTGTTTGCTTTTGTGTTTAACAGGACAATGAAATATATAAAGCAATTTCGCTGTGGTAGTGAATGGTACCCCGGAACTTTTTGGTCACAAACATTCTTCCATATGTCATATCTTTGTGTTTAGCAGAAAATAATGATAACGTCTCAGAAGAACTTGAGGTGAACTACCCTTTTAAACAAAAAGTTACAATTGTGAAATGAAAATATCACCAAATAAGTGCAAGTTAAATGAAAAGTAGGGACTACATTGGTTTAAGCTTTCTCTTCTCAGACTTTTGCTGTGAAGCATCAGATTTTAGGTAAAGCTTGGCCGTCAATGTAAACACTTGGAAACAGTTCCATCTGTAATGCTTTTTCTTTACATTAATTTAGTTTGAACTACTTTACCAGGATTCATAACACAAGGAAAATCATAAATATTTTTCACACATTAAAAACGTTTGTTTTCAAATTGTATTGTAATGCACAAGGGAGTAAACCAGGCACTAATTCCTGTGCACATTTTGAATGGCCCTGATCTCCACTACAGCTGAATGTCAGACTAATGCTAGCAGTGTCTGTCAGAAACTAGACTGGCCTTTTAGCACCAAAAAATGTCAAGTGCAACTGGCAGCTGAGATTGTCTGGGAGATGATGAGTGTCTGTATGTGTGTGTGTGGTGGGGGTTGGTGAGGAGGTTTGTGTGTGCTCGGGGAGCCAGGAAAAGAAATCTCATCATGCCATATTGACCCATAGGGACTGTACCATATTTACATTACTTGGTCAAAATTCCGTATTCTGCCATATGGATTGCTATATTTAAAAAGTGAGAAAGAAAATCAGAAAGGATAATCAGCCTCTTTGGTGAGATTCAATCAAACTTGCAGTTTTTTGACAGTTCCCTGTCACCCATTTCACATATTTATAGACATGCGTTCTGAAAAAAACAAAAAGTGAAGGACTCTGAGAAAACTTTATGCTTAGTCCAAGGTTCTTTAACAATAAGATAAGAAGATTGGTTGCATATTCTGAAATTACACTGCAAACAAATATTTACTTGTAGTTCATATTCTGCTTATTTTCTCCCATTTCCCGTTACTCAACAAAGCAGTCAATGGGATTGCCTGATTCTGCTCAGAGCCTATGAATGTGGCAGTGACCTTAGCAAGCTACTGAGCACCTGTTTGTCGTTCTACATAATGATTTTTGACAAAGAGAACAATGACAATGGACAGTCATCCTCTGAACAATGCCTGTTGTGCTCTTTTCAACGTAAAAGCCAAAGGGATCGTGGGGGGTGGGGTGGCTTGTCGCACACTAGGAAATCACACGAGGCTCCCAGGACCGGATCAAACAGAGCGGGTGGTGCTCTGGTCCAAACTGTCTCCCTTTGTGTCTTTGCACTAAATAGATGCAGAGGTGAAACCAGAGGCACTGTAGATACAGGTACCTGAAAGCGCACTTTTATCAACATGACACATAGTAATATAGAACTTACAACCTTGCTTTAAAATTAGATATATCATTCAGTGACACAAAGCAAGTGAAGAATATTTAAAGCTAATAGTGTTATATAACTGATGCAGTTGCTATAAACAGATGAAAAAATGTAATCTCCCTTTATGAAAACGCTTGCATTTAATTATTAACACTGCCAAACATTTGATTCAAAATGAACTTATTATTCACATTTCTTGAGTAAATGCATTTTTATAAAGTGGTTAAAAACTGAAGCTTGTCAAGCTATCAGCTATTCATGATCTTCAAGTCAAACTAACTGGCATGAAATCTATGAAATATAAACAAGCAAAGATGCAATATAATCTCTGTAAAGTCACTAATTATGCATATTTATATTAAATGTATTTGTCATTATTAAACGGCAGTGTAATAAAAGAAATGACACCAATACATGAATCTGTGCTAGTGAAGGGGTGATATATGATAAAGTTGCACTTGAATTTACAATAAAAAATATATATATCTAGACAACCCAACAGCATCATCTTAAAAACCTAAATGTGAACATGGACAACTCATCGAAAATAAGATTTATGCATCACATGAAAGATGAATAAATAAGATTTCCATTGATGTAGGGTTTGTTACGATCTGAAAATATTTTGCAGAGATACAACTATCTGGAATCTAAGGGTGCCAAAACAATCAAAATATTGAGAAAATCGCCTTAAAAGTTGTCCATATTAATTCCTAGCATAGCATATTACTTACAAAACTAAACTTCTGATATATGGAAAATGATCTTCACTTAATTTCCTAATGATTTTTTGGCATTAAAGAAAAATCCATAATTTTTACCCATAAAATGTATTTTTGGCTATTACTAAAATTTTTCCTGTGCTACATAAGACTAGTTTTAAATACTTTTAAATATATCTAAAGGCTTCCCACAGGGACTCTAAATTAACTCCTTGAGCAAATCAGTTTACTTAAATAAGCTTCAAAATGCCTGATATGAGATAGAATGCTTATCTTAAAGCTACTCCATCTTAAAAATAAATGAATTACTACACAATAAGAAAAAAAGTTATAACAATAAATAAAACCAAACCAAAAATTTAGTTATTTCCCAAAAAACGATCTTACTTATTGCCCATGGACTGAATAATGTTAAGCAAAACAGACACCAGCTAACATGTCAAACATCGACGGCTCAAATATCACTGGTCAGTTTGACACACAGACCTTCGGGCTGAATATTCTTCTACTAGAACTCATGATCCTGACAGCTCATGCGAAATAATGTCAAACCCCATCATTATCTGCCAATTCTGATAGCGTGCACGTAAATCTTTTTCCAAATAACCAGCGGTCATAATCCTTGTGTTAAGTTCTTCCCGTCATAATTTTTCTTTCTTTCTGTCATTTTTGTGTCTTTCCACAAAGGTAAACGTAATGGAAGAGAGCACTACCGTTCTATATTGATCACAGTTAGTCAGGTAGGGCTGTCAGTGGAAGGCAGTGAGCTCTCTAGCCGATGACAGGCAAGAGTTAGAGCCAAACTGACAGCCATAGTTGCCGTCAATAAAGATAGGGAGAGAGAGAGGGTTGAATTCGGTCTGTCGGGCCAGAGTGACAGTCGCAACCACAGCACCCAGGTTGTCTCAACACAGCTTTTAGCTGGGGGTAGATCAAAGCCCAGACATCATTGATTTCCAATGGATGCACTGGCAAATTTAATTGTACTATCTTAGATTTCTTGCGCAGGGTGTTTGTAATAGCTACAATCGATATCCTTACTTTACAATGCATTCATCAACATGCCATGGCCAGAAGATGGAAGTACATATCACTTCATTAAATCAATATTTATGTAAAGTTACGTTAAATATACTGTGTTATTTTTACATTTCTTTGCTATAACAGTTTACATAAGCTAGATAGCTTTAACTTCTTTAAAGTTGTCTTATCATGTGGCACTACTTTCTGGGTGGATGAGTTTTATGCATCACTGCTTCATGGCATTATGTATTGTTTCCCTTCTATTTCAGTTGCCATTATCGTTTTTGGTTAAAGAGATAAGTCATGAATTACTCAACCTCAAGTAGTTCCAAATCTGTATAAATGTCTTTTTTCTGTTGCAAACAAAGAAGATATTTCAAAACATGTTAGCTACTGAGATTTCTGGGCTAGTCAAGAATGTTAGTCAAAGGAGCCCCAGAACAGAGTGTTTTCCTAATTTCTACAAAATGTATTGTTTTGTGTTTAACAAAACAAAAAATATACAATTTGTTTTACTATTGTAGTCAACGGTGTGCCAGAAATCTTAGTTGCTAACATTCTTCTAAATATCTTCATTAATGTTCAACAGAACAAAGACATTTACACAGGTTTGGAACAATTTGAGAATGAATAATTAATGAAAGGATTTTCAATTTTGGCCGATTTATCTCTTTAAATAATAAAAATCTGTTGAGTAAGTACAAGAAAAAATAAGCGTCTCCGTACCTTACCCTGATTCGCTATGGAACGCTTATAAAAAGCTGTCAATGTTGTGGGAAATGTCTGTTTTATTTGTCAAATTATTAGACTTATTCAACAATATGTTTCATACAGACATGGGGATAGTGTAGTTCTCACTGATATTAATATTCCCACTGAAAAAGAAAAGATGACGTTAAAAATGTCTGGCTTTAAGTAAATATTTGTTGAGACTTATCTTGTGATTAAGTAGTTTTTCTTACATTCATTGCCTTGGATATTTCCAAACTGTATCAAGATGCAACTGCTGTTAAATGCATGGACACCTTTCTTGAAGCGCAAGACATGAGACATGAACAATAAACATTTCAGTATTTACATTAAAATAGTATTTACATTAATGCACTACAATCATCTAACACTACTGAGCCCAACACTGTCTTTTACTTCTTTGCAAATGTAGTTGCCACAAAGACACAGTGCATTTCTGTTTGGCCCACTGGACATCATCCTGAAAATTTTAGTAAACAGAGTGAGAAGACAAAAAAAATTGACCTAAAAATGAAGATGAATATGAATTTTGTATTTTTAGTACACTGCTTTTCCTGTTGCTACAGTCCACATAATTCATTTATATCTGCACAGAAGTTATACTACTTCTAATCCTATATATTTTAAATTACCACAAACATTTACTGGAGGCATGAAGGTGATGTTTACAGAAGTTATCATTAATTTAGAGTTATTTCAGGTAGAAGGTTCCCTGCTGTGAGTGGTAGAGCACAGCATCTCTATTCTTCTGTTGCACTGATATCTGAATATCTGTCTGTCATGCAAAACAGTGGAGTGACAGAGGAAAGAAAATCACCTGTTTTGTTTTGCATGGATTACTGTCACTCTGATAAAGCTGTCTGCTTCTGACAGCTCAGTGTGTCTGCAGAAAATTTCAAACGTCAGTGGGCTCACTTCTTGCTATAAAAGCAATTAGCCTCAGTCTGGTTCCATCCACATCCTAAATATACACTTGCTCTTCTCTTTTTGATTTGTGACAGTCTATATATAAATAGTGATGTATTACATTGAAATGATTCTGATACAAGAGACAAAGTATTTAAGAGTTAATCGACTGACAATTCAGCTGCTCAACTGTGTGCAAATTAACCCTTAGAAAATAAAGAACTCTAATGTCAAATGTTAACGTTAGTTTGCCCAAAAATGAAACTTCTTTTATCATTATCATCATCAATTATGTTGTCGATTACTCTAAATCTCATTGGTTTTTTCATGAATAGACGGTGCTTCACGATGCCATAGGAGAACCTCTTTTGTCTGGTTCCACAAAGAACCATTAACCTCCGAAGAACCTTTCTGTATCAAAAAAGATTCTATGAGGCGAAAAAGGTGCTTCAGATGGAGATGGTTCTTAAAAAAAGAGTTTTTTGAGGAAGCAAGAAATTGTTCTTTTTTTTGTCATCGCTGTGAAGAACCATTAAAGCACCTTTATTTTTGTGAGTATAGTTTTCATGTGTATGTCTACACATGAGAACCAATGAGATTTAAAACCTGTTAACTGTCAGAGCCCTTTTTGAGTCAACACATGAAAACGCCACCCAAAAATGGCGGTAACTCATGAATTCTTTGGAATACAGATTTACGGTTGGTCTCATTTGAAAAAATTGATCTGATTATTGAAAAACAATCACACACACACACACAAAAGTAAGGTATGTTGTTAGGTTTATTGTAAAAAAAATGATTTTCTTGGATTAATGTTGACACACCACCATCAGCGTTTGTTTTGGTTTCATTTTGTACTAAATAAAGTTCAAAATATTAATTTGTTTCTTAGACACACCTATTGTTTTGCCTTTAAGACGGCAATGGCGGTTTTTGTAATGGATAGATGTGCTTTTGGGAACTTCAACAGGCTAGGCCCTGTGTAAAAACCAGGGCCGAGTATGGGGGGTCTATTTTTCTTGAGCCTTCGAAGCTGACAATTAAAATTAATAAAAATTTAAAACTTATTATTAAATACTTACTACTCATTTGTATAAATTACTGATTTGACAATTTAATCACCGAAAAATGTAAAAATGTTGAATGCAATAATCTATTCATATTAATGTCAACCAGAATATGTAATTGCCCCCCATTCAAGCCAGCCTAGTATCCGGCCTGATAAGAAAATGTTTTTGTACAAATCTGAAGAAAGTGGCATAAGGGTGAGAAAATCATAAGAGAATCTTCATTTTTGCATGAAATATTCCTTAAGCAGTGAAAACAGGGGTTGGGAGCATGAAAGTTTTTCGTTACTTTGGAAAGTTTTCTGAATAATATCAGTTCATAATTTGTAGATTGTTGTAGATAGTTTTTGAAGGATCAACCTTAAAGTATAATTTAAATGTTCATCATACTGTATATGAAGACTGACCTAATCATATAGACTGATCTAATCAGATTTTTTTTAAGCATGAACTTAAAAGATTTTAAAATTCTAAAGAGTTTTTTTCATTTATTCAGTTATTGGGGGGACTGCTTCTCAGCTGCATCAGTTATCTTATCTGTAGTTGATATATATCAGAGAAACAGCAGAGAGGGACTGGACTAGTCCGATTTGAGATTACATTGAGTGAAAATCCTGACTCTTCTCTTCCTTTCAGGACACTTAATTCTCTATAGTTTCAGTTTAATGAAGCTCAGAAATGTGTAGCTTAATCTCATTGGTCTCCATTCAGTCCTGGAGGCCATTACGAGTCCTTGACTTTGCCATTGAAAATGTACTATGTCTGCCAATCATAGACAAAGAACCGTATCACGGAATGATAAGAGTTATCAGTAACTTTTTTTGAATAGTGATAATTTGTGAAAGAGGGAAGAAAACAAGAATGTCATTTCTATTGTGTTCAAGGTGATTAAAAATCTTTGCGGATTTGGTGAATATGAAGGAATTTGAGGGCACCTTGCAACAGCGCAATAGACTGAAACGTACCAAGGAAAATTACCAAGATATTATGAATGGAAGATATTTAGTTTTATAACTCACAATATTCTGTAAAATGACATGAGACGTGCATAGCAACAACTCCAGACCTTCTCATATAAAATAAATATTTGTTAAACACACTCCTCCTCAAGCTCATAAAATTTGTACGGAGGCTATGCAGTGGCCTCGACTCGCTGGTTACTGGATAAGGTTCATGTCAAGAAATGTAAATTTTTCAAAATATTGCAAAGATCAACAACTCGCTCAAAAAGATTTGCTGGCATACAAGCATCGGCAGCATTGCCTCACGGGGCCCTCTGCTCGAGGATGCACGGGTCCGAGGTTCCGGGCTGTTTGACACGCTGAAGAGCGAATCACGGTAAGCTGCGGAGACGGGAGAGGCGGAGGTCAGCTCACGCCCGCAGGCGAGCTCATTTGCATGCGTTTAGGGGCGGGACCTGATGGTGCTCTGTTGCGGGCATGCTCAGCAGGATATCGTTTACATAATTGATGAAATATGATAATAATGCAAGCTGGCGTTGGCTTGGAAGGCTGGAGCAGCTCCAAGGAGCCGGGCCTGGGCGAGCCTTAGGATCTGTGGCCGAGAGAAATGGGGAAAGAGTAGGAGAGAGAGAGAGACAGAGATTGAAGCCTGGAGCAGAGATTTTTGGGAGGTCTTGTTTGTGGATTGACGTTCCTCTAAGACCACAGTGGCATCGCCAGTGGTGGCCTGTTTGCCTTTGTGTGGTTAGTATCATGAATATTTAACATACTGCTGTAAGGCATGTTGAGCCTTCCAGCTAACGTACAGACTTATTTATGTGGTAAACCAACACAAGCATATGCTTGCAATGTACATATAACTAGGTGTTATTTTTGTCAAAATGAATAACGATTAGACGATTCCAAAAAACATTTTGTGTTTATATAATGTGTGTGTGTGTGTCGTGTAGCTATATTTAGTAACTTAACATAATTAATGTAACATTTAAATTTACACTGCATTCACAAACATTGATTCTAAAATCGATAAATCATGATTAATCAATTTGATAACCTTAGAATTTAGATATTACAAACCCATTTGCATCAATTTTACTGACAATGGTCATGTTGAAACAGGGCCGTGCAGAGACCTTTAAAGGGGGAGGTGCTCAAAGTATAAAAGGGGCACATGGAACAAGGCTTTATAGGGCTGTGCTCAAAACATCAATACAACAATACTGTATTTTGTGATGAAAAATATGGATGGTTCTGTATTGATAAAGCAGCAAATGCCATGATACAGTTTTGAAAAAGAAACAGAAAAGACCATTTTAATGTTTAAAATAAAATATTTTATTTGAATTTATTCATAAATCATGAAGTGAATTAAGTTGGCCAAACCTTAAAGGGATAGTTCACCCAAAAATGAAAATTCTGTCATCACTACTCACCCTCAGATTATTTCAAACCTGTATAAATGTTTTTGTTCTGTTGAACACATATCTCATCCCCCATTTACTGCCATAGTAGGGAAACTAAATAGTATGGGGGTCAATGGGGGATAAGATCTGTTTGGTTACTGACATTCTTCCTTTGTGATTAGCAGAACCAAGAAATATATACAGGTTTGGAACAATCTGAGGGTAAGTAAAAGATGATTTTATTTTTGTATTTGGGTGAACTGTCCCTTTAAGGTTTCCTCTCTGTTGTACAGAACAACAGCTGTTATAGTAAACTTTGTAGGACATATTCAAAATAAACGTGTATTGTAAATACTGTTGTAGAAAATACAGTTTTGTCATATTAAAAATATAATTCTGTTAAAAATATAATAATATATATATTTTTTAATGATAACGATGATAAGAAAAACAACATTGAGAAGTATAATTCGGAGGATGAAAAAATCTGAATAACCCTGTTTAACCTGTATTTTGATAAATGTTTTGAAGGCACTATTCCATAAATAATGTAAATACTAATCATAATACTTCCAAAGTAATAGCACTTTTAGTCAAATAACATAAAGACAAGACCGCCCGTGAAACTTTTCTCCCCAAAACAGCAAAGATCGATTCAAGAAGTGAACAAGCACCTTTGTTTATATTGCTGTGTGTAGATGTAACATTAGCTGCAGCTAACGTCACTTTAGTTCAGGGTAGACTACAAACACAAAAGCTGCGTATGCTCTCTTCTCGGCATTCTTGTAAAATACTACTACTACTTATAATAATAAAAATCATAAGGAAACAAGCACATCGCTCTGCTGAAAGCAACAGCCGCAAACTGTTTGTATCATGGAATTTGCGCCAAACTACTGAAGGCGTCTGAATGTGAGGGGTCGTTCCAGATAAGGTAGTCAGGGGAAAGGTCATCACGTGGGCCATATTTGTTTTACAATATTGATTTGTAATAAAAAATGTCAATTTATTATTCAACAGAACTCTTACTTACTGCACTTTAGTAGAATGTCAAGCATTTAATATACCCAACACTATTGATGTCATTGTAATATTTGCATTCTGAATTGGTCTTGTCTTCACTGTGAAAAAAATCCAGTAGAAAAAATAAAATTATGGCAGCTGGCGCGCCAGAAATAAATATGTGTGTAAATTTGCAGCCTTTTTCTGTAATTTTTTGACCGTACTTTAAAAAAAAACCCTGTAACACAACAATCCGGTAAAGAAAAATGAATTTTCCGGCAGCTGTGGCGACAGAAATAAACTGTAGATTACAGTATTTCCCTGTAAAAGTAAGGTTTCCCCGTTTTCTTGTAAATTTTTGGCCTTTTTCTGTAATTTAATGTTCTTTGATTTAAAAAAAAAAAAATCCTTAAAATTAAATTGTTTAAATTATACGTGGAAAAACTGTAAAATATAACAGAAACATTTCATAAAATTACAGTTTTTTAAAGTGTTGCATACACTAACTTTCACTTCATTTTTGACACAATCATCTAAGGACCAATCCACACTGTTTCCCACAGAGACACATACTCATGCACTCTTTCCATATCTCCACACTGGGTTATGTTATCTTCACCCTGCTCTCTTCACACCCAGGCATATGTTGCAGCAGAGTCTGGATCAATGCCACATGCTAGCCTGCTGCCCCAGCTCCTCTCCCTGCTCCCTGCCACCTGTGTTCCCTCCCTCAGCGCCCGGCTCCAGGCTCTGTGTCTCCGACACACACCTGTGACTGGGAATGAGGTTCCAGCCGAAGCTCTCCTGAATCTCAGAGCTGTCAGTCATCCGACTCTTTCACAACACAAGTTTTTCTGACAACCCCAATGGAACCTAGTTGCGATCTCTTCGAATTCAGCAAATGAACAGCCGTCTCCTGTCAGATGCTGGGAAATGTAGAACGGTGGTAAACTAGGACAGTGGACGTTGTTTTGGGAAATACAATGCCCAAGATTTGTTTTAAACGATATTATGACGGATGCCACTTTCTCATTAACAGTTAAAGGGATAGGTTACCTAATATAACATCTGTCATTGTTTACTCACCCTTTTAATTTTCCAAACCCATATGACTTTCACAAAAGAGATGCTTTGAAGAATATGTAAATATAAATATGTAATATAAACATAAATATCTCGCTCATGACATTTCCATTCATATTTTAAACATCAAGATGTGTTCTGGCGAATGGCATAGATGCCTGTGTTTGGTTTTAGAAGAAGAAAATAAACACAAAAGTCGAATGGACTCCTTTTATCTGGAATTATTGGTGCTTTTACATTTTGTGCTTCATTGAAGAAAGAGAGTCATTGAATATGGAACAACATGAGGGTGAGTACACGATGACAAGATTTTCATTTTTAGCTGAACTGTTCCAGACCAAATGTACATAGAAAATCCAAAGGTCAGGTAACAAACAGCTTTCAAGAGATTTGTCAATCTGGGCCACTAGAGAAAACACTCTCAGCACTTTTCTTGATGTTTAAATGAATGCAAAAATCAATTGTCAGGTCAAGCTACAAGATACATTTCAACATTCATTAGAAGTAAAGAGTTCTTGCGAGATTTCAACTATCAAGTTGGTTTTGTCGCTAGAATGATGATGGTTCTGTACACAAGAGGAATGAAATGACTTTGTGATAATCCTCAGTCACATTGACCCACAGGGATTGAAAGCGGCTCTGTTGTGTGCATGTGTGTTTGTGTGAGCATTCATCTCTTCCTGATCATTTCAGATGGTGTATTATCATTCACAGGACACCACGAAGCGGGATGCAGACGGAGCGCTGGGGATTAATGATGACCTTATTGAACAACATCTTGATGAATTTACACTGCCTGAAAATACCTGCAAGCAATGGTTCACTCTGATAAAAAAAAACTCTGAAGGAAAGAAAAGGAGAGGAAACTCTAAAGTTGTTCAGATACCATCTTAACATTTAAAACCCCAGAATTTTTTAAATGAACAAATATCATGAGACTATTATCAAAAATAACAACTGCTTCAGAGACCCTTAACAGCCTTTTCCATCAAACAACCTTAAAGGAACTCTATTTACACAATGTCAGCACAAATACTGATTTACAGATTGTGTGATTATATCAATTATTTTGATGAGAATAATAACCGGGAGCTGCAATATTGCAACTTTCTGTTATTATTTTGAGATTTTCTAAGGATAGAAAGAAAAAGTGTGATATTGATAACATTGACAAACAATTTCCCATTAGCTTATTAATAAAAAATGTATGTTGGTAGTCAAATAAAAGTTAATGTTGATATTACAAAATAAAAAAAATATATATATTATAAAAATAATATGTGATAATGGATCTCAATCTTATGGAGTCCATGTCAGTTTGAGAGTATTCATACTACAAAAAGGGGATATTAAAGGCAGTATATGTGATCCTGTCCAGAATTGTTTTTGTCATGCAGGTTGGAATTCTCTTTAAATCATGATATTTGTCTAAAAGAATATTTGTCTATTTAATATTTTTATAATTATATATCGTCTGTGAAAGGAGTAGGACCAAAAATGTTTGCCCAATCACAACGTTCTGGCCGAACGCTGTGACTGGTCATGTGTACATTTTCTGGCAACATATTTTGCAAACCATTGCACACTCTGTTCACGCAGACATCATACGTCACCAGAGCGCTCACGTTGACTGTGTCAATATAGGGACAATGGCAGACAAACACCAACAAACAAACTTTCCTGCGGAACCAAAAACAAGTCATTTTACAAAACGAAAATCAGTTTTTGAAAAAGCAGTGAGAAAAACGTCTTGATCATGAAGTAGGAAGATCACAAATTAACGTCGGTCCAGCTTGTACACGATGGAGACAGCTCCAGCAGGCAAAGGGTCTGAAAGACAATACCGTGGTAGCTCTTTTTCTTTTGGATAGGTATGTACGTGCTTCGAGATGAATTTGGATTTAGTTTATATTTGTTACGTGGATTTGCAATTAAGCTTCTGGTCTGTGCCCGTTCATGAGTTTGGAGGAGGTAAATCGCATAGAGGGTTGGATTATTATTTCAGTGCTAGCAGGTTATAGTTAGCACCTTTCCAAATCAAGCATGCCACCTTCAAATATGGAAAAAAATTCAAATTCAGAAAATTACTCAATTGTGATGCTTAAATAGGTATTATTTTAAAGTAGAAAAATACCCAGAACTTAACACTAGCATAATTTTGGCTATATGTCATCTGTGTTGTTATTTATCAGACCTCACATATCTGGTCCTCTGCAAATGTGGGCTGCAGGTTTGCGTGAAAACTAGACATCTAGGAAAAGAGCAAAACTGATCAGAAGTTTGTGCCTTTGTGCGCTGTCACACACTGATTTCCACACTCATTGCTTTGCAAAGCACATTATGTATGCCTGAATGTGAAATTAATTCTTATGAAGGTCATATAAATAACAAGGTTTGTTTTCAATAAGATTTAGCTTAGTTTAACATTACTCTTTAGGCTAAAATAAAAGTTGTATAGGGGATTGATAATGCCTGGGTAATAAAATAAATTGTAGGGTATGCGCCATATCTCACTTTGTTCTGCCCTCAGAGCAGAGTTCATTGGGATGTGTCTCAGTGTTCATCCCAAAGCTTTGATTGGCATCATCTGCAGTCGTGCTGTCCATGTGAGTCATACTGAGATTCAGAACAGTTTGCTTTCGTGATTTGGTGACCGGCCAATGGAAATCATAGTGTATCTTGAAAACCCCAAATTCGAGTTCCACCACGACCCTCACAAACAACCACTGTCCTAGTTAGATCCTCCTTAGAGGCCGTTCTAATCCACTCAGATCACCTGAGCCCAAAAGAACCCAGATTTTTACCTAAACGCACCTGAGTGTTTCCCATGCCTGAACCATATCTCTGTTTACCCCTTTTCACTCCTGCTTCCGTTGTCCACACAGCCTTCCCCCTAAACTGAATCTGGTCCAGCTGAGACTCTGCAGATTTGGCACTGTTGTAGATGTTGTGGCCTAAAAAGGCAAAATTTCATGCACTCACCTGGGGGCGGCAACGGAGGCCCTGGCTTGAGCAACAAGCCTCAATTAGTTCATCTGGATCAACTTATTTGCAGTTGATGGACGGTGTATCCTGAGGTGTTGTCTGAACCCATGTGTCGGCTAAACGTGTCCGGCTTTTAACCCATCTGCTGAGATGACCGGGTAGGGAGTTTTGGGGGCAACATTCGCGTCAAAATACAACCATGTTAACACCAATATCCATACAAAGAAACACAATTTGCCCACTAAATATATGATAGTCATTTATATAAAAAATATATATTTTTTTATTGTGTTCATTTCAAACTATATAGTCATTGAGCGTCAATATTTTTGCAGAATGGTTGAAAGGTTGCTAGCGTCCTATGGCTGAATGAATTTTAATAAAAAAATTCATAGCATAATAATCTTATAATTATCTCTTTTGCTGACTTGAGTTTGTGAAAATCCCACCACTGTAAACACTATCTTAATTTTCCTCCCAACGGATTCCACTTTGGCACAAGTGCAGCAATAGCATACTGCATCCAAGAAAATGAATTAAACCCCTTGGCACTGAATCTAGTTCAAGAGCAGTATCTCATTTTAATAAATGAGTATTCAGAGTTACATCGCCACTTTTTTTGTCACTTTTAATCCCTATATAATGCACAGA
Source organism: Triplophysa dalaica (assembly GCF_015846415.1). Lineage (NCBI taxonomy): Eukaryota > Metazoa > Chordata > Actinopteri > Cypriniformes > Nemacheilidae > Triplophysa > Triplophysa dalaica. Next base: position 12,181,028 of record NC_079553.1, read on the forward strand.
TGGGACATGCCTTTCACAGAAAACTGAGTTGAGTATGTCGTCAACAAATAAAGTTATTTCTGCGGAGATGTTATTAGCGCTAAAACTGTCACCCTATGATATGTGGAATGAAATTAGCAGCTTTCTACAGCAAAACTAGCTGTTTATAGCTTGCATTGCTCTGCTCTGACCAAGAATAGCTTCCCTCTTTCTTTGTCACCCTCCAGTGCTGAACCAGGCTTTCCGGCGGACTCTTGGGGTCCGCAGTTTATTTTTCCACACAAAGGTCGAGAGAAGCCTGTGGTCCAGCAGGCTAACTGCCAACAGGAGCTCCTGCAGGACTGCTGTATGTTCCACCCCAATTGGAGCACCATCACCGGGGTCCTGGCCCTTACCAACCCTGACATCTGTGTCCCTGCCGCTGCAGAGTTGCGGTCCCTGCGTCTGCGTGTGGACGTGCAGCAAATGATGGGTTTGTGAAGAGCCATGGCAGTGACGGATGGTGTGTGGCTAACCAGACTCACGTAATTACAGGGCCAAACCGAGGCTCTGGGGCCCCGCCTGGCTTTCTGGGAAATCAAAGGGCAGATGGAGCTGGAGAAGAAGCACCAGTGAAAAAAACTAAACATATAGCCCGGATCCAGTAACATTTGGAGTGTGTGTGCACCGTGTTCGCGATGCAGCCATTTTAAGATTGTATCGAGTTAGTGTTTCTAGTCTTTGAGGAGGTCCTTCACTTTTCTGACTCATGCTGTGTTGAGTTGTTGCCAGCGGGTCCGAGAAGCTCAGGGCGAGAAAACTGTGTATCAAAGTTGTAGTCAATTACTACATGGAGTCAAACTTTTTTGGAACAAAGGAAAACGGTGGTCTGCTTTGAAAACGCAAAAATAGTTTTTGATCCGACACATCGATTTTACTTGGCACATGTACATGAACAGTACGTGCTTTTTCAACCTGCAGCCAATCTCAATTGTTGTTCAATTTGTTCCCAACATATCAAGAATACAAATAAAGGTTTCTTCCTCTTCTCTTTCCGGAGAAGCTCACATCGTTACAGAGAAGGGAAAGTTTGCAGAGGATTCCATCCCCATCACACGCCGCTGATAATAATTCAATGTTTCAAACATGAGATCTCCTTAAAAAGTCGCCTAAGTGGCTGAGCTCTAAAGGTTGGAACAAAGGGAAGAATGTGGCAGCCCTGCGACTTGACACTCCACCCAACCGGCTCCAGTGCGTCATGTGCTTAAAAGGGGATTAGAGATAGAGACTGAACTTGCTGTCTGCAGCATGGCAAACTGGTGGCGTACGGAGACTCTTTGTTTGTAATTCATCCACTTGCTTTTAAAGAATAACTTATCTGCCAGATATGGAGAAACTTTCTGCTGTTCCAGGGCTTCAGATTTGAAGACACTGTTGTTTCTTTAACCTTGAATAAATGAAAGAGAGTTGAGATTAAAACACAATGCAACGTTATTTTCTTCATAGGTCTCTTTCAAAGTGTTTGAATTCAGTAAGGCTGAAAGATTTCTTTCAGGGTCATTGTGGTACAGTATTATGGTATGGCACCCAGAAGTGTGGAGACACCTAATCCACACATTCCATAGATGAAGTATACCCAGAAGAAAGGAAAATCACGGATGAGATCTTTTTAATTTCTCACTTTTTTCTCCAACATAAAATTAAGAGCAAATGGAAACTATTGCACAACCTTACAAACTGAGCTTAGAGTTGCAAAGCCTGAATCAAAAGTCAATGTTGTTGAAGACCCTAATATGAACTCAAACATTTCTTATTAAATCTGCTTGAATACATATTATTTATATTATTATCTAGATTCATTTAAAACATCCATACACTCTGAAGACTGTAAATGAAACATGGAGAAAACCATAAAATCTCCTGAAATATAAAATCAATCCTTTGATGGATGTACAAATAACTCTGGTTTCAAACAAGGGGCATCTGCTCGCAAATAATGCTTATCTCATAATAAACTTCACAGTCAATTTTTGCGATGACTTTTAATCAGATGAAGGTTATTTTTAGTCTATCATTAAGTTCATCTTGCACAATTAATGTCTCTACATAAATCAATCACTGTAAATCATAAAGTGGCGAGCAGCACTGTGGAATCCAGAGGTAATATGAAGTTCATTAAACATCACAGGGGTTGCTATTGCAGATCTGCATTTATATAAGGCATGAAATGTATTTCTGTACATCCTGTCAAATAAATCAAAATGTATTCCATTAACTGTAATACACTTGTCATTTAAACCTTATCAGACCTAATAAAAATGTTATCTTCGACAACAGACATGTTTATGCTAACTATTATGACATGTACCAACGCAACCATACAGTTTACAAAATAAAAAATGTTGCCAAATATTTGTTATTTATGAATATTGAAGATTATTTGTGAAGCTTGAACATGATGAGGGTGGGAAAGAGGTTGAATCAGGACAACTGCACAGCGGGGGTCAAACTGCTCATCTCATTTGCACACTATCATTTACATACGAGTGGAAAAACTCTGATAAGAAAACAGGCTCTAATCTGAAGTTAAATGCATATTTATTGCTCTCTATAGAAGAGAAAGAGCAAGCGCATTAAAAAACAAATTGCATCTAGATAGTATACAAAAAGGTTTCTAATCTCTGTTCGGTTTTACATCTGTATCAGTTAGCATATTTACTGTCATTCATTTATAATGTCTAAAATTATAACAAGGTAGCATTTGTGGCTTGATTTGCAATTGCAAACTTGTTAAGAAAGACCTTGTTTTATCGACCTCTGAGTCAGAAATATAATTATAACATCAGGTATTACAGGTCATGTATTGGATTTATTTGTCAAGAATTTGGCATGGAAGCATTTTGTGAAGCGTCTAGAAAAAGTCACAGATAAAGTAAAGATGAAACCACATGCTTACAATTGGCAATTAAAAATGCATATTGCTTGACCGGCTAATCTGAAGATGGGGGAATGCATTTGGATATATCATAACGGCTCAGTGCTTGCATTGTGAATCATCTGCAGAATGAGATTGAATCTCATTGCATCAATCACATGTTGGCACATGTGGCATTAGCTTCAGAGCTCATCACGCCTCACTTGATGAACTATTACATAGGTGTGCAGTGTTTCAGGGTCACTAGATGATTTATGAACTGGGAGATGAGCGACGCAGAATTGTCCTGATGCTTGTATAGTGTGTGTGACAAATAGCTGGCCAGATGTTCTCTGTCTGTTTGGACACACTGTTGGGAAATTCTCATTTAATCATCAGCAATAAAGCATGCACAACAAATAAAAGGAGAAAAGAGTCCAGTCCAGAATGTGAGACATGTGCTTATCACAAGGGTTTGGATCACAATCTATTTTTTTTAAATAAGTCTAATTCCTTGACTTGTCATGAGATGATACTATAATATTTTTGAATATTAAATTGCAGTCCAAATATGCAAATATTCACAATTTCCTAAATTATTAACTGGGATTAATTACTGTGCGCAGCAAGCAACAAGCCTTTATGGAAGAGTGAAATCTGCAACATTGTAATTTTACTATGAAGGGCTGTGTAATGCAGTAAGAAAACCTAATGCATAGAAATATAAAAAGACTTCATTTAATAATTGTAATATAGAATACTAATAATCACAATTGCTTATTCTTCGGTAAATAATGTAACTACAGTCAGTGTTGCCAAGCAACATAATCTAAGGTCTAAGGACTGGATGAATGTTGGAAATTTCCAAACTGTAGTCATGATTTTCATTGCAATAAAAAAAAACGCCTGAGTACCTTTACAGACCCATGGAAATAAAAAACACTGCATTTTTATACAGTAAAATTCTAACAGTAAAACATATTTATTGACCAGTTACATTAGATGTTACTACATGGAACATATTGTTTGATACACAGCGAAAAAAAATGCAATGCACTGCACAAATAAAGACCCACTCAAGCATACATCCTGGGAAGTTCTCAAACTAAATCTGTTTACTTCGAATGTCTTAGACAAACTTCAGTCTTTCTCAAAACTTCATGGCTCTCACTCACTAGATTTTTACTTCACCAGCATTTTGTTCTGTAGCAATCTTTTTGGGGTGGGAAACTACATAATGAGGAAAAATTGGCATTGACCCACAAACAACACCTCTTTGCCCATCCCTAAACCAACAGGAACAGTGTGACCCTGAGTACATCACATTGGCTGTAAACAATAACATAAACAGCACAGGCTCATTTTACATTAAAAGATGCCGTCAGATCTTACAGTATAGACGTTGAACTAATGAAGGCCACTTTCTCCCAGAGCCACAGCTCAGTGTCAGATACTGTGAGACTCACGTGGTGTGTGTGTGTGCGTGTGTGTGTACTTGCTTGTGTGTGTACTTGCTTGTGTGTGTGAGGTATGGAGACAGACAGTCGCCCTAGTCCCATGAGAACGGCCTGAAAGAGCCAGCATTGAGAGTCCCACCTGCTAGGGAAGAGCTTTGGCATATCTGTGTGTGTGTTTATGTTTGTGTGTCTGTGGTGGATCTTGCACAAGCTTCAAATTGGTCCCTGTGGTGGGAAGCTCTGTGCTTTTCAATATCTCATCTGTGTTGTTGCTGCTGCAACAGCAAGAACTGCCTGTTTTCATTCAGTTTACATCAAACTGCGCATGAACAGAGAAAGTTTTATGTTTAGAAACTTCCTTTTGCATTAATGACAAGTTTAAATGAAATCAACCTGGTCCCTTGTTATTTAATGCACACACAAAAACAACATGTTGGCAAAAGAGATTCTTACATGTATGTTAGTTTGGCTGACATTAACGTGTGTACCATAAGAAGTTTTTCGACTTGAACTAATGTAATAACATATCGTCGCTCTCCTTCCGAAACTTTGAATGTCCAAATGTATTGCATTTTAGGAAATGGAAAACACTATACTTTTAAATGATTAAATAAATACTGTGTTGTTGCAGTCTGTGTCTGAATGAACAGCGGTTTAGAGGTATAGCGCAACTACGCTTCAGGGGACCTGAGTTCAAGTCCCGACTCGTGGTCCTTTCCCAATCATCAAATCATCAAAATGGAAATGGCATTTTTTTTGTATGTTTTAAAGTGATATTTAGGTTGGTTCAGTTACAGTAAATAATACGCTATCAATAAAACCAGCAAAATGCTACCAAATTATGCATTTTTAGAGGATTTGCACCTACAGAAAAAATAGTCCTCAAAGTACCTCAAAGGTCGGTACCAAACGTATATATATAATATAAATTTAATATAATTTTTGACTATTTTTCTGAGATTTTCTTAGATTGCATTTACAGAAATATTCAATCAAATTGTTTTTTTACAGTATATGCTTGATTCATAAACATTATACATTCATTAAACATTTTTCAATTCTTAACAGGTTTAATTTGATCGTAAATGTCTTTGATGTCTTTGATAACATTTGCTATTGATCTCGGCTGTTGTCACAGCAAATGTTTTTTGTGATTGATCTCATTTCATCATAGACCGTCACAATTGCTGCAGTCCAAGTTTTAGTGTTGTGATGTCACAATACGACCAGTCAACCCCTATGGAAACTTGGCAGTAGTCTATCAGCTCATCTGACTGATTTGATACACCAAACAAGTACAAGATCCTCAGAAAAAGAAAAGTGTGATTTGATGACTAACAACCTTGGCTAAACACGTTTTGGTGGCTGTCCGTATCCTCGAGCCACCAAAACAGCCTTGGAGGTTCCCAAAATAAAGCAATTACGGACTGTTACTCGCACTTTGGACTGTAATGACTGAAAATTAGGCACTTTTGGGAACTTCAGTCCAGATGTCCAGGCCACAGCAGTCTATTATTATTTTAAACCCCTGCCAAGCCACAAACACCAGATCCAGTCAATGTGCCCTCCTGTAATTCAGCAGAGCTCGCTTAAAGAGCGTTTCCCATCCTGAGCTGGGTCAAGAGTTTGTGAACGTCCTGAGGACATCGAAACATCCAAGCTCTCCATCCCAGACTGCGATCAATAAGATCATAGATATTTTCAACCTTTTGTTACCGTAATTAAAAATAAATCAATGTTTTAAATAATGAATGCATGTATGTTTAGACAGGAATTTGGGTGAATATGTTGTGCAATCTACACCAAAGCAGTAAATCATGTGTGTGTGGAGCAGACCATATTAAATATTAAAGTTTTTTGTCCTCTCAAGAAATGTGTTTTTCAAAATATTTCAAGTTACATGTCCTTGATTTGATCTTGATTGTGGCAGTGCAGCTTCATGAAATGTTTAATACATTCAGGATTGTGCTTGTGTTTATGTATATCTTATTTGATTGCCCTACGGATGTTTGATTGCCCTACTTAAATTTCTTAACTGACCGTTTTGCCCCGCTAACTGGTACTGTAGATTGCCTTACCACCATTATGGTTGTTTACAGAAGGTGAAACAATCAATAATCAGCAGCAAATACAAACTGTTATGAGAAAATAGGAGATAGCATATAAAAGAGGCATCACAATAACCATAATCAAGTTGTACAAGCAAATCATATAAATATATTTTTAAATATTTAATTCACTTTTTAATAGAGTATTAGTATTATAGTATTTTGGTAAATAGTGTTATAATTTGATTCCAAGGAACAGACCCTTGGTAAAAGGCACCTGTCAAAAACAGCATGTTAACAGCACCCCTCTCATCATAGGTCACTGTTTCTCAGAACAGTCCAACAGATATGCTATAAATACCGAGGTTAAAGATTTGAGTGCGAGGGATTCTAAGAGCTGACGGCAGGAGAGAATTCATTGATCAATGCTAGAAATACATTTAATGCCTTTTCTACATGACTTTGCGGTCAATCAAGTGACATTTTTAACTAAATTTAGTGTAAACATCAGAGTTTACATCATAGAGTTTACAGCTGAAAAAAGGAAAAAATGGATACAGATATCATAATACTCTTTTTTTTTAATAAAATTGTAGTATGTTGTATTTTGTCTGACACATGCATTTCAATATTCGATTTATTGTTATATGTGTGATTATTGCAAATACATGCAGTCTAATAGTATATAGATTATATGCCTATATGTATATAGTCGAAGTCAGACTGAAACTTTGTACCCTCATTTTTCATGATTTCTTTTTTCATAAATCATGACTTTTGGTTAATCCTTTTGTTTGTCCATTGGATAAATATTAATCCACTAAAACATTTTGATAACAACCTGTCAATTTTGACGACACATTGTTTAATTATTGGGGGAAAAATAATTAATTTCCTGTAGATGGCAGTTTTGAAGTTACAAACTTTCAGTCTGACAGCAACGATACAATATTTATTTATCATTCAGACAGACCATATATACAGAAATAAATAGCTCATGAATAATCTTGTAGTTCTCTCAAACAAATATCAGCGGGTTCCGATGTTTATTATTAATCCTTGTTGCAAAGGTGTAAAATTTTGTGCACAATCAAATATGTATTCAACCAGCCATCTGCTTTTTCTGCAAGAGCTCAAAAGAGAAAAAAAATAAGAAAACAACCTTGTTTCCTTCATTCAATTCTGTACAATCAGAACAGCCCAAAGTGCATCTGAAGTGGTTAAAATGGAACATGATCACAGGACAAGGCTAAATGCAGAACGGATTTCTGGTGCTGCAAAAAAATCGATCCGTCAGCCAAGAAACGTGTGGACATACATGTTGAAAAATCAATGAGCAAATAAATAAACATAAGAGCCAGGGAGCAGGCAGACCACCGAATCCAAAAATCTGGAGATGTTTCAGAGTCGCTCAAAGGAACAAAACAACCGAAGGTCAGAGGGTGTAAAAGAGATCAACTCAATCTAAAACTTTAGGACGTAAACAATTTTTTTTTACAAAACCATCCCTTTCCTGTTTGCCAATATGCAACAAAAGTCCAAATGTGGCTGAATCAGATGCTGGACATCATTGACAAGATAATATGGATGGCTACTATTCAACAAATCAGAATTACAGGATTAGCTCTGAGTTGAGGACTAGATTCCAAGGAGACTGACAAAACATCAGCATTCACCTAATCCGCAAGTAATGGAGGTTATCAAAGCCACAAGCCTAAAACTACTAGTGAGGACGGCCTCCCGGCTCAAGACCATTTGCATAACATTACATCTTTTTAACAATGAGCATTATGGTCGTATTGGTTTAAGTTCTCACAGGATCTCTATAGCGCTTTGCTAGCATTCATTGGAAAAACATCAATGCTCTTGTTGGTTTATGCCTTTTATATGACCGGGCAACAATATTATTATAAAAATAAAAATGAATATTTTTTATGTTTGTCATGTTTGAATTATTTTACTGATGTCTAGAGTATGTGACACCATGAAGTACCACATGGAGAATAAAGCACAGACAGTTTTTATCTTGTGGCATGTTAGGTGAATGTGAAAATGCATTTTGAATTTCAGACTAATAATACATCTACTGCATTTGAATATCTATTTATATTTAAAATTGTCAAAGTTAAATAAACTTAATAAACCCATGTGTGTTTTGTAATATCATGCACTGAACTATGTCCAGGAGTACCGCTCTTATGTTTCTTACGTGACAGATGCGTCCGAATCAAGCTTCCCTCATCTAAAACTCAACATGTCACCCAAAAAACAGATGAATGTAGACAATAGTATGTCTGAGGAGCAGCATGTTCCCCCTGCTTTTATCCATTTTTTTTAAATCTCTGAATTTCTTCCCCGCTTCAAAGACCATACTGTGCACAGTTGGGGGGCTTCAAAGCTCCAAGTCCACAGAATTAGGGAAGAGAAAAGCTGCTTCTGCAATGCTGACGGCTCAGAAATATCACAAGGCAAGCAACCCGAAAACCTAAAATTTCTTCTCCCTCTTAACAAGAATGATGCGTATCACCTGCATGTGTAAAACTGAAGATTTGGACGTGGTTTTCTCCTCAGGATGACAGGGAAGGTGGACGCTTTGACCGAGCCAGACCAGCTATGGCCTTTGTGTGGTGTGTTGTGTGGCGGTCTCGTCGACATTGAGTCAGCTCTAGGTATGTTGAGAGAAAATCGTGCTACTTCGGCCTGGTGCGTTATTTTGCATTATGTTTCTTAACTCCTAGTACTGTAAAACAGATATTGGTTAGAGAACGGGCATTTGAGGTTTAAGGTTTAAATTGGACATTTGGTCATTGTGGTGATGTATCTAAACATTGGACTAAGAGAGATGGTCAAGATCTTTGTGAACTGCAAGCATTCTATTCTGCTGTTCTGATGTGGGATTTTACATAATATCGTAAGGAACTTTTTGACTCTTAACTACAACACCCATTCTGGGCTTAAGATTTTCAGTTGTTATTGGTGTGTCTAGCAGAGTTTGTTGGGCTTCTGATTCTTCTCTAATCTCACATCTGCAATTTCTCCAAAACCGCGGTGCCCTTAGCATTTTTCGATCCCCACCGCTCATAATTATGCATCGCCGGTCACATTTGAGGGGAAAAATAGTGTGACTGATGTAAAATAATTAGTGTGCTGTGAATGGGGCAGCTCTATGCCGGTGCGGGATCAGTGCTGGCTAATGGGCTGTGAAAGGAGATTGCTACCTAGCTGTGTCGTGCCTCGCGCTGCTAAATAATGCAGCATGTGCACGCGCCGCACGATGGGCCGATCATACCGAGACGCTCCAGCACCCAATTATATTTTACCTGCCAAGGTGACACGCTAGCTAATGCTAATGGTACCTCATTACCTCCTCCCCGAACTATTTTTATATTTGAGTTTGCACAGTATTTACTGCGTTGAATCTTAAGTGCGTGATGAACGTGTATCGTGTCAGAACAGGGACAAGTGAGGATGTGAGGGAACAGACAGAGGAGATGACTGCTGGTCTACTGAAAAATACATCAGCTGTCAATGTGTTTACAGTTTGCTGTTTACTTGTTTACTTCAAATTAAACAAGTAGGGAAAATAATGTACAGCTTAAAATAAAATATATATGGGCCCGGTTTCATAGACAAGGCTTAGCCTAAACCAGGACCATGCCTTAGTTAATTTAGGCTATTTAAGTCGATTTTATTCAAATATCGTAGAAAAAAACATGACTGATGTCCATCTTGTACACAACAAAGCCACTGACATATAGTATTATAAGATACGTTAGGGCCAGTTATTGTCATTTAAGACAGCTCAAAAGAAATTTTAGTTTGGGACTAATCTTTAACCTTGTCTGTGAAACCAAGGCATAAACTACAGTGTTGATAAGCTAGAGATTCAATTAACACAAACGCATATTCGATTTTTTTACAGAACAAGATTGTAGTCATTATTTGTTGTATTTGCAGTCTTCAAATCTTGTATCGCATGTTATTTCTTTTTAACGTATACGAATAAAAATGATGCAACATGTTTGCAATGTCTATAGACATACATCCATTTCAGACTCCATGCACAAAAACATTGTTTTATTTCGTCACACTGTTCCTCTAGCTATCAAAACTTCAAAACGGAAGTAATAAATATGGAAATATTGTAGGCTTAAAAGATAATGTCCACAGCCAAATGTGTCAAGCAGTAGTATTAAATAAAAGTAATTAAATTAAATAAATAAATAAACAGTTATACAGGTAAACAATAGAGGGAAAAGCTTAAAAACTATTTTACACACAAAGCTTTTTTTACCTGAGAAAAGCTTTCACAGAGTACATTTAAAGTGTCCCCTTCATCACCTTTTCTCATATTCTAGCCCCATGTTTGTGCACACAGCAAATACATTTAACCCGAGTTTGACACCCTGCAACCACCCAATTAAAGCACTACTTGATGGTCTATTCATCCAAAGTGCTTTCTTCACACTTTCAATGATGAGTCTCAATCTTGCTGTCCGCCTCTCGTTACATTACATGTAAGTCTTAATTTTGCCTGAAACGGACATCATTTGTCACAGCAATCATACATTAATACTGAAGCAATCTACTTACTAATGTGAATTAGCCATTAAAGTTGAAGCTGTAATCCTGAGTATCGTTTTAAATGCTTTTCTAGATCCAATTTTCTAATGAAAAGCTCCTTGTGTCTCGTTCATTCAGACCACACATAACAAAGTGCCTGTTTATATTGTATTACAATGAATTTGTGCATTGTAATAATTTGTTGGTTCAACTTCTTAATTTAAAAAAATTAGTCAATTCAACTTAAAAATATAAGTTAACTTAAGGAATTTGATGCAATCTTGTTGTCTTAACTAATATTTTTAAGTTAAATTAATTATATTGTAATAAAATATAATACAATACAATACAATTCAATACAAAACTATACAATAAAATACAATACAATACAACACTTCACAACACAATATACCATACCATATAATGCATATATATATAATATAGTATCATATTACCTTCTATAAAAATGTAATATATGTGTAAAAAATTATGTAAGATATATGATATTATTGATTTAAATGAAAAATAAAATATAAACCTAATATTGATATTAGTTTGAGAATTATATTTATATATTTGAGTAACTTGTTGAAAATGCTCCACATAAGAAACTTATTCTTAAATGTCAAAAAATCACAATAAAATGACAACATCTGTGTTAAAATTTAAACAATGTTTTTTATACTACATTTTAGGCTTAATATTCTGATCTATTCATTGACAACAGATAAACAGAAAACAAACTGTAGCTTAATAAGCCTACTATATTTTAGGCTTTAAATTAAATACATTAGGTGGAAAGTATATAATCACATTCTTCGTACGTTGTTACCTAAATCAGCATATATCTACAGGGCATACAGACCTTAACAATTCTAAGCAGTCGTTTTGCAAATTATAAAGCATGTACCATGCAGAATGCTAAAATAACACAGTCACAAATTTGAGATAAACTAGGTAGTAATCCCTATGTATAGTATTTTATCATTGATAATTGGGAATAAAAACACAATAAGGAAATAATGTTAAGAAAATTACCTAAATGATTGAGGCGTTAATTTGGATATGTAATGGTCAAACTCTTTTAGTATTTTAAATATTTTAAGTACATTTTAATTGAATAAGTATTTAATATTATTTAAAAAAAACATTATATTTATTTTAAGATACACATTTCTTTGGGATGCTTTAAAATGACTGCCGTGTTGTAATAAATCTTAATCAGGATAATTCGGTCACACTTTATTTTAAGGTCCAATTCTCACCATTAACAAACCATCAACTATGACTTTGGCCTAAATAAACTCCTAATTTGGTGCTTATTAATAGTTAGTATCATAGTTGTTAGGTTTAGGTATTGGGTAGGATTAGGGATGCTGGTCATGCAGAATATGTGCTTTATAGGTGCTCAGCCAATATTCTAAAAATATCCATGCTAATAAGCAACTTGTTAATAGTGAGAATTGGTCCCTATACTAAAGTGTTATCGGTCATTCTTATTAAATCTTTCAAGAAAATAAACAATGATTAAAATATTGAAAATTAATAACCTGCCTGAACAACAGCACCTGTTTCAAAAACCTCATCTCACTTTTTAATGAACACCAAATAAGATTACTGAGAGTGTCTTGTTTTTATAAGTACTTAACCTTCACATTGTAAAGATACGAGTTCAGTTTACTTTTACAAAGTCAGTCATGTGCTTTGAGGCAGATTCATCAGCCGTTTAACTTATTTTTCTGATAATCAAAAAAAAAATGAAATACATTAAAATTGAACTGTCATTCAAGCCTGTGTTAAATTGTGCCAAAGCTTATCGAACTGATAATAGCAGGGAGGGGGCTGGCGGCGAAACACACGCGCACACACGCAGACGCTCAGAGAGCAGATTAAAGTCAGGGTGACCAGACTCAGGCATTCTAATGGTATTGATTGAAAACAGCAGGGGGTCCAGAGGCTGAGAGCATGAGATATTCACTCACCTGCAGTACAAAGTCACTCTCTCCCCGCGCACACACATGCACACAAATCAAATCCCATTTGGGGCTGCTGTTAAACTAGCTCACTAAATTGGCCTGCAGCTCTCGGTCTAATACAGCAATAATGTCAGACTGCGCTTGTTTACTCTGAATTTTAATTTTCTGTTTCATTGCTCCTGGTTATTGATGTTTGCGTTATCACGTTCACTTTAAACTATTGATAAATAAAGGTGCCTGGGTTTTCATATATATATAATTACTTCAGGTATCATGCAGATGATGAAACACTGAACCAAAGACACGGTAATACGAGATAAACACACATATGTGTATGTGGGTTTGATTTGATTCCCAGTGAACTGTAATATATAACATGTTCTGAACAGTGTTGGGTGTGTAACTAAATAATCAATTACTGTAATTTTTTGATTCTGTAATTTAATTACAGTTACTTCTGATGTAATTGAACTTTATACAGTGTAACACATACAATATTAGAATTTACATCAAAATTCTAACTTTATAATGCTTTAATGATTCCTTCTCAGATTTATTGCACAGTAATTTGGTCAGTTAATAAGAATACTTTATGTATTTTTATATATTTTAGTTGTTTCATGTCTATCCTTTAATCATTTAACTATTCAAGGTTGATATAGGATATAAAAATAAATTAGTAATAAGTAATTAAGTCATTTGTACAGTATCAAATTACACTATTTTAGTAACTGGTAATTACTTTTGTACATAAGTAACTTGCCCAACACTGGTTCTGAATGCACTTTAGATAAAACTGTAAATGAGCTGAAAATCTACCCATTCTCATAGATCTGCTTATATATAAAACAATGTTGAAATATCGTGTAATACATACCCCAAATTTCTATTGTGGGTGCATATGATACAACAAGGTTTGCATGCACCTTGGTGGAGAGCAGCCATTTTGAAAAGCAAACCAAGATGAAACACTGAAATGATTAATATAATACTGTTAAGTTTAGGGTTTGGGTCAAGGTACAGGTTAATAGGACAAATCGGCATTGCATGCACACTAGAATTGGCGTATGATATACACGCAAAAATAGGCACATTGTATGCACGCACAATTGAACTTTGGCAAACGTATTACATGACATTGCAGCAGCGCTTGTTATTATACGCAATTGATGAGAATAGCTTCAAGAAAATGCAGGACTTCAGGATTATGGCTCCGTATGAGCAAAAGCATAGAAATTGCCATCATCAGTGTCATATTCATCTCTCCTGCTTCTTTGTGTCTGTGTGATTAGATCGGCGAGCGTTGCCGGGGAATCTTCAGTGAACTGAAACGCTGATGCCATAATTTCATAGCAATGTTGAGAAGATTTGCATGATAGGTGTCACAGGGTACTCGCATATGAGAATGAAATACTTGAGGCGGATGAGCTTGTGCATTTAACCAGTCATTGTAATAGATGAGAAAAGAGGATGTCGAACATTGATGAATCAAAGTTCAATTAAAAAAATGAATCTACAAGTATTAATTTATGATGCACGAGCAGTGTACCTTAAAGTGTAAAGTACTTCATTAAATAATGCTTTATATTACAGGAATATACTATTATTATGAATACTTTCTTCTATCCTTCTTTCTTTCTTTCTATCTTTTTTCTTTCACTCTTTCTTCCTTTCTTTCTTTCTTTCTTTCTTTCTTCCTAGTGTGTGCATTCCAATGCATCTTTTTATAAAATTGCTAATGTTTGCTAGTATACCCGCACACCGAATGTGTCTCATTCAACAATGTGAATTTGTGTGTACGCCTATAAAAGTGTTCATGTGTCCATGTATGTGCTTTGTGTGTGTGGGGGGGGGAAGGGCGCTTAGTTAGAGCTCCTGGAGGCCTGGCTGACCGGCTTCAGAAGCTTTGCCTTCGCCCAGCGCAACACAGCGGGGAGTCCTCTACAAAACCCAGGAACAAATGTCACCAGTTCTCAAATCCCCCAACCAACTAGCCTTCCCATCCTCCTACACTTCTTCACACGGCACACACACAACCGGCCTTCACAAACAGCCTTATCAGGGCTTTCAGGGAGCGTCAAGAAACAGGCGTTCCACCCGACAAGAGAAACAAATGCGACAGAAGGGAGCATGCGCTTTTCTACACAGCTGTTGGGAAGATAATGCTAGATTTCCAATTTTATTGGAAGGGGTTGAGAGGAGATGCTGTTGTTATTGTTATTGAGCGGTAAATTCTCACCCCTGTTTCGTTGCCAGCTTGTTATCAGAAAGCAAGATGGAGGCAACAGGTACAAAGTGCTGTTTTTCGAAGCTGCTCTCGGTCAGGGATTCTTCAAAATAACCTCGGCCACTGGGGAAAAAATGAAGCGAGGGATAGAGATGGTCTTGTTTTTCCCTCTCACTGGTTTTTGTTTTAAGTCCGGGGCGGAAAAAGAAGCAGCTCTCTGCAGCATGAACCCAATTAAGTTTTCGCGCACAAGAGCGTCTTAATCAGCAGTGTAATTGGCGGCACCCCGCTGAGATTGAGGCTGTTGAGAGAACAAGGTCTAAACCAACATGCAATCATACATATTGAGCTTCAAACTCTTCAGAGTGTTAGAAAGTATCATTATGAACAATTAACCGTGTGTTTGGATAAACCTGCTGAAACACATCAAGTAACTTGGCATCATTAAAAAGTCTGAAGGGTGTCTAAAAGCTTTTTTATTTTTTTTACTGATGGCATCCTGGTTTTAACCGTTACATGTTGTTGAATCACTGTCTGTAAAGAAATGTTCTTGTCTTCATTATGTAGTCTTGGGTTATTGCTCTGAAAAGTTCACCCCAAAATAAAAATTCTTCATCATAACTTACTCACCCTCTTGTTATTTCAAACCTGTGACTTTCTTCTGCTCAACTTTTAAAAATATTAAGATTGACTGACTTCCATAGTATGCCCACAAAACCACTGAGACATTTGTCAAAAAATCTTCCTTTGTGTTCAACAGAAGAAAATCATATAAACAGTTTCATAGCAACAACATAAACAAACATTACTGCACATGAGCGCTTTTGTGGCCCAAACTTATTTTACGGTACACATGTGCAAAGAACAGAGTCCCTTTAGATTATTTCTGAAAACAAGTAAAAGATATAACAAGTAGGCCTTAATACCATCAGCTAGCAAGTTAAAAGTATTTCAAGGAAGTATTATTTTGGGTAACCAAACTAAAATGCGACATAACCCTTTCAACATATTTTTTATTTATTAAAATACTAATCTAAATTAAAGGGATAGTTCACCCAAAAATGACAATTCTGTCTTTACCCTCAGGTTGTTCAAACAGAAACATTCCTCTATTCTGTTGAACACAAAAAAAAGATATTTGGAAGAATGTTAGAAATTTTCAGTTCAGGGACATCATCCACAATATAGTTGTATTTTTTTGTTATTTTGAAATCAAAATGAGATGTTTTGAAGGATTAAGGAAAATAAATAGTTCTGGGGCACCTTTGACTACCAGTTATGTTTTCCTACTATGGTAGTCAATTATGTCCCAGAACTGAAAATTGCAAACATTCTTCCAAATATCTTTCATTTTGTTCATGAGAAAAAGTAATTTATACAGGAATGAATTTACATGGGGGTGAGTATGATGACAGAACACCATCTGTTGACCTGTAGTTAGAAGCATCGTTCCTTATTATTATGACATGTAGATTTACATACATCGTGCTTTTGAGCAAGGTAAGCAAGCACCATGCAGTGCATTCCATTTCCATCATTCTAAATATACTAATTCAATTTGACATCTTTCAGTTTGTCAAGAAAAAAGAAACGTTGTTTTTTAAAATGTGCGCATGCGCGTGGGATTACGTGCTCTATAACCCTGGGGAATCCCTTGGCGGAGTTACGTAGGAGGAAACTTCTGAATGAGTTAAATATCGTGAAATAAAACAATAATAAAAATAGATTTACAAAAATAAAGTTTAAACTTAAGATTTTGATGCGAAGCTAAACTACGCCTATATATTGGTCCTTAAAAGCAGGATTTGCCTATTTTTGTACTGCAGCTACCGACCACAATCATGGGAAATAAAGCCATGAAAAATAACAAAAGATTCTCGTTTGCCACTCAAGTTACTGAAATTGTCCAATCTGTATTAACATCTATTATTTAAGAGAAAACCAAATACAATAAATTCACAGTAATTTGTTGTATCATGAGTTTTCCGGTTGTTTCATTATTGCATCACAAGCTAATGCCAATGACAGATTAATATGAGATTTATGTAGATTGTAGCTCAATAGGTGTTGTTGCATTATCAGTTCAAAATACATGTGTTTGATTCCATAGGAAAACACATACTACTGATAAAATATACAGATTGAACGCAAGTCGATTTAGTCTGCCAAAGGTGAATGTACATTGAGGGAAATAATTATTTGATCCCCTGCTGATTTTGTAAGTTTGCCTGCTTACATAGAAATGAAGGGTCTATATTTTTTATGGTAGGTTTATTTTAACTGATAGAGACAGAATATAAAAATCAGGGGGAAAAAATGTTATGTAAAGGTCATAAATTGATTTGCATTTCAGTCAGTGAAATACGTATTTGATCCCCAACCAAGTAGTAAGAATTCTGGCTCCACAGATTGGTAATGTGCCTATATGGACCGCAGATTAGTCCTGTCACTTTAAGAAAGTACTCCTAAATCAGCTTATTGTGTATATAAAAGATGCCTGCCAACAGAATCTGTATCTTCCATTTCAACCTCTCACCACCATGGTCCAGACCAAATAGGTTTTAAAGGATGTCAGGGACAAGAGACCTGAACTAACCTTGAATAGGCTACAGACAGAACCTTGGTGAGAAGGAGACAACAGTTGGTGCGATTATTTGGAAAAAGAAGAAATACAAAATACCTATCAAATGCCCTCGTTCTGGAGCTCCCTGCCAGATGACCCAAAAGGGGTTAAGATTATCATGAGTAAGGTTAA
This sequence comes from Triplophysa dalaica, assembly GCF_015846415.1. NCBI lineage: Eukaryota > Metazoa > Chordata > Actinopteri > Cypriniformes > Nemacheilidae > Triplophysa > Triplophysa dalaica. The sequence goes on from NC_079553.1 coordinate 12,198,926, forward strand.
AGATCAAGCCCAGAACTACATGAAGAAGCTTGTTAAATATTCAAGACAGTGGGGACCGCAGATAGCAAGCAAACCATTGATAACACGCTATGCCACAATAGATTGAAATCCTGAAGCACCCACAAGATCCTCCTGCCCAAGAAGGCCCGTCTGGCTCGTCTGAAGTTTGACAATGAACATCAAAATGATTCAGAAAATGCTTTGGTGAAAGTGCTGGCACTTTCTGGGGGGAGAGAAATGTTGACTATGACCTCAAGAACACATCCCAACAGAGAAGCACAGTGTTGGAAACATTATGCTTTAGGGCTTTTTCTCTGCTACATGCACAGAATGACTTCACCACATTGAGGGGCTGAAGGACGGGCCAGTGTACCAAAAAATCTTGGACGAGAACCTTCTCCCCTTAACTAGATCACTGAAGATGGGTCGTGCATGTGCCTATAACATGACAAAGACCCAAAACATATTGCCAAGACAACCAAAGAGTGGCTTAAGGAGAAGCATATGAAATGTTCTAGCCAGTCTCTAGACCCTAGTCCTGTAGAAAATCTGTGGAGGAGGGTTAAACTCCAATTTGCTGAGCGACAGCCAAGAAACCTCAAAGATTGATCAGAGGAGTGGACTAAAATGTACCCTGACACATGAGCAAACCTAGTGATCAGAAGTGTCTTACCTCTGTGCTTGCCAACATGGGTTTCTCCACCAAGTACAAAGTTATTTTTGGGGATCAAATACTTATTTCACTGAGCGAAATGCAAATCAATTTATAACCTTTATATAACATTTTTTCCCCCTGATTTATTATTAATATTCTGTCTCTATTAGTTAAAATAAACCTACCATGAAAAGCTATAGACAATCATTTCTGTGTAAACAGGCAAACTTACAAAATCAGCAGGGGATTAAATAATTACTTCCCTCACATATACATATACACATAAATATACATATACATATACACATAAATATACATATACATATACACATACATATACATATACATATACACATAAATATACATATACATATACACATACACATACATATACATATACATATACATATACATATACATATACATATACATATACATATACATATACATATAAAACTACATCAGATGTTCAGATGTCCAACAACTTTTGATACTCTTCAATTCAAAACAAGTGATCTTCACTATGGTCATGATAAGGAGTGGATTGATGGAGGGTCCCATCAGTCCATCATCAAGTTTCTGAAGAGGAGAAGGTGGGATAGGAAGAATAGGGGGGTTTCCCTCCTCCTTTGGCTTGCAGAGCTTGAACTCTTTTTAAGTCGGCCACCACACCATGGCTAATGGCCCCCGCTGAGCCTGCTGTCTCATACCCCACATCAAGCCCATCGTCCCTAAATCAAACCATAGAAAATTGGGCTTAAAATATTGGGGAGAGGCCCCCCAAAAAAGACCCAAAAGCTGCATCTGTCGCCGGCTGACATGAAAGTTGGGCTCACGAGCACTATTGGTCACTTCGCTGTAGATCTGAGATGAAAAAGGTTCAGGCTGGCTCCTCTTTGCTTGCACAGCCGGTAGAAAGCAGGATCGCGGGGACCGTGGGAGAAATTGTTGTCGTTCGATATGTATCGGCCGGTAACACAAGATGGATGTGGCATGCGAATGGTCTTGAGGAGGGAGAGAGAGGTGAGTATACTTTTCCTTATCAGTGATTCTGAGAGCGAGCCAATGCTTCTGTTTCAGTAAAAGATATGGTTGTTAGACTGTTCATTATAATGTTGTTGATGTTTCTATAAGCGGAGTGATATGGCTTTCATTTAAAAGGGTGTAAAGGTGTACATTTTGTATTTTCTTCTTCAAAATCTAAGGCACAAACAACACAGTCACCATTTGCCATGCTAACAAGGCATGCCATATTATTAAACAATATTAGCGCATGCAAGCATTTTGATAAGCATAGTGAGCTGTGTGTGTGTGTGTTGGAAGAATCATACAGCTGGTGATCCAGAGGTGATGATTCTGAACAATGCAGTTAGATCAGGGCACACACAAACAAACTGTGTTCATTTTTTATGAACACACACTTACACTTACACTACACACACACACAGAGAGAGAGAGACACATCACACACACCAGCAGCATTCCTTCTGCCAATGCTGTCTGCATTCTGTCAGTCTGTCTGAAAAATGCATGTGACGCAACTGAAAAATTCAGAACATCCAGGCGTGATTCCAGTGGGCAGAATGCAAATCATTGTGTTAGGGATGCTGTAAACTTTGAGCTCTGGCTGAGTTTGACGTGGACAATGAAGAAAGCATCGTGCATGTTAGAAAGGGTAGATGGGGGGGTCGGTATGAGTGACGCAAGTGTGTCCGTCTGCGTCCACAAGGAATCAGAGGGCATGATTGCATCTTCGGTATTGTTTGGCGTTCTTTCCAGATTTTACTTAGACGATGAGACATGTATCCCCAACATCACAAGACAGGTGTATGGTGAAATTTTTTTTTATCTGACCCCCACAGTATCCGAAATTATCCGTGTGAACAATAGAAAACAATAGAAAAATTGTGCCCAGCACAATGTGCCATTCCCCTGAAACCAGCCAACCAACCAGACATAAAAAGTCAAGTCAAAACCACCAATACTTCCAAAATCAAAACATAATTATAAGCTTTTCAAATAAGCAAGCGATTTAAATGAAATAAGCATGATGTTAATTATCGTTTCTGTTGAGGAAGACAGGGTATATTTGTGCGGGGGGCATTTTATTCAATAATAAAGGATGGGGGGGTATTTATACAAAGAGCAGGTTTTTCATTGTGTGAAAATATAAACACAGATGAGCTGTGTCTGTGATTTGTTCATGCTTTTCACTTGACGCAGCAGGGATGCGCAGGCAGACGTGCCCTCTTTGCATTCGATGTAAATAGGCAGCGTGGACGCTGTATGATGAGATTATATTCCAGCCGTTTCTCTCGGTCTCTCCTCTATTCTCTCTTTTTCTCCCACAAAGGACACATTTTTTTTCAGCGCTATAATAGTTCTTTAAGCTGCCTTTGATTCAGCTGTTTTCTTAGCGGTTTCTTCCTCTGAATTGATTTGTGCCATGTTTTAGTTTCCTTGCTTATTGTGGTTTTAAATCAAGGCATCTGCCAGTCGCTATTTAATCACTTGCTCATTGTGGCATAAGATAAAATGTGCCAAAATAAATAATATCAGGTGAAGACAGAATTTTCTGCACAAAATTATCAGAAAAAATGTATAGATTCAATTTTGATTCCATTAAATGTATAAATCTGTGATAAGTATGGCTAAGGATAAACATGTAAATGCATGTCATGACATATTTAATGTTAATATGAACAGTGCAGATTTTTTATGTGGCTGTTCAGTATAATATATGTTAACAAAATATCCATTTTATGTTTTAATCATATTTTAAACACAATACAAACTAATGCATTTATACTCATAATCTTACCACAGTATTTATGGAGGCTCCTTTTATAGGACAATATAAAACTGTGTTTGCGAGCACTAACATACAATACTATAACAGTATTTTTGTGACATACCCAACCTTACTGTCCACCAAGGATATATAAATATATCATATATATCATGACTTAAATTAAATTAACTGCACAGTCACTCTATACACTAATATGTCTGTGTTCAGATACACCCCCAACTTCTGCAAACAAAGAACAGATAAAAGGCAGATCTCAGCATAAACAAGAGCGGGAACGAAATTGATGGAGATGTGTTCAGTGCTCTGATGTGTATTGTAAGGTATTAAGTTGCTGTTTATTGATGTCATTGCACTTTTTATCTTTTAACCGTGCTTTGATTTGTTTATATTTTGCTTCAGGCTAGATTAATAAAAAAAAACAGTCAGGGCTAATAAATGCTTGTGAGAAATAGCGAAAACCAGTGAAGAAAGCATCATTGTGATCATCATTAACAACAGACAGCAGTAACTTTAATAAAGGTTTATAAAATATAGGCAAATATGAGGGCAGTTTTGTATTGTTTGATATAACTGTGTTCCTCTTTATTTATCTGTTGAAATAACTGTCCTGTTTATAAAAATAACAAAATATTTTTGTTATCTGTATTATTTTTTTTCTCTCCTCTGATACATTAACCAAGACTAATAGCCATTACCATGTGTAAAAATTTATTATAAAATTGTATTAAGCTCCAAATAGTTTTTTTATTGAGAGTACAATAAAAAAAAACTGAAAATCAAATGTCACCTCAAAATTGTACATACAACTCATACAATAATAAAACCACTAGTATTATAGTGGTTTATTTTAGGATTAAACATAAATTAAATTATAAATCTTGATATTTTTCTTGACAGTTTTAACCACCCCTAATATTTTCTGGTTCTGCAGTTGATATTCAGAAAGTTTGAATGCTGTTTTTATTAGATTTCCATTTTAATACCACAATGCCCTGTAATTCATTGATCTGGGAATTCAAAACTTTATTCAGTATTAGAGATTTCAATAGCTCCAGTTGGGATAAAAGTGGTAGGCTGAATGTGACGGGGTGGCAGACCAAGTCTTTAGTCTGTGTTTTTGAACCTCACAATGAACTAGAACACAAAAGGGGCTGGTCCGCACACAGATATTGTTGCCTGTGCAACCTTACAAAGCGGAGAGCCTTTGAAGAGAATTTTGAGTCGGCACGCTGAAAAGAAGCTTTGTATTTGTATATGCGTGTGAGATTACGCCGAGATGTATGAGGCTGGGTGGATATTTGGTTTTTAAGCAGCACCTCCTAAACTGAAAAAGTTGTAGAGCATGTCAAATTAATCCGGAAATATTGAGGGACACTTTTATGCTATTTGCAAGTGCTGTAGTTTGTTTTTATGTAAACCAAGACACTGGTGTTAGTGAGGTTGTGACACTTATATTTGTTTATTTCTGACCTTGAAATTTGTCAGAGAATTTTGATGTTTTTTCAATTGAGAGAATTTAATGTGTCTTTACAACAATCATATTTATATTCATTGTTTGAACATTAAAATTGAATTTTGCAATTAAAATAAACAGAGGCATAAAGGATGGGTCAGTGTCTTTATTAGATTTTTCACTAATAGTATGCACACATATTGATTTAGATTCATTCTAAATGTCAGTACTAATCCCAAACATGCTTCCTAATTGTTGTTTTTGTTTACAATATTTAAAGATGATATTCCTTTACAAAAATATTTCATTTCAATTATTTCATAACGTTTATACAAAAAATTGTGCATGTTGTATTTTGTCCAGGAAAATTCCTTTATAATATTTATCAGGGTTGTTTTTAATGTGTTTGATATGTTCAGTAATATATCTTTTCAGACCTCGTTTTTTATGTTGAACACTTCTGATGATCCGTTCAAATGAATAAATATTACTGAACAGTAAGCAGGTTTTCCTGTTTGTTTATGTTACCAACATAAATTAGTAATTTGTTTTATTTTGATGTAAAGATTTACCATTTTACAATGTTGTGTTATGTTATGGTATTGTGCACCTACAACTTCCTGAAATTGTTTTTTTACAGGAAGACTTGTCTTTATTGTTTTGAATGAAACTGAATGAATTTGTTGAATGATGACACCTATAAATATACCTTTCCATTTAAAGCCTGCAGTCATTCAATGTGAAATTAAAATGAGCTAAATTTTATACTTCAGGTTTATATAACACTAATGATTCATTTTTAACTAGTTACAAAAATATATATATATTTTTATATTTAGTAACAGTGTGCATTTTTTACATGTGCTGTACACATTAATGTCTCAACATCAGTGTTGTTTTACAATGTCATTTAATGTCTAAAGTATTTGCAAACTATCTGTCATCTTTATCTTTTTTTAACCTAAAGACAGACAAAATCAACGGAGTGATATCAAGATTTTATTCTCTTTCATTTTGGCACCATGGATCTTAGCAGGAAGCGGTTGGCTCCTGACCAGCATTATTGTGACAGCCAGGATGTCGGTTCAGGACCTTTGGTGAAGTCGGGGTCACATCAGACAATCATGCCAGCACACAAGTGGGTTTTAGCGCGCCCCCTTCATTCACGTGCAGAGAAAGGTGCCCCTCCCTCAGCACACAGCTTCAATTCCTCTGGCTTCCCAAGGGAATGCTGGCTTTCTCTAAATAAACCTACTATATCTCCCATACCCACACATACACACACTACAGCAGGAGAGCAAAGCTTTGCGGGATATGACCTCGGCTCTCCTTTAGGTAAAGCGGCACTCCTGGCTATGCACAAGACCTGTGACTTCTTCTCACAGCTTGATCCTACTGGGAGAAGGCAGGAGATGCATATGTAATCCTGCATGACGTGTGTGTGAGAGAGAGAGAAAGAGCGAAGGACTTCATTTTTCTTAAGTCCTTATTTAGCACATGCTGGGTTTTTTACAACTATGTTAAGGAGAAAAGAGCAAACGGTATAATTTTAGGTCTGACTTTGTATCAACAGAACACAGTCTGTCCTTCTGCTGGAGACTGGAGCAAAGACTGCATCGGCCAGGGCACACATGGCTAAAGTTCGAGCAGGTTTTTTTTTTATGAAAGCAAAAAATTCAACCACTTATTAATGATATTTATACATAAATTGACTTTTTTTACTACACGCATCAGTTAAAAAGTGGATAAGGAAATGCAGCTAAAAGTTATATTATGTTTTATGACTGATGTTATTTTTACCTTATTATTTCACAAAAAAACATTCAACAAAACGCTGTTAACCACACGTTTTACTTGCACAATAAGAATACAATAAAGAGAAATGTAATTAAATAATACTGGTACTGCCTTTAGAGGGAAACTATAACTGTATTCTACTGCCAATCTTGGCTATGCAAATAATTTCAATGTAAAAATAAATATTGTTTTATTCTAGCATTATTTCTACAACAAGCAATCCATATTATCAGTTTTAGCTAGTCCTCAGTATTCTCATTTTTAAATACTTTAAATAATTGAAGGTAAGAAATAAGAGTAGCATGTCATCTTATTTCCAAAATCCAGCAATGATTGCATTTAATATGCAATAGTATACAACATTCTCAATTTGCAGATAAAATATTTTGTGTTGTTTAAATATTTTATTTTATTTTTGTACTCCAATTAAAGAGCATTTTAAAATACAAAGGCAATCAAATCATAGGTTTACATTTGTGTAAAATATATATGACTGTTTTGAAAATAAGAAAACACTTGCATTGCATGTTTGAATATTTAAAGACTTGTGAATTGAAACAAATGTGAATCCTAACATACTTAGATGTGCATTAATCTGACTAATTTACATAAAATGCTGCCTGGGTAATAGTGTTTATAAAGGGAAATCTTAATATTTGTTTTTAAAAAGACTATACCTCTGATGCCATTAATTGAATAATAACTCATTTATTTTAATCTGTCAGTGCTGGACACTTATGTAAATGTTTTGTCATTTGGAAATTAAATTATTACTATAAGCCTAAATTTATCAACTTAAACTTTCAAACCCATATCCTAAATATTATTGACATGTATTACATATATGTAGTGCTGTAATATTAAAGGTGATGTTTACTGTGCTGAATAAATTTTTCATTTAGTTTCGAGAGACCATTTTAAACATTTAAACTTACCCAAAGCGATGCCCGTGTTGCCATACAGTGTACACAATGCCACCAGACTTTCATTTTTCTCTCTTGCAAATAAAGATGGTTGTATGAAATAATAATAGGGCTAGTGTGTGTGTTTTGGCACTGTTGTGTGCTCTCAGCCCCTCCTTTCTCTGTTTTTCCATGGGAACTCAGGGACGAAATGAGGTAAAAGGAAACCAGTCTTAAAATAACAGCTACCCTACACAGACACACATTCACAACATGAATATATTATTTTGGATAAGTGCAAAATAAAGACGTTAAAGGGTCATTTATACCGTAGTTGTCCTCATCTCGGATAATTATATCCATTTTTAGGAGGTTCAACCGCCAAGAAGTGAAAAAAAATCGCTTGGGTGAAAACAGCATATGTTAGCCTACTGCAACAGCACGTGTTAAGATCTTCATTGGTTTGTAATTGTAAAAAAATATTAAGATAAAGCCAACATGTTTATAATATATAAATAAATGGTTTAAATATATAAATAAATGGTTTAAGTAATTTGCTCCAGTAACGTTAGTTGTCCGAACCGCGCTGCATTGTTCTAAGAGAGAAAGAAAAAAAACTTCCGCCGCCTATAAAATACAAACGCAGTGCACATATGAATGTCACTTTTCCTAAAGCGTTTATAAACATTCATTTCCACCCATAATTAATCAGATTTTAATCACGATATGACGCTGGTTGTCTCGTCCTTCTGTTTCTCGTCAATACTACAAACGCACTTTACTGCGATGGTCATAAAACTTAATGAATAGGTGCGCCCCCTTGCCGCACAACAGCCGCGTAGCCCTTGTATTCATACGCACGAATCCAGATATCTCTCTTCCCACTAAAATCTTGCTCTTGTTTTTGCATATTGACCTCACACACATCTAAAACAGTAACATATACTGATATCTGTAGCCACAGTTATGTACTGAAATAGCGCTGGTTTAATTACTTCGAACGTGGGATCTAGTTTGCCGGGTGGCGGCAGAATACGCTGTGGGTAGGAGTTTTTATAATGGCTCGAGCGCATATGGAGTGACGCCATCTTTCCCGTGTGCTGCTTCTACGCGAGCGCGGATTCTTTACGCACACATTCACTTGCCCAGCAGGAGCTGCCGCAAGCTGCGGGTCATTCTCTTAACAGTTTCTCAACGGATTGTCGCCTTTTTACGCGTTGAAGTATTGAAAGGCGACAAAGGAATATACAGCTTTTGACGCAGGTAGGTGTTTCTTGGCGGATGAAATGTGCGGCTTGTTATTTATGGCATGTTTTGACGGAATGTCTTACTGCAGCTGTGGGAAACGAAATGTTCCGTGGAAATATTACTGAAAAAAAATCACGACCGTTTCTCTCACACGCTTACACATATCAACGCAGACTCGTCTCTGTGTAATACTGTGTAACGCGTTTTAATGTTTCAAAACATGTATTTAAAAACCCAAGTTAGACCTTCAGTGTCTCTGGTGCTAACTGGTTAGCATTTTTACGCCTCGAAAAGTGTTTGTGAAGACTGTGTAACGTTAAAAGCATCATATTGGAAATGTGCCTCTTTTCTAGGTTAAATATTAACTATTAACCGCGTGTTTTCTCTAAATTCCTCTCGTCGAATGTAAAGACCGGTGGTGTTTGTTTATTTTACGTTGAGGTTGACCAACGTTAGTGGCTCTAGATTAAAAGTTGGGGTATACTTAACCAATGTCAATTAACGTTAACTGTGTTTTGGATAACTTTACAATCTAACGTTACATAGTTTGTTTGCGATTTAACCAGACAGGCGGATTTTTCCTTTTCCTCGTTTTTTCTTTCCATCTGAAATCTTGGATTTCCATGTGTGGTAACGTTTTCAGTCCCACTCAAAGGCGTGACCAGCAGTATTGTGTGGAGTTATAAACGCTTATGGATTTAGCAAAATCCTGTGTTAATATATACCGTAAATATGACCTTTTATAAAACAAACAAAGACGTTTAAAGTGTTTGGCCGTTGAGAGGAAGTCTAGGAGGAGCCTGCATGAAATCTGACTCCGGAGCTCGCGCTGATGTTGGGGGTGGGGATAGTCGGGCTCGATGCGCGCACACGGGGTTTGCGGACGGGCATACCCTAAACCCGCAACCCTGCACAACGTAACACCCCACTGACTCACTCTTTACTACAGCATACACACCTGATGTTTTGGTGGATGTTTGGTGGTCAGATTCGTTGTGTGAGATTCCTGCATCTTAAGAGGACAATTCTGCACGCTCTCCTCTGGTTCTAAGTTTACTAATAAACGATTGGTTTTTTACATAAGCATAACACATGTTGGCATTTTTCTATAAACTGTAGATAACTTGCATGGATAACTAGTTTACAGCTTCGCGTTGAAAACCAAAACCAATTATGCATTATATTGGGTTTTATTTATCCTGTGTTTAACTTCATGTGTATGAGAACAATGCCTCATGCTTCAAATGTAGTTTATTGTGTACATGTAAATGGAAAAAAGATTATACAAAAATAAATTGATAATTATTTTACTGTTTCAGTCACTTAATAGCTCAGCCTCAGCAATAGTACTTGGCGGTCTTATGCCCCTTCAAGTTTGGCAGGGCTATTTTTAACAAAATGTTTACTTTCTTGCATTTTTGAGGTCTTATTTTATCTTTGGCACAAGAGGTTCTTAAACAAATAAACACACAGGATTCTCCCACTTTTCTGTGTACTTAGCTGTTTAAGCCATTTGGGGCATGCAGGGGCTATAGTGGTATAATGTATTTCGGGTATGTGAAGTCACAATGCATATCGAAGTAGATGCCATCTGTATGTGCACATATGCGCCGAATCAGGATGTTACGACAGCTCGTCACAAATGCCACATTTAGAGCAGATTTGTAGTATATAGTATGTTACTGGAAGCTAGAAACTGAGTAAATCTAGTAAAATGTTCTGCACAATAGCCAGATTTTTAGAATCTAATGCGGGTGTTGAAATCACTATCTAAGCTTCATGTCCCTGGTCCCAACAGGCACTTAGCTTGAGTCATTTGGGCGGCATTTAAATTCACATGCTGTCTGAACGCCAAGGATTACAAACAAATGCCTCAGTCTTCTCAAGCCTCCTCAGGTTTCTTTTGAGGAGCCCGATGTTGTATGGGGTTTGGTAGAACGTTTGGTTTTCAAGAAACATTCTTTTTCTGTAGCCATAATTTGCGTTTAACTTTGGATTAGGTATGTCAGTGCAGATGAATTGCATGGGTGCCGTCTTGTAGTAAGAGTGTGAAAATAAAAAAGGACTGGTATTAGCTTTAGTCATATTTGAAACTCGTTTAGGTCATATTAGAGAACCACAACATATGGAAATGAATACATATGGGTATTGTGTTTTTTTTTTTGTTAGCTTGTGATGCATACACTAGTTTTTCCTCATAATGCTGAGTCTGTTATTCTACTTGAGCTGTAGCATAGATTCGTGTGCCAAGTTGAAAGTTTGGGCTTATGCGTAATGGGTCCTTATTTTCGGCTTGTTGTTGGTTACATCTTTGCTAGAGCACTGGGCTGTCTGTTCACCAATAACACTGGATTCATCATGAGCGAAATATAAGTTTCTTGAAGTATCTCGTTGCTTGTATTTCCCAAAAATGAAGATAAAATGAATCATCTACAGTGACACAGATTAACCTGTAGTGGTTTGTTAGGTCTTTTTAAGTGTAGTTTGTGTGGGTCTCTTGTAGACTGGGGTAGGGCTGGTGTTTTTGGAAAAAAATATCTTATTGCGATTTTTCTGACATGTATAGCAATAACGATTCTGAAGTTTTTGTAAAGTCAAGTTTCAGTTTAGTATTCTCAAGAGTGTGCAGTAAACACTCTAAATAGATTGAGTACAACATGGCTTTAACAACTTTCCCTACCTTCTAGTAGCAGATGCTTGCCTTTTTTATCCAATAGACGGTTAGATCCAAATACAGAATAAAATGAAGTATTGGAATACTTTTTAATGATTAAAATTGTACATAAACAGGTTGATTTATTAGTTTTTAACTAGATCTATATGCAATTTTTAAAACGAGTAAAACATGCGGGGACTGTGCATTTCATTGAATTTAAATGTAAATTTTTTTTAAATGCGCATCCATATGCGAGTGAACCCTAGTAGTTGAGACAGGTTGCGCACCTGCATTAAGTTTAAATGCATTGTTCGTTTTGGGAGACCCGTTTTTAGGGAGCCAGGCGCAAGCATTTAACAGGCATTGACAGACACGGGTGTGCGCCAAGTTCAAAGCCTTTTAGGAGACGTGCTGTTTTGGATGACATGTCGCATGGATCCAGGCACACAGGCTGCACATGCACTCTTCTATAATGGGAATAGCGAACATGCATCATAATTGACTTGGACATTGTTGGTGAGATAAAATGAGCAATATAACAGTCATGTAGCAATATTAACATAGGAATGTATCATTTCATTTTTCCTGTAGTGAAAGCAGAAGCGATGGGGGAGAGCAGAGGTGCACTCACAGAGAGGGCGTCATGCTCTGGTGCAGACTCGCTGCTTATTTCACATCGTAGCCTTTTGCGTTTTGCTAATTGCAAGGTTTCACATCACAATTGTGATTCGATTTCGATTAATAGCACCACCCTAGACTGGGTCTCTGTTGGCACCTCACGTTGCGTGCGAAAGAGTGCTGTAATACCGCAGGAGGGGGTTAAGGCCTGTATGCTGCTGGGTTTATCTCTCCAGTTAACTCCAGATGTTGGAAGTGTGAGACTGAGCGACCGGCTGACTGCTGTGAAACTCTCGACAGCCGCAGGCAGAGTGCCACAGCGGCACTGTGTTTTACATATCTCCTTATCAAACACCTTCCATGCTCTGCATGTACAATACTGACTGCAGCATGTAAATGAAACTGTCTACATTAATGGCACATTTCTGTAATATGATTTTGCTGCTTTTGCTTTGTGCAGATTGAGAGAATTTTGTTGTATGCATTGGTGTGTCAGTTACATTCTCCGCCAGGCACAGGTTTGTTTTGGAACCCGTGTTCATCTATGTAAAATTTCCTTTTGTGAAACCAAGTTCAAAAAAGTTTTGCTGTACAATACAGTGTGCTGTAACTTTGTTGGAGAACTTTTCCCCATTTTTTTTCTTTTATTTAGTTGTATAGTTCCGCACGTCCTGTACGCCTACAGCAAATGTTAACAGCTGTGTCTAAAGTATGACATTCTATGCATTCTGAGGTTGTCCATTCGTGCTTTTCTTTGGTCGAGTATGATTTTGAAGCTGCAGACCGCGTGATGGCGCTAGACTTGACCGACGTAGAAAGTGAAAGCAAACAGTGAATCTTAGTAACGTGCTCGCGTTGTGTGTAAACTTGTCAATGACGATCTGAACTGTTCGTATCTGCGATGACAGCGGGAAACATCAGTGTGACCCACGCAGTTGACTTATCACACTCACAGCCTTCACGTCTTTCCACGTGAAATAACAACTGGAAGAATTTCTAAATGTGCACGTCGTACATGCGCAAATCGTACTGAAAAGTATGCTGTCTGGAAAAATGGTTGCAAAATGCGATTTGGTGGCAGTCTGGAGCCCTGATATATTTGTTTTTTAATGTTTTGGCAGATGGCTGTCCAGTAATCTAATATAACCCCTTCCTATCACCCTGACCCCGATGTCATCGTTTCACTGTAGGCATCGTCCAATGCCAATTTGGTAGACATCGCCCAACCCTAAAACACATACACATTCATGTGAACATTAATGAAAACTACCAATATATGTGTATGTATAATATCATTTAAATTATATATACATATGCAGATATTTCCTAAATATATACATTTATCTGTAAGTGTACACAGACATGTATTATGTAAACACAAACCTTTTCTGGATGTGATTAATCGTTAAACAGCTCTAGTTGTGTTTGTATATAATTAAGTTTAAGTCTACTAAATGTATCTGTATGCAAGTCTAGCTTTTCTTTACTCGACCTAATTCAGCTGTTGAAATGAGGCTTATTTTGCATGCCAGATCCTTAAAGTGAGTGCGCGAGTGAAAGTCTAGAGAGCTCAGTTTAGAGGAAAAGCTGTTTTCTCCGAACTAATTGTCAAGACCGTATTGAATCATGAAGTTAAACCTGTTGTGCTATTCCACGTAGACAGATAACTTCTGAACAGGAGCTAAGTGGTGACAATAGCTAGATGAAGTGTTGACTTCAACCGAATGACCTTTTCACATGGTGCAACACGTTTGTTTTGTAAGACTTGTTCGAGGAAACGATATGTTTTGCCAACAAACACAATTGAGAGACAAAGACAGCCAGATTTGGTCTCACTGCTACATATGAATGTATGACGTCTTGGAGACGGGTGCATTCTGCCTGTTGACTTGGAGAGGGGTGTTGTACCTCTGAATAAAGGAGGTAGGCTCAAGGCTTGTGTTATGGTAATTCTGCTGGAGGTTTTACAAAGGAGGAGGAGATTGGGGCCCCCAGACGGAGATGCTGAATTCAATATTGCTTCAGTAGGTGTTAACTGCTGATGTCGACAGGCAATAAGTAAAGATTGTCATGTGCATATTGACGCTGTTGTCACGGCAGTGGGGGTTCTCACTGAGCACATTATTAAAGATTGTAGAGACATTTAGCACCTCCTTAGCTAGTGAGGGTGTTAGTCGCTCAATGTTGGACTGACTTTATCTTTGGTTAAATAAAAATCCCTCTCACACGTTTCTCAAGGAATGTGATGTGCAAATCCTTTCATTTTTGTCATGTTTCAACCAGAGATCAAAAAGATCTTTTTTGATGGCCAGTCTTTCATAAACACTTACCCCACTATAAGGGCTTCGCAATTAATCGAAAATGTATCGTAATCGTGAGTTTTCCCTTTTACCATTACAAAAACTAAATTGCTTTTTCTCTTGTGTTATAAATCCACAACGCACCCATTTTCTTTTACAGCAGCTCAGCCGTGCTATTTCTTTACCTTTGAATTCAGTTTAAAATACCATATTTCAATTTATTTCTTTTTTATTTAGTATCGAGTAATCATGTTCAAAAAATTGTGATCTCAATATTCGCCAAACTAACTGTTATTATGATTGTTGTCGTTATCAAACAGCCCTAGACACTTTTCTTAAAATTGAATTTTTTTTGTTAAAATGAACAAAAAACACTTTTTGTGCATGACAATGAGTGAATGTAATGATTTATAATTTAATACAGCTTGTTTTTTTCATCACACAGATAAGTATAAATTCATAAAGTAACCTGCAATTTAGTTTCAAACAGCAATGGAGAGAAAGGCAAAAGTTACAGATTACAGCTTTAAGCAATGTATATAGGCTAGCAAAACATGTATTTGTTTTTCATTAATCTTAGAAAAAGTAAATTGCAGTAATGTTCATAATTCATAATGAAATGTTTCTCTGATAAAACGGGTTATGCAGCGCAAATATTATTATATTGTATAATATTACATTATTATAATAATATTATTATAATATTATATTATTATAATAATGATTTTTGTAACAAACGGATGCTTCCAATCCCTTCTCAGAAGTCAGTTGCACAATCTGTCAACGAGCTACATAACGATTACTTAACATAGTTACTTAAAAATGTTCAGTATCTTGTCAATACAGACATTTTTTCCTGGATCGGGTTTAGGAAGTGGTGGGATGTCATGCGATAGCTTTTTGTGAAAAGAAAAAAGATCATTAAGTTCATTTCATGAAAACTATGCTACAGTCATCTGTCACTCTCCATTCAGCATTCTCTAGTGTTCGGTGACAGTCAGGACACTACTCTTTCCAAGATGTTCCAATTTTTTAATTATTCTGCATAATCACTAGATACTAGTCTTCGGTTTTGTTTAAAACTGAAGGATTATATTTTCCTGGAGTTGGTAATCACTGATGGGTTTCATAGATTAAAGCATTGGAAGCAGTCTCAGTAAAACGCGTCACTCACACGCACTTTATGTAAGACATTTAACATATCTCTTACCTTTGAGTTGTAATTGTTATGAACTTCAGGAGAAGTTGCATCATTCTGCCCCCTGGATGCGCACACTACTTGTGAATAAGAGAATGAATTAAGTAAGGCTGGACCAGAATATTTGAATATTCTTTTTTTTGTAACACCTGGCATCTCTCCGCGATGCAGTTCTGATTCGTGCTTGAATATGAATCGACCATGAGTGAAATTCATGATTTAGTTAATCTGGAAGGGAAGACAAAAATGAAGAAAACCTCAGGTGTGTGGAACACTTAAAATCAGTGAGGACAAGACAAAGGCAGTGTGCCAAATATGCGATTTGAAACTGGCCTACCATAACAGCACATCAAGTTTATGTGTCTAAATCACATGAATTCTGTAAGTAGTACGCCTGTAAAAATGCTAGTTTGTGATTTATGTGAAATCCTTCATGTTATGCATTTAAATCTGCACTCCAGCGCAGTTGGCAATTTTTCTAAATTAACTTAATACAGAAACTTAACAAAATATAATTTGCCATTAAAAACAAAACCGAACTATTTTTATGTGAGGCACGCTGCTTCCGGCTCGCACTATTCTGTAATTTATTAGAGAGAAGAATATGTTCAGGCCCCTCCCTCCGAATATTCTTTGTTGATTACTACCGAAGCTTCGAAGTTACAAAAATGGTATTCGGAGCAGCCCTAGAATGAAGCGCATCATCTAGCTCCACGAATGCCCAATACATGTAAGAGTAGCGGATCCATTAAGCGCATCATTCTGCACCTGGGATGGGCCCTTTTGTTTCACTTTTCGACTATTAGACTAGAGATGTACAATACGAAAGTATTTTTACTTTTACTCATGTTCTTTTTTCAAGTATCAGTACTTTGAGTGGTTTTACTTTGAAAATAAATAATTGCACTACATCATAAAGTATATATCATTATGTTAAGTCAACTTTCATTAATCCGTTATAGTTTTGTTCAGTACAATAAATACATGAAATTCAGCACTGACGAAAATGCAGTAGTAGTATCGGATAGGGATCATTATTGGCACGGTGCTTACCATTCAGGTATCGGAAACGGGAAAGGAAAACTGGTATCGGCCCCTACCTAGATGTTTAAGTTTGAAGGTGTAACATATTGCACATCAACAAACAAAAGATTTGGTAATAATTCATCAGAAGTTCTGTTTAGAGCAGGTGACTTTTGTCTACAAAAATACTCTTCAGAGTTCCGGTTTGTACTGTGTATTGTTTATCATGAGCCTTTTGCCGGGTGTATCATGAGGGGCCGGCAGATAATAAGAGTGTTAGTGTTCAGTGTGGCACATCCTGTCCCACTCTTTCATCCCAGCTGCAGTCAGGTTAGGAAACAGAGAGCTTTCAGTCAGAACACTGGGGCTTGTGTATGCCCTACGCTGCACTGGAATGTGTTTGTGTGTGAGAGAGATGAAGTTGAGTGTTTGACCAGTGTGTGACTGTATGAGAGGGAGCTGGCACACAGAATGGGAAATTAACCACACTGCTGTGTGTGTGTGTCTTTCAGATTAGAAAGCTGTCTTTGGCTGCGAAAGGACCATGGCGACCCAATGTAAGTTTTCTTGCTTTTGTCAAACGTCTGTGCACCAAAGCACAATGTCAATCCGGAATGATTTTAAAACAACTAATTTGCTATAGTGACTGTATAGAGCTGGTCATCAGTTCGCTTAGGCTATAGCTGGTATCCATCTTTTGGAATGATGTGATGAAGTCATTGTGTCTTCTCATCCAGCTGACCTGATGGAGCTTGACATGGCCATGGAGCCTGATCGCAAGGCTGCCGTCAGCCACTGGCAACAGCAGTCTTACCTGGACTCAGGTATCCACTCTGGGGCCACCACCACCGCCCCATCCCTGAGCGGCAAGGGCAACCCAGAGGAAGAGGATGTGGATAATCAGGTGCTGTATGAGTGGGAGCAGGGCTTCAACCAGTCCTTCAACCAGGAGCAGGTACCAGGTATGATGCATTTCTGGTATTCTTTGGTCTTGTGTTACTTCGGAACATACCATGGGAGGTTTTAGTCATAGATTAAATATCTATGAAGTCATTTAGATTACCTGGCAGTGCATCATTTCAAAGGTATTTGATGCACATGTTGCTAACAGACAGTGCTCTGGTTCTCTTTAGACATCGATGGCCAGTATGCCATGACCAGAGCCCAGAGAGTCCGAGCGGCCATGTTCCCCGAGACCTTGGACGAGGGCATGCAAATCCCCTCCACACAGTTCGACTCTGCCCACCCCACAAACGTCCAGCGCCTGGCTGAGCCCTCACAGATGCTCAAACATGCCGTCGTCAACCTCATCAACTACCAGGACGATGCAGAACTGGCCACTCGAGCCATTCCAGAGCTCACCAAGCTACTGAACGATGAGGATCAGGTAAGAATGGAAGCAGATCATCAAAACCAGCTAGTACTGTAATATTTGATTAACTTGATTGCATAAACATGTTTGCTTCGTCTTTTGTTACCAGGTGGTGGTGAATAAGGCAGCTGTAATGGTGCACCAGCTTTCCAAGAAGGAGGCATCCCGTCACGCCATCATGAGATCCCCACAGATGGTGTCTGCCATCGTGAGGACCATGCAGAACACCAACGACATAGAAACGGCCCGTTGCACCTCCGGCACCCTGCACAACCTATCCCATCACAGAGAAGGCCTGCTCGCCATCTTCAAATCTGGAGGCATTCCTGCCCTCGTCAAAATGCTCGGGTTGGTTCCTTATGCATCTGTGTTTATTCAAGCAGTAATATCTATTCAGTGAATTATTTTGTGTTGAAATTTAAGGTCATAAGAGTGGAGACCTGTTATGTTCTCTGAATTCCATCATTTACCTGTTGTTTGGCTCTAATGTTGCTTTGGTCTCTTCAGCTCCCCCGTGGACTCTGTACTATTTTATGCCATCACGACTCTACACAACCTGCTACTGCACCAGGAAGGAGCCAAGATGGCTGTTCGTCTGGCAGGAGGCCTGCAGAAAATGGTGGCCTTGTTAAACAAAACAAATGTCAAATTCCTTGCCATCACAACAGACTGCCTTCAGATTTTGGCCTACGGCAATCAGGAAAGCAAAGTAAGACATTTTTGTGCCTATATGGAGTTATTCCTGTATCTTTGTATGTCACTTAAGTTTAAGGCTGCAATAAATATACCGCTGCCATTTTTAGAACTGATGTAGCTTTATGTGCTTTGATCCTATTTTTTGTCAGTGAATGTCTAACAGTTTTTCTTAGCTTTCTGTCCTGGTGCATAGACCGCAAAATCTTCGCCTTGATAAAAATAGGACTCCTAATTTTCTGTGATTTTCAGCTTATCATTCTGGCCAGTGGAGGCCCACAAGCTCTGGTAAACATCATGAGGACCTACACCTACGAGAAACTGTTGTGGACCACCAGTCGAGTACTCAAAGTCCTCTCTGTTTGCTCCAGTAACAAACCTGCAATTGTTGAGGCTGGTAAGTCTTTCATCTTCAGATTAATCCCATAATATTATATGTGGTTAGGAGACTTAACCAGCCATACAAGATCTTTCAGTTCTGAATGCATCATTTTGAATGTCTGAACAAACTGTGTGTGTTACACAGGTGGTATGCAAGCACTCGGCCTTCACCTTACAGACCCCAGTCAGCGATTGGTACAGAACTGCTTGTGGACTTTGAGGAATCTTTCAGACGCCGCCACCAAACAGGTACAACTCGGTCTTGCACTCTCGCTCAGCATTTTACACTGTCTTCTGTTTTTCATACATGAGACTTCTCTTTCTGTCTCCCTACTGTTTTCACGGAGAAGACATCTTTAGCAGAAGTAGATGTGCAGGTAACAGTCATTCCTGCCTTTGTCCGTGACGGGAGTCGGGGGCTGTAGCCAGCACTGACCCCACACAGTTAGGACATCAGATTGTGAAAGAACGTTTTCGATGGAGCATGAACAGACACTACATTTGGTTGTAATGCCTGTGCTATGTGTACATTTCATCCAGCTGTAATTGTGATTTTGTGACAGTTCTGGAGTTTTTAAACATCTCTAGATGATGATTGTTTTTGATAGGCTTACAACCTCATGTAACTCGTCGTAGATGTTTCGAATGGCTGTGACTCGTGGTGTACAGGACCACAAAGCCTTGTGGGTCGTATAAAGTATTGTGTTAAGTCTTGATACCTCTGATTTGCAGGAGGGTATGGAGGGTCTGTTGGGCACCCTGGTCCAGTTGCTTGGCTCAGATGACATCAACGTGGTGACGTGTGCCGCAGGAATTCTATCCAACCTCACCTGCAACAACTACAAGAACAAGATGATGGTGTGCCAAGTGGGCGGCATCGAGGCGTTAGTGCGCACCGTCCTTCGTGCTGGAGACCGAGAGGACATCACAGAACCTGCTATCTGCGCTCTCCGCCACCTCACGTCAAGACATCAAGATGCAGAGATGGCCCAGAATGCAGTGCGGCTGCACTATGGGCTGCCTGTGGTGGTCAAATTACTCCATCCTCCCTCACATTGGCCTCTAATTAAGGTATGTAATTATCTGCCAATCAGAAGGGATCTCAGCTTTTTGTCCCGTTTTCCTAGATTCTTTGTTTGTGTACATGTTTTGTTGTCTGCGGACATGATGGATGTCTAGTAAAAATGTTCACTTTAGAACTGGACAGTTTGGCTTAAAATCATTTGATCATTTGGATAATTGATTTTTACTTATTAAATGACTCTCCTTCTCTCCCAGGCCACAGTCGGGCTGATCCGTAACCTGGCACTGTGCCCGGCGAACCATGCCCCACTAAGAGAACAGGGAGCCATCCCTCGTCTGGTGCAGCTTTTGGTCAGAGCACACCAGGACACTCAGAGACGCACCTCCATGGGTGGAACACAGCAGCAGTTTGTGGTGAGTCAGAAAAAACTCGCACATGGCTTTTTAGGCAACTGAATTGTGAAATGAAACATTCAGGCCAGATTTCATGTTCAAAATCAAATGACTATATTAACCTTTCCTTGATACAAGACAAGGGTTTGATTTGATTCAGCGGTTGCTGCAGGGTTTAATGCGTGCTGTGCGTTACAGGAGGGTGTGCGTATGGAAGAGATCGTGGAGGGCTGCACTGGAGCTCTGCACATTCTAGCCAGAGACATTCACAACAGAATCGTCATCAGAGGACTTAACACTATTCCACTTTTTGTTCAGGTCAGTCCAGAGTTCATCGTTTATGAAGAGAGAAAATGATCAAATACACTTAAAAGAGCTGTCACCTATTTCTGTGTAATTGACATGGACGTCTGTCTTTGTGCAGTTGCTGTATTCGCCCATCGAGAATATCCAGCGTGTAGCTGCAGGTGTGTTGTGCGAGCTGGCTCAGGATAAGGAGGCAGCTGAAGCCATCGAGGCAGAAGGTGCCACCGCTCCTCTCACAGAGCTTCTCCACTCCAGAAATGAGGGCGTCGGTGAGTGTGTGCCTCTCCCTCCTTAATAAGCAGCGCCAGGGCGTGCATGCGCGCATGGAATAATGCAGAAAGACATCAATTAAATATAATAATGGCAGCACACTGTGTCACTGCCTCTAGATGTCTCAACATAAAGTTTGGAGAAACAAGTTCAACTTCTGCAGAATAAACACAGAGCAAGCCTGAATACAAAACACATGCAGATTTTTTTATTCCCTCGCTATGTTGTTTTTGTGCCGTTTCTCACTGGAGGCAGTGGCTGGGCTGAGCGAGGTGTGTTGAATGTTTCCTCAAACACTAACTGCTCTATCTTTCACCCGCAGCCACGTACGCCGCTGCAGTTCTGTTCCGCATGTCTGAGGATAAGCCCCAGGACTACAAGAAACGACTGTCTGTGGAGCTCACCAGCTCTCTGTTCAGAACCGAGCCCATGACCTGGAACGAGGTACCTTAACTAAACCCTCCACTCAATATTGGCACAAAGCCCTGCTGAAGATATGAGACCGTACATGACAGCCCATGTGCTAGCAGATGTGGTGGTTTTACTTTATGAATTTTACAAAACATTATTGCTTTTATGAGCCTTGAGCATGAAAGCATTTGTGAAACTGATAGGGGTAAGTGAAATAGTTTTCTCCTACATTTTTCTTCTGTCTATTTGCAGACCGGAGATCTGGGGCTTGATATCGGTGCGCAGGTCGAGCCTCTGGGCTACAGAACAGACGGTAAGTTCACAGACACGAGCAGAACTCTCAGCATTTTGGTGTGATACTAATCCACTGCTTCATCAACCCGCGCCCTACAAACCTGGAGCTGAACACCGCTTTTGTGGCGTGTTCTCCGGTCTTTTGGGGCCGTGGTTGTGCTTTTGTGAGCTTCCTCTAACATATATGCCTGTGTGTGTGTGCTTCACCCCCTCCTCTCCACTCTCACTCACTGCCCTCGTCTGCAGACCCAAGCTACCGCTCCTTCCATTCCGGAGGCTACGGGCAGGACGCCATGGGCTTGGACCCCATGATGGAGCACGAGATGGGCGGGCACCACCCTGGCCCCGATTACCCCGTGGACGGTCTGCCCGACCTCGGCCACGCCCAGGACCTGATCGACGGCCTCCCGCCAGGCGACAGCAATCAGCTGGCCTGGTTTGATACCGATCTGTAAATACAATGACTTTTTAGGTGAGGCACCGCGCTAAACACGAACTCGACGTGAATGGCTGGTGGTGTTTGATCTGTGCTGACCGCACCGTGTGTGGGATTTGAAAGCCTTGAGTAAAGCATGCCAGTAGCAGAACTAATCCGAGCTGCATTCTGAATACGAGGGCGAAGTCATGGCAGCGTTGTGTGTTTCTCTCCCGTTAATCTGATTTAATGTGATTCTCCCTCTTTCCCTCTGCTGCAGCTGTATCGTCTGATCTGAATGAACCTGCATTGTGATTTTGGCCTGTAGAGTTGCTGAGCGGGCTCAAGAGAGTGGGCTAGTTTCTCTGAAAGTGCCTGACACACTAATACAAGCCGAGTTTCCTATGGGAACACGTGGAAGTAAAACATTGTCCTGCTCTTGGTTGGAAATTGGTGTGATTGACAGAAGAAAGCCCAAAAAGCAAATCCTAAGATGGAATTTTCAACCTTAGCATTGCCTGTACTTTTTATTACCTTTCTTATTTTTAAAGGATATTTCGGTCTGTAATGGTACCTCTCTAGCTTGCTTTATGATAATCGTCTTTTATTTTGCAGAACTTTGTATTTCTTTCAACTGTCTCTCTCTCGCTTTCTCTCTCATAGTGTTGTTATAGTGTTAATGATCCATCAAGATTTTATCAAGTTTATGGTGTAGAACACTAATTAATCAGTTGAATTGTATTCTGATCAAATGTAACATTGTGTAGCTTTTGTATAAAACCAAGAATTGAAAGTCCAAATATCAGCTCTCATGCTTTAATAAAATCCCAGATGTTCCAAAGGGTTTGCAATCAGTTGGGGTCATTGATTTTTTTCTCTCTTTTTTTGACAGTAGCTTTAGAAAGGTTTTGAAAAGAATCCCAAATTATTGTAGCCTGCGATGTTGATGGGAGACATGGTTATGACCTGGCTTTGTCAATAAAATGGACTTTGAATTTAATCTCTGTGTTCTTTTTAATTGATATTTGAAATACAGATGAAGTCGTTTAGAACAATAACAAACCATTGGTATCAAAAGTTTTAAGTACTAACATGTAACTAAATTCAACTAGCACAACATTTGGTTTACTAGCTTAATGCAATTTAGTCTTTGACTTAAATGACTTTTTTGTTTCAATAAAGAATGATACCAGTACAAAAACATACATTAAAAACCAAGAGAGAAGTCGTTTAGAAAAAAACCAACCATTGGTACAAAAAGTTTAAATTATTAACATTTGGTTTACAAGCTCGTTGCTATTTAGTCTTTAACTTAAGTTACTATTTATTTTCAATTAAAGAATTATCTCCGTACAAAAATATACATTAAATACCGAGAGGAAACAAGGTTGGTTTTAGGATCCAATGGCCTTCAGAATCTCTGCAGCGATGGATTCCACCTTCATGTCAGATGGTGCCTGGAAAAGAAACTCATTTAAACATGTTTGTAAGTGCTTCATTGGCCAAGCATTCTTATTCTTATTCATTTCAGCAGTTCGAAAGTTGACCAGTGACTTATTGTCTCATTTCAAACCCAGTCTAAGATCGGTAATAGATACACTTAACACATCTGTTGTACAATAACTGTTTTTTTCTAGACGTCCTGATGGGTTAATAATGCATTAAGCATGTGGTGCATTAGCTTATAGTTAAAAGTTATTCACAATGCTTGTTTACTTCATGAATATGGTAATTAGATAGCAGTGCCAAGCGCAGACCTGCTTAAATAAGATAACAGCTTTGTCCACATATATTATTGATGCAGCCACTGTCAATTTCACCCTAAATTAATTACTCATTTAAAAACTTTTCTCCAAATGAATTGAGTAACACTAAGTAGATGAAAACTGGACCACGGCTATAAAATTCACTTAAGTATAAATGAGAGTATAAACAAGCCAAAAAGCAAATCAATATTTTTCTGAATTATTAATCATCTTTTATCTGTTCTACATACCCTTTAAACCACAACATCATATTCAACTGCCAACAATTAAGATAATTATTAAAGATAATTAAGATTAAATAAATGTACAGTTCTATATTAAAGTGAAAAAATAACTGCATTACAGTTCAATTATTTTACAACAAACCCTACCAAAACTTTATGAAATCACAAAATTATTTTGTACTGTAATATAAACATACTGCAGTGAATTATAAACAGTAAAGTGTCTCATTCCTGTTTCGTAAAGAAAGCGAAAACACTATATAATGAGACCTGTTGTCGGTGTTTCTTAGGTTAGTGTTTGTTGGGTGAAAACTTTTGTGTAATGGAAGAATGACTCGATATGAGACATAAATCACATGTTTTGTTAGTTTTAGTGCATCTTGAATGTGAAATGAACTGCTGTGTCAAGCTTAAAGTTGGATGGAGAGTGCTGTGTGAGAAGAGTTTTGAAAAAATTGAGAAATGTGTCCTAGCGATTGTAATAATTTACAAAAACATTACATGAGGAAAAATGAATAGAAAAGAATGTAGATATGGGTTTGTTTGGAAAGAGAATGAAAAGTACCCCCCATAAATCAGGCCATATCCAGATAGCAAACATAACGGATTTAATGTTGAACCAAGTCTATTTACGGAAGTTGTGTCACTAGGCGGCCATCTTAGCGGCACCTGTGGGCGTTGCAGCTATTTACATAGCAAAGACTGTTAACAAGTCCACAGTCCTATCTACTTGAATGAGGGAAGGCAGATATTTCTAAAATCGATGGCAAAAATTAAACAGCATATTTCAATTATTAAACATGACTATAAACATGAAGTGAACTGTATCGTAACTTTGGTTTGTGCGAAAAAACCAACTTTTATGAGGTCACCTCGCCTCATCTACTGCCCACAGCCCGGCAAGCGCCTCATGAGAGCCCCGCCCCAAAAAATCATCAGTTTTTATCGCTTGACTCGCTTTACTGAAGGCGGGACTTCCTTTGCTAAAGCGGCCACATTGAGCGTTGCATTGCTCCCCATTCATTGCAACGGCAGTGGTGCATCATGTTAATATTAATATCTTTGTGTTTTTGCCATTCAACGTTAAATAATGATCTTTGCTGTCTGCCAAAATAGAGGACAATAGCCAGATTCATCCTTATCAACAGTACTGCTGCTGCTTTTACTTTTATTCTGGAGATGTTTATTAAATTAACATCACTGAATTACTGGCAAGATAATAGAAAGGCCTTATAGCCCACAAAAACTGCGTAAAACAACACCTACTTTTCTGATATAGGTTACAAATAGTCACTTCTGACTTCACATTGTCTCAAAGTATTATAGCTAAAAAGTTCAATAGACACGTAACAGGATTTCAAATTCCATTTCAATCAAAGTACCTCTCGGAGCAAATGGTGACGCATTCTTTCAGTAATGCATTGTTTTCAACAGTTTATCTCTGCTTCGCCAAGAACTCTATATTGCTGAAGCTTTGCCTCGTTGGGCAACTTCAAAGGGATGCCTTCTCATTTCAACAGAAGGAGGAGGAGGGGTCTCGCGGCCACAATAAGCCAGTATCAATCTACGGGTGAGGCCTGAGCTCAGAGAAGCTCTCATCAGAGGCCCACGCCTCGGCCTCCGACATGAATGGATCAAAGTGGAGGGTCATACATAGACCCGACCGGGGGCCTCATGATGGTAGATGAGGGCCGGCGGCTAAAGAGGAGCCTGTTTCAAATAACTCACCTGGTAGGCAGGGCGAGTCTCTGCAGTGTGTGAACCAGGGTCTGACCTTCAGAGAACCCCAACAGGAGCTGCCAACTGCACTCATCTGTGTGAGAAAGAAATGAAACCAGCTCATGACAGGCTTACTGGATAGTAGACAGCATGTGAAGTGTCCGATTTAGTCTCTTTAATGCACTCGACGAGGCACGCTTTATCAAAACAGGCTGAAAATAGCAGGAACGGTAGTCTGTGTGACACTCGAGTACTGTTCCTCTGATTTGATGCGTCTGTTTTTAGAATAAGCAGCACTCCACACTTCGGCACGACATAGTTGAAATGCTTTATCTGAGTGAGTGAGGGTCAGTGAACACCACGGGATAGACGCTTCATCTGCAGCTACCGGAGGCGGTTGTAGTTTATTTAATAACTCACAGACCAATCTATCCGCCAGGTTTTCATACGAGAAGCATTGAAATATAGTATCATTACGATCTTAATTTTCAAATTTAATACAGAAGCCAGAAAGTACCATCACCCCCAGGCAATTGTTTCATATTACAAAAACACATGAACCTATTGTATCTCAAATCACAGCACACCTCAGAGTACTAATATAATGACAGTCATACGGTTATTTATTTACAGTGAAAAATAAGGGATTTCATCATGATAGGGTTTAGGTAAAAATCACATGGAAAAGAAAAGCATTGAAGTGGTTGAGGAGTAACAACCTGAAAGCAACGTAACTTCATTTCACCAGGTATTTCATTATTTCCTTCTACACAGAAGACAAGCAAACGCAATCTCAAAACAATTTGTATTTATTTTACAGGGTATCTATCTAGTTTCTCAGATCTATATTCCTACTTTCTCTGTTGTTCATTTTAGTATGATCTGATTTGGAAGTAGAGATGGTTGGGTTTATGGATGGGGTTACAGTACTGTTTAGTTCTATCGATTCGTATACGGTTTGAACAAATTAGCCACCTTGTAAAAACAGTAAGAATGCACAGTATATTATTAGTATCGGCAATAAATGGCCATTTTTCATGTTGTAGTATCATAGTATCGTACTGTATCGACAATAATATCTGGCCAATATATTAGATCAATTATACATCATTTCTTCAGGGGAAGCATACCCCAGATCACAGTTAAAATCCAGTACAGTACACTTACTGCAATAGCAAAACATTGTTGATTTAGGTGCAATATGAAGATACACTGCCAGTCCAAAAAAAGTCACAAACTCTTATTTCGTTGGACCGCCATTTTCTTTGATTACAGCACACATTCGCCGTTTCTCATTTGGATAAGCTCCTGCAATGTCACAACATTTATCTCATCCAGAGTTGAATTCATTTTCTCAATGGGGTTAAGGTCTGGACTCTGTAGTGGCCCATCCATGTGTAAATAGGATGTCTCATGCTTCCTGAACCACTCTTTCCCAATTTGAGCACCATGAAACCTGGCATTGTCATCTTGGAATATGTCCGTGCCATCAGGGAATAAATAACCCATTGATGGAATAACCTGGTCATTCAGTATATTCAGCTGACCTCATTCTTTGGGCACAAAACTTGGCTGCACCTAGACCTGACCAACTGCAGCAAGCCCAGATCATAGCACTGCCCAGGTGGTGACTTTTTTGGACGGGTATTGTCTTTATGAATGTGTAAGATATCAGAACAAAACACACTGTTTAAAGCAGATTGACTTTTGAATGATTTCTGTGTTCTCTGGGTTGCCTTGTTACCTTGCAATCACTGTTTTAAATGTGAGGAGTTTGTTTCCAAAACGGGACTTTGGCTTTTTCAAAAAATCATCTTTTCTATTGTTTTACCATGTTCTTAATGTGTTTTATTGTTATTTAGTTGTATTTTTTTATTATTATGGCTTAAATCAAAACACACCGACTGCAGTTTGATCCATTAACACGGAATGCACCATAAAAACATGTTTTTTTAATCTTGTTTTGAAAATGAACTCTTAATGTACACTTTTTGCCTTGTTTTAGGCAAATTTATATACAATTTAAATTAATATTATGGGAATTAACCAGGGAGATAATCCTTTATCCATAAATAGCCTCCAAACACTATGCACATTTAATACATGAGGTGGAATTTTCTGCATCCATTTACAAATATTAAACATTTCTCAACTAGAGCCTCCCCATCGCCCCCATTAATCTTGGTCATTTCTAGCACTGATTATCACAGTATTGAATTGTATTATAAAAACTTCAGTGCTGTGCTCTTTTTGACATCCCTAGCGTCTAAAGAGAACAGCGTGCACAGACATGTTTTAAAATAAATCAGTGCAATTTTGTTTAAAAATGCACACAAGTAATGTTTATAGGCATTTTTGTAAAAACTACTCAAATGCCATTATTTATAGGGCAGTTGGAATAATCCATGACTAGGCTTTAGTTAATGTTTTAAACTTTTTTAAACCGTTAAATATTTAAATGTAAATACAAATAAGTAAAAAATATAAACAACTGTTTGCAAAACAACACAACTTTAGAAAACAATAATAAGCAATCAGAACATTTTCAACCAATATTTTCTAGACTGGCATGTTTTAGTCCAGATTAAAATGTGAAATACCTCTGTTATACCACAAATATTTGAAAATGACAGTCATTTATTAATCTGTGTCAGGGCTTAATGGTCACCACAGTTTATCAGGCATACAAAGCTCATTTAGCCCTTTGTACAGAGTACACAGAGACACAGAGTGTTGTAAAACCAGTTGAAAGAAAAGGAGCAAATGTGCTTTCTCGAAATGTAAACCATTTTAAAATGAGGTACTTCTAGTCATTGACAGAATTTTGAAGTGTGTGCGATAAAAGTATTGCGCATGTGCATAATCACAATACAATGTATAACTGAATATCGACACAGAATATTCAGATGCTTAGTAATAAACGTATGATTTAATAAACTGGCCACAATTTTTTTCAAAGTGCTCCCAGTGCAGCATTTATGCCTCACATTTGCATGAAATATCAGTAAAATACCACTATTGCCTCAAACAGACGTTTGCCAAATACAGTTTAAGTGCCAATAAGAAGCATTTTCTCAATCCTCCTGCCAGGAGCAGGTGAGGCACAAAGGTATTTTTGGACATGATGCATGGCTGTTAGGATGTTGAGATGTTAAAGTGAGTGACATAATCATGTTTAGACTATACACACTAAAATCCCTGAAAAGATTGAGATCAACTCACCAGCAAAAGGCACTTTAGAAGCTTGTCTTGCTTTGTGTTTTATATCTCGCACTCTTTCATGCTGAGCCACATCTAAGGAAGAAGCCAAAACATTGCGACGGCATGTTCAAAAAATGCTCCCTTCACTTCCAAAACAACCAGGCAAACACAACAGGGTGACAGCGTGTGCAGTCATGGAACTAGTGCTATCTGGAACAACTCCTATGACACTAAAGGACGAAAATGTTTGTTTTGTTCTTCTACATTTCAAAGAAGCCCTTGATGCATGAATAGGGTAATAACCCTGAGTATGAAGACAGGCCTGTGTTCCTTATCTCTGATGTCAGCACCCGAGTCCACCAGCCTGCCCGCCTCACTGAGCACCCGTTACTAAGCAACAGGGTTATGTACCCGACAAAACATGTCACTCTAATACTTTTCCTGAGCTCCTTCATCCCCCATACATGACATATTACCTCTCCATCCATCAATACGACCATGGTCCATGACAGGCGGGAGTGCTTTTATGTACAGCTTTACTTACGGTAAATAATCATGCAAACAAAGAGAGAATGAGGACATCTGGTGCACAATAGACAACTGTTGCTGACAGAAAAAAGCCTGACTCAGAGATGTATTAATAATAATTTACAAAAAGGAATATTCATTCATTCATTCACTCAATGACACTCTTTCAAATAATGGTGTAACGATGATGAAGAAATGGAAGAAAAATGTTGGAATAAAACTCACGGCTGTATGTCACATGCATATTCGTGCAAACATTTCAATAATGATTGGAATACATTTGGAAACTCAAATATGCTTTTTTATCTTGAGTGCATTATGGTTAATTGTGAAAATAAACAGACCCTTGCTCTGAGAAATTTTCTTCCTTTTGTCAGGAAGTAATTTGCAGAAAGCTACAGTGAATGACTCATAAAGAGGCTTTCCACAGAAAGCTCTCAGATGTTGTTAGCAGATGCGGAGGAAGCTGGTTGTTTTGGAACAGGCACCTAGAATGAGTTTCTTGAAATCGCTGCAGAAGTGTTCAAGAGAGGCTCAGAGAAGATGATCTGCTCAACATGCCCACAACACTCAATGCTGGCGTGATTGTGCCCAGAGTACTGTCCTTTCTAAACTAACATGGTTTTGTTTGAAACAGAATATTTTTCTCTCCGTTTTAGCTCTCTGTCTGAAATGAGATGGCAAAACTGAGCTTTTGGGGGGAAAAAACGCTCTCTGAAGTGGATCAATTTGGAAACGTCCATTTTGTGTTGAAGTGTGAACAACGAAAGCAGATACTTTCGAAAGTGATGATGTGTTTTTCTTCATGTGATGCACTTGTTTTGGCTGCTCTCAAATTTGACAAATTTGATTGATGTTAGTTAGATTGCATTTCTTTGAAGGAGACTGAATGTTGTTGGTTGGGAGCGCAACGCATTTTCAATTGCTTTTGCAAGCAATTAGTCTTGTGTTACTCGCAGCAACATCTTTACCTCATTGTCCATCCATTTAAAAAACTCTTCGCCTTTCGTACATTGCTGGGACATTATAGACCACTTCGCTAGACGTAAAGGAAAAGTTCAGAAGCACTTCCGGTTTCATATTTTTAATCTTTTTAATATCTCAGTACCATCACTGGTTGAAACAAATGAATGTGATTTTCGTATTCAGCATGTTAAACTTCATAAAGAAAAAAAAAAGAAAAAATTAAAGTGAAACACAACTTTAAAAAAATAGTTTCAAAGTATTTTATTCATTCTTCAAAATATGTGTTTAGCATTTTAATTTGGTTCTGTTGGTTGTATTTTTTTTTTCAAATGTTTGTGTAGTGTTAAAAAACTGCAACAGGATGTTCTTCTTTTTCTATAAGATGTAAATAAATTCCTGACAGAAATGTAGCAGGTTGAAGCATCTTACATTTATTCATGCGCAGTGCACGGATTCAAGCGTTTTCAGACATACTAGTGTGGATGGGCAGCCCCTAAAATGCTAGTGTGGACGAAGATGCCGGGTTGAGTTCTTTAAAAGTGAGAAATGCTGAAAAGATACAAGGATGGGGAAAATATGAAGAAAAGAGAAATGTTACAGAAAACGTGCATGTGTTAGAGATGACAATGCATTCAAAGTGACAGTGACATGCTGCAACAAAGCGAATAGAAATTAGATTCAGTGAAAGCTGTTGATATGATGTCACGCGACTGTCATTTTCATGCAATGATGTGATATGCTATAATAGTATTTGGGATATTTGTGAAGGAACAGGATTAGTCAAGAACATACAAACTGAAACCCATTTCTAGCAATGCCTTGTAAAGGTGAAATAATAACAATATAATATGTAAGATAACATTCAAGTGGACCATGTGCCAAAAACAGATACAACGTGAAGCCCCTCAGCAACAAAGTCACACAATTGTCAAATAACTGCAAGAGGAAGATACAATTCAAATAAAATAGAAACTGATCACAAACTATCCCCAAAATAAACGTTTTCTTCTTCCTCTTAAACCTAAACAAGCTGTGTTGCAAATTAAATATGCAAGCAGCTCCTTACTTTCCCCACTTCAAAGGCAAACATGGAACAGTACACAAGTCCTTGTAATTACCAACTGAATTAACATGTCTATTAGCATATTAGTATAACAGATTCTCAGATGCGGTCTTAAGGGAGACTTTATGTTCCCTGCACTCCTTTGCTCGAGTGCACGACCTGCAGCTCTGATAAGAGGGCAAGATGAGAGGTGGAGATGAACTCAACCCATCCGCAACAAACCAACACGTGCCACACACACGTTAGGCTGCTTAAGCATATACAAGATGACCAGATGAGCTTAAACACACACAGAGGTGAAGAAATACAGTCGTTTATGAGAAAACAAACAGTTTGCGTGATATAAAAGCATTCGGTCATCTCTGAAACCAACCTGATCGCACCCAATTGTGTATAAATAACACGCTTTTGCATTATCGTCTAATACGTACGCCAAATTGCGATTTTGAGTGCACATGATACGCCAATGTTTGCCTGTACCTCGGTGGAGAGCAGCCATTTTAAAACGTACATGAAGAGGAAACACTGAAATAATTAAAATAATAAGGTTAGGTTTAGGGTTTGGGTTAGGGTAGAGGTTATAATATGCACGGACGCTAACATTAGGTTTAGGCTTTGGGTTAGGGGACAGGGTAATGAGACAAATTGCTGTTTAATATGCAAACGCGCTAATTGGCGTATCATATGCACGCAAAAAAAGGCGTATTTATGCACGCAAAATCGCAATTTGCCGTCCTTATTATACGATAATGCACAGCGCGTGTTATTTATACGCAATTGGTGCGAATGGGCTGCTGAAACAAAGTTTACTTTAAGTTTAAAGGTCCAGTGTATGACATTTAGCGGCATCTAGCAGTGAGGTTGCGAATTGCAACCAACGGCTCACTCCACCCCTCCCTTTGAAAGCACTATGGTGGCTGACACAGAACAAAGTCACAGTTTCGCTTCTTTGCTGAAGGAGATCCTATATTTACAAAACACTGTAGAACACTGTTGAACAGTTTGTCCATTACGGCTACTGTAGAAACAACATGGTGAATTACATGTGTGTGTAGATAGAAATAGCTGATTCTAAGGTCATAAAAACATAACACTTCATTATGTGAGGGCTTAATACATCTCTGAAGACATAGTTATGTATATTATCTTGTATTTCTGATACTAGATCCAAATTACACAGCATCTTTAAGACATGAAACTCTATTAATCACTTTATAAAAAGTATTGTGATAAGACTCTACAGATGTAAATGCAGTGGTAGATTCATATAATAGTCCATGTTTTAAGCCTTATTTGTAAAATGCTAAAATGGTTCCCATGTCTTTAAAACTATTGAAGTATTATCCTACTTTGACATATTTGTCTGTGTTTTTTTCCACTTTTTTTGTTCTCTATGTAGGTAAGAAATACAAGCTAGTTGCAGACTTCCAAAATGGCTAGTAACAGTACCAATTACATTTATGATTTGTTTGTCACTGGGTTTTGCAAATATCTAACCAATAAAAAGTATTAAAAAGTGCTTACACACTTAAAAAGTATACATTGTTTTTTCCCATTTCATGAATACAACGAATTTGGACATGCGTTTAATTTCGAAGGTCTCCCTCATACACCGGTTAGGTTTGGGGGTGGAGTTAGGGGAGGTGCTTCGGAATTGCTTTTTCTAAGAACCATACGATTCACATCATACGAAGTCATACTAAGTAGCCACCTCATAAAACAGTTAGGAATACCCGTCACATCAGCTGTAACTTCAGGTAAACATGATTGAGAGCAAAGAATTTAACCTTGTAGCACTTTTGTAGACTTTTCTCTCAGAGCATCTCTCTTTTTCAAGTGCTACATAAAGTACAGAGGACAGAACAGCAGAATGAATCGTGACGACTCAAAGGGAACATTAAATTACATTAAGTTTCTTCAGTCTGACCTCAATTCTCACGGTGTACAAAGAACCCAACAGAAGAGATGAGGGCAGCGGGCAAAGAGGCAGACTCGAATGTTAATAGCGTGCTTCTTCAGAGATCGTCAATCAAGTTCAAGCATAAACTCAATAAAATAGATTTTAAATAGATTTTCTGCCTGGGTAAAACTTGTAGTCATAATGCTAGCATGGTTGCCAGGGTGTTGGTATGCAGTTACAAAGTCGAGCATTACAATTATTACTGCTTAAACCAACAACAACAGAAGTTTGATAGCTCGTGTTAGTTGTAAAGAACACAGACTGTCTGCTGTCACTGAAGGTTTGATGACATTTAATGAACTAGATGACATTTATAACACCGTTGATGTCTTCATTGAGCCTGAAGGTGTAGTTGTACACAAGCACCTGGGAGATGTGCGAACCTTAATGTGATTTGATTATGACTCATACACGCTGCTCAGCAAACATGCTTTTATCCCGAAAGATCTTGATGAAACACTCAAAATGTATAAAGATCTATAAAGAAAAGCTTTCGCATACAAGTAAACCTACCATCACCTATCCCCACGTACAACTCGGATCAACCGTGACTCACAAACAGCGCCTCTCCGCTCTCCTTATAAAACAAAGCACTCGAAAAATGCAGTACCCATCCTGACCCCATGTTTTGTGCGCTCTGGGCGTGAAATGGAGCCCTCTTCCTCTTTAGCCTTTGTACTGTTCCTTGAAAAGCCCTTCATCGTGTGCCGGATCTGTTTGTGATATTATGAAGCTATTAGTGAGGTCTTTGATGGCTTGATAAAAATAAGCACGCGCCGATTTGACAGTGCCGCAATTAATGAATACTAATTAAAAGCCTTTGTTGATGGCCGGGGCGAGAGAGGGACGAGCGAGCTTGGTTTTCAATGCTTTAATTGAAACCCTTTGTCACTTGCCCACTTGCGTGTGAATAAGTGCTCTCTGTAACTCCGAAAAACAAGAACAATGCAAATTAATTTGACTCATTTGCATAAATATAATGCGCTCGCATTTGTGGTGAAAGCTGCAGGATTCATAAAACAGCGATCGTTTGTCACTCGAAAGCTTGTCCGGTTGAGTCCTGCGTCAAACCGGTTTCAGTTCATCAGTCTTTCATCTGATTGGAAATTCTGAAGACGCGAGTGTCGGCCCGTCTCGATTCATCACAGTTGTAAGATGCAGGATGGCATGAAGCAGAAGGAAAAAGTGGTGATTGAAGAGATGGGTGTAGAATATGCCAGAAGTCTGGCACCTTGTGACGGAGGTGCTAGAGTCTTGAGAGTGAATCTGGATCTAAAATTCTTTTTCAATTTAACAAATTCTGAAATAAACACTAGAGAGGAATTTATAGAATCACAGATGAGAGTGACTAACGCAATCTACGAAAAGCAGTGCAAATAAACCTAGTTTATGAGCTTATGATAAATAATAAAAAAACTTGACACGGTCCTTGGTGTTAAATTCGCCGGATCATTCCGTACTTATTTTCTTTGTCTTTTGTGTGTTATAAGTTGCCCATGCATGTATAATACACGTTAAATTGCAAAAATTAAAGTGTCGGAACAAAATATGTATTTATTTAGAAGCGAAT
Source organism: Triplophysa dalaica (assembly GCF_015846415.1). Taxonomy (NCBI): domain Eukaryota; kingdom Metazoa; phylum Chordata; class Actinopteri; order Cypriniformes; family Nemacheilidae; genus Triplophysa; species Triplophysa dalaica. The sequence continues at coordinate 12,234,143 of NC_079553.1, forward strand.
ACCCACCCAGACCTGCCCAAAACGCCTCGTGGAACCACACCCACAAAACTTGACGTCAGCTCGTGGATTGATTTGACTAAAACCGCCCAAATCTACACGCAAGTAATGTGGGCGGTCCTTTAAATCTCATTTTACCATCGCCGTCAAGTCGTTACATTTCCATACAGTATTCAACTGATCACTACGCACTAGTGACCTGGCCAATCATAGCACACCTCGCTTTTCAGAGCGATGAGCTTTGTAAATTTCAGCGCGTTTCAGAGAGGCGGAGCAAAGAAGAGATACAAACATGCACGGTATGTGGAAAATACAGCGTTTTTTAACCTTAAATCGTGTATACACATTGTATTACATCTAAAGCAAACAATAATATTTGTTTAAGCCGTGTCTTATGACCCCTTTAAAGCAACACTATAGAACATTTGCTCACGTCTCCCCAATGTGGTGCAATTGTCTGTTTACAGTGTCGTAAATAATGTTGCTGTATAAGCTTCCACGTGGGCAATGTGCGTACATTTATTTACTAAACTGATGGAACCGGTTAATTCAGGAACGTCATTTGGAAACCAAATCGCGCTCTTCCTAGGCAGGGAATAGGCAGGGCTGTGTGTACCGATCCAAACACAGAACTTACAGAGTGTGGTTGTAGCCGCTATGAGGCTGCTCAGGCAGCATCGGCAGTATAATTTGTCCGGTTAAGAGTCATTTTACCACTGAAATAATTTGAGAGAGATTATTTTAATATCGAAAAAACTACAAAGTGTTGCTTTAAACCCAAACAATGATTGTCTTTGTCCTGAGGATAGATTCTGCCCACCCTGGCAGTGAAATAAGAATCTTTCGTATTTTTTCTGGTTTTAAGCACAAGACTAAGACCAAATTGTTGGCAAAGGCTCGCACACCTGAGTTGGCGTCTAGTTCAACCCCAGCAAAACTTTTCTGCAAGTGTGTGGTATGCAGCACTCCAGCACTCAAATCCCAACGCGCGAGCTGTTTCTGGAGCCGATAATTGTGTGAGATAATGCAGATCTACAGCGATAAGTAGAGAGATGAGGAGCATTGTTTTTATTACAGACACAATGCAGAGCAGATGGAACTGATAGAGGACAGATAAAGAAAACAGAACGAAAGAGACAGAGTAGACAAATACAGTAAGAATGGGTGCTGTGGAGGCGGAAATACAATGTGACATTGACAGTGCGCTAACCAATAAAATCAATCTGGGACAAGGTCAACGGCGAGTAACAATTACTGGTAACATCACGACCAACTACTGGAGAAATGTCTGGGCTTCATGTTTCATATTTAAACTTTATTTAGCTGCTTCATCAATTACACACGAGAAAGAACTTCACAGATCTTATAAGACATGAAAGACATTAAAGAGAGTAAATGGAAACTTTTGTTCAAGTCTACTGCGTCTTCCGGAGAAAAAAGACCCAGAAATCTCACTAATGTCTCACAAATGAGTTGAAGAAAAAACCAAAGTCTCACAAACAAAGCTTGGATTTGCTTAATCTGTCATCAAGTTAAAAAAGATTTTAAGAATTTAAATATGAACTCAAACACTTACCCAAATCCAGATAAATAATACAATCTACATTCATGTTACACCTCCATACTCTTCCTGTGATTTAACTTTAATTGTCTCATTTGTTTCTATATTTATTCTCCAAAGCCAAATTAAGAGAAACATCTGTGACTAAGTTTATACTTCAAGAGAACTGAGGAAAAGAGCAACATCTGAAAAAAAATATCTTCCAGGTATCTATTTTATAGATTGCATCCATAAATCTAAAGATTCCTTGTAAAGCGACTTACAAATCAGGCAAATACACAACAATAGATTGTAAGGAAGGTAACACCTTCAGAGCTGCAAAAATGCAGGTGTACCAGCAAATAAGAGTAGTACAAGTGCAGAGAAGTGGAAAGTATTTTTAGGGAATAGAAAGGTGCCTTTGTTTACATAGTTATGAGATAGTTAAGAAGTCATGGAAGAGCTACGACTTCAGCAGTTTCTTGTACGATGTGATGGTCTCAGCAGAACGCGTGAAGGGTGGAAGCTTCTTCCATCCCCAACAGACAGAAAACATGTGAAAGTTCCAGTTAGTGACTTTCAACACCTCAGAGGATGGGAGTGAAAACACAGACTTGGAGTTTTGAGGTATTCAAACGCTGATCCAGAGGCAGATGTGAACTCCATTGACGGTATGGAAATAGCTTGGTTTTAAAAGGATAGTTCTTCTCAAAATAAGTCATCATTTATTCACCTCATGTCGTTTAAAACCTTGTTACCCGTTTAACACAAAAGACAACATTTTGAGGATTGTCTCGGTGGTTTTCAATAGAAGTCAATGGTGGCCAATGTTGTTTGGTTCCCAACGTTCTTCAAAATTTCCTTTGGTGTTCCTCAGAAGAAAGCAAGTCATACAGGTTTGGAATGACATGAGGATGAGTGAATAAAGGAAGAACTTTCATTATGAGGTAAGGTTAACTACCCTTTTCGATGACCAGAATCTGACCACATCATGTCAATCACTGCAAAGTCACTCCCCTTTCCTGTTCCCCTCCTCATTGTCAATTCAGCTCACACCTTCGTCTGTGGCCAGCAGCGCCATACCCAGCCATGACGGTTCATCTTTGGAAAACAAGTTTTGCCCATGGAGGAGTGTGCAAATGCACGCTTGTAAGTGTAGGCCGGTGGCCCGAGGCGTCGTACCTGGGTCAATACTCTTTCATGCCGCAGCTGGGCTGAGCGACGAGGCCATTGTGCTACTGTCACGCTGTGAGGGGCTTCAGTCTGCAGGGGTGGCCGCAGCACAGCTAATGAGCACGGTTCCGAGTCCCAGGAGTGGGAGCTGGCTGTGCAAAAGTGCGCGCGCGTGTTTGTGTACGAGCGAGCGTCTGCTAGAACCACTGTCCTGCTCCTTCCTCTACATTATTCATGCGCTCGATACACACTGCCACATTCTGCTACCCTGAGAGCAGCGTGTGATGTGTATCTCAGGGAATGTCTCGCTACCTCTGTCCCTTCCCTGCCTCTCGCTGTCTCCTCATTCGCCGCTTTCGTTGTCACCGCTGCACGCCGAACTGATGGAGAATGTAGAACAGCAGTCACACTCGTGTCCTCCCGGTCCGGGTGAGGGATCGCCGCGGCAGGGGAGCGAAAATCATAATGATGAGAATCATGTTGTGCTTTTGGCCCTTTTGGAACTTTTTATTGACAGGATGAGATAGATATATTTGGGGGGAGGTGAGAAAACCGATGTTGAGATGATGTGCGCTGGACTCAAGCTAATGCTGCCCACACGAGCACCGTAAGAATTGTATAGCACAGCTGAACTTGTTCTACATTATCGGAAAAAGTATTGCACATGTTGTCATCACAAAGCTGTGTGTGGTTCCCAGGGGTTGCTATGCAGTTACCAATGTGGTTTGTAACATTATATTATAGTGGTTGGGGTGGCTGGCAGGCCTCACCCAAGACGAAGAAAACAACAGGCAAGTTTATATCATGTCTTTATGGGATTCGTACGAACGTCTAGAAGTTACAGTGGACCTTTTATTTAAGGCAGTGGTTCTCAAATGGGGGTACTGCAGGGGGCACCTGAGAGAAACTGACATTTAGGATTAAATAATGAAAATCAATAAATTATGATATAGCATTTTTATATGAAATTAGGACTACACAAAGATGCATGAAAAATAAATTAATAATTTTAGATATAATAACTGTTTGTCCCTCATTTCACTGACTTTCACGGTAAATGTTGTTGTCTGGTCAATGGGTACTTGACTTGAGAAGTCATAAAAAGGAGTTACTTAAGCCACTAAAAAAATTGAGAACCACTGATTTAAGGTATAGTTTACCGGAAAACGAAATGATCAAAAAATGAATCCCTCATAATTTAAGGAACATCTTAATGTTGAATGCAAACGGTGATTTTTATTAAAATAAATAAATAAAATTGTATATACTTTATATACAGAATTAGATTCCAAAATATGAAATCTCCATAAAACACACATCCATAAACTTCTCTGAAGGGTTAAAAATGTCTCATGAAGCAAAACGTTTTATGTATGAAAATGTTAAATTTTCTTGCTTATTTAAGGAAACTAAAACCAAATCAAACACTTAAGGACTCAATGCAAACGTGTCGACTCGTAATTGAAATAAATTGAGATCTTGAAATGGCTGAAAAAGATAACTTGAAATCTTGAAATGGTTGAAATAGATCACTTGACATTTTGAAAGTTTAAATAAATAACTTGAAATCTTGAAATGGTTGAAATAGATCACTTGACATTTTGAAAGTTTAAATAAATAACTTGAAATCTTGAAATGGCTGAAGTAGATCACTTGAAATAGTTAAAATAGATAACTTGCAATTTTGAAACGGCTTAAATAGATAACTTGAAATGGTTTCTTCACATCTTGTGACTTAATTAAGTCACAAGACAAATGAGATCCAATTAAATATCAGTGTGTCACCATTTTTTAATTAAGCGCTCTTAACAGTTTCATCTCATTAAATGCTTAAACTATTAATTCTATCATTTCCTTTCAGAAAAAATAAAACCCTCCAATTGAGAGTTTGTGTACTATAAGGAACAAAAGTATTGGGACGCCCCTTCTAATGAACAGGTTTGAGTACTTATTGAGTCATAACTGTGAACACAAATCTTAATGCTACAGCATACAATGATATTCTGGACAGTGGTACACTTCTAGTTGTATTGCAACAGTTTGGGCAGGGACCTTTTCTATTCCGACATGATAATGTCCCTTAGCACAAAGCAAGTTTTAAATAGAAATGATTGATTCAATCTAATGTAGAAGAAACTTGACTGGTCCCAGACCTGAACCCTGCTGAACACCTTTGAGTAAAAGACTCATCGAATGACTTGTACACAGGTGTAAAGTCATTTCAGAACAAAAAACGCCCCTACAAAGATGGAAACAGAATTCTTTACTTCGGTATTGTATGATAGCATAAATGGAATAGATAACCTACCAATTACTTTTCAACTTAACAACTTCTAGTATGGCGTGAGGGTGAGTTTCCCTTTTCGGTAAAATCTCTCTTCAACAAGCTGCACAATTTGAGGCATCACTGATGTGGACAGCACAAAAGAATAACAGGCATTATTACCTCAGCAACCACCACATATCAGCGAAACTAATTGGTTTTAATGCAGGGAGTCAGGGAAAGTTTAAATGAAAAGAATCAAACTAACAAATAAAGCTGCGATATCAAACCGCAAAGGGTTATGAAGAAACAAACAGCGCAGTTTGCGTGTGCGAAGGAAGCTAATTACTCACGCTCGACACACATCACAGCACAACAGTTTTCTCTAGAGACTGAATCATTAGGTAGAATCAGACATGACAATATAATACCACACATACAGCAGCACATCAGAGAAATACGAGCATTGTGTGTGTGAAAGAAACGCCCGACGGGGTGATTTATCTCCAGTAGTGTTGGCAGGCAGACAGCAGATGAGGGCAGTAATGTGACCAGGTCATTTCGTTCCATTAGCGCTTCGGTGACGGAACGCGTGTGTAATTAGGACAGGGACAGCAAGTCATGAATCAAATACACAAACAACAGACATGCTTCAGCGAATGCATATGCACAAACACAAATCCCAAAGGCTACTTTCCCCTCTATGCGTCTGGAAAATCAGTAAAAAGTCTTTGCCACATGCCGATGAACTCGAGACAGACAAGTTCCAGCCTAAATCCTATTTGGATAGGAATAGTATTCCCTGAACAAGTTAGGTACATTTGTTTCACAGGAGTAGTTTCTGATTTCAATCCCGAATGAATCAAACACTGATGAATTTTCACTCGCACAAACCTTTGGAAAAAACCATGGAGAAAATGACCTCATATCTAGAGTCCATTGAGAAATCAAATACTGCGCGAATAGGAACGTCTGTGATTCCTGTATTTTTGTGTGCTGCATTTTCATTTATCCCATTAAAAACCATAAGTAAAGTCCAGTTTCTTGTTGGGCATCCTGGTGCCTTATTATGGATTGGAATCCCTTTAGTTCAGACCCTGGATAATAATTGGCGGCCACATTAGTGCTGGCATCACATCTGATTTAAAAACAAATAGAAATGAGAAGAGTATGAGCACATACTGTTAAGAATGACCGCTGTGCTAGAAACATCTTGTGTGAACCTTAAACCGTCATTTCTTGCTTTAATCACATACATAATGTTAAAAATTGATTTGGGTGAAACCTTGTAATACTCTAAATAGTTTATATATACAGTAGAGCAATAGTCAAAGATGACTTGGACCTAAGACTAACCATATAAAAGATGGTAGACATGCAATGATATATCGGGCCATCATTTTTAAATTAAAGTAATTTTTCATACCGTTTCCTGTTAATGCAACAAATTACGCTCTGTTTGAACATGTTAAGACTCATCAACAGTTTGACGTTCAAGTAAGTTAAAGGGATATTCACCCAAAATTTTCAAAACCGATTCTGAAGAATAAATTTATATTTCTTAAAGTGAAAATGAAAATTTTGTCATCATTACTCAACCTCTTGTCATTTCGAACCTTTATGACTTTCTTTCTTCTGCAAAACACAAAAGAGAATATTTTGAAGAAAGCGGGTAACCGAAAAGCACTGTCCTCAATACACTTCGATTGTATGGAACAATGCCAGTGAATGGAGGTCCGGAACAACATTCTTCAAAATATCCTCTTTTGTGTTTTGCGGAAGAAAGAAAGTCATAGAGGCTTGACATGACAAGAGTGTGAGTAAATAATGACAGAATTTTCATTTTTGGGAGAACTATCACTTAAATTAAATAAATATTTATTTAATCTTCAGAATCGGTCAGCAATGGATATCACTCTGAATAATCGAAAATCTGTTTCGGTGGAAAAATTTTGTATCGGTGTATGTCTAAAAAAAAAAAATACTGATGATGTCCATCGCCCTCTTTCTCACCCGGAGCAGTCGGGTGATTCATCTGTTGACTACTCAACCACAATGCACATCCCGAGCGCCAACCTGCATTCTGCTCAGATTGAGAATGATGAAGACTGTGTGTAAGTCCGGTCAATAGAGCAAGCACAGTCAATATCATGCTTTGTTAATCACGTGACACAAAATAGGTTTAGATGCATTCACGCTTTCCTCTTTAAAACTTTTCGACTAAAAAAGCAGAAAGGATTATTAACATCACTATGTAAAGCAGTGAGAGCGATATAGACAGGTGGAGACAGCAAGAGTCAGATGAAAGAGTTAAAACAGGAGAAGTGTTGTGATCTGGCTTGTTGACACTAATGAGGCCTATAATAGCTCTTGATGGAGGGAGAAGATCCTGGAGAGAAGCAGAGGTGGATGATCAATGGAGTCAAGGTGCGGCGTCAACAAAAGCATGAGATGCTGAAACATACACAAATTATACTTACGCTCGAATGATGAAATCAGAACTGTTATACAGGGATCACGCATAGAGAGAGGAGAAAGTAGATGGGTGTGACAGATGCTGAGATGCAGCTCTCTGCATCACTAGCACAGTTTCCTTTAAGCCTTGAAATGTCTTTTTCAAATATGGTCTGATTCATTAAAAATGTTTTCTAAAGTAGAAATTGGTTTCTATTTTAAGACAAAGTGTACAATGCGCTGATAGTAGCCACACATATTTTCCCCCCTAGAGATCACACACACAGATCAAGTCACATTCAAGGTGTGTGACCTCACCGGATACGCATTTGATCGTGTGAGAGAGGAATGTGTGATGAGATATCAGCCCTGGGCTACAGCTCCAGTTTAAAAGCCTCAATGATATACAAGATCCGTTTCAATGGCTTCGACCGACAACACAGTGTGCTCGGTTACAAACACACACACATGTTACAAAAGCAGAAATAATTTCCTTCATTCTGCTGCAGATCTGTGATAATGTGGCAGGCTGAGATCTACACAAACACATCTTTAACTGTGAAGTATTTCTCTCTTTGGATGTTTTTTATGCTGGAATGCATGAAAGGTTTGTTGACACCATGAGAAACTGATCTGGTTCTTGTCCGGGGGGACTGAACTGTTTTCACTGTATTGATGTCGATAAATCAATACACAGACTATAACCCATACTTTATCACCCAATTATCCCCGAATCAAATCCAAAACAACTGGAGGAAAGATTTAAAACCAAAATCAATATACATAACATTCACAAAGAGCAATTTTTTGCTGGTGAGTTATTTTGGTGCTTGCATAACTTGAAAAATGTGTGTTTACTATGGTCTATGATTTTGCAGAGCAGAGGCCGGTGCATAAACTACTTGGACTCGTCTTATAAATTAGTCATCCAGTTTTTTCTTCAACATTGGCCATAACTTCTTGAAGTCAGTGATATAAAAAGAAAGATCGGTTTAATTGAAATCTGAAAAGTAATACTGATTGGTCTTAAATAATTGCTAAAGTTTATGCAACTGGCCCCATAAGACTTAAAAATTCCTATGACTATCCAAATCTGAATTTATCATGGAAACTTGCATTGCTTAATGAAAAAATCTGGCATTTATCCAGCCTCATATCATTCAAAACCTGTACAAGTACATGTCTTGGGTGAAACGCAAACAATTTGAGAAATGTCTCAGTGTTTTTGTGCCCATACAATGGAAGTCAACTGGGTTCAATGTTGTTCGGTCACCAGCATTCTTCAAAGATATCTTTGTGTTCTAAATAATAAAGAAAGTCATACAGCAATGACGAAGTGATGAAAGAAGATTCATTTTAGGGGTGCAAGCTGCCCCTTGTTCTTTTACTTTCATTTGAGTGGAATGCTGTGTCAACAAAACAATCAAAGTGAAAATACTATCGTCAAGCCTCTGTGTATCTTTCATATGAGTGAATTGTCCTGAAGTGTCAGCATGAGTTTATTGCGGGGCAGTGTGTGTGTGTGTGTGTGTGCGTGTGTGATTTATTTGGATGAAGTCACTCTCTTCTCTCTGGAGTCTGTCAAAGCCAACAGCTCCTCTCCAAATATCTGCAGTGTTTGAGTACAGATGAAGTCATCCAAGCACTGATGGTTTGAACACAATGCAGAGCACACACACACACACAACCACCACATTAAGAGAATCACCATGTATTCACAAACAACACCTTAGCCATAATATTCTACATCCACATATGTACTCAATCCTACCCACACACAAACAAGTGTATCTAATAGACTGGCAATAAAAACACAAGCGATAACACATATATATATATATATATATATATATACACTCAAGTAATGAGACCCTGTAAGAACGCAGTATAAAGCCAACAGGAAATGCCATTTGCAGTCCATTTTACATCAGTAATATCACATTGAAAAAGGATATGCAACAGAAAAAGTTGGGATGGGGTTTAATCATATCATTTATCACTAGTATAATAGGGGTGGTTGTAAGGGAAGGGTAAATACATAAAGCTATCTGACAAAAGCTAAGAAAGGGTCTTTTAAGATATGAAGAAAAGATAGTTTTAGATTTCACGCAATTTATAATATTTTAATAAAAGTCTTTGAGTAAAGCGTTTTCTTTAAAAAAAATCAACTAATTACGGATAATACCAGGAACATAAATTAAATAAACACGGTGAATCTGATTTCATGTTGACTTTAGTAGTATCGTGAAAATAAAAGAATCACTTGATACATGATTATGTAAATCCGCTCTGCCCAGATTGCTAATTATAAAATAAATGCTTATCATAATGGTGTCAAATTGTGGCACACATGAATAATGACAGGGACTCTAATTTTAAATTCTCAGTCATTCTCTGGTCTCACCCATCATAATTAAAAATGATCAATGACACACTGACTTTCACAAACTCAATGCTTGCCTAATGAGAGTAAACAACCCTGCTGTGTTATTTTCATCCAGACTGATGATTTATATTGTGTGCTTGCTGATATTGGACAGTCCCCCGTAATCACATGCGGATGAGAGGATTGAGAGAGAAAGAGAGAGACTATATCAACAGTCATGAGAGGATGGGTGCTGCCCTCTGCCTCCTGTGGGGATGAGCTCAACCTCTCAATGACCCACAAGGCCACACCGCACAGGAAGAACAGTTCACGGCCTGCCTCACATCTAATATTTAAGAGAGGGTTCAATTTACCACACATCGATACTTTCTTATAGAACCATGATTACAAAAAAGAAAAAATCTGTATGATAATTTTTGATAGAAAGTTCAGCTCAAATAAAGATTGAACCTCATATTCATCCTCCTGCTTAACAAATTACTCATGTTCTTCAAAAACAACATGGTGTGCATCAACATGTAATAACACACATAAAAAATGTATCAAGTTCTGTTTCTGTCACACATTATAAATTCTTTATAACGCATTCATTTGAGACACCTCAGGTGTGGTTTTCTCCATCGCACTGGTCTCAGATCAGTGTTTGCAATCACTCACCATGCGTTTGAGCACTCGGAGGAGCAGTTTCTGCTGTCTGGGTTCAGTGTGTGTCTGTAACGCATGTGCCAGGCTGAGCAGCTCCTCCGGCTGGAGGCGGTCGGCTCCCTCTCCTCCATACAGCTGAGCCAGCAGAGACACACAGGAACTGGTCTCCTCATACACCTCACTGTCATTACACGCCAACTACACGACACAAACACACAGGAGAAAGCACATCAGTACACTGACAAAAGCATCGGAGGAACTCCACATTAAACACAGCAGACGACATGCAGTTATATTCATTACAATTTTATAAAGAGGTGTACACATAATTGCAGAGACCAAACATATTCTTAACACAAACTATACACTAAATTCACGAACACAGAGAATAGAAAATGTTTGGAATTGATACAAGGGGGCAGTAATACTTCCGCCAAGCTAAAACATTTACTAATAAATGCTGATAATCTCAAAATTGTCTATAGGCATAATGTTGCTGTCACATTGTATTGGGGAGTTTTTTGTATAGCATTTTTTTTACCATAAATCAAAACTATTCGGTTGTACCGTTTCCAGGTCCAAGCATCTATCCATTTCAATCGCGGGTACAGCTCAGTGAGCAATGTTTACTCACATCTCATATTCAAGCGGAGCATTTATTAACTCACAGTATATACTACAGTACCCAAGCTTACGGATTCTCCGTCATCAATATTTGAATAAATAAGGAAAACATATCACTGACTGGCCATGTGGGATTTCGTCACGAAGATAAAGGTTTAATTTTCCAAAAGTCTTACAGCTCGCCATGAGAGTATAAAACGATTTTTTGTTGTTTGCTTGTAGCATCTTATTGTGCGTTTGGACCCGGAAACAGTATATTACCTTCCATGGCGGTGCGTGACATCAGACTTAACAAGCGAATTGGTCATGTTTGTTAAAGTCCCCATGAATCGTAAGTTCCGATCGTCCGGAATTTCGAATGAGAAAAAACTGTGGGCGTGGCTAGATTATTTTATCTGCGATTTGATTGGATGTATAAAAACAGCCGTTGAATTTTGACATGGAACTGGCAGCAGACTGACAGTTGAAAGGGAGGAGTTAATGGATAATCCGCCCATGCCGTCATCATTTGAGATGGATAGTTACCAGAGGGCGGAAGTGAATTTTCGGATTTTAACTGAAGATTATGAGGGCGCATGAATTTTAAAAATAGAAGGACGCACATTGGTAAGCTTTTCATAATAAACTCTGATATATTTCATGAACAAACAGGAATTGTAATCTTTCATTTCACTGGGACATTAAATTTGTTTGCAAAGATTTAAACAACAAAAATATTACAAAGAGCTTCTTAACCTTATTTGTTTCTTTATTTAAAATATAGTGTTTTCTATAAAGAGGCCGTTTTATTTAACATAGACAAGTGATTAAAAAATGACAGAACTACTAAATGTTTTAGTATATAAATTTAGTTAAATCGAGGAATACTTGCACCTTCAGGTGCACAATAAAAATATGGTATAATAAAAATGTTTAGCCTTCAGCGATGTAATGAGAAAATCCATGCAATGAATCTTTTAAAATTGTCAATATATCTGCAACAGAGTCTATATAAGAGTTTGACAGAACAGGCTGAATTATTGATCAGCCGAGAGCATTAGCCAAACTCTACCCTTCACACAAACACTTCTATGACTTTCATTTGCTCTGCTGGTGCTTTGGGAAATATGAACCTACATCCTTCATGAACTACAAATCTGTTTGTCTATGTACAGTCAATAGCAATGGTCCAAAAAAATCCCTCTTATATTTATGTCAAAACATATTTATTGGGTGGGATTTTAAATTCTGAAGTGTTGTATTGCTGAAACAACATTGGGTGGGGTTTACAAGAATGAAAAACTTTTCATTAATTGAGTTAAATTAACTACTGTGTGTAAATGGACAATTTTAAGATTAAAATACGTTTTTAACCAGAGGTTTTCACCATACAGGTCAGGTGGTTTAAATATCGATGTGAAGTCTTTCTTAGTTTTTCAAGGAACAGTTAACTAACATAGGCTACAAGGAAATTGCTTTATACATTTATTTGATCTGTTGAACACAAAATAATATATCTTTAAGAATGTAGGAAAGCAAACAGTTCTGGGGTACTTTGACTATCATTGTCATTTTCCGTACTGTGGTAGTCAATGTTGGCGAAGAACTGTTTGGTTACAATCAATCTTTCTCTGTCTTCATCAGAACAAAGAAATATATAAAAAATTTAGAACAATAAAATATTTCAGAGCCTGAAATTAACTGGTAATGTGTTAAATACAAAAATGGACAAATACAAAAAACATATCTTGGTTCTTAGTTGTTTTATTATGTATTTCAATGCCAGTCAACTGGGGCCCCCTTGTGGGCCACGGCCCCCCTGTTAATGTTAAGAATTGTAATTTTATGGTAATACACAATAAACCCCCTCAAATTAGAGGAAAAGACTGCAAAGTTACAAGAAAAACATAATTTTATACAAAAAAGCCTGCTATTATACGATATTGCATTCCATGTCCACTTTTTTACAGTAACATTTTATGCAAAAATGCAAACAGCTCCCAGAAAATTTTACACTGTACATATCACCCTATCTTGATCATATGAATAGCTATTTACTTATGAAAACGTTGGATATTTACATGTGCCTAACATAGAAATTCTAATGTAAAAGAACATCAAAAGCTAGATTGTTTGGCCTGACTAATAGTAAGGTTGTGGCCATGGATTGGAAAATAGCAATATCACATGAAAACGGCTTAATATTCCCATGCTGAAACTGATATAATATACTATACCTAAACTATAAAACCGACTACTGCCCTCATCCTCAGAGACAGCAGGGCTGCAGTTTCAGGCTTAACATGTCCATCAGGGGAGCGGTATGGAGTCTGAGTTCTTAGCTCACACAACAACAATCCCCTCTCAGCCTGACACTGAGATAAAGACAAAAAGCGACACACAAGGGCCGTAGGGATTTTCTCTCCTGCTCATTTCGGCACTCAAAGTCCTGTGCGGCCGTCTCTGGGATTCCAGACTCTTTTCCGGCCTGATCTCTTGCTGCCCTCTGCCATAAAGGCATAATCCCATGAGACCGAGGGGCAAGGGCCAGCCGCGCCTAATCCCGCCTCCTCTTTGTGATGTCGCCGGCCACTCCAGAATGGAGTGCGGGGCTTTAGGAGCTCAGACAATGCACCCAAAGAGTGCCTCCCCCTCCAGTGCCCAAAGAGAGGCTGACCGGAGGGAGAACCCTGGCGCTGAAAAGCCTTTGGTGCGAGTCCATGGGCTCGGCGGCCCGGTATTGTTCACATGCCAACACAGAGTCAGAGCAGAACAAGAGTTAACACCTGCTTAGATGGCCTACCGAATCCACCCTGTTTACTTAGCTGGACTTGTAGATGCGCCCGGGAAATCAGGCTGAGGAGTCTAATGGGGCTGTGGACTGAAAAGCACACAAGCATCAGGGAGATTAGGGAGTGTTAATACCACTGTGGGCTGTGAATACATGATTGCAGGACAGAAAGAGAGAATGAGAGGAGGTGGTGAACAGAAGCCTATGGGGACATGTAACGCTCCTGGCCTTTCGTGACCTCCGTACGTACCCGCCTATGGACTCAACACTCTAGGTTTGCTCACTCTACGGGGCTCGAGTAAGAGCTCACCTGTATTGGAGACAAGAAAAACGGTGAGCGATATTTTACAACAGCTTTGTGCAAGCGCGAAAATTACATTTTCCAACTGTGTGCAACATGAAAACTGGGAACTCGCCTGCTGCGTAAACAGACTGCGGGGCAGATCATATGCAATTGTTTGCGGCCACACTCTGAACATTTAACATAATAGGAAAGCGTGTGGTGTAAACACATGAAAAGTCATGATTGAGGTTTTTCAAACCCACTTTCATGTTAAGTAGCGGCTTTGAGGTGGCACGTTTGCTCTTTGGACCGGCTATTTAAATGCAGTTTGTCCCGCGCACGGGCATAGACAATCTGTTCGCTTGATCCTTGGACACCGTTCGCCCTTGACAGCTCACTCCTTCACGCCGTCCCATACTGGTGTCCTTCACAAGGCCAGATAAAGCCAAAGTCAACCTACCGTAAGAGTCCCACCGTAAGATGCTGTGACTGATGGGCTCTGATTTCCAGAAGGATCTGCGCGGTGCCTCAAAAGGGATAAATACATTATAATGTCTGTATTTAAAATGGTGTCTCTGCGTTTGATTTGCAAGTCAAATATATAGTTCAAATCTCCAATGCTTTTCATTTCTGTTTGAATGTGACTATTTGAACTTTGTCTCTCAATGAATACAATTCCTATTTCACAAGAATTTCACAGTGGCCTTTCTCTATACAGTACAGCAAGCGACAAAACAATCAAGGTCATTTGGTTTTCACAGAGCTTTGACAGATGGTTTCATCCAAAGTGACTAAGTGCATTTCAGCTTTTTTTTAATATGTATACGTTTTCGCTGGAACCCAATAGATTGCTCTACCAGTTGAGCTAAAGCTAGAATTTAGACTAAATCAGCTGTGCGACGATTCAATATTTTTGCCTATTTCTCTTTCCAAATGTCGAATGAATACACACATATACATCAGATGAAGCAACAGCCAAAATGAATAGACAAAACGTTAATTTGAATTATATTGTGTTATATAAAAAATTATAACTTAAAGTAAGTTAAAAAGAAAGACTATTTTGGATATAAATAATCTGATAACCAAAAACTACTCCAGAGGCTCTTCCTCTTCTCTAAGGTCTCGCCCCTTTTTTGGGTATTCCTTTGAGCGGAGGTAATTAAAAGCACTGGGAATTGTGACATCATGTACCCGGGAAGTAGAGGGCTGTAGTCCGATCCAGTTGTTCTCTGTAGTCCATTAAAAACGAATTCTGTTAAACACAATATCCTGCTTGGCACTGAATTTTGAGCTTTATCATTTTGCAGATATTATTTATGCTCTAACAGCAACATTACACACTAAATAAAGGTTGAAAAATGGGATCGGGGGGAAAGGGACCTTTAAGTAATGGCCCAAATGATGAAAACGTGACAGTACTGATGAGTACATTAAGCAGTTTAAGCACACAGGGTTTTATGGGACATTCTGGAAATTAAATGATTCAGTACGCTGGCAGTTTTTATGGCACAGTGGGCAGAATCAGTTTGGATTTTGCCTCGAGGTCATGTGGGCACAGCTTGCCACGCTCTCTTCTTTTCTCTGTCTCTCACTCTCTCTCTCTCTCTCTCTCTCACACACACACACACACACACAGAATGCCTGGACGCATGATTGAAGATGTGGAGTGGAGTCTGTTGGTGGAGAGTTGGTCTCTGGTCTCCCTGCCATCTGTGAAAATCTAATGCCACAGTGCATCACTATGCCAACCGCCTTCATTCCCTTCTGCAACACTCACACAAACACAAAGATCTTCAGTAGATGGAATTCTCAGTGTGGTTTCATCTAGACTTGTCGGCTGAAAGCCTATCAGACATAAGTGTGCGACGTATATAGTGTGCGATATATGAAACCACTAATACAACAAAGCCTTCCACAGCAGCACTGAACAGCATTTTCTATTTATTGCATCTCTCACAAATATCCTGTCAATCTTTTCAAAGGAGGTGTAGAGAGTTCATCTACGGCCGCCATCCTAATGCACTTTCAAGACTGAAAGATAAAACGCCCTGGCAAACATACAAAACTCTGTGCCGATGGAATTCAATCTATTTCTTTATCAATTTGTGGCTTCCATCAAATGAACGAGAGGTAAATCTACCTCTTCAATAATGAATGTATCTCTCCTCTGGATTGTTTCATTCTGTAATGGCCATCTCATTATTCATCATAAGGATGGGTTAACTAAACATGAAAATATGTTCATGCAGCGGTTGTGTAATGTGTAACACCCCATATGTGCCTAAAAACTAATAACAGACTTCACACCGATACGGTTTCTGTATTGAATAGCATGCAGCTATTGGAATTACTGTATGTTGTGATTAACAAATCATGATGGTCTTACTCTGACACATAAAAGCATATTTTATGCTTGGTTGTGTTTTTTTTCGATGGTGATTGCAAAATTAGTTTTGTAAAAATATCAAAATCAAATCAATATTCCTTCCCAGGAATAGCTTATATTGGCAGTACTCAGGCCAGCATTAACACACAGGCTTAAGCCCCAGGGCCCGTCAATGTAAGGGGGCCAATCACACAAACAAAAATATTTAAAATGAGTACATTAAAGCGGTCCTGGAATGGTGTTTCCTGCATTCTGACTTCTTTACAATGTTAAACTCGCTGTCATCTTCTCATGCTTTTTATGGTCAACTTGTCAAAAAACGAGTTGGGCGTATTACGTAGTATTTCTGTGCTTGATACACTCCCCAAGCGATTGTACAGGTTTTGAAAAGTTTTTTTCCAACATATAAGACTCTTTTGTAACTATTTTTCTTAGTCCCTTATTGGACAACTCTCCCGGAAATTATGTGTGAATTTCATTACCATCACCGTGGTAGTGGTAATGCGGGAAACCCTCTTAACTCTTTCACCGCCATTGACGAGTTATCTCGTCAATTAAAAAAAAACCGCTTCCCCGCCAAAGACGAGTTTTTACGGCAATCAGTGTTTGTACTCTGTACTGAGTTTGTACTTTGGGAAAAAGTACAGAATCGCAGAACCTAGAACGTATATGTTTTAGTGGTTTTTAATGATTGTTCTGAGTGTAATCTGGGAAGAATCTGTGACAAAAAACCCTAATTATCTCAACTGTTTAATCAAAGTGATGCATTTTTGAAGAAACCTACCCACATCTACGGAGTGATTAAAAACGAACAAATGAAGAAAGAAGAAAACGGTTTCTTTTGTTTAAAAGCTGAGACTCTGTTCATTCATTTGACGTATTGTTTGTCCATATATTCTTTACAGAAAATTTACTGTGAGCCATTAAAGTTGGGTGAAAATGTTAAAAAACGCTGGCGTAGGCTGGCAACTTTTTTTTTAAAAGGCTGGCGGTGCATGACTTCTGACTACCATTCTTATTTTCCTACTATGGTGGTCAATGGTTGGCAAGAACTGATACGGTTACAAGCATTCTTCCAAATATCTTTCTCTATGTTCATCAGAACATAGAATTTTATACAGATTTGGAACAACTTTGGAAAAACTTTTTTGGGGTAAACTGTTCCAGAAAGAGAAAAAGGGCTAAGAAAATATTTTTGGACCCCACTCACCAAGCTCACTCCCTCTTCAAACTCTTGCCATCTGGCCTGCACTACAGACCACTGACCACCAGAACAGCCAGACACAAGAACAGTTTTTTCCTGCAGGCTATACTCCGATACTATATCACATTGCAGTTTGCACACTTGCACATAGTATCTGGTAACTATATATTGCAAGAAACAATAGGTGAAACCTCTAAATAACACATCTGTACACTCTTTAAATAAAATAAATAAATGTTGTATTTAGTCTATATATTTTATAATTCACTTTTTGTATAAAGCGCATTATTATTTTTATTTAATTATATATTTTTCTATATTAATGTATTTTTGGACTATGTTTGCGCCATGTGTATACTTCCTTCTGCACTAAGCTCCTGTGGTCAAGTCAAATTCCTTGTGTGTGTGTGCTAAAGCTCCTGAAGAAGAAACTTCTGATTCTTCTTCTAAAGAAAGTCTGCAAATAAATGTCAGGTGGGGCTCAAAAAAAGAAGAAGAGACAAACAGCGGCAAAAAGAAGAGATACTCAGTAAGCTCCCAAAGTTATCAGGATATTTTACGAAAGCTGATGACGGAGACAAATAAACAGGGCCCATGAAGGGTCATCTCCCCCACCCACAAATTTTAGGTTGGTTTGGTTATCAATGTGATGGATATAAATACTAATTATTGCATAAACTGCATATATATATATATATATATATAAATGTGGTAATAGCAAGTCAAACTGACAGATTAACAAATTAATCTTAACCAAACAGATACGGGTTTCAAAACAGTTTGAATGGTTGAAGTAAGGTTAAATCATGTTGATCTCCTTGTGTAACTAGTTATTTATTTCAACTTGCCATAAAGTTGGAATGGCAACTGTTTTGTTATCAAAAGTGCGTCTTGAGATCCTCGGGTTCTATGCAGCACTCTTAAAAAACATTCCTGAGCGCTGGGGGCCTGAGGTAATTCATAGCCCCTGGGCTCATGGAGGTCTTAATATGGCCCTGGCAGTATTCATGGCCCTTTACATTTAGATTATGAATAACAATAGGAATACTGCTCTTTTCTGGTCTCTCACATTGAAATACTCTTTCATTTTAAAGCCTTATTAAAGATATTAAAGCAGAAAGAGCAGAACAAATTTAGATGATTCTCACTACCAGACTAGTTCATTGTTGTAGACCGTCAACCTTCCTGACCCAACATTAATTTATGCAACAAGAATGGTTAGAGGTGAAAATAAATGATTATGGTCATTATCCAGAGAAGATAATGACCATAACACACACATACACACAGAGACTGACCAGTTGAATGAGGATGTTGTTCAGTTCTGTCAGTGGCTTGTGGATGAGCAGTAGTTCTTCTGCAGCCTCAGTGTCTTCATTATTATCTGATCTCTACAGAGAGAGAAAGAGAGAGAGAGACGGAGCATTATTAGATCAAAAAAAGCAAAAGACAAAAAGAAGAACGCAAAGGAATGAAGAAAACAAAATGAGGACAGTCAGTCATTGGGGGAAACGCTCAGAGAACTCAAGGCCCAACACAGCTGAGGACGCTGCATCTTAAAGATTCCTGCTCATGTAATCTTCACAGGAAGTACAGTAGCTTGAAGCGGGGGCTATTTTTAACAGAGACGCTCGGAGGTGTTGGGGTCTCTGCACACTGCCCAGCTCTACCTTTGGTACAGAACAACGTGTACAGCTCCCTGTCTCCCATCAGCCAGAAGATCTTATTGTTTAGTAACAGCTGTCACAGAGAGAGATAGTGTCATAAATAGACAACAACACCAATGCATAAGACATACACACTTGATTACCCATCAGCCATCAACTACAGCAGCACTGCAGTGAGTCCGAGGTTCAAAAGTTCATTGCGCTGTCTCTCGCTGTCATATACAGGATAATGTTTTGGTGAATGCGTGTCTGCTATCCTCAAGCAGATTGACAGAGCGGAGCAATGAGATTACGACGGGGCTTCGCTTAATAACTACAGCTGAAGTGTTCTCACAATGAAACTCCCTTCACTCGATTCAAATATTATTGATGGAGTTCAGGCTGACAGAGTTTTCAGTTTTTTTACATTTCGGCATTCGGCTAATGCTCTACCAATTGAGCTATAAAACACTAGCCAAGTCAGTCAATCATGAGTTTCTGTGATTGCTCTGAAGCAGCTCGCCATCTCACAAAACAGAGCTGGAAAGTATAAGAAACTAAAACTGTGGAGTTGGAAAAGTGTCCCCATTATCATTATCGTCCAAATGAATCTGCGAGATGTGGACACTTCTTATTAAGCTTTTCATCTTTCTGTTTCCATCACTTTTTTTCAACTCGGAAAGCTGAATTCCATTACACGTCCCTTTTTTCCAATGTCCGTGCATAAATATGTATGGAAGGACGCAGAGGGAGAGTCAAAGGGTTGGGACGGATAATGAGGGTTGAAGTGAGGAACTGACAGGAGGACGACTTCCAGCGAGTCCCGCGTGCCTCATTTCCAACTTGAAAGTTCTGTTTACCGAGGGACTACTGCAACACACGGGTAAAAATAGCAGCTGGAACTATTAGCCGTCAAAGTCGCGTGCATATTATGCTGGAAATTGAACACGAATGTGTGCGTGCCTCACTCGGCTATTCAGCCACTGTGACAAAGATATCCGGGGTGAGTAACAATGGGTAAAGGTGCGGGAGGATCCGGTGAGTTGGGACTGAGTGGCTGGATGTATTCTGCTGGTATCTGCATAGCAGTTGTCATTGCATAACAATCTAATCATCAGTGAGGAGAGGATCCAGACATGAACCCCCTAACAGCATGCCTACGGCGACAGTAGCAGGCAAGCGCTCCCCGAGGACAGGGGGGCTGAGGGGGACTAAGAGAGAGAGGGAAATCAGGAGAACAGCTCAAGAAATGAGGACGACAGAGTGAGAAATGTTTACAAACAAGAGGCAGAGAGAGAGAGAGAGAGGGAAGGAAAAAATATATATTCATACACCCCTAATAGAGTGGCAGAAAGGGAGGGAGAGAATGAAGTACATAGCATGAGAAGCATGAAAAAATTTAGAAGCTAGAAGGATGTATATTGGCGTTTATGCCTTCAGTGATGACTTGAACATGTTCATAGAGTATGTTTCGAGGTTTAAGAAAAGTCATGCTCTGTTGACAACATCTGCACCAAAATGTTATACAATTTTTTTAATTAAAGTAAAAAACAATAAGGAACTAACAATGGAACTAGATGAAATCAGGCAGGATATATTTAAATACTAAAAATTACAACAGCATTCATCAGTTTGAGTGACAGAATAGAGTCTGGTCTACTAGGATTTTCTAGCCAGTAGAACCCCCTGCAGATAGGAAAACTGTTGGGGAAGCTCAGATAAATTTCTTAAAACCTGCACTTTTTATGCACTTTAATAGTTTTTATACACTTATCTGCAGTGGTAGCTACAAAAATAGCTGCATGGTTCCTATTTAAAGCAGCAATTTATTTAACTGTCGGACGATATTTATTTTTATAGTCAGAGCAGTTCTATCTGGCACGAAACAATGAAGATCTCGGTTAAGGTGACGCCATTTAATAGCATTTGAACAAATAAATGTGACCAAATATACGCACTGAAACTAGACATCAGTACTTTATATATAACTATGCACAACATTTAACTACATATTTTTAGTAGCAGGACGTGAAGAGAGGAATTTCTGTGAGGGGTAAATCATTTTTTGGTTTGTAAAAAGCAAAGACATCCACTGACTCACATGTCAGAGCCAGATAGACTATAGTTTAGGAAAATGTTATAATATAAGTGAGCAAATACATATGGAATAGAATATATACCTGTGTACTATATGTTGGGAAAAGTTGTCTGTAACTAAAATAAACTACAGCAGAGTTTCTTAAATTGATAGTTCATCTATAAATTCGGTCATAATTTGCTCATGCTCATGTCATTTCATACCTGTATAAATTAACACAGAGAAAGATATTTGGAAGAACGTTAGCAATTTTCAATTCAATTGACTGCCATAGTAGGACAAATTGAATGGTAGTCAAAGGAGCCCCAGAACTATTTGTGTTCCTAAATTCTTCAAAATATCTTGAAAATTGCTAACATTCTTGCAAATATCTTTCTTTGTACTTAACAGAACAAATACATGTATATAGGTTTGAAACAACATGAGGGCGAGTAAATGATGACAGAATTTTTATTTGTGGATGAACTATTCCTTTAACTTTGGGGTCATGACCCCTTGCAGAGTCCCATTGGATTTGTTGGAATCTAATTTATGACATACTTTTCACTTTATTTTCAGCATAACAATTTATAGCCATAGGCTAGAGCCATACATTAAATGCACGCAGCTTAAAAGGAATAAAATGTAGGCGAATTGTCATGTGATAGGACATACAGGGATTTCTGTTCTGTGCATCCCTGGACGATGTTCAGTTTGACTTAAGTCCTGGTGAACACTATAAACCTGCCGCTACCATTTGCTGGCACTTATTTTTGTGAAGCAAGATTCAACGTTTGTGCTTGCTTCTAGACAAACTAACAATCCAAGCTAGATATAACAGCGATGAGATGAGATGCACGCTTTCAGTTATTATGCCAGACTTTGACAAGCGGCACATTTCCAGTCTTCTCATTAGAGAGTGCCAGTGAGAAGCTGCCTGAATCATTTGTATAGTTCTTGTTACAAAGTCAATAACAATAACATAAATGGTAAAATAATCATGCTTTGTTATATTTGCCAGTTATGTAATTACGCCTGTGAAATCCTGAAGTGTGCAGCTTAATTCTGTTATGCGAGTGGGGTGCAGTATTACAAAATAAATAGAAAACAGTTTCTGTTCGCCACTCATAAATGTAGGATTGTATTACCGGATGGGAAATGGCTACTTTGCTATACTTAAAAATTGACATTTCTGCCAGCATAAATCAAACATTACTCTGGTAGCAAAGTAGAATTTAAAGTTATTTCAAGCGTTTGAGAATAACTCAAAAACACAAAAGTTTATTATTGCTCTGCATCAGTCAGTCAATGATAAGTCCATGGTCCTGGAGTCTACAAGAATACAGTTCAATATGCTCATTAAAGTAAAACCCATTCATAAGTTTGAGAGAAAGTAAACTAAAGTGAGAGAATGTATATAAAATAGAGAGAGAAAAAGAGAGAGAGAGAGAGAGAGAGAGAGAGAGAGGTAGGGATGCTAATTCAATTAAAACCCTATTTATGTTTCAGAGAAAGAGCACTTAAGAGTAAAAATGTGAGAGAGTAATAGCGAAAGGGAGGGTGAGGGAAAATGGGATGGATGGAGAAGGAGAGAAAGTTACCTGAAGGGGCAGCCGGACTACAGATGAGAGATGTTTGAGAAGGCAGTGGATGATGTCCAGCAGACACAGGAGTAGAGCAGAGCACAGCTTCAGCCCCGAGTGCTGCTCTTTATCCAGGTACAAGCCCGAGACTTCCACAAAGACATTACACATCACCTCAATTACACCTGAGGAGACACACACGCAGTTCTATCACTTCTCTATACACCCGTAATGTATTTCTGATGGGCACATGCATGTTACACAAAACAACTGAACTCCACTACATATTGTGATTGTCATGTTTAAATAATTTAAATGCTTTTAATCACATTGGGAGTTAATGGGATACTCCACCCAAAAATGAGAATTCTGTTCCTCAATTCCTCAAGTTGTTACAAACCTGTATAAATTTCTTTGTTCTGTTGAACAAAAAGAAAGATATTTAGAGGAATGTAGCAAGGGAGATTTCTGGGGTAGTCAAAAAATGGTAGTCAAAGGAGCCCCAGAACTGTTTTCTTTCCTACATCCTTCAAAATATCTTCTATTGTATTTAACAGAACAAAATACTTACAATATCCGTTTCTGAATGGTGCCCGAGTAATCTCATTTGCTAACATTCATCTAAATCTCTTTCTTTCTGTTTAACAGAACAGAGACATTCAAACAAGTTGATGACGAGTAATTCAGGACAGAATTTACGTATTATGTATTTGTATATGTATTACTGTAACTGTGTAGTGTGCCAGAAGAAATTAAGCCAGAAGTTTAGCCAAATTTATGGGATAGCAATGATGACACTGAGCTAAGCTGAGATGTTGATCAAGGAATAAAAAGACAGCAGTCCTGTTAATTATATAAGTCAACAGAACCTATATATTTTACATGAAGTCTAGAGGATTTTATTTGATAAAAAATCAATTGATTGGGACATGACACATGAGGGCTCTACCAGAATAGGCAACCAATAATGTAAATTCTGTCATAATTTACTCTCCCTCTTGTTGTTTCAAACCTCTATCTTTCTTCTGCAGAACACAAAGGAATATATTTTGAAGAAAGTTTGTAACCAAACAGCACTGGACCCCATTCACTTCTATTGTATATGGGGTCCAGTTAACAACATTCCCCTAAATTATTTTGTGTTCTGCAGAAGAAAGACACACATGAAGGTTTGAAATGATAAGGGTAAATAAATGAAGATAGAATATTCATTTTTGGGTAAACTATCACTAAGAATTAAGTTGGAATCTTAACATGGGTGGATCTTGTGTTACGTTGAAAGATAACAAAGACAATCCTTTATATTTGTTATAACATGCACTGATGAACTGTACACAGTAAGGCTACTGTTAAGATATTGTTTATAAATAACATAAGACACAGGTTTTCTAAATGCTGTGTTTTTGCCATAAGTGATGCCAGTACATTGTGCCCAGCAGAATAAGCAACTAAACTAAAGTCTTTGGAATAGTTTGGAATCACTCAAGTCCAGGCCACAAGTCACTGTAATAAAGTTTATTTCAAGCATCCTAACAAAGCCATGTTAACTCTTTGGAGCCCAAAACATATGATTCAGGTCCAAATTAACTTTTAAATATAAAACTGTCTAACCGAAACCACTCAGTGGAAATATTCAGTGTCTTGTAAAGACCAGAAGTAGAGGCATGTTGAAAGTTCTGTCTCATTAAGAAGATATTTAACTTGAAGGATGCCAAGAAATGAAAAGGGAAAAGAACTTTTTGCTCAACTCTGAGTAACAGGTAAAAAC
Source organism: Triplophysa dalaica (assembly GCF_015846415.1). NCBI lineage: Eukaryota > Metazoa > Chordata > Actinopteri > Cypriniformes > Nemacheilidae > Triplophysa > Triplophysa dalaica. The sequence continues at coordinate 12,258,945 of NC_079553.1, forward strand.
CTAAACTCCTTTTTAATTCATTCAGGAATCCTTGAGTGTGTGAATAATATATATATATGTCAAACACTGGTGTTTGAAGTGGCTTATGCTCCTTAAAGGGTAAGTTCACCCCCCCCAAAAATGGTTGCTCAATGGTTTGAGCATTGTGCTAGCAACAGCAAGGTCATACATTCTCTCCCAGGAATTGCACATACTCAGATACAAAAAGATGTATAGTACATTACATTTTTTCTTACTTCAGCAGTCTATGTTTTAGTAAAATTCAGCTGCTAATATTCTTCAAAATATCTTTGTTTGACAGAACCTTATGACAGAATTTAAATTTTGGGTGGAGTATATCTTCAAGTAGCACAAACTATTAGTGAAAGAAAATAATCGTCAAATACGCTGTACAGATCTTTAACATCTGTTGCAGAGTCCTTTATATCAGTACTGTAATCATTCATTCTAAATAAGGATAAACAATCTGCTCATTTAGAAGTCTCCAATCAACACCAAACCCACCCAAAAGATTTTCTTTCCTCAGTGTATTGTCAACATACAACTGAGATTACTGGAACAACAGGTGGCACAAAGTTCTTGCTATCATGAGAAACGGCCTTCAAATTGAGCGGTTTTATACTCCTAGAGAATTAAGAGCTTAATGTGACTGACCATTAGCTGCAAACTTCATTCCCTGCACACAGGCTACAAAAATAAGAAATCCAGAGAGGGAGAGAAAGAGAGACGTATGTGCACATGGGTGTCATGGAGGGGCACCGGTGGTAGTTCTTTCTCACTTGGTGCCCTAGGCAATGTGACATCAGACTAAACCATATGTGAAATCTGAAACCATGAAGTCCATAGAAAGCTCCACATAATTATGCAAAATTGGAACTCATCATCTCACAAAGCGATATGCATTTTATGATTTAGAATTACAAAATAAATGGATATAAAGGTACCATTCCCCGCGATCGCATTTTTCAACCTTTAGTTATTGTGTAATGTTGCTGTTAGAGCATAAATAATACCTGCAAAATGATAAAGCGAGATATTGTCTTTAACAGAATTAGCTTTTCAAGGACTACAGAGATCAACTGGATCGGACTACAGCCCTTTACATCCCGGGTACATGATGTCACTATTCCAAGTGCTTTAAATAAACTCCGCCAAAAGGAATACACCAAAAAAGGGGCGAGGTTTTCCTTAAAGAAGTGGAAGAGCCGCTGTTTGACTGAGCTACGCGCTAAACTACTTTCAATTTCTTCACAGTGCTACAACTTGTAAAAAAGAATTCAGCTGTACACATTCTAAAATAACCGACCGTCAAATAACAGCTTTCATGACTTTAACATTGGCTGTGAAAGCTGTTCTGTGTAATTCTACCTGTAAAACACTTCTATGAAACGTCCTTTGAAGTCCTGCTTACAAATGTCTCCTGGTCAAGCTGCTTGTTTTATTATCCAACTCGGGTCCAATAAAAATGGCAAAACCAACTCATCTGTCATTAGTGTTAATTATATAACCGGTCTGACGGCATTTGGTCCAGTGTCATTTCCCTTGCCATAGTAGGAAAACAATGCGATCTCTAACACAGATTGACGTTTGCACATGAACTAGCAGACCTCCGTTACACTTCAATGGAACCGCATGTTTTAACTGATAAAGTGAAGTTGAAGCTATTGTTACTGTTATCGCTAAAAGCCAAAGTTTATGAATACACGTGCACTGAGAGGGGCACCAACCAATCACAACTTGCTGATATGGTATGGGCGAGACAACTTCACACACACACTCTAAGCGGGGAACCAATCACATCAGACCTGGTCAGCTAAACAAATTAGAGCGTTTCGGAAGGAGGGACTTTATATAGACCGGGACTTTATATAATCCCGTCGTTTTGTGAGAAGAGGGACAGCGGTGAACAATAGAGTTGCAATATGTGAAATATAAAGCGATTTTTTAATTTAGAAACATGAACATCCATTGTTAAACACCCAAAAACATAATCAAAGCCTTAAAAACAGCAAAAGACTGGCTCCTTTAATGAAAAAACAGCTTATAAAATAAACCTGTTTACATGCATATCAATAAACCAGCTACCCAGAAAATATTAGAAAGCTTTAAACCCTTTTTGTTTTGAAAGGATGACTCTCTATTGTAAGGTAAGTGCTGCTTTCAGAATGGTCACATCCAGAATGGTCCCTTTTCCACATAATTGGAAGCATTAAAAAAAATAAGTTTTTTGTTCTATGAAGAGGCATACTTTCTATATTTGTTGGGTATTACTGCTTCTAATTTTAAGGGTGCGTTCATATTTGTAGTTCAGTTCTTCTGGTTATTTTGTTCCGGATCAATAATACAAATTTAATTAAAAATAAACTTTGTCCTGTTCACTTAGCGTTCAGACTGGCATTTTAAAAGCGAACCTAAAGATATCGATCCTAACAGATTACGTGTAAAGTCACAACGTCATTGGACAGCTTTTATGATTTATATTTTAAAACGGAACTTTCCGGACATCCAAACAATGCTGTGCATTGGGTTATACATGCTAAGTGTATGGCTACGCATATGAGGGTATTTTTAGCAAGCCGGTAACTAGCCAAGACCTCATGAAGTGTTTTAAGCAGTCAAAACGGCACCATGGAATTCCTCTATTACATGCGCACGCACAGATCTAATAAACACTCCTTTATATTATACATTACTGTGCACGATTGATCGCGATAACCAATTCATCATGTTGAAATCGATCTGTCTGCGATTATGCAAGGCATTGCTAATTTGTTTATGCGTATAGCCTGTCCGTGAAACACGGCTCTGGGATCTGTAGGAAATGCCGCTCGATCTAAAAGCAGTTCGAGTTTGAGTCGCTTATAATGTCAAACATGATCATTATAAATATACTTTATTATAATGAAAATACCTGAGAAGTCTTGAGGAACAGTGATGAAAACACGATTTTCTAGGCATTTCCTAGAACTAAGTGTGTTATGGTCTTCTTCTGCAGTGCGTATTTGGAGTTCCTTTACGAGAGCGCCCTCTGTCTTTCGGGTGCAGCAGCATTTTACAGCACTTCACTCACAAGCTTTGCATACATCACATGATATATATTTTGGTTAATCCCGCAAAGCCCTATCACTTGATTTTTGGGTTGTATACACTTTCTGTTTTAGGCTCGGTTTTGCATTCCTATTTCAATCAAACCGCGCCAGAGCTCGTTTGAAAGTGGACCGAGACCCCTCTTTTCAGCAGTCTCGTTCTGCTTGTTTAGTGCGCACCAGGGTTCAGGTGGCAGCATTCACACTTGCAAAAATAAACCGTATTACAGCAATAACACCAGAGTTCATTTTAATCGAACCCAACATGTTATATGTGAACTAAATCACAGAAATCCTAAAAGTATGTTTTCTCTCAAAAATGTGTATCCTTTTTGTCACATCCATAACACATGTATATTTCCCTTTATTTAAAACAGAATGATATCAGTTTATGTAAGAATTTTATGATTTCAAGACTCTACCAACATGGGTTTAGTAAAATATATACAGATAGTTCAATACATTGGTAATTAATTCGTTATCTGAGAATATGTCACACCCATAATGCTAGAATTGCCCAACAGTTTATGATTACCTGTTAATGAATAAAGAAAAGTAGTTTGCATATTAAGTTGCAATATCAGGTCATTGCATTCCATTGCATTACCAACATTGTGGAAATCAGCCAACAGCAAAGTGATTAAAATAACCGTTTTGGCAAAAAAATTAATTCTGTCATTATTTACTCACCCGGTTGTTCCAAAAATTTGACACAAAAGGGGAACATCTGAGTACCAATTTCAAGAAATTTTATTTTAAATTAATAACAAAATTGATCTGAACTATTTGCAAATAAAGCCAATTAATTTATAATACTTCTTCATACTTTTTTAATGCTTTTGCACACTTTTTGAACTCTGATGCTTTAATCCCCTTTCAATGTATTCATTTTTTTGTGTTCATATAATCGTAACGGTTTGGAATGATATGAGGTTGAGTAAATGATGACAACTTTTATACGTTTTGTGTGTTTGTGTGAGTGTGTGAGCTGTCTACCGCTCTCAGTTATAATAATCATGTAGAGTTTAGTAAGACCCGAGGCTATCTCATTGTTTATCTAAGATTAGTATTGCAGTTATCTGGGGTGAAGCATCCGCACATGTAATTCACTCCTTGACAAATTATGCAAGACGAATACAGCAACAATGCCATAAACATTACAAATCCACTGCTGAAGCAACACAACCCCAGCAACACTGTCACCTCTAATACAGAGGAAATACTGATGAAACCAGAAGCGCAGCCTGGAAAGTTTACAATTTAGGTGAATTATCATAAACGCACACAGTGCAAATATGACTTCTGAATTTGTATGTAAATATATTGAACTCGCCGTTTCTAACAGCGCTATGAGCATTATTTCAGTGCTGTCTCAAACACAGAGAGCTTCTTGCCAGACACTGAATATTTATGCTTACACTTGTACAGTTAAATCTATGTAACGCACTTTTCTTTTTCGACCAAATTTGTTGCTATTACTTCCAATCAAATGAGTCATGCAAATGGGACTTCAGGTTATGGATGATTTCCACCTCCGCCAGCAGAGCAAAAACAAATAAGTCAGCAAATAAGTTTCTCTCCCTCATACACAGCTGGCGTGCAGATCTATGACAACATCAGTCAGTATACTATATATGCCTGAACCGAGCATCAACACGTTTGTGTTAAATTGGAACAGAAACCCCGATTCTCATTAAAATAAGCAAATATCTGTTCTGAGAAGCTCAGGTGCAAACTTTCATCAAATCATACATAGATCCAATCTGATAATCTTTTGAAAAAAAATCCAGTAAAAAAATGAAATTTCTGGCAGCTTGGGCATCAAGCTTGTTCATAAATACAAATTAAATGGAAAATACAAAAAAATATAGAACAACATATGCTGAGAATTTGTTGTATGAAATGTTGGGCATTGATGATTAATCATGTGCATGCATATTACTAACGATATAAACACGGATACAGGCAAAAACATGCATTCTGAGTGCTTATATATGACAGACAGGTATGTAAAGATCAGCAACCAGGTGTTATTATGTTGTGAGCAATTTCTGCGTAACCTCATTGTCTTACAAATGCGAACTCTGTTTCTATGTGCGCTAAATATTGACGCACTTAGGACATACAAGAAAACACCCAACTCACAGAGAAAGACACTGCTATAACTTTCTTTCTTTGTAATGAATAAGCTTTAAAGAAATTATGTCGGTCTCAAGTCTTCTGTTCTTGCCAGAGTGTCTCTGTGGGAAGGTGGATCTACGCACTCTGTGATCCACCATTGTTGTTTTCACAAGCGACAGCGGTGTACGTGTGCCCATGGCAAAAGTTTGTGGACAACATGTAGTTGCTGCACAGAGTCCAAAACTAGGAAGGGGGTCAGTGGAATTTTTTTATTTTTAGTGGAAATCCCATAGAAACCATAAGTAAAAACCTGCTTGTTTGCGCGAATCACTTCAAACCAAAGTGCTTTTTCAACCTTGGACAGTACAAGCAGGATAAGCTCCAAAGTTGTTCCTCAAAAGGGATCGAGACCGACTGAATGAGACAAAACTGCCGATGTGAGTAATATTTATCAACAGTCGGAATTGACTTAAATGTACAGTATATATAGGAGGATAACGTGTGAATGAACAGGGTAGAACACTGCAGGTTAGTTATAAACGCATCTAATCACTCGTGCTTAGACTGAAAAATCATTCACAGCTTACTAGTTATGCTTTCACGTTGTGTGTGTAACAGTTAACGCTATAACTTGTCAACGCCAAGCGCTTTAATCCACGTTATTCCGCTGAGATCTGCAGGTGCGCAATCCGTGGATTTTAGGCAAGCATACACGCACAACGTGAAGCTGTTTACTATGACCGATTTTTTTGGTCTCCGGACGATTGATTTGAGACGTTTATGACGAAACTAACCTCAGAGGAATTCAGGAAACGTAATTTAGCTAAACCATTGCCATGGCAGTACTACGCGTGTGCTGAAAAGCCGGACGGAGGGGGGGTGGAGTGGGGTTCGTTGTAACTCATTTAAAGAGACGTGCACTAAAACGGTTGCTGTGAGCAGAGCTGTTTTTCACGAGGCAAGAAGGGTTTTGTTTACACAGCCATTGAGTGTTTTTAAGCAAAATATGTTCCAGACATTTCATGAATACCCTAATAAATCATACCAACTTGTTGAAAGTTGTCGTATTAGGAGACCTTTAAGTACTATACATTTTTCAATAGTGTAACAGTGCTATTTTCTAAAACTGTTTGCCCAATTACAAGCTGCTCATATTATTAAAAAGTTTCCCAACACTTTTTCCCCATCACGTTGTCCTCATCCTCACTTTCTCTCAGGTTTTCTTATTAACCTTTCTTTATATCTTCTCCGTACTGTATGTTTCGATTATCTTTCATTCGGCAAATCTTACAACTATAAAATTCACCCTGTTTTTCTCTCGAGTTCCTCATTTAACGAACTCTCAACCCTTCCTCGCATTCTCGCTCTCTTTTTTTACATCTGTCACTCATTCTGCCATCTCTGTCTCGTGTTTGCGTCCCACATTCGTGTTCACTTGTTCGCGCCTAAAAGAACCAATTACAGCATTTCCCTCTTCCGGAGCAGAGCTGGGGCGAGCTGACTGGCATTAGCAAGATAGCGCTAATTGTCAGGGTTATATTTAGTGCTGGGTCAGAGTTTTCCATGGGGAAGGCAGCTGATAAGACGCGTAATGATGGCGGCTGCGTGTGGCGGCCTGCAGATGACCCCGCGCTTTAAAAAACAAGTGTGGAGGGGATGCTTGTTGTGTCTGATCCCAGCCCCAAGCACCTGGACCGCTCGCACGGAAGAAGAGGTCTGTGAGGGGTTGTTATGATAGACGGAGCGTGTGCTGCACAGATGTACCAGAGAACAAGCCATTACAGACCTTTACTTATCAGGAGAAGCTGGAATGTGTGTGTTCAGTATAGTGTGTGTGCGTGTCTTCTCTTACGTTCAAGCCTTGTTTTAACATACAGACAACAACAGATTTATAAGCAAAATCCAAATTCTTGGAATGTACTGTATTGTAGGAATATAACACATTCAACCCCCGAAACCCCCCCTCCCGTCTTTTACAGACTTTTTCCTGTAAATTTTTCAGATTTTCCACAAAAAAAAGAAAAAAAAAAGAATTTGATGCATTTGTGAAATACAGTACTTATATCCTGTAATTCTACAGGGAACTTTCTGATTCTCCAGTTTACAGACAATTTCAGATTTTTTTTTTTTTTTTACAGTGACTGTTTGAAGAAGAAAGTGTCGGGTTGACATTTTAACAGGATACAAAAAGTGTTTGTTCCCCAAAGAACGGTCAATGGGAGGAGGTTCTCAACATTTTGGTTCTCAGCTTCAAAGTTGAAACAAAATATATGACCCGACTTTCTAATCATTCTTAAAGCGTTGACATTTTTGTACATTTTGTAAATGATGGGTAAAAGAGGGGAGAAAAGGGTACTGTCAAAAATATATTCTAGGTTATTTTCAAAAAGGGACAAACCCTTTATTAATTCAATAAATTAAGCCAGAAAGTGGTTTATATTTGACCCAACAATGGATTCAAATAATTTAGAATTTTAGATTGAAACAGCCCAGCGTCGGTTAATTTGTTCATTATTGCAGTTTTTTAAAACTAAAAAACAACCATAAACATTTGTTATTTGTTCACCCTCATGTTGTTCAATACCTAAACTATATATGACTCTTCTGTAAAACACTAACGAAGATATTGCGTAAAAATGTCTGTTTTGTTTCCATACAAGGGAGGGCAATGTGATCCAATGTTGTCTGGTTATCAACATTCTTCGAAATATGTAATTTTATTATAAGTCATAAAGGTCTAATAATAACATTAGCATGAATACATTTATAACAGAATGTTCCTTTTTGTGTAAACTATCCCTTCAACTGTATGACTACAGAGGGAAACTTCAGGTTGGTAAGAATGACATTTAAACCCATAACAAAAGGTTTTATGAGGAATGTTTTCCCAGGAGCAACAAAGACGATGATCGAAGAATTTGGTAAATTCACGGTTCCTCTCCCAGCCACCACTCCCTTCCTGAAGTGTGAGACATCACTGGAACAGAACGCTGTGAATGTGTCACTTCACATTGTCAATATAAATCATACCATCTCTAGAACTGTGTGTATGTGTGTACAACTGTGAAACAACACACTCTTCCATGGTGCCCCTCTCGTCACAGTGTGTTGAATGTCGAGAGCGTGTGTGAATATTACTCATCTCCTTTGGTAAAAACGTGCACAGATACACTCACGCAAACGCACGCAACCACACATCTCGATGTCCATCTCGCCCCGGTGTGTGGCGAAGACAGGGATGCTGCTAACGTGCGGGTCAAAAACTGTCAACATGAGCAAGAATATAGGAATCTATTACTCAATAATTCAACACAGGGAGCTGAAAGTGTCAGGGTAATACCGAGCAATCATAAGGGAAGCTTGGGAAAAAACAGCCTTGCTTTGGAATGAACAGAGAGAAAACAGATAGCGACGTGTGCAGATGAGAGAGAGAGTGCCCAGTGCCTGGGTAGATAGCGTGAGATGGGAGCTGGTGAGGGAGAGAATGAGAAGCAGAACTAACATGGAGGGCTGTTTGTATCCTAGATGGTGGGTGATGTGAGGACTAGATGGGCGGGACATTAGGTAGATGCGGGCCACACAAGAGTCCATACAGAGACATTCACTGATAAAAGCAGAAGTATCCAGCCCTTAAAAAGCCAGCTGAACTCCCTCCCCCTCAAACGCAGCGACACACAAGAGTCAGACAGCCAGATGAGAGCAATAAGGGTCTGGTAATGGAATGAAAACACTCCAAAGCAACACAGGGGCAGCTCTCTGAATTCAGCAGCTCTGTGAATGCTGGCCCTTTTCATGTGCGTGCCGGAGTCTGGGTGAAAAGACTGTGTGGGTTTGTGTTTTGTGGTTCAGAAGCAGGTTTGAAACTGCTTGGATGATGTATCAAAGCGAGCCACGTTCAGATGTACTGCACCTTGCTGGTAGAACGGTCGGAGGTCTGTGCCCTTCTGTCCAATCAGATTGCAGAGGAGAGCCGTGGCGTTCTGCATCGTGCCGCCAAGGACGTTATTCTGGTGCTCCTAAAAAACAAAAATACTTACTTTTACTTTTATTTCATATAAAATACAATGTAAAAATAAAAAGTATTAATTCAGTTATAAAGATTATTAATAATTTACAATAATTATAGATATTGGCTTCTTTATCATGTTGTTGTTTTTCTCGTTTTATGTACATTACAGTGATTTTACAACAGTTAAGAAGGGGTTTATGTCACAATGGGGATATGAAAAAAAAGTATTCATTTATCAACAAAAGACTATTTAAATTATTAAACAATGTGGAATTATATAATTTACAATAATTACTAAGGGTATAAAGATATGGGACCACATACCATGAATACAATTTTATAAAATAAAATGTATTCATTTATTAATAAAAGATTATTTAAAAATGTGTAATTATATAATTTACAATTACTATAGATGTTGCAGTCTTTTTCATATTGGTGTTTCCTGTTTTTTATGTCAGCAGTTAACCACACAATGCAGTGCATTACGGTGATTGTACCACAGTTAAAAATGGGGCAAAATAACCATAGGACACAGCCACTACCTTCTTCAGTTCCTTGATATAAAACACACCCACCAGGCAAATACTCCAAAGTAGGCTATAAACTTAGAAAATAAAAAAGTGCAGACTGTCAGTTCCAATTTTTGGGTGTTGGTCTGCTATATTACAGAGTGAGAGTGAACCCAGTGAGAGAGGGCAGAGGTGCTGTCAGATGGCAAGAATCTTGGCTCTGCCCATCTCTTCTCTCCCCAGGGCAGACACAAGAGGCTGGGTGAGGCCAAAGGGGGAAGACTGGTAAGGCCGGAGGTGTTGGGATGGTGCTGTCTGGGTCTTCCCACTCTAGGGGTCAAAGATGCCATCTAATCCTGGAGCGAGCTCAGGTCCAGGGGCCGATTAAAAACATGCTAAACAGACAAAGGCGAGCAGAAAGAAAGCCGAAGGAGGAAGGAAAAAAATCAATGGGTTTTTTAATTAGAGGTCTCTGAGAGAGAGAGGGAGAAAGAGAGAGAGAGTTCTGGCCAACTCTGCACGCTGACAGACAGAAAGAGAAGGGTCCGTCTCAGGGGAATCTCAGAGCCCCTCCACAGGCTGTGCGAGAATTTTCAAGGCCTGGAATCATTACTTTTTCTGCTTTATTTTCGCACGGAGCCTCGGGAGAGGTGGAGTGGAGGGGTCATGCATTCATCAGAAACATTCAGTCCATACATAAATATAGCACACACACACAATGCAGGAGAGACAACGAGGAAGCATTTAAAATTGGGACAGTGCAGAAAAGAGCTATCTTATGTCATGAAACTAGATTTCATGCAGTTTAGTGACACCCTGGAGGTGAACAATGCAATAGATATGTGCACAGATGTATTTTATACACCCTTTCACTGCCTTTCCTTAAGTTATAAATATCTATGGTAGTTTCCCACAATGCCCTTCGAAAAAAGGTTAACGTCCAATTCATGGTTAAATCCATCTTAGAGAAAAGCAGTACAAGCATGTACCTTGCATTCATTCAATAAAGATTTCATAACTTTAGGGCCTACAAATGACTTTCCAGTTTTTACGCAGTTACCGGGTGTCAGAGCAGGAAGTATTCGGAACATGACACTGTTATACACCTGCATCCACTGTATTACTATTAAAACAGTGTCATTCTCATTCAGCTCTTCAGACTGATAAGAACAGCTAAATGCTTTATGTGCACTTCGTCTGCTTCTTAAGTGCAGCTCACAAGAACCTTAATGGCTTCTTTTTCTGTCCAATCTATACCGACAGGTCACATTCAACAGAAGGCCAATGCAATTCAAACACTGAGGGCAACATAGTAATTCAGCATAGGTTATACCTCAACGATACGGCAACAACACCTGAGGTTTTATCTTTCTTTAAATGCTTTGCGACTGCCTTCATTAAAGCCTATATGGTCAAATAAATATTTTTTCCTTTTTTAATAAAATGAGTAACAGTCTGCTGAAATAGATCCAGCTATTAACACCCAACAGTTCCACTATGAGAAAAATAAGGCAACCATCTAATAGAGATCACAAACGTGTATTATAGGTGAATTACTTCTAGCATTTACAGATAACAGAGACGAATGGGCTAGGCATACAAACTCAACCGTTGTCATCAGCTTTACTGTTGTTAAAAAAGCTTCTAAGTTTGAAATGTAAAATTCACCAAGACAATCCATTTCAGCATGTTAACACAATTTAAATGTTCTGTAAGTAGTAATCCTTCCAACGCAGATTGAAAACTGGACGAAGAACAGGATTATAGGATGCAAGGTTGTAGTTAACATCTTTCCTCAGGCAAATCTCTTTCTCTCGGTCTCATTAGTGATCACTTGGTCATTAGAGTCTTCAGCATGCTTTCATGTACCTCTCAGGGCTCATGAGGTTGAATGGACCACATCTGAACCACACTGAGACTCATGCACTGGGCTACTATATGATACGTTAAGGAGCAACTCTATGCATTGTGCATTGTTGTGACAGCTTTCCTATAGCTCAGTGGTTAGAGCATGGCGCCAACAATGTCAAGGTCATCGGTTCGATCCAAGGGATTGTACATAATTAGAAACAAATGTGTAGTTGAATGCATTACCCTAAATAAAAGCGTAGGCCAAATGCATAAATGTAATTATCAATTAGGCATTTGGCAGATGCTTTTATCCAAAGCGACTTACATTGCATTATCCTATACATTTATACTTAGGTATGTGCAATCCTCTGGGTTTGAACCCACAACCTTGCATTGAAAAACCTCTTATTACCTTGTAAACAAAAAGAACTGAAACTGAATGAGTGTGGGTAGTTGACAAATATACTGTACATGTGTGCTCTGGTGTGACGGCAATTATTTTAATAATATATTATTTCTAATATTTATATAATTAACATTTATATTTAAAATGTAAAATAGCATGAGGGAGATTGATTAATATTTTTTTCCTTTCACACTAATGAACACTGTACAGAAGTTCAAGGCAAGGAAGGAAGGAGATGGGAACCGGCAAACATTTACACATTTAATAAAGTAATAACAGCCGGCGGCCCCTCACGGCCGACCGCAGGTGAACAAAACAATAAATACAAATACAAACATGTTCGGGACCGGTCCTCTCTCTTCGACGGTCCGGTCGTTCGTTCTCTTTTATGCTCCCGTTCTCCCACGTGTTTCGAGACCGGTGGGCGCACAGCTGTCACTCATTAACAATTACTCACCGGTCTCGAACCACGGTCTCGGCCAGCCTACTCCACTACATACCCCCCATCAACCCACACAGGCTAGGGGGTACCCCCTGGGTGGGATGCAGCAACCACGAGACAACGGAGACGGGAGCCCTCGGAGCGACCGGAAAGAGCGAGGGGAACCACAAAAACTGTGGCCCCCATAGAACCATCTTGGGCCCACGTTTAAGGACCACTGTTCTGGATTAGATTGATAACTTTGATAATATTAGTATGAACTTAATTTGATCAAGTTTGGTTTAATAATAAAGTAAAAATTCTTTGTCAAAATAAAATAACACTTGATTTTCACAAGTTACACTTTGGGGTTACGGCTTACATTAACCTAGAAAAGTATTTTTAAAGCAGTGTTTTGTTTTTACTTGTCAAAAGCTCGATCATGAAAAAGTAGGCTCAGGACAGCTGGTAGACAGCTTAACAATAACCATTCATTCAGAATCCTTCAAAAATTGTAACAAAATAAACTCTGCCAAGGTAGATTTAAAATATTTTTTTTGCTCTTCTGTTCAGTCTTTTTTCCCACTGAGTCCTATTAAAAACAGCTTACATAAACTGTGTGTGTGTGTGTGTGCATGTTTGGGGGGTAGAGGCTAGTGTAGACTGCTAACAGTTGATGTAGGGTCCACTCTAATGAGAATGTAACCTGCTGTTGAAAAGGCCTCACATCCACACTCCATTAACTCTGCAACCCAATTACACATAACACTCTGATAGGTCAGAGCCTTGCCGCCTCATTTACATAATAACTCAATGGATACTTGGATGGGAACGAGCTCGGAGGGGAAAGTGTGGCTGTTGCACACAAAACCATAATAACACGAAACAAACCTTACATTATTTGTACTATAGACAAATTACTTTCAAGTGTCATTTTTTGGAGGATCTATTGTCAGAAATGCACTAAAATATACATAACTATATCTTAAGAGGTGTATTACGACCTTATATAATGAGGCGATATGTTTTGAAGTTTTGTTTTAGGTTTTGATAATAAAGCGTTACCTTAGAATGAGCTATTTCTATCTATACACACCGCGGGTTCCCTTGCATGGATTTCACAATGCTGTTTCTACAATAGCCCTAAACGGACAAACTGCTCTACAGAGCAAGTTTCCTATACGTTATATCCTTCTGCAAAGAAGCGAAAACGTAATGAAATCTTAGTTCTTTGTCAGCCACCGTAGTGCTTTGAAAGCGAAGGGGTGAGCCGTTGGTTAAAATTCGCAACCTTACCACTAGATGCCGCTAAATTTTTTAACACTAGACCTTTGAAGGAGGACCTTACATTTGTTAACTCTTCTATACACACAATGCACTATGATTTTAAATGCACATCCAAAGGAATCCATAAAGCCACACAGAATTTAAAACAGATTATGCCTAAACAAAGACGAGAGTAACATTAATAATGAAAATGCTGGTGACAAAACTCTCGAACTTTCTTATTTTCTAAATTCTCTTATTTTTGTATTTATTGTTCACTCTTTCAGATTGTGGACTTAAATGTCATTTTGCATGTAAGGAATAGCAAATAAGTAAACACTTTGGCAGTATTGACTACATTTATGGTGTTTTGAGTTTTTTTTGTCCTTTTGGAGTTCACCGCTATTATAAATAGTTGGTATAAATTTTGTTTGAGTGAGCAAACATTGTCAACATTTTTGCATTAACGACTGCTTTGTCAACAGGCAACTTGTAAAATGTAGAAAAACACTTTTAGCGTTTCATCAACATGACCAATTTCTCAAATACTCCATGGTGTCCTCTGATTTCCATAAAGCTCATCATATTGTGGTAATTTCATTGCTTACCAAAGTCAGAGCAGAAAACCCAAGGCAATAAATAAATCAAGTCAACAGACAGGGTGGAAATCCAAAAGGCTCAGAAGCACGCTTACCTCTATGACTTGAAAGACGGCAGGCAGGAGACGGCTCTCTCTAACAAGCCTGTTGGGGAAAACACAGGCACATGTGAGCGCATATTTAGCTTGCGACACACATTTACTTCATGGCGCTGGCGCTGCGTTCTATCTTTATTAGTGTGACACTTGTGCGTGCGTTTCGGCTTTGGCGCTGAACAGGACCGCTGAGGTGTGAACGCTCTGCTGTGCCAAGATCAGTCAGCTGGGAAAATGACCTTTGACTAATCCAGTGACGAGTGAAAGAGAGGGAGAGGGAAGTATGTTGATGAATAGATGAAAGAGTGATGGAGGGAGCAAGTGGAGGGAGAAATACACGACAATACGGCTGCGTTTCAAGATCTACCCACCAAGACAGAATTCTTCTGCATCATACATTGAATGTGCCAAAAATGCAGTTTAAACTCTCTAAAATGCTGTCTAGGCAGGCGGCTTACTATCGAACATCAAACACTGAGATGATGTCCGAAAATGCTGACTAGCTTGGCACCTCAGTGGGTTTGTATCTTTAAATCGAAAGTTTGATTGTGCCTACATTGGCCAAAAGTGCCGTCTTAGGAGGTAACTCGATAGATTTGAACAAGCAGCCACAGAATGCTCTAGAGGCCACGGCTCAGAGGAGTAATGCAAGTCTTTATTGAAAATGACTTGCCATGCTCTCCTATTGATTAAACTCTTTCATTCACCGACAATTACCGTATGTATGCAAAATGCTTGAAGCAGAACGCCACAACACTGAGAACAAAAGAGACAGACAGAATGAAATGAGTTAAGGGTCACATGTGGAATACTTATGGTGCCCTTGCCAGTCAATACGGTGATATATTACTTAGCAAGTGTTATTTTCCCTAGAGTGGGGCGTCTATGGAGGATAGAACAGGACTTTGAGTTCTGAGAGAGAGAGAGAGAGAGAGAGAGAGAGAGAGATGCCCAGTACCTGAGATAAGGTGAATGCAGAGGTCTATAGGAGTAAATCTCCCACTGAACTTGCTGTATTCTTGCTATATGAGCCCAAAGCCACAGGTTGAGAGAGAATAATCCTCTTTCTCCGTTAAAGTCTACTAGAAGGCAGCCATGCTCCAAATCTGGGATTTAGGGATTTTTAGGGTTAAAAAAATCTGAGAAAATAAAGAGCCAGTTTTACAGCTCTAAAATTTGTTTTAAGGAAGGGATTGAGGACAAAATGGAATCAACAACCAGAAACTGTGGCAGTAACAAAAATACAATTCTTTTTATAAAAATCCTAGAAATCCAAATTGATCTCCAGTGGTCTTAAATCCATCTTTATGATGTTTCTGATACGTTTTTGTGGAATTGTGGTGTGGGATGATGTCACACGTTAATTAATATATTTGTGACGTCATCGCGTAGTTTTTGAGTTGCAACTTTACAACCGTTTTGCTTCTACTTTCTAAACATTTTGTATTTTAATACAGCCTTTTCTTAATAAAGCAGTTGACTTGTACACATTTTCTGTTTCTGTTGTCTTTTATAATTGTGACATCGTCTGACAAAATCACAACACACAACACAAGAGAGGAGATTTTGGCTATATTATTTCACACAGTGTCTGAATAACAATGTGCATTTTGTGTGTATTTACAGACAAACTGTATTCGTCTTTACATAGCGTATCAAACAGTCAGTAACAGTGTAACGTTTGTCATTCAAAACTCGGCCGTAGTACGGTGAACTGAATGTGCTGTGTCTCCCTGCGCATATTAGATGCTGATCCCTGCACCGGGAAGCGTAACCGACATTTTCCCACTGAATGAAAGCTAAGTTTATCAAAAAAGACGCTGGGCTTGTCAGATTGCTGATCTACTGAAGAAATATAAATAAAACTAGTGGAAGAACTTCTGATTTAGCAACACTTGTGGGATAAATTAGGAATGAATGGGAAAGAGTGTCACCAAGAAGCAGTAGCTGTGGTTGGGAGGATTATTGGTGTGGTGGTGGCAAAATAAATATAGCGGAAAATGGCGGTGCCGTTTTGACAAAAATTGTGATATTAGTAACTGTGAATATTAATGTTAATACTACACAAATAATGATTATAATTATCGTAAATAATTCAGAACCAGTTATTTTGTTGACACTGTGATTTTAGGTAAAATACACAACATTTAATTTTAATTTGAATAATTATTTATTTCTTAAATTTGAAGAAAATAAAATGATAAAATGATATCAACACTGTGAATAATTTTGGCTGCCATAATCATGTAGTGAAAATCTGATATTGTGACAGCCCCTGTGGGAAAACAAAACAAACATTTAACCACAATATGAATCACTCATCTTGCAAGAGGGGTGTATAATATAATTGTGGCCAATACTATGTTCTCAAAGACAAGGTGCCCAACCCATTGCAATATTAAAGCAAGGTTTAACATGTCTACTAAAAGGCTTTAGGATGAGCAAAATTAACTAAACTATGAATATCAGGAATCCCATTATAGCAGTTTGGTATTTATAGTACAGACAGTATAAGTCTGAACTCAAGTCTCCCACAAGAGCACGAGAGCTCAATATTTCTGGGCCGCAGTTCTGACAGTTGATAGCTGTACTGAAGGAACTATTAAAACAAGGAATACATTACCTGCTCCAAAAATAACAAATTTACTCATACAACAACATAAAATAGACAATCACCCACAGTACACAAAGCACACTGACAGAACAGTGACGCACGTTGAGCAATTGGCACGCTCGAGTGTGTACCCATACGCCCTATCCCCAGCCTGCTTATTCAGAATAGTCAATGATCTCTCATCTGTCTGCGCTTTCCTTCCCAACAAACATCATTACCTCTGCAATTACCAACAAACACTGGAGCCGAAACAAAACACACACTCCGGCTACAACGGAGTAAGCAGGCATAATGAATAGGACTACTTCATCTCATGACACACCAGAGACAGAGTGAGCGAGAGCGGCCTTTTCTCGCTGAAGGCTTATTCGTGTCCGGTATGTGCTCCATTAGGTCTTTAATAGGCAAGCAGCCCAGCAATGAGATCAGTCATCCATCTCTCTGAATGACGGGCGTTTGCGGAGGCAAATGGGGTCAACTGGGTGGGTGGGAAAATACTGAGCCCTTCACTTACGCAGCCTTCCAATCTGGTTTCTGACCCACTTACACGGCGTGCAGGCGAGGTCGCAGGTCTCCAGAAGCGCAGTTATTCAGACCGTACCTGCATGAACTCAATGTGGTTCACCGTAAAATGGAATCTGGGGAATCTCACAGTAAAGAATAGGCAGTGGACAAATTTTACTCTGAGGTCAAAAAATAAATTATATTTTTCTTAAAGAAAAAGGAGCGTATGTTTATGAGCATAAGGATTCATTGTTGCAAAATTTAATGATGTCTGGTGTTCTCTTCCTCACCAGTAATGAGAATCAGCACGGAATGATTGGAATCGCTAAAAACCCAAAAGTAAAATAATTCAGAGACATTCGGTAATGAGAATTTGGGGGTGAGGGGAAGGGTGTGCTTAATTGTTATGGAAATAACGTCACAATGCAAAACATTGTGTCCTAAAAAGTCATCTTTATGCAGTGAAACATCTTTTTTTTAACTGGCTGGTTAACCACTATAGGACAGTGCATCGTTGGAGAAACTGCTTAGTCACGACTGTTTTCCAAAAACATATTAACTTTGTC
Source organism: Triplophysa dalaica (assembly GCF_015846415.1). Classification (NCBI taxonomy): domain Eukaryota; kingdom Metazoa; phylum Chordata; class Actinopteri; order Cypriniformes; family Nemacheilidae; genus Triplophysa; species Triplophysa dalaica. Next base: position 12,276,995 of record NC_079553.1, read on the forward strand.
GTACATTTGTTATTTGAACCACTTTAGTTTAACAATATTGTCGATGACACCACGCAGGTGGTGGTGTAAAAAGGTAGTAGTAATCCGTCTAAATCGAATTAATGTCCTACATTTCTAATTTCTCTAAATAACATATATTTACGTATACTTACTGTATAAATAACGTTGCTTTATCCACATGCACACTTTTTTTTTAAATACAGTGCTTTTATACTTTTGACAGACTAAAAGACTTAAAACAAAATGTTACATTTTAGAATGATGGACATGAAATTTTTGCACCGTTTGTTGCTGTCTTATTTTGCTCAAGAGCACGATGTATGCAAGACTACATGTCATAATAACAAGGAACTATGCTTCTCAAGAGCTTTAGTTCCAACCACGCAACTTTGCAGTGCTTGAATCATTGAACTATGCAGGTATGACAGAACTTGTGACCATGGTTAGCCAACGATGCTTATGGGAAACGTACCCCAGCCTAGGACAGATATAATCCATATTAAAATTCCAAAACACCTTTAAGCAGAGATAAAGTTCGTTCCAGCCATCTTAAATCTGTGTCTCTTATATCGCTTGGTCCACAAAATGAGATTTGGGTTTGTGGGTCCATACTCCAAACAATACACACGTCACTTTTTTGTTGGCATCAAAAGAGCGATTTCAACCGTGCTAAGCAGCCTTTTTACGGAACCGGGACTTTTCCAGTTTGGCATTTCCACTGGTAAATGTCAGCGAAAGACACTAAAGCAACTAATAAGAGAAAGTATGCACATAATCTTTACGCCTGCAGACAACCTTTGCATCAGATCTCCAATCATTTGTTGAGGACAGTCGCCGCCAAGCATTCCTCATTTCCTCCTCGTAACAGCCGTGACATTTACCGGCCCACTGGGGCAGAGACGCTATCAGAGCCGGCGTTGGGTGTGATTTCTCCACCTCTGTGTGTCACTTTGTTCTAGTGTACTACCAAATAGATCCATTACATAGATTCCAGACACACCATCTGTGCATCTGTCCATCCATCTCTGTCTGGAGCGTTCAGCGGTCTACCCTGCTGTCAGGGGCCGGCGTTTGTAGCTGGAGAAACCTTGCTGCCCACACATCCCTTCAGTCCTGAGCAGCCCACATAAACAGTGGTGAGAGAATAATAGCCGGTTACACATGCAAACACATCATGACACTTCTACAGGTTGAGCACCATGGACACAGACAGCTTCCCCACACAACACGTCCAGTCCAATATCTCGCTAACAGAGGGCATCACCTTACACTGCAGTGGAGGTCAGGAGTCCTTCACTGGAGGAGAAAGATATCTAAATATTCATGCTTCGCTTGACTGGAAAGAGTCGAGTTTGATATTTAAAGCTGCAGTCTGTAACTGTTCTGGTCAAAGTAGTTGTGAAGTTAAAATCTACAATTCCAAATGTTTTCATGGAATATTGCAGTATGTATTATAAATAGCTTATCAGTGTGGGTCATTCCCTGTTTAAAATTCATGTGCTTTCATAATCTTCAATCAAAATCTGAAAAACTCTATTGGCTATCCTTCTCTGATGACGTCAGACGGTTTGGGGAGAGCATCTGTTAACTTCTGCCCTCCATCCGTCAGCCTGCTGCCAGTTCCATTTCAAAACGCAACACCTGTTTTTACACATCCCATCAATTCACAATGGAAAACACAAGCCAAACCCACTATTTTACGCGATATTCCGTTTCCCTAGGAAATGCGTAAGAATAAGAAGTAAAAACTTCCCAACTTCCAGTACACATGTATTTTAAAAATGAACAAATTGTTGTATTCGCTACAATAAACTTAGAGCTGTCAGGTGATGTTTTGTATGAAATTTCAGTTTAACTGTAATTTTCCTTTATTTGGGTTTAAATTAGTGAAATACTAAGTAACCTGCAATTCTATCTTTCAAACAGAGATGGTGATTATGAGTCAAAAGTTAGGGATTGAAGCGTTAATTTCAAAATGTCCATGTTGTTTTAGAGATTTCTGTAAAATGTCCCAATTTTCCAGGTCAGGAAAACCAATTTAGAATTTTCCATATCCTGAACATCAATTTCATTTACATTATGCATGTTATGAATGTTTGAATATTGGCCTGGTGGGTAATGCACATACATGCTTCATGTGACGATGAGCAAAATTATGCATAGGCATCAAGTTAAGGACCAACAAAGTTGCAAAGTCCCCCCCTAAAAGTTGTAGCAATGTGATAAATCTGCCTCAGCTATTTACATGCACTCTCAACCCTTCACAACACCAACACAGTCAATTAAATTGTATTCATTTACACCCTCAATGTGTGAAATCTTCTCCCTGTGCTGAGACCGAACACTAAATTAAGAGTTTAATCCAAACAAACTGGTTAGAAACTAGTTAATCATCCACAACCTAAGCATTAGCCAACGTAATCCAGAAAAAACACTCTTAACACTGATAAAATTAACAATAAATAAAGCCACCCGGCATTGCCTCTCTTAAGTACACATATATATTTCGGAGTCTGCACAAAGCCGAAGTGGCCAAAGGTTCTCGATAATTGGAAAGTTTGAACTGCTATCACAACCGATAATAAAGGAGCCGCACAGCTCGTATGAAACCTGCTAATGTTCCTCATTTGCAATCTCATTTCGCCTGGAACCCATCAAGAGAAGGTCTGGGCTTTTTAGGACTTTATCAAGCACTGGCAAACGCAATTTAATTTCACCATTGTGAGTGGAAATGGCTTCACGCAGGAGGGGGGTTGGCGCGGCGTTGGGCGAACACTTTCCGATTGGTGACATCAATTTGAAAAGTTCAGCCGTGTGGCTGCGCCACTATCAGTACCAAGAAAGACAATGTGCAGGAGGCCAGCAGGAGCCATTAGGGAAACAGCGGGGGATGAGATAAGAAACACACACACATATGTATGTACACACGCTTTCTCACATGTGCACGCTCAGACACTCGCTACAGTTCATACAGAGAGATGGCGAGTACAGGGCAAAGAAAGAAAGAGAACGACAAAATCTTTGAGAAAATGAAAGGTGGAATATTCATGTTTGTTTGTGTGCGTACGTGTTTGCCAGTCTATAATTTCTCTATATGCAAAAGTAGTTTGAGAAACTACACGCTATACATACTAACTAATACTGTGTAGTGTATAACACTGATCAAACTATAATTTGTCTAGATCAACTGTAAAACATGAACAAGTGACAACTAAAACACAACGTTAATATTACATCATTTAATATGGGTCACTTGAATGAGATACAGTTATCAGTTTATAGAATATTTAGAAAAGGTCCATATTGATTGAGATATGGAAATAAAATAAATTAATTCTTTTTTGCATGTATTTTTTTACATATGGCACAAATACAGATCTAAAAATACACAATAAACCCAGGTGAACTGTTATGCTTAATAACTTGTGAAAAATTAGCTATGTATTAATAAATACACTTTCCCTATAATTTAGCTGTGGGGTATATCGTACCAAATGCTTTGGGTTAAACTGTTTAGTGCATCAAGCAATAGTAGAATTGCCTCCAATGCAGAAAATTCTAGTATTATTATTGCAAAATGTAAAATAAAATGTGTCAATGCATACAAATATTCTGAATATGAATCTGGGTGGTTTATAAACGTGCAAATAATATGTAGAAATAATAGACTTTGGAAAGAGATTAGTCAATAGCATTAGTAAACTTTCACAATTACATCCATCTTTTTAATTACATTCCCCTTGCATGGGATTCACCATATTGTTTCTACAGTAGCCCTAAACGGACAAACTACTCTACAGAGAGCGTTTCATAAATATGTTAGCTACTTTAATTCAAATGTGATGACATATTAGTCCTGTGTCAGCTACCGTAGTGCTTTGAAAGGGAGGGGCGAGCGGTAGAGTGAGCTGTTGGTTGGTCGCCACTAGATGTCGCAAAATTTTGACCTTTAAAGCTTCAATTTATAACTTTTGCCTCGCCATCTTTTCATCTCTGTATGAAACATATTGCAGGTTTCTTTCCAGACTTTTTAGGTGGGTTGAACAAACATGTTTGTTACAACAAACATTATCATGCAAAATCATACCCGACAGTACAAATTAAAAATCGTTATTTTAAGCTGACTGTTTGAATTGATTTTTGTTTATTTTAAAACCAAAAAGTTGCAGACTATAGCTTTAAAATGCATATTCTTTTCACATTATTAAAAATGATTGATTCTACTCATTAACATGACAGCTTACTCCTAAAGTGCACAGCAGAATCACAAGTTAATTTCCACAACAAAATATTTGTACCTGTGTCGCGCTTTTTTCTTGCCTAGAGGACTTGTTAAAAATGGCACATCATCTTTTTATTGAAAAAATATTTTTCATATATTGCAGCAGAAGGCAGTCTGCAGGTGCATCTTTAAATCCACTTAAAAAGTTTACTTCCCCTCGCTCTGACCTACTTTAAAAAATTTCATGATCAATAATCTAATAACGCTAAGTTCATGAACACACAGGAGAAAAGGCTTAATGAGAAATCCATCAAAACAAACTTCTGACCAGTGCTTCCTTTTCCACCCAGCAAATATTTGTATTATGAAATGGCCAGCCGCTGACTTGTAGTTTAAAAATTAAATTGACTGTTTAGAAGCTGCTACTGGAGGTGAGCATTGCTCACTAGAGAAAACATTTTCCAGTGTCTTCCAGGAGGAAATAAGATAGCTGACCTGCGTTACAAACATCTCCCATCAAGAACTTATGGAAATACTGTACATAAATAAAGAGATTTACTGCTTATCTGCAAACTGAATCAAACTAATTCAACTAAACTATTTTTTGTTCAAAGACGAAGGATTGGTCCACTCAGCCCTGCTGGGATGCAATAGCACATCCACCCGGAGCCCAATCATTTAGAAGTAGCTGGGTCATTCTCACAAAACCACTGAAACATTATGGCAGTAAAGATATTAATTTAAAAACAAATAATTTGCTAACATGATCAAAACAATTATAATAATAAACAATTAAGTACTCCAACTTACACAAAATATGTTATATGTAATATGTTTTAATTTAAAATATTCTGAAAAAACAATTGGATGTTCTACTGGACATTCATAAATGACAAAAAAAACCTTAACAGAAAATGAATGTATAGATAAAATGAAGAAATAGTGGAAATGAAAAGCATCAATAACTGAAATTCTTACAGTATGCTCTGTAACATATTTAAATGAATATTTAAACACACGTGCTGTAAAGATATTTACAGTAAAGTTAGATTTTATGTGAAGAAACACATCTACATGTACCTTTCAAATAGTTAACACATTACTTTATATTTTTATAGTAAAAAGCCTAATATTCTCCTTTTCACGCTGTGTACACAACTTTTTTCATCCTCATTACCAACACAGGCAGTTTTTCGCATTTATTTTTTTTATATTAAAATATAATTTAATGTCTTTTTATGTATGATTAATAACAACTTGCTTAGGCATCATGAATTCGCTTCTTTAACAAAACATGCTATTGGATGATTTTTTTTGTGTCAAACTGTCAAAATGAATGCGTTAAGAGAGGTCATATAGTGCGAACACATGTTTTTCTCTGTCTTTGGTGTGTTATAAGTTTCCCATGCATTTATTAGACATGTAAAATTGTGTCGGAACTAAAGATACATTCAATCTAAGAGCGAATGCTCAACCAGACCTGCCTGAAACGGCTCGTGTAACCACACCCCCACAAATCTACGCCAGTTCATGGTATGATTTGACAAAGACCGTCCAAATGCATATGCAAGTACAATTGTTTTGGTAAGAATATGGTAAGAGGCGTTACATTTCCGTCAGACGATTGCAGTATTCAACCAATCACTACGCAGTGGGTAACTGGCCAATCATAGCACACCACGCTTTTCGAGCGATGAGCTTTGTTAACTATCCGTGCGTTTCAGAGAGGCGGGGCAAAGAGGAGATACAAACATCCACGGTATGTGGAAAATACAGCGATTTTTAACCTTAAATCGTGTATACACCTTGCATTACATCTAAAACAATCGATAATATTCCTTTTAGCCGTGTCATATTACTCCTTTAAACATGTCATACCTTGTTTTTAATGAACTAAAAGGACATTTGTTAATGCAAGTGTATTTAAGAAAATCATGTTTGACATCTTGAAACCAAGATTTCGAAAAATCACCCAGCTTCATATTCTGACATAAATTGCAAATGACAAATTATCCTTTGGTGTCCGTTGATGTCCTTCACTAGTACCTCTGACTTCATGTAAAATAGTGTATTTTTAGAGGTTCCTATGCCAAAAGTTATTGAAGTAAATAGGAATGAGCACAAGTGCATATACACCACGGTGTTAAGAGTGTTGTTGTTTACCTGCTGACAGGTGGGCTGTGCTCCGTGAGGGACACCAGCAGTTTAAGGGCATACACAGGAACAGGGTCTGGCTCCTGGAGTAGAGTCGCATATCTGCAAAGATGATTCACATAAGTAGACTGTAACCATGAACAACATAAAAATACATTTACAGTACAAATAAAAATAATAATTACAAATCGGCGATAGAAATGCTGCCTATAAAACAAAACTCTTACACAAAAAGACATTCTGCTTAGAACGGAACACATTTACAAAGTAAATGTGACTTGTGGAGCGTAGCACAATAGGCAGAGCAATGTTTTGAGTGTTTGACTAGTCTATGACAAGCAGTCATAAATCGCAGTGCATGCACGTCGTCTGTGGTCTTGTTGTCGGAGCACTTCTAAGACATGCTATGACTAGTCACAGACACGATGACACATTTCAAACTTGTCTGATATCTAGACATCTTCACGCCTAGACAAAATATGTCCAAATCAGTGTAAAAATCACCACAAGCTCCTCCCCCTGCCTCTTCTGCAATGTGTGTGAGGTTTTTTGAAAATGACAGCTGGGATCAAAGCTTAATTAGAATGAAATTAGAATGTAGCTTGCCAACTAGTGTCACAACTACTAAAGTTACGTAGTATGCACCGTGCTTAAAGGGACAGTTCAGCCAAAAATAAATGAATTGTTAGGTACCAGGTTGTCAGTCTGTAACATTCTGTCATATGGAAAAAGTCATATGGGGTGAGTAAATGATGACAGATGTAACAATGCCTCTCCAAATTACCGAATCGCTGGTGATGTGTAAATATGGGAGGGTTGGAGCGAGAGCAATATGTAGGTGAGTCGTCTTACTGTGGCAGCAGAGCCTCAGAGATGAGCGTCAGCAGTCGTGTGTTGGAGGATGTGTTTTCACCAACTCCCTCTCTTTCCCTCTCGCGCTCATCCACCTCCTCTTGGCTTAGCAGCAGCAGCGTGATCTCTGACAGTACACGCAGACTCACAATACGCCACTCCACTGGGACAAGCACACACACACACAGTTAGATTTACACATGATAAAGTACATACATGTAAGGCTTAAGGTTATGGATGTGTGCATGAGGTCACAATCGTTTAGCTTTGGGTGTACATTAATAGTTAGTAGTATGGACACGTTTGACTGATATTGTCTCTTAAAAACCTTTTTTTTTGAAGGCTTGTAAAGTTTTGGACCAATATCAAGTCAAAGCAGATTGTAAAACAAAATCAGCTAATAAGCTTCCAGCATACAAGACCAATAATAGAGTACCGCAGGGATGACATATTTTTGAATGCAAAACCCACAAGCGTTTGAATTTAAGCACTTCCGGCTCCTTCGCCCAAAATCAAGATTTTTTTAATGGGCTTTGGTTAAATGTTTGAAATTGATTAACAAAATCATACAATAGCAGTTGCTAACAAGTTGTTAAAATTGACTAAAGTCCTTGTCGAGGACATTAAACGTCATGACATGTTAACATCTCACAAATAATGCAACGTAGATATAAACTCAAAACACGTGGATTCAGATTCGTTCACGGAGTAATTACTTACAAGGAAAGACCTTTTTAATAAAGTTTGCAAATATTTTCAGTGACTTGGTGGTGACAGTAATATCAAGCGACCGTGTAAGTCGTGTAAACCTCTGGTGATCGTATTAAGGCTTCAAAAATAACAAATGTTGAGTTCATTCAATAATAAAATGAAACTTTTAATAATAGATTAATAATTAGATTTAATAAAAGATAATCTTGATAAACAAAATGGTAACCTCGGATCTTATTTTTTTGGCTATCTTGGGGAAAATCTGTAGGCTTTCGGTCGAGAGAAACAGTGCGGCGCTACCTTCTGGGTTGGCCCTCAAAAGTATGTCCCCCCTGCGGCACTCTACACAGTTTAAAAATAAAGGATGCACCTCATTAAATTGGTAGAGAGAATCTACAGATTGTGCAAAGATATAATCTAGAACAGTGTTGCTCATCTGGTGGGTCACAAGAATGTTCTTAGTGGGTCGCGGAGCGTACAGTCATCAACAACAAAAAACGTAATTCTAAAAGTTACGAGACTTTTATTTTGAAAGACGTGTGTGAAAGCTTCTGGTAAATGCATGCTAGCCGTGAAGGATTTATAAAAAGGTATGATATTTTATTAATCTTCCATGTTAGTATTGTGAATTCAACATGTCAACACTTGTTTCCATAACCCCAAAATGTCATGTTATTTTCGCTTTGTGTTATTTTGTATTTGCTTATATAACGGTATTGGCTCAAACCAACGATTTTATTAAAAAGCTGTACGGAACTGCTATCTAATAGCCTTAACCTTAATTTATAGGCTGTTCATTCATCAGTATTAGTCACAAATTATGGTTAGTATTTTAGTATAAGTCTATTTTCTTTTAAACAAACGACATATGACGTCATATATTCTAAAAAGTGGGTCACGGCTTGATGACTATGGGAAAATGTGGGTCCCATGGCCAAACCAGTTGAGAACCACTGATCTAGGAATAATTTGTTTTAACCATTTATAGTAAGTAGATAATTCACATGATTTTTGTGCTGTTTCATAGCATTGATGAATTTTCTATTACCGAAAAAGCAGCAAGGTATTTTTAGTTTACTTTGAAAACTTTTCTGTTCATTGAAATCAAATCAAATATTGACCTACAAATAATTGGGAAATATGTAAACTAAACAATTTTTTTATATATTTCCTCTAAAATAAATCTGAAATAAGTTAAAAGCACTTTAATTATAATAATAAAAAAAACTAACATAAGACTTGAAATAAAAATAAATGAACCTTAAATAGTAACATAAAAAAGAAGCATATAAATAATTAAAAGACAAAAGCATACAACAAAATTGCTAAAACTTGAACTAAAATTAAAATAAAAATCTAAAAATAAAAGCCAATTTAAAATATTATCAAAACTAAACTGAAAAGTATAATAACTTTGCCGAGAACTAATAAAAATGAGCAAACTTTCGATTGGTACTGTACTGCAGGTGAAGTGTGTCTTACCATTCTTACTGTAGGCGAGAGACGCCAACGGCGGTACAATCAAATCCACAACCTTGAAAAAAAAAGCAGACAGAAGTCCATTATTCTAAAAGTGTAACATCTCACCTGTATGTGCTTACAGTGCTCATGTCAGCAAGTCTCACCAGACCGCACATGCACAGTGTGTGAGGGAAACTGAAACAGCTGGAAGCAAAGACTATGAGAGTGTCCTCAGCTCCAATTTGCATGGAAATGTGATGTCAGCTCTGCCTTTGATCATGGAAAGTGTGTTACAACAAAAGGCCTTACGCCAGCTCTTTTGAAAATTAGAATCAGGTTTTACCATTATTACCAACTACAATCAGCTGCGCAGAAGCAAATGTTGCACACAGGTGTCTTAATGTGGATGGCTGTGGGCATCTCTCGAACAAAGGCCTTCGCTCTCTGTGACTCCCGGAGAGAAGAACGCCACCAAAACGCATTGGAAAGCTTATCAAGCCATTCTCTTTGTCTACTGTAAGACTTTTTTTCACAAGACGTGTGGAGATGTAGCGCGAAACCTGCGGCAGGTCTTTGATCCTGTGCACGCTCGATATGGAATACTTGACATGATATGAGAAGAATGTTAATTCTTTATTAAGAATTGAGCAAAGGTGAAGGTGTCTAAAACTGAAGTGAAAGACATTTTATTTTAATAGCTGTGTTCCTCATGAGTTTGAGTTACAGGGAACAAAATAAACAAATAAAATGCATAAAATCATACAATGGCGACTCAGAGGCTCAACAAAATATGTGCTCGCGTTTTAAGAGTGGAGAATGGGATCTAATGACTCCTGGCGAAGTGTAATTAAGGTGTCTTCTCCCGTTATGGAGCATCATAGAGTCTGTGTCCTCTCAAAGCTTCCAGACGCATCGGTCCTACAGCGTGCACGTCAATACTCATTACACAAGCAGACACACACACGTACACACTGGTGCTGCTCCAGAGTGATTTCCTGTTGCAGAGCTTTGTGAAAATAATAGTTCTGGGCAGAGTTGAGCCCGGGTCTCAGTTGCAGCTCTATCATGCGTGAGGATGTGAGATCTCGGGTCATTCGCAACAGTGGCCCTCTCTCTTCCATAAACATCTTGATTGTGTCTGCTAGTTTCCCGAAGTGCTTATAAAAAGTCCATTCCTTTAATGGTTGGATTGAGCCAAAAACAGTATTTATATTTTTTACCTGTTTATTAAGAATGCAGATTCTTATGTTTAAAATCATTAAGGCAAATGTGGGTCTCTAATTCTTAAACATAGAAACAGATGTTGAAAGAACAAATACTTTGACATTAAACATAGCAGTGTGCATACTCACTGTGCGGTGATACATGCCCAGCAAAACAGGATGCTGGGAAATGGCCTCCACTGCAGAGAGTGTGTTTCGGATCAGTTCTTCAGATGCTGCCTGACCTGATGTTTGTAGATGAAATTATGTTTGAAAGCACAGAAGAAATCAAACAGTTATCGTAATTTTGAGCACTTCATTTTAGGATAATGGCTAAAAAAAAGCATCTCATCTCCTGACAAATAACATGCTTGGGAAATTAGAGCGAAATTACATTAGAGCCACACGTCTTATTATGAGGCAGCCAAGCGTCTTATAAAATAACTAAAGGATTTAGATTAGTTCATGCAAGACTGATTTTAAGGAACAAAATGAAGTGAGTGAGAGAGAGAGAAAGAGAGAGAGAGAGAAGAGAGAGAGAGAGAGAGACCTACCTATAGAACTTCCCAAACTCGTCTCATTGGAGTCGATGGAGGTCATGTGATTCTTTCGATATGCAAAAGAGAGACGCCATATGAACATTAACATTTCTGTCATAATCCGGGATTTCCGCAACAAAAAGGTTAATGTGCAAAAAGACATAACTCCATGTGTTTTTATTGTGCAGTCCAAGTAGAGCTGTCAAACGATTAATCACGATTAATCGCATCCAGAATAAAAGTTTATGTTTACATATTTCACATATATATTATATTTTGTATAATATATGTCTATGTACTGTGCATATTAATTTTGTATTTATAAACACAAAAACATAGACATACATACATACACACACATATATATATATATATATATATATATATATATATATATAAATGTACATGTATTTATTTATATTTATCAATAATTTAAAGTCATATTTAATTAATTATTAATTTTTATATGTTTCTTAAATAAATGCGTGTATGTATATGTGTTTATACATACAAACGTATATGCATAGTACACATACATATATTATCTAAACACAAACTTTTATTCTGGATGCGATTCATCGTGATTAATCGTTTGACAGCTCTAATTCCAAGTAATATCAAACAAACTGCTGCAAATTTTTTTTTAATGACTATTTATTTTTTACCTTGCAAATAAACTCATCATTTTATAAAATCAGCCTGGCAGATATAATCACAGTTATTAGATATGTTCAACAATTTCAATAAGACTATTTTGTCAACAGTAACGGTGACATTTTTTTTGACAATTTTCTGTTGACATTTTTTAATTTTGAAAAACAGTTTAAATACCACAATAATGGAATATGACCCTCATTACCAACTCTTACTATAAATATGCCAGGGAACTATATTAATACTTGGAGTTCAGAGAAATTGTTAAAATCACTAAACTGAGACATTGCACTTACCAGCAGTTTCCCAAATTTGCAGAGAAAGGCGTCAGTCACCACTTGTGGTCGGAAAATCTGCACAGATATAACCAGAGGCACAGATATAAAGTGATATAGATATCCATTCTAAAAGTACTGCTACACTGTATAGACACTGTACTGCTACTGTAAAGACGGTTTCAGCAGCAACAACATAAACATGTTATGTGGCACAAACTTATCTTCCGGTAGACATCCACAAATAATTCATAACTATTGAATAGTTTTAATTACATTTTTTAAGAATTAATATACAATAACATATTCATTTAAATCAATATAAATATACAGTCACCTAAAGGATTATTAGGAACACCTGTTCAATTTCTCATTAATGCAATTATGGTGGTGGTGTAACGGTGTGGGGGATGTTTTCTTGGCACACTTTAGGCCCCTTAGTGGCAATTGGGCATCGTTTAAATGCCACGGCCTACCTGAGCATTGTTTCTGACCATGTCCATCCCTTTATGACCACCATGTACCCGTCCTCTGATGGCTTCTTCCAGCATAATGCACCATGTCACAAAGCTTGAATCATTGCAAATTGGTTTGTTGAACATGACAATGAGTTCACTGTACTAAAATGGCCCCCACAGTCACCAGATCTCAACCCAATAGAGCATCTTTGGGATGTGGTGGAACGGGAGCTTCGTGCATCCCACAAATCTCCATCAACTGCAAGATGCTATCCTATCAATATGGGCCAACATCTCTAAAGAATGCTTTCAGCACCTTGTTGAATCAATGCCACGTAGAATTAAGGCAGTTCTGAAGGCGAAAGGGGGTCAAACACAGTATTACTATGGTGTTCCTAATAATCCTTTAGGTGAGTGTAAATTAAAATGTACAATAAATTGTTTAATTATAACCAAACATAAATAGGAAGTTAACTTTAGGCCAGGCGAGTTCATCCTATAAAACTTAGATTTAAATTCTAAGGATGTGGTGTTGATTAAAAACCGGTTAAAGGAACAATACATCGTGTTTAGGAGGATCTATTGACGGAAATGCAATATAATACATGAAACTATTTCTTCAGAGGTGTATGAAGACCTTACGTAATGAACCATTATGTTTCTTATACCTTAGAATAAGCTGTTTATATCTACATACAGAGCGGCCCTTCAAACATTGAATTCGCCGCCGTGTTTTGTACAGCAGCCCCAAACGGACAAACAACTCTACAACGCGCGTTTCCTCTCTCTCTCTCTGCTGCGGTATCGTGATGAAGTGGATCGCAGGATGATCCGTACGTTTCGTATTCTACAGTTTGGAACGCATGTGACCCGTCGATAAACTGAGTTTATTCATCATTGAGTGAAATGCGCTATCGCTCTCTCTCTCCAGTATCTGGACGAGTACAATGTTAAAGCAGTTCCAGATAAACAATGACGCTCAAAACTGCTTCATCACACAGCTAATATTACAACAACAACATATCTTTTTGTGTTAGTATGCTACTCACATACTGATCCGAATCAAAGCAACATCCTCGGGGTTGAATTTTAGATGATCTTTCTCTGCTGGAAAAGTATCTCCATAGATATCTGCGAGTATCTCTGCTACAAGGCTTAGTACCGCAGGTCCTAACGCGTCTCTGGTGGAAAGTCATTCTAATATAAACGCAGGTCGTAGCTCCTGCCTGACTTCTATCCTTCTTTTCAAACTTATAATCCACAAACCTTTTATTTTATGTAATACATAAGACATTGCTCTTTCTACAGTCTTTCTAATGCCCGCAAATCTGTTCCCTGCGTCAACAGTCTTTTTGTACTATGGTTGCCACCGTCGTGTTTGGACTTTTTAATCAAAAACTGCGCCTTTAATAGACGTGTAAAAACACTGGTAGTACCAGTGACACTGTTGGTGGGGGGTTTGCTGTGGGGTGGTCGAAGATGCAGCTGTGCGCATGATGCATTTCACTTTCAGTTTTGAATATATCTATAATAAATATATAATGATATTTTCAATATCTTTCTTAATAAAAACACACAAAACTTCTTAAAAGTACAATGACCTTTGCTTAGCCTATATTAAACACAGACCTTACAAAACGAATAATCACAGCATGTGTGTGTATTTACTGTAGACGGTGAAATCAACAGCTCTGAATCAGCTCTGAATACACTGTATATATCATTTACACACTGAAACAAGCTTGTATAGTGTTGTTAATAGCTGATGTCAATTAACACGCCATTTAGGGGGCAAACCAAAGAAACAATGCGCTGTTACTTGCAGCCGAACCAACCCGAGAACGAAACGAGAACGATTTAAGGTCGCTTTTGATTGTAGTAACTTAGGCCTACTTATGTGATTATTTTATTTGTCTGTGACATGCATAAAGAAATGATGTGTTAGAGTCTCTGTGTGTGTGCGGGTGAAACCCGCCACAGCTTGAATATGTGATGGTGGTACGTATGAAGTGGTCAAGTACAAAAGCTTGTGTAATTTGACAAACATCTTCTGCTTATACTTTCATATATAAAATCATTAATCTTTAATTTATAACTCCATCTTGGTAGTCCAAACAATTGTGGCCTGTATCCGTGGTTTACTTCCCACTACCGCCTCGCTTTTGACATGGCCGCGGCGGATACTTCCCAGTGAAACATTATCTGTAACATTCTCATCCTGCCCGTTATACTGTTCTGTGAAATCTCCCCGTCCCGGGCTATTTTTAAATGGCAGGTTTTTTAAATAATGGGCGGGAAACTAGAGATCGGATCAGATATCCAGATGTGGAAGCCACTTGATGTTCACAAGTGTAAACGCGATGTGTCCTGAAGATCCGATCTGCTTGTTCGGATCACAAAGATCACATGTTAATGACAAATATAAACGCAGCCTGAGTAACATAAAAAATCATCAGTTCTCAAAGTCAAGTCTGCTACATCTTACAGTTATCTTGAAGTTGAACAAACATTGGAGGATTTTTTACTTTCATATCATTCTGATAAGGTCTAACTGTCTATCTTAACATCCAGTGAATTGTGTTTTTACATGTTTGGAATACTTGCTCTACTTTCCTGCACTGTGACTGTTGTTTCGATGCTCAACGCTACCAACCGTGTACCGATATCTAAGCTAAGATGTATGTCAGACCATCTGACATAAAACACCATCTGCCGAGGGCTACATTCAAAATCTTATTGCTGACATATAGCGCAACATGACAAGCACTGATTGTAATGAATAGCACACACACAAAAAAAGTGTTTCGTCAGCTAACAGCATAAGCCATTTTTCCCATCATGCACCATTTTGAACAGGCAACAAAAGATGTCAAGCCTGCACCGTTTAAAATCTCACACTGGGATGCGATTGCTCCCTCCGAAGCAACTCAGTTGGTGCGAGTAAGAGTCTAAAAGACGAGAGCGCGGGAGATGGTGTTTGTGCTGTAGGGCCATAATGATGCAAGGTCAAAGGTCGAAATGCAGGACGATGAGATATTAAGCACTTATCAATAAGGGCTGCCACTATTCGGTTTTCTAGAACACTGGATCTCGACCTCCGCGCTGACCTCTGTGACTGATGAGCGCTGTGAGTGTCAGCGTGCCGCGCTCGCTGTCAGTAAAGCAACAGGCCAGAGACACGGATGAGACCAGAGAGGGCTCCACACATGAATGTATTTATGGATGCGCAAACACAGGCATGCTCCGACATTACAAGAGCACAACGTCTCTCTGAACCACACACCGGCTTAGATCACTCAAGCCGGGCTCAAGGGCATCAGAGACTAGTGAAGTCTCAAAGATGCAGACCAACCTGCTACTGGGAAGACAACCAGTTATGCCCTCCAGCATTTTTGTTAATATGGGTAAACACACACACCGTTTCACAGGGCCGGATTTTTTGACTTTCGGCTAAAATCTGTTCAATTTGTCAGATAAGGACCGCCCTCTGAGGAAGGAAGAAGCTTTCCGATTAATATTTTAGACTGGTAGTGTAACTTTGCACATGACTAACTTCCTACTTTGAGAATAATAATGAAGACATAGTCGTAATAAAAGAGTTGTAGTATAGTTGTAGTATTTTAGTACAAAATGTTGTAGAAAATAAAACAAATGGACATGAAAAGTGTTGTATTGATCAGAAATGTTTTTTAATTAAAGCGTAATCCATAACTTTGCCTCTCTATCAGCATCTCTGTTTGAAACATGAAATTGAAAGTCACTTTGCGTTGGCGTGTGTGTTGAAAAACAACTGATATTTCCCACAAATTCTGACTCGACAGCTCAAATATAAATAACTATTTCACGCTTTCCATTGTGAAGGAGAGAGTTTTAAACACAGATTGTTTAAAAAAGTAACAAAATTATTGTTATAAAATTTGAATAAAAGTTGTAGCTTAAAAGTTACATAAAATTCTCAATATATCACAGATCTTGTGGGTTTAAGGAACACATTTAATATACAGTATTATATTCAGCAGTTTATTAAATGAAAAGTGCAATCTACCGGCATCTCGTTTCGAAACATAAAATTATTGAAGGTTATTTTGATTGTTTATGTAAATATAAAAAACCATGACATGCTTTCCTTTGTAAATCAGGTTAAGGTAAACAAAGAGTTTTTAACAATGATCGTTTAGAAAAAGGTAAAAAAGTTTTAAATCATATTGCAGATCTTGTGGGTTTTGGGAATGTATTTTAAAATAAACTATATATTCAGCCATCATTCATTTGCTAAATTTAAAGTATAACAAATAAAATAGCAATAGGTTTCTAGCGATTCACGCTTATCACAGTTGTCTTTATTTTAGATGAACGAGGAAATTTAAAGGTTTTTTTTGGAGGATCTATTAACAGAAATGCAATTTCAAATACATAATTTGTCTTCAGAGGTGTATAAAGACCATTTATTATCTTAGAATGAGCTATTTCTATCTACATATACCGCGGGTCCCCTTATATGGAATCACCATGTTTTGTTAGGCTCTGCAGTGTTTCGAAAGGGAGAGGTGGAGTGAGCTTTTGGTTGCAATTCGCAACCTCTTCGCTAAATCCAGAGTTATTATATTTTTGTTCATAGTTTTATTTTATCTAATAAATTTGGTCTAATCTTGTTTTAAATTAGCTTTTAATTAAATTTTATTCTATGCTCTTGTCATTTCATAATTGAGAATAATTTATATTTATTTGAGTTTTATCTTAGTTTATTATTATAATTTTAGTACCTAAAACTTATTTCAGTGTATTTCTGAGGCAATATTTTATTTGTTTTTATGGAACAGAAACGTTTTCAAAGTTTAATTTTTTGTGGACTATAATAACCTTGCTTTAATTACAATTAAAGTGATCCAGTTTTGTCCATTTTAGTTTTGTATCAGTCTGGCCAGGCTGAACTGCTGTTGTTTTAAAAACTTTTGTAAGTGTGGACGATATCTCACACAAAATATCATGAGAAGACCATTGAAACAATGACCACATATCCACTGGACCTCATACGACAGGCAAACACCAAGAAAAGAACGGCCTATCAGCGGACGTTGTGACTCTGCGTTAATGGACATATCAGCGTATCCTCCTCAGATGAATTAATAGCCGCTGAACTATCAGACAGACGGCTCTATCATCTCCAGCCATTCAATGAGATGACTCAATATGTTGCTGAATCCATGGCAAATCCTGTCTGAGCATTAGACTGTATTTAATCAGTAAAGAGACACATCATTTCTATACTGACAAGCATCTTTCTCTAAGAAAACCACAACCCTTCGTATTCATTTCACCGTGACTGAGTGTCAGCAGTAAATCCAATTTTGCACCATTTGGCAGCTGGTAATAATCTCTCTCTGTTTATATATGTGTGTGTGTGAATAGAAAGCTCTTTAATGGATCATTTCATTCTGACACACACAACGATTAAACGCAGCGAGTGACAGGCAGGTACAGCACACTCTTTCTTTATTATCTCTGCAGATAAAGATGCTTCATAAAGTCATTTGGAGTTTATTTTGCTTTCATTATAAGCGTTGTGTAATTAATTTAGGCAGGTTCAATCTATTCCTTAATTCATTGATTCATTCATACACAAACACACTGTCACGATATATCCCTCTGCTCTGTCCCAGGGGCCACACTTAACTTCTTGACACATAACTTCTGGCCATAAATATTTCTTACTGACCATAAACTATTTTTGTCCCTATGACACTGACATTATTTAGCTGTTAGTATATTTGTAAAAAACAGTGCAGTTCGCTGTCATTCACAGCATCATATACAGTATGAAATGAGCTCTGTTAAGGTATCTCCGAATGTTATTTTTGCGTTGGATTATTGTATGTCATATGTTGTATATACAGTATACAGCAGAGCTATTAAATACTTTGTTTTGTCAAACGGTCGAAGGTGTGTAATTATTTTTATATTCATTATAAACACACGCCTACTATATGAAGTGGTTCCACACCTGTTGACTGCATTACAGTTTCATATCACTTAGCCAATTTTAATTGATATAACAGAGTGGTTACAGTATGTAGACCACAGACCATCACAGCACACAGACCCCTTAGCTTATCGACGTTTATAAATGTCAAACTTTACCAGTGGCAAAAATTGCACGTGCGGTCTTTAAATAAACACATAAAAATGATAAAAAATCATTAAGCTTTCATCTATGTGTATTCATGGAGTTTAAATGTTAGGGGAAAAATACATTTTAAGACATCTTGCCAGACCAAAAGTGGACCTTTCTGTAGAATGGTCCAAATGAATCATTCCTCTGGAACACAAAAAAGATATTTTGCAAAATGTCTCTGTGGTTTTGTGTCCATTTAATGGAAGTCAATGAGGCTGCTTGCTTCCCAACATTCTTCAGAATATCTTTTGTTTTCTGCAGCAGTAAGTCATACAGTTTTGAAATTACATGTGGGTGAATAGAATTGACATGTTTGGGTGAACTATCACAGCAAAGCTTGATGCAGACACACACACACCTGTGAGGTGAGCAGATGCAGCACCACAGCCATCATGGGCAGGCTCTGCTTTAGCTGACGGGCCTGCGTCGGGGATGGATGCTTCCTTCCCACAATGCACCCTAGCGAAGACAGGATGTCATCTGTGGAGAGCCCACATAAACAGAGGCAGTGAGAAATCAACCAATCACAAACAAATCCCCACGTTCAATCCGGGCAGGTGGCCGGGGGCGAGAGCAGGTGCACTCGGCGGGTGCTTCCCAATGTCGGGACGAAACCCGCAGGAAGGACGTGAACCGGTTTGAACCGGTGTTGACTAGGGAGCAGTGGCGTGTAGCGGCACTGATTCTAAAATGAAAAAGGTAGAACGGGTCGATACTCTAGAGCCCGTTCACGTATTCAATCAGAAAGGTAATTAAAGACAGACCAATCAAATCGGATACTGATTCTCATTGCCCCCCACCCTTGTTTTGCTGTTTCTTCTCTTGTTAATTCTTAGCGCTCGTTTTTTTTGGGTGAATTGTGATTGATTTACCTAGGATGGCTGGCAGCTCGTGCACTGTGTGACGAATGAAGAGGGTCAGGCATTTCGACAGGTATTCATTGCCGGTTTGCTGCTCCTTCCCTGGCGTGGCCTTTCGGACGTCTCTTTCAATATACATCACCAGCCTGAGAGAAGGGTTTGCAAAACATTATTATTCATCTGCAGACACAGACCAAACAGAGCGAGGAAGAGGTGGCAGAGAGAGAGAGACGGATCTGAGACACACAACGAAGAGAGAATAGATGTTTTTAATCAATTACGCTCAACAGCTGGAGAGGTGACAGAAAGGAGATGAAATGGTGTTGATCCTAAAACAATATCGGAAGGGGAATGAGGTCCGTCTGTGCAGAAAGCAAGATGCATCTGGTCTAGAATTGAATCTGAAGAGTATAATGTAATAAAATTGTAAACCGAATAAAAGATGAATGAATGGGACCTGATTGAAACATGCAAACTGACTCTTAGAGATTTAGAATGAACAATGAGGTTAGTGTTTGAACAACAATTTTATTTCAGGTTGGATCAGAGCTCATTGTTGTGAGAACTGCCTTAGAGTCCACATTACAATTCACGTGCAATAAAATGCATATTGCTTTTCTTTTAATATCTTGGAATGCCGTATGATAAATACAACTTAGTGAGATAGATATGTCATTGCATGCAATTTAATACTCATTTTTTCCTTTAAAAAATGTGGTGTATTTTTCAAGTATATATCAGTGAACACTTTGCTTACAAATACAAAAATATCTTTGAAAAGAAAAGTAACACCACTAACTAGATTTATTCATTTTCTGAAGGTGATCTAAGTGACACCTGCAAAAGCTGTCGGCATGATGCTGGGGTGTTTTGGCTAGTAACTCGCTAACCCAAATCCAAACAGCCCACAGCCTCAGTCTGTGATACTCTGTTCTCTAGTTACAAAGTGATTCAGGTCCTTACAAAAATGGAAATCTAGAATTGTATTTCTTTATTACTAACTATTTAGCTGCTGGATAAGTTCAGATACTTAGAAAAGAAAATCACAAATTAAAAACATTATTACTATATTTTATGATTAATATATCTTATATTCACTATTTTATGTAATTCCATTCTTAACCCAAAGTATGAGCAATAGCAAATATTAAATGCTCCCCTGAGAAAAAAACACTGATTAAAATGGCAACATTCTGCTTCAGTCAATGAAGAGAATCACTAAACAACACACTGACAAAATGGTGTGCTTTAGTAGATGAAAATGAAAATCAATTATTAAAATATACTTAATAGAATTATGTTCCTGCTTTTATACAAAAAGTATACAAAAAATTGTTATTATGAATAAAACATCTTTGGTATAATAAAATCTACAAATTTTGGTGTTAAGATTTGAATTTTTTTGTTTGAGTAATTTTAATTGAACAAATTATTAAGTGAATCCAACTCCATATTCTTATTTTAAACCCATTTATATTGGCAAAATTATGTTATTTTTTACCCTAACCCACACCAATTGTTAAAATAATATAATATACTCTTTCTCATGTCATTCCAAACCTGTATGACTTACTTTCTTCTGCAGAACAAATAAAAATACATTTTGAAAATAGACTTTACATTTCTCTGAATATCTTCTTTTGTGTTCCACAGAAGAGACATATACAGATTTTGAAAGTCATGAAGGTGAATAAATGATGACTAAACTTTACGTTAGAAGTGAACTAACATTTTAACCAAGAGTCAAAAGCATTAAATTTAATGGTGCTTTTGGTCCCGTTAGTTCCATTTTAAACCAAAGTGTTAAAACGGATTACTTTTTTGTTGCAGTCACATGCTCTGAAAATGATATGATGCAAGTAAATAAATAATAGCATAATATTCACTGTAAAAAATCTTAATTTTAAGGAATTTTTCTGATTTTGTAATATCTGTCCAAGTGATACAGATTTTCCATGTAAAATGTAAAAAACTAAGGAATTGTACAGTTTTTACTCAGATTTTTATGTATTTATGATATGCGGTCAATAAACATACAGTCAGGTCCATAAATATTGGGACATCGACAGGATTCTTACATTTTTGGCCCTATATACACCACCACAATGGATTTCAAATGAAACAAACAAGATGTCCTTTAACTGCAGACTGTCAGTTTTAATTTGAGGGTATTTACATCCAAATCAGGTGAATGGTGTAGGAACTAAAACAGTTTGCATATGTGCCTCCCACTTGTTAAGGGACCAAAAGTAATGGGACAATTGGCTTCTCAGCTGTTCCATGGCCAGGTGTTTGTTATTCCCTCACTATCCCAATTTACAATGAGCTGAGATAAGGTCCTGAGTTCATTTCAAGTGTGCTATTTGCATTTGGAATCTGTTGCTGTCAACTGTCAAGATGAGATCAGAGAGCTGTCACTATCAGTGAAGCAAGCCATCATTAGGCTGAAAAAACAAAACAAACCCATCAGAGAGATATCAAAAACATTAGGCGTGGCCAAAAGAACTGTTTGGATCATTCTTAAAAGAAGGAACGCACCGGTGAGCTCAGCAACACCAAAAGACCCGGAAGACCACGGAAAACAACTGCGGTGGATGAAGAATTCTTTCCCTGGTGAAGAAAACACCATTCACAACAGTTGGCCAGATCAAGAACACTCTCCAGGATGTAAGTGTATGCGTGTCAAAAGTCAAAGATCAAGACAACACTTCATAAGAGTGAATACAGAGGGTTCACCACAAGATGTAAACCATTGGTGAGCCTCAAAAACAGGAAGGCCAGATTAGAGTTTGCCAGATTAGAGTTTGCAAAACAACATCTAAAAAAGCCTTCACAGTTCTGGAACAACATCCTATGGACAGATGAGACCAAGATCCACTTGTACCAAAGTGATGGGAAGAGAAGAGTATGGAGAAGGAAAGGAACTGCTCATGATCCTAAGCATATCACCTCATCAGTGAAGCACGGCGGTGGTAGTGTCATGGCGTGGGCATGTATGGCTGCCAGTGGAACTGTCTCTCTTGTATTTATTGATGATGTGACTGCTGACAAAGGCAGCAGGATGAATTCTGAAGTGTTTCGGGTAATATTATCTGCTCATATTCAGCCAAATGCTTCAGAAATCATTGGACGGTGCTTCACAGTGCAGATGGACAATGACCCAAAGCATACTGCAAAAGCAACCAAACAGTTTTTGAAGGGAAAGAAGTGGACTGTTATGCAATGGCCAAGTCAATCACCTGACCTGAATCCGATTGAGCATGCATTTCACTTGCTGAAGACAAAACTGAAGGGAAAATGCCCCAAGAACAAGCAGGAACTGAAGACGGTTGCAGTAGAGGGATGAAACCCAGCGTCTGGTGATGTCTATGCGTTCCAGACTTCAGACTGTAATTGACTGCAAAGATTTGCAACCAAGTATTAAAAAGTGAAAGTTTGATTTATGATTATTATTCTGTCCCATTACTTTTGGTCCCTTAACAAGTGGGAGGCACATATGCAAACTGTTGTAGTTCCTACACCATTCACCTGATTTGGATGTAAATACCCTCAAATTAAAACTGACAGTCTGCAGTTAAAGCACATCTTGTTCGTTTCATTTGAAATCCATTGTGGTGGTGTATAGAGACAAAAATGTAAGAATTGTGTCAATGTGCCAATATTTATGGACCTGACTGTAAAATAACACAAAAGGACCGCAAATTTACAAGAAAAAAACTGGAAAACATAATTTTACAGTTTATTTCTGTCGCCACAGCTTTGCCAAGCAGTTGGTTTTTATAGCTTATTTTTGAAATAGGTTAAAAAGTATTAAAGTACAGAAAATTATAATATATCCCTATGCACTGTAATTTTACAGGAAAAAAAACTTTATATTTTACAGTGATGTTTTTGAGCAAATAATTACTTTTTAGAAGCTTTTGGTTTAAAATAATCATGTCAAGTTCTTATATTGCTTTAAAAGTTCACATCTGTTGAAACCCAGACACACCGCCTGCAGCTCATTAAATACATTGCAGGACCTAAGATGTTCTCAGATCATTCAATGACTATTCTTGCACTAAAAAACGGGCGCTCCACCAACGGCACAGACAGGTCTATAAAAATAGCTCGTCAAGAGCACCTGCTCCTCCTCTGAATGAGAGAAATGAGCTCGTGAGATGTTGAGATCCACAGCACCGGCAGTGACAGCCCATCTCTGCCCCCGAGCCCATGCTAATTAAGAAACACTGTTAATTAACTTGTTTGCAACCATCGCTGCGCACTTCTTTACAATCAGCGCCTCAACATCTCCCTGCGAGCGAGCCGGGGCCTCCCAGCCCCTCACCACACACACTCATACCCGCACACACAAACAAACGCACACGTATTTCTGCTGAGGCGCCTCTCTCAAATTAGACACGGATGAAAAAGCAAACAGTGAGAAAATTGCACTGAGCCCAGCAGTGTGGGAAGGAAATGCACCCAGCAATTATACCGGAGGCTGAAAGTTAAGTTTGAACAGAACACTAGAGGGTACACACTGGATAAAACTCCAATGAGAGCGCAATCGCCTACTTAACTAGAGCGCTCGGTAAAGGGGAGAACTGGGACCGACACGCAAACAACAGGTATTGAACCTGCACTGACCTAACAAATAAAAGCAAAACCTACAGTTAGCATTAAAATCAGCTTGTTTAGATGCCCAGAGCTCCATAACGCAACATTTAATCCTGGCTTTGAATTAGTTGCTAAGTGACTCGAGTCTATTGAATGGTAATTGGCACTGAAATGAACACAGAGATATTCTGAGTTTAGGGATATTCTTGGCAAATCTCTTTTGAGACTCATCCATACAGAAAATGTCAACCGAACTAAAAGCTTTAAACCTCTTTTTCGAGTCTAGTTAAAAAAGACGTATGACTGACGATTACAACAAAAGCAGTACAATATATTCAATGGGAGAATTCATTGTTTTTTTCATAAAAATGCATGTAAACAGGCCATATAAATCTTTGCCATATATACTAAGTAGCAGGACCACGTATAGACGGTTTCAGCGGTAAAAACATAAACAAACGCTATGTGCCCCAAACGTAACTTCCGGTAGACGTACGCAAAAAATCAATAACTGTTAAGTAGTTTTAATATAATTTAACACAATAAATATATAATGAAATATTAATATGAATTCAAATTAATATATAAATTAAATCTAAAATAAATTGTTATATTATAACCAAACACAGACCGTAAGTTAACGTCGTGTCAGTGTGTGCATCCGATGAAACAGTCTATGCATTTTTGTTAACAACACTGGTCCAGCTGTACTTCCTGCGTTAGTTTTCTGTATGGGCATCCGAAGCATAAAACGTGTGGACGGGTCTTAATTACGGCACTTCAGTGTAGTGAAAAAGATCCGGGACAAGTAGTTTTGACGCAAAACGGAATGGAGATTAATTTATATACTGTAGACTCGGGTCAGGTGGAATGGATGTGAGCAAGCAGCAGCGTCGGAGTCAAGACAGAAGCTAAAATGTGGAATGGAGTTTAATTTAATAAGCATTCCTCAAGTGAAATGCATTTGACTGACGGCACTTTGAAAAATGAACAACATGTTAAAATTTGACTTGAAGCTACAGGCATCTGTTTTACATTATAATCCTAATGAAAACAACAAATTCGGGCAGTTGTCGCCTAATGGTTAGAGAGTCAGACTCGTAATCAGAAGGTGGCCAGTTCGATTCTCATGACCATCGGGTAACGACTCAGGTGCCCTTGAGCAAGGCACCTTACCCCCATTTGCTCCCCGGGCGCTGCACTGATAGCTGCCCACTGCTCAGGGTGTACATGTGTCCACCACTTGCTGTGCGTGTGTTCACTACTCTCTGGATGGGTTAAAAGGAGTTTTATGCACTTTAAGGAGTTAACCATGTTTTCAAAAAAGTCCTGAGCGCGTTTTTACATGCCACCACATGTGTTATTTCTCCAGCTAAGAGCATCTTTTGATATTAAAAAAGTTTAACTTTTCTGAAAAAAAATGCCCCATGTCATGCACCTGACCAATGACAAGCGAGTAGCTAGACCTCTTGTTTCCAAAACATGCTAGTAAGGTGATTGGTTGACCAGGATTAACCACCATCCCTACTGGTACTGTCCCCACCTCATTTAAACAAGCCCTGGTAACACCTTTACTCAAGAAACCAACACTCGACCCCACAGTGGTCAGCAACTAAAACCAATCCGATTCCTGCTCTTAATTTCCAAGGCCCTCGAAAGGGAAATATTCAACCAATGTTCTGCCCATCTCTCACAGCACGACCCTCTGGAAAATCGACAATCTGGCTTCAAGAAAGGACATTCTACGGAGACCATTCTCCTGTCTGTCGTCGAAAACCTATGGCAGGCAAGGGCTAAATCCTTGTCATCTCCTCTGTTCTTTCATTTGACATATTGTTTGTCCATATATTCATTACAGAAAATGTACTGTAAGACTGTTTTTTCAAATTTTATTGAAAATGTAAAAAACTCTGGTGCTAGCTGAAAACTTTTTTTAAAGGCTGGCAGGAAAGAGTTAATGTATCCTGGAGAGGCGAGACACGCAAATCTCATCAGCTGACAACAGGAGTCCCTCAGGGATCAGATCTTGCTCTTCTCCTCTTTCTATATATACCACCTCCCTGAATTCAATCATTAAGGCACAAGTGTTCTCATCCCATTTTTATGCAGATGATATGCAGCTTTATTTCTCTTTACAACCAGATGACCCCACCATCTCTGCCTGTCTCTCTTGCCTTCTGGAAATCTCTTATTGGTCAATTGAACACCTCCTTCCCATTCAGCTAGGATCCTCAACTACAACACCCGCCAAGTCTACGAGGAAACTGGGGTGATGTTCAAAGACCAGCTCTCACATTGCAGCAACCCCTCGAACCTGCAGGTATGCAAGTATTGTATGCTACAATATCAGAAAAATCAGGCTGTTCCTGTCGGAGCATGCCACTCTGCTGCTAGTCCAAGCTCTGGTCAAATCAACACTGGACTACTGCAATTCTCTACTGGCCGGCCTTCCAACCAATGCAGTCAAGCCCTTGCAAATGATCCAGAATGCAGCTGCACGTCTAGTTTTCAATCAGCCTAAAAGAACCCATTTAACACCCCTCCTGATTTCACTTCACTGGCTGCCTGTTGCCGCCAACATCAAGTTTAAATGGCTGACACTGGCCTTCAGAACGTTAACGGTAATTTTGGCCCTTTACCTTAACTCACTGCTCCAGGTCTACATCCCCTCCCGTCATCTTCAGTCTGATAATGAGGGACGCCTGGTTGTTCCATTACAGCGAGGGACCAAATCGCAAAAACCTTTACTCATTTGGTTCCCCAGTGTTGGAATGAACTGTCAGTCTCTACCCGGACTGCAGCATCCTTCACAACTTAAAAAAAATAACTCAAAATATACCTATTCCACGTTTATTTGATTAACCAATAACTGTCTTTGTATTGTGTAAAAAAAATGTTGTTCATTCTCTCCCTTGCCTACTCCATCTTAAATCCTCCTTGTAGCATGGCCTTGTAATCTAAGGGTACTGTTTAGCCTGTTGAGAAAATGTTATATGCTCTCCTAATTGTAAGTTGCTTTGGAAAGAAGCATCTGCCAAAGGAATAAATGTAAATGTGTGCAGTGTATAAAGATGGTTCCTTTTGACCGATAAAAAAGCTTCGAGTCTTAAAAGTTATAGTATTTATATAGTAAAATGAATTCTTGATCTACGTATCCATGTATTTTTAATCACTAAGGTAATCTTATCTGCATTAAACTCCCATACAGAGAAGGTTGAGTTTTCTTTGATCAGTCTGATTGAGTTTGACAGCTGTGTAGATGACCTTCCTTAAATCGATGTGATGTGCGATTAAAAGTGTTGAAATGTTATCACCTAATGGATTGTCCGTCGAAGAGTGAAATTAAACGAATTGGAGCTTATGACAGATCTCATCTCACATATAAAGAAAAAGATTAGTTCTTGTGAGATTTACCCATCAAGGCTCGTTTGCTATCCATGTTGATAAATGATGTAAATGTTTCTGCACATTTGTATTTAAGAACTACATTTCCAAAAGAACAGTTGTAATGTATGTCAGGGTGTTTGGTTGGCTAATAGGGTGTTGTTCTGGGTGGTTTCCAGAGATTGCGAGGGTGTTGTTCCGGGTGGTTGCTAGGTGCTTACTGGTTAAAGTCAAATGAGAAAAGGTAATGTTAAAGGAGGAATAAATTAAAATCAAAATTGTAACCCAAGCTTTTGTTGTAAAACAGGGAATCATATTCACGCGAACATCACTTAAGTGTCAGAACTGAAAACGGCCCTGATACTGAGATCACATCTGTTACTGACACCAGGCCCAGCAAATGCCAGGTTCTGGAATGCACCTATCTATGACGACATTGTTAGGTTGAACACCACCTCCACAGAAAAATATCAACGACTACTTCTCTAGCCCCGCCCACTGGTTCGCGCATGACAAAACCAGTGGCGCGGAACCAGATAGAGCGAGCAAGCAATAAACAAACATTCGGTTAAAGATAGCCAAATATTGTGCCACCCCTGTTTGTGGAAGAATCCAGTCCCTGCATAACCTTCCTTAGGATTCCGATTTTAGGAATGCGTGGTTAAAGTTTATTTGTAAAGACGTTCCAGCTCACATGGGAAAAACACGGAGCGTTTGTTCGTTTCATTTCTCTGTGGATTCCTTCGTGAACAAGGCACAGGTCGACATTGAATTTGTGGAGAGTTTAAAATTAATATGCGTCACATGAAATACTGATGTGGGGAGGTCATTTATAAATCACAGCAGGTCTCCAGATAATACAAATGGCCTGCCAAAACATGTGAATGGTGCTAATGTGTAACCTATTACCCAACGTTACATCTCAAACCAAATTCATAAAAGGCTCCAACTACGCAAACTGCTATCCAATCAAAGCGGTGGGTGTTTACTTCCAAGTGTCTTCAATGCGGCACGCTCATTAAAACCGAGCGTTTGCAGAGCATCAAAACCTGGGTAGAAAATAGCCTATTATTTATTGATTTTGAAGTTTTGTGATGTAAAAACCACACAAACGTCTTAAGTTAATCTCATAAAACAATAAACAAGGCCAGTTCATTACACCTTAAATAATAGGGATGACCCAAGCCAATAGCAAAGATTGGGGGCAGATCAAGGCATTTATAGCCTGTTAGGGATCAGCTATATTTCGGCTGATCATTTTCGATCTCCACTGCCATTATGTAAGTTTCGTTAACG
Organism: Triplophysa dalaica; assembly: GCF_015846415.1. Taxonomy (NCBI): domain Eukaryota; kingdom Metazoa; phylum Chordata; class Actinopteri; order Cypriniformes; family Nemacheilidae; genus Triplophysa; species Triplophysa dalaica. Next base: position 12,305,834 of record NC_079553.1, read on the forward strand.
AGAGCACGAGCTGTTACAGCTGTGTGGAATTGTGTAGCGTATCAGCTGCTTGTCAACAGCGCGAGCATTACGTAAGAGAACAGAGCTTTGTTCAATTATAACAATTTAATCACAAACCCTCAAAAATGTGCACGGATAGCAGCGAGTTCACTCAGCTTTGTGAGGTGTGATAGAGAACACAGGTCAGCTGCTGATTTCTTCATTTATACAGCGCTCTACCGGAGCTTTACAACAAACTTAATGACACAGATGAGAAGCATATTATCGGATGTCAGCTAACAGGAAAGAGATGCTGATTTTCCATTCTTTCAAAGTGTATGTTCAAAGATATATATGATAAATATGTGAGTACCACAGGTGAACTTGCAGTATTGTGTTGAGCGTTTAAGTTGTGAGGCAGTGTCAAATGAAGCTCTGTTGTTCTGTCTCATGAGGACAAACTCCTGTCAAGCTGCAATAAAAGCATTTAAACTATACTTCATTGATACATTTTATTTAGTAACATAGCAAACTGATCATCACTTAAAATGAATTTACATTTACATTTAATTTTCCTTAATACAGTGAGGGAAGTAAGTATTTGATCCCCAGCTGATTTTGTAAGTTTGCCTGCTTACAAAGAAATGAAGGGTCTATATTTTTTATGGTAGGTTTATTTTAACTGATAGAGACAGAATATTTATAAATATTATTTTTTATAAAGCTGATAAATTGATTTGCATTTCAGTCAGTGAAATACGTATTTGATCCCCTACCAACTAGTAAGAATTCTGGCTCCATAGATTGGTAATGTGCCTATATGGACCGCAGATTAGTCCTGTCACTTTAAGAAAGTACTCCTAAATCAGCTTATTGTGTATATAAAAGATGCCTGCCAACAGAATCTGTATCTTCCATTCAACCTCTCCACCACCATGGTCCAGACCAAATAGGTTTTAAAGGATGTCAGGGACAAGATTAGAGACCTGAACAAACCTTGAATAGGCTACAGACAGAACCTTGGTGAGAAGGAGACAACAGTTGGTGCGATTATTTGGAAAAAGAAGAAATACAAAATACCTATCAAATGCCCTCGTTCTGGAGCTCCCTGCAAGATTTCCAAAATGGGGTAAAGATTATCATGAGTAAGGTTAAAGATCAAGCCCAGAACTACATGAAGAAGTAATGTAGAAGAAATATTTCAATACAGTTGGGACCGCAGTTAGCAAGCAAACCATTGGTAACACGCTATGCCACAATAGATTGAAATCCTGAAGCACCCGCAAGATCCTCCTGCTCAAGAAGGCCCGTCTGGCTCGTCTGAAGTGACAATGAACATCAAAATGATTCAGAAAAGTCTTTGGTCCAAATTGACTCCTGTGTTTGGAGGGAGAGAAATGTTGACCACAAGAACACATCCCTACAGAGAAGCACAGAGTTGGAAACATTATGCTTTAGGGCTTTTTCTCTGCTACAGGCACAGGATGACTTCACCACATTGAGGGGCTGAGGGACGGGCCAGTGTACCGTAAAAACTTGGACGATAACCTCCTCTCCTTAACTAGATCACTGAAGATGGGTCGTGCATGTGCCTTTAACATGGCAAAGACCCAAAACATATTGCCAAGACAACCAAAGAGTGGCTTAAGGAGAAGCACATTAAATGTTCTAGCCAGTCTCTAGACCCTAGTCCTATAGAAAATCTGTGAAGGAGGGTTAAACTCCAATTTGCAGAGCGACAGCCAAGAAACCTTAAAGATTAACAGAGGAGTGGACTAAAATGTATCCTGACACATGAGCAAACCTGGTGACCAACTATCAGAAATGTTTTACCTCAGTGGAGAAATCTTTGTTGGTAAGCACAAACTACATGTTTTGCTTGGGGATCAAATACTTATTTCACTGACTGTATATGTTTCAAAGTTCATCTTTTCTGGGAAATAATAATCAGGTATACATTTTTTACCTCCGTTTATTTTAGTACTGTGACTTGCCTTGACTTGAAACTTATCAGGACTCGAGTTGACTTGCTTAGGGTGAACCCTTGACTTGACTTGCTTGATTTGTCTAAACTGTGACTGGAAATTTAACTTGAGACTTGACCATATGTGAACCTGGACAATAAAACCAGTCTTAAGTATCACAGGAACATTTTTAGTAATCGCCAAAAATACATTGATTTTTCTTTTTACAACAAAAAAACATTAGGGTGTATAGGAAAGAACATGTCCCATGAAGATACTTTATAAATATCCTAACGTAAATGTATAAGAACTTTCTTTTGTGAGTGGATGGCCTGCTACATTGCCTCAGATTAACAACTTCAAAGGCGATTTTCTCAATATTTAGCTTTTTTTGCACCCTCAGATTCCAGCTTTGTAAACAGTTGTTGTTCCGCCAGATAGTGTCCTGTCCTAACAAACCATATATCAATACAAAGTTTATATCTTCAGCTTTCAGAATTATTAAAAAATCTCAAATTCGTCACATATGTGACTTGTCCCCACATCTGGCTCTAACCACTGAACTACAGGTAAGATTGGGTAATAAAATTAATCATCACATCTTAATGTCAATTTATCACATATACGAACACAATGACATGCTGAATCAAATCAGGAGAAAGAGAAAATGAATACATCAAAACTGAGTAATGCACCTGATAGCCCTGAATGTCATCTGTGTTGTAATCTCGCACGTCCCTCTAGTTCTCATTTTTTATTCAGCCAAGACTTTCTTCCAGGGTCAAGCAGAATTGAGCTATACTCTAATTTACAGCGGCTTTAAAGCAAAGCTCATCTCTCAGAATCTATGGAGCAATTTGAGGAGAGAGCGTGTTTCAGGTGTGTAATTCATTTGATTGAGCCTTGAGTTCAAAGGAATGATTCTTACACTTTCTCAGTGTTAATAAAAGGGAGGGGATTTTGCAGCAGAGCCACGGCTGTTCCAGGCGCTAATAGACACCTATTATTCGTTTCAACAATCGAACAAAATAAAAGTCTAGATTGAAATAAGAGAAGCAGAGGACAGTTGTACATGGTCTTAGTAAAAAATAGACGTGTATGTTTCTGTTTCTATATGTGTATGTTTTACATTTTGTTTCTGTTTCATATTACTTTGAAGGTCATATCTTTATTTATTCTCTGTGTGTTCAAAATGTTTTTCTTGTTGTTGTTTTTCTCTTGTACACCTGCTTTGATACAATGCAATTTGTAAAAAGGCGCTATAAAATAAATGTGACTTGACCACCTCCAACTCTGAAAGCACTCCAAAAATCGACTAATGTAATTGACCTTTGTTTAGATCCCTAATGACCCCTTGATCTGACTCAATATGTAAAGTTGCATAACTATTTAAACTGAAATAAAATCAAGCAAATTAACAGAATCATTCAACTTTATTATCCTGCAGTTTATATCACAGTTGTGAACAACAATTTACTACTTGAAATGAATACTAAGTGGTAGGTGTTTTTTTGAAGGACAGAGACACTTTCTTTATAGTTTGTATGCCTTGTAGCATAGTAGTTTTACCTTGCAGACAGATGAGTCATTAACATTTTTGATCCATTTTCTTGTAAGAGACTGACCATACATTTTAATTATATTTTACACCAGTATATACTGTTGATGGCCTTATCTTGAAGATCTTAAAGCCCCAGTGAAATCAAAAAAGTTTTTTTTTACTTTTGTTAAAAAAGGACGTCAATAAACTAATATATGTATATAATATGAGAGCTATGGAAGTGGTGCCTCAAATCAGCCACTTGTTCGCACATTTATTATGTCCTACATGGTGAATGACGCATAACGCACTAGATGAGAGATAGGGGATGGTCAAGAGAGTCAAACCATTAAAGTCTTAATTTCGCGTAGGTGTCACCCGAGTGCTTGCACATGAGTGTCTTTCTGTATGGAGTACCGGTAATGCCGATAAGAAATAAAATGACGAATCAATTGATCGATTTAAGTAAAACATGAAAATGCAAACAAATAAATCGCTTTTTAAATTGAGAAATGAATGATTAATTATATTTAAAATGTTTAATTTAATTTGTGTTTTAAGATGTAGTTTAATTGAACAATTAAACTTTAAATTAAAAAAATCCTTTTTAAATGTATAAAATAAATAGATTTAAAACTGCTTATTTAATTCACTAAAACATAAAGGCATGTTTCGCAAGACTTCAATAGAAACACGTTTTGACGTATTTACAAGTCACGTGGCGTATGAAAAAGTCACCTGACCATCCGCAGTATGTTTTGGCAAAACATTTGAAAAGATAGGATGTAAAGTAGTTTCTTATATGATGGCCCAAATGCAGGTCCAAACGAGTGAGTGCAGTATGGAGATTTATTAGAAACAGTAAGGTAATATGACAATATGTAAGGAAATATAGACATTTCTCTTCACTCTTCCCTCACTGTGGGTGGCACTAAAGTTAGTTAGCAGCCTACCATAAAATAAGAAGTATGGCCGGAATTACTTATCGCGAGAAGAAACAAAATATTCATTAACTCATAACATCGTTTAATGGAAACACAGTCATTCCACAATATTTCTTTACATGACGTCTAGAAAATATTGCTTGATTTTTTAATCTGTAATGGAGACCTGGATATTGATCTTCCTATTCTTTTCGATAGACTTTTAAACCACTGTGGCGATTATGCTGTTAAATGCCGTTTTGGTGACTGTTTGCCATAAACAAACCGCTATACGTTATTTTAAAAGGGGGTGGGGTCACTTATGTATGTCACTTATGTATGTCTCCTGCTCTCTGCATTTTTCAGTTGAAATTACGTAAAATAATGCTTCCTGTTCCAAGGCACTGCAGTGAGGCTTTAAGAGAAATGGAACCTTGGGGAAACTACAAGTTTATAAATTGCTAATAAGATTGTGAAACCATTGAGCAATTACATTTTTAGAACTAAAGTAACAAAATGATAAGCAAGGTTAGGTGTGTGATTAATGCTTTATCTATCTATTTCATCATTTAGGTGCAACCACAGAGAATTATGCAAATTTAAGTTTTGTAATGCAAACCCACTCTGAATAAACAGACCTAATCAGCTGTATTTTCTAGAAAGCTTTATCACTGTTCGACATCATAAGTACACAAAGTGCATACAAAGTACACTATTGTCAACTTTTCTAATTTGTTTCAATGATGTACTGTAAATAATGTAAAAAAATTCATTGAGTAAAAGAAAATTTTGTGTCAATGGCATATTTGGATAAGTGAATTATTTCAACTCACACAGTAAGAAATGTTTGGAACGTTCTTTTTAATATTGTTATGAATCACAATTATCATCAGATTTAAGAGATAATAAAGGGATCTTGATTCTAAAGTAAACCGCTAAACCACATATTTATTTTCCAATTTTACGGAATGCACAACAAACAAGCTTTACCACAATAGCCTACTGGTTCCTGACAAGAGCACCTGTATTTCAGGCACTCTGAGCGCCCTCGCGAAATAGAACACCCCCCCACGTACTGGCAGTACAGGGTGCAATAATGACAACCTTGGTATTTACAAGTGCATAGATGCCTGGGAGCTCCATTGCTGCCACATTGGATTAGCCTATAATAAATTTCCTCTTTCCAAAAGACTATCATTTTCACTCTCTCAGAAGGGATCGTTGTTGGATGTCAGGGACACTTTGCTGAGGTGGCACGTGAGAGAAAATGAAAAACCTGCGACACGAGCGTGATTTACAAAACCATTTCTTCCAAAATGTTGGGATCAAGCAGTCCTTTATGAGTCGGACACGGCGAGCTGGCCACTACATTACCTGAGGAAGAATAGAAATGAGGAAAGGGAACTGCGACTTTCACAATAAATTACATCTACTGAGTGCCAGGACTGCTGTGCATGGCTCTGCATGCATAGGGTTATAAATGGAAAGCAACAGGAGATCATTTCTTGTCTGAATGACTAGGAACAACAGAAATGACAAGCTAACATTTTATTCCTTGGGGGTTCTTTGTTATCCTGGCAGCTTGAACTGTAAAGCAGTGATTTGTGAACCTATTGGACCCATAGAATGAGGTCATATTTTACTGTAGGTCTTTGTCTGCTCTTTGTCTTCAAATTATCAGTCAATTATCAAACACTTGACTATATGAATTAGGCGTGTCATGGCAGAGAGAGGCTTCAGTTGAGAGCCGGTGAGGGTCTCAGAGAGCAAGTTTAGATCTGCTGCTGTACAGACAGATAACAGTCAGGCAGATTTTCTGATGAATGGACTTCAAATAGCCCACCATTAAAAAGGTTACTTAACTACCCCTACCAGGAGCTAACCAATAAAAACAACATCAATCATATTTTAATCTACTTGTTAATGAAAACTGTCAATCGGGTGCCCGGCGGCCTTTTAATTTTCCATCAAAATGTAGTCAAGGTAAATTTACAGATGGAAGTTACACACAAATGCATTAAAAAAATAAAAAGTTCCAGTAGGCATATGCTTTCACTTGCACAGTAATGCAATATATATTATGCAAGGGGAAAATGCTCTAGTATTTAAAATAAATTTAAATATAATATATATTCATATTATACAAATATGTAGATCATTTTGATATATTGTGAAGCGACAACTTCCAGCAATTTTCCAATGCAAAAGCTCCGATTGGATTATAGCTTAAAGGTCCCGTGTATGAAATTTAGCGCCATCTTGTGGTGAGGTTGCGAGTGGCAACCAACGGCTCACTTCCCCCTCCCTTTAGAAACACTACGGTGGCTAACACGGAACTAAAATGTAGTCATATTTTTGCTTTTTTGCCAACAGAGATAACGTATTAACGAAATGCACTTTGTGCAGTTTGTCCGTTAAGCGCTACCGAAGAAACAACATGGTGAATTCCATGTAAGGGGACCTGCAGTGTATGTAGATAGAAATAGCTCATTCTAAGGTAATAAAAACATAACGCTTCATTATATATGGTCTTTAAACACCTCTGAAGACATAGTTATGTATATTTTATAGCATTTCTGTCAATAGAAATATAATAGAAAAATTATACACAAAGCACCTTTAAAGGGTAGGTAGGCTTTTATCGATACCCGATACCGAGCTCATGTACTCGTAATGAAAAAACGATACAAATGACTGATACCTCACAGGTTAAACATAGAGCCTTTGATTTCCCCAATGCGGAAAAGGAGGGAATCGAGGAAATCAGGCATAAAAACAGAATTTGCTGTACAAAAGGAAATGCCACGGAATCTGGCAAATGTATTATTTCCTAACAAGAAATTAGCACTGAACCGCTAACGCAACAGCTAACGAAATATTCAGATAATGTTTAAATATGTATTCTGCTTTTTTTGCGTGACTGTGTGTGAAAGAGTGGTGCGGTTGAGTGTAATGAACATGAACGCACTTAATCTTGTGAAGCTTTCAGAGCCAGCGTTTCGCTGCACGAGGACACGAATACATAAACAAACACCATTTGCAGCGAACAGTCAAAGTAAAAGTCTGTTTAACTTGAACAAGTTATAATACTCACATTTTACCACACCACCCCCCTTTAATTCGTATAATTCGACCACAGAATATATTGTTTATTTTAGCAAACTTAAGTAAATGTGCTAGTAAAATTGTGCTACTGATCATACATTTTTTTAACTTAATTTAAGTAGACCTAAAAACAAAAAATGTACAAGTAAGATACTGGTTTATTAACATAATTGTACATTATACAGGCATCGTTATAGGTATCGGTATCAGAGAGTACCAGAAAAAATATCGGTACTCGTACACGGTCTTTCAAAAATGGTATCGGTGCATCCCTACTTTTCGCAAAATGCTAAATTTAGCCTGCTAGCAGTGAAATCGATCCCTCTCTTTAAATCACCATTAAAGGCCACACCTTCTCCAAAACACATGAACGCACACAGACCAGAAGCTATTGGATCAGTTTCAATACGTCTCATTCACCTTTGAAAAAAAAACATTTCAGTGAATTACATTACTACAATAACAAACGAGACCTTCCATTTTCTTCAATACAGGTGTGTCCATGCAGTGTTATGTTCAAAACAAACTGTAGATCAGATTAGACAGTGTGACTTTTCATAATCACCACCATGACTGTCGCACAAAAAGTCTATTGAACAGCTCAGGACAGCACTTTACCCATTAGGCTCTTACAAACTACAAAAAATACACATGAAGTCCTAAAAAAAGCTGGGAAAATGCCACAACATATTGTTAGGAGCACGACAGAGTGAGAATTATCAGTTAACAGCAGTAGCATTTAACATTTATCGCCCCCATTATGCAAGTGAATATACAATGCAGACATTTCGCAAGGCCCATTTCTGCAGTCTCTAAAATGAAACATTCTTATCTCAACCTTGGAAATTAAAAACACCAGCGAAGCTTTCAGCAGCCTCAAACCCCTCCTCCGCCAGAAACCTCCAGAGAACCAATCCTAGAACAGCCTCTAAGCTCCGCTGCCGTCTCATTGAGGTAAAAACATCCCCTTATCTGAGCACAAGGAGAACTCCACGTGTCTGCTCAGACCAGAAAGAGGCTAGGCACAACGTGTCCGGTCTGACACGTCTGAGGCGGACTGCGGCGCTCATCTGACAGGACTGCACGCCGCAGATGCTGCGCAGCTAATTAGAGAAGTGTTTATGAGAGGAGCGAGGAAACGCTCTCACTGTGGGAGATGGAACGCTGGGTCAGTTCTGACACACTTCATCAGTGTAGCGTTGCTTGGAGTTGGAGGAAGACAGAGGAAATGAGGAAGAGAGTGAGAGAGCACATTTCGTTCCTTGGGCTTATTGTAGCGGAATAGCTGGTGATGATGACAGACATCCGGCATTTGTAAGACAGTGATGAGGCCAATTAGGAGCTTCATCTGTTCAAGACTGAGTTGATATTAAATATAGATGAATAAGACGAACATGATTAAAGAAAATGACCGGTTGTATTCTGGTGATTTACACGCAAATGAAATAATGAGATTGTTTTTATAATCCCGTTTTCAGGGGAAAAAAATCAAATGTGGAAAGCGTTTGGCCTGTTTTTGTCATCAGTTTAACCTGTAGACTTAACCTGTAAGCGGAAATGAAGCATTCAATCAAATGTACACAATTTAGTAATTACTTAATTCTTAATTACTTAATTTTTACTTAAATAAAAAAACAAATAACAGATTCAATACATGTAACCTTTTAAGAAAAAACTTTTGGCTTTTGGAGTAATGGCGCCGCCATCTTGCAGCGCCATGGCATGTGACATCACCGGTTTGGTTCGCGACATTGCAATATTATCATTTAAAGAGACACACCAAAGCGGCGTGTTGTCCTCCGAGGCAAAAATGGACATTAAGGGCACAGTGATATAAAAGTTCTGTCGTAAATTTTGAGATGAAACTTCAAAGACACATTCTGTGGACTTATGATTTGATTAGATTTTGTGAAAAGGAACCTTATATAATATTAATCGTATTGCAGAAAATGACATTGGGTCAATCTGCAGGATGTGTGAGTGAAAATGATCTATTAAGTTTTCAGGGCACGTCTCAAGACAGTTCTCCCTCTACATTGACCACAGAGAACAGGGTCACCATCATCTATTCTCATTTGCAGACCATCATTCACCTCCAAAGCTCATGAACATTACTCATTTCTTAGAAGATTTTTCTGGTTATGACCTTCAAAGAGTGAAGTCACTTTTCAGAATTGAGAACATTTAAATATTTTGTGCAGTACTTTGTTGGTTCTTGATTCCTATTTGTAAGTTAACTTTTGCTAAGTGTCTGCATGATTACTTAACTTAAACAAATTTAAATTAAAATCTTTAATGTCGAACGAAAGTTTGATAGCAACACATTTAAAAAAATATTTCATTTTAAAATTCATTATTTAATGGATTAGGTGTCAACTGCACTAACAACTGACATCAGTTTATTATTTATTATTGCATTTATTATAGCATTCAATAGAAGTCATAGATTAAGTCAAGTTATGTCAAGCATAATGTAATAACTTGTGTTATTTTTAAAACTTTAAATATAAAAATACATATCCAAGATTTATAAATTCTGCAAAAGTATTGTTTATTAGTATGGGTAGGGCTGTGACGATATATAGTGTCATTTTTATGCTCAGTTTCTCAATTAATTACTGTTAATACCGCCACATCCGAAAGCCAGAGGGCCCTCTCATGCACAAAACTCCCAATATGGGACACAGAAGAAGAACGTTATACACACGTAGGCCGTTTCTCAATTCCAAGAACGCAAAGAATAGAATTGACTTCTCACGGAGACCAGTCTTGTAAGGCAAACCTTGGAAGAACAAACTCGGATGGACATTTGTTCTCTGTTCTTGAGCATTGGAACCGAACTTTGACGGTTATTGAAGATGAAGAGCGAGAACAAGAGGAGGTCGTAGTTCCAGGAAATGCCAATGGTCATATTCTACGGCTTTTCTTCAAACCTTTTCAAGAATTTTTATGATGATAAAGTTTATATGTATTATGATGATGTTTGACAAGTGTTGCGTTTTAAAATGCACGTAATTAACGACTCAATCTCGTAGTGATTTTAGATTCTACTTCCTACTGATCAAAGAGCCGTAGTTCACGGAAGAGCTGTGCATAAAACACAGAATTGAAGCCTTTGCAATTTCAGAATCAACCTAGACAGGTATAATTAGTGCCAATGGCGATATATATGATCACAGCCTTTATAAGCTGTTTCGAAAAAACTCATTTGAATAATGTAGCGCCACTATCACCGACCTTGCACTTTAAAATAGTATTATTTTAGTTAGTAGTTGTTGCTCGTGTGATATAGATGAACAACAGTATTTGTATTTTGATACTAAATATTTAGAGGCTTTTTTGAGGGAGTTCTCCCATTCTCAAGTTAGCCTGCATGCACACACGAGTGTCTAACTGGCCATACCCATCAAATCCCATTGCAAGACATTCACTCCCTCGCTGTTATTTTATTTATTCATGACGTCATCGATGGGACTTTTATCACATTATAGTCGACTTCAAAAAATGTGAGGTAGTTCAACCCCTAGTCCATAGCAGTTTTGGTGTGGATGTGGAACACAAGATGTTATCTTTGTTTATTGTTCAGTGTATATTTGAATCCTCAGCCGTGTTCAATTTATTCTGCATGGTTAATGTGATTTCATTGTGTAGAGCACTTACCTGGAGTTACAGCAGAGCAGAAGCATCTCTCGGTTGTTCATAAGGACCTGCAGGAGAACGAGGAAGGCCTTGGCACGGATGACTGAAGACGGACTCTCCAGAGAACGGATTATCTTCATAACAAAGTCCTGTGAAGAGCGTTCAAGCTGTTAGCACATCCTTGTTAGCGTGCGCACGTTTTTAAAAAGACTGAGAGGTCTCTGGACATTTAGTGTGGCGCGAGCCCCGATTGTGTGCTGATAATTTGACAGGTGCCATCGCTTACACAGCGAGGTGCTGGAGGGGATGGAAAGGCCCCCGAAATGCTCTTGATATAAAACAGAGGTTAAAAAGCTAATGAGCTGCACGGGCATCAAATCAGGAGGAATTGATTCATTTCCGCTATCAGCGTAATTGGGGGGGGGATACTGACGAAAGCGAACCAATCCGAAACATTAGGATTAACTACGTCTGGAGACGCTGAGTTAATGAAATTCAAACGCACCTACTGTACTCTCCGAATGGATCGTAATTACATCAACAGTATTCCAAGCTGCGCGCCGAGATTGTGCCACTTCCTTACCCAATTAGCTTAGTTGCTGGGTGCCTTATTGAAATTTAAATTATATGCCAGAAGATGTATGAATAAACACGCCGCGTTCTGGACGTCTATTCGTCAGGGGAATTAAGCGGAGAAATCAACAGCAGTTTATAATGGGTCCAGAGGTGATCCAGTAAGTTTTAGACACTCAAACCAGCTTTTTCCCTAATATTCAGAGTCAAATTGGAAATTTACATGCAAATGAATACAGGTCAGAGAAAATTAGCATTGTTAATCTGGGAGGGCCTTGAAGGCAGTATACAGCGGCATTTAAATCAATTTCAACAGCCCATTTTCCAATTGATTACTGCTTTATATAATGAACAAAACAACGTTTCGCTCGTTCATGACATGGAGAGTGGCCTGCCATTCTTCACCAGCTGCTGAGCGTATCTGGCAGAAACATAAGCTGGTTTATGAAGAGAGGGTTAAGAACTTTTGAAAGACCTTGTGAGAAAAATTGTGAGGGTGGAAAGAATTATAAATTTGGCCAATAATTCCAGCTGAAAAATGAGTTTCGGAAAACACTTAACTGCGTTCTCTTCACTTTTTTGTATAATGAAGCAGTCACTACTTTTAATTCAGTCATGAAAATTAATTGTTTGGCGCTGCTTGGGCAACACGAAAAACACTCAATTAAGTAGTTGAAATTTGCCCCAATAATGTTTTGCCTCAGATGACACATGCCTAACACAGCAATGAATAAAGACTACGATATAAAAAAACTGAGTAATCCATATTTCCCGATCAGATTCCAAAACTGTAAGACTTTCTTCTGCCGAACACAAATGGTGATATGAGAAGACAACATTGGCCCTCATTGATTTCCATTGTAGGGACTTTTATTTTGTATGTGTTATATACTCGTTTGAATGACACAAGGGCTAAAAAATGATGACAGAATTTGAATTACTCTCCCTTATGAACCATTAACATGAGTTAGAGGAGAGCTGCTGATACCAACATTCTTCAAAATATCTTCTTTTGTGTTCTATATAAGAAAGAAAGTCATAAAGATTTGAAATGTCAAGATGGTGAGAAATTTTTGGGTGATCTCTCCCTTTAAGAAGATAAAGTTCCAGCACCAGAAGTCAAGGTTGAGAATGCACCTCCTCTGACATGTTTCTGCAGGTGTGACGAGTGAATGCGAGTGACAGAAAGTTACAGCGTCTGTCAGCGCAGGGGTTTTAGGATGCGTATATCTGCTGGGATGAACAAAAATGGTCCAATCTTAAAATTGTTGTCCGATGAAGAGCTGGCAGTACTATGAACGTTGCAGGCTGTCAATCTTGTGCGACAGAATGAGAGAGCACAGTGTGTACAGAGCACAAAACGTGTGTGCCGCAGTCAAAAAAAGCCTGAACGTTTTAACATAAAGAATGTAAAAAACAATGCACCATATACAGTTAAATGAAAAATTATTCAGAGCCCACATATCATTTCTGCTATTTTTTTCTAGTGGGTGCAGGACACTGTAGTTAATTTATGTAGCCTAATTGAGGATAACAAAATAAAGTAAACTGTGGAACAAAACAAAATGAAATCTAGTTCACGTGCAGCAGGGGCATAACGGAAGCTAGACATTAACGTTTGTAGCGCTGTCAATGTGGATATTTCTCTTAAACAAACGCATCGATTCGCTTCAAAAGACCTTTGTTAAGTCCACAGAGCTGTGTCTAGCGGCTCTTTGATCGATGGATGCACCTTTTGGAGCATCAAAAAATCAACACCCGTTCACTCCCATTCTACCGCTTTGAAGTAAAATGATACGTGGTATTATAGCTTCGACTTCATTATTCTTCAAGAAGAAAGTCATATTTAGTCAGGATTCCTTGAGGGTGAGTAACACATGGGGAAATTTAGTTTAGCCTCCGAAATATCCCTTTAAGTGTTTTTTTCTTGAGTCGCTAGTGCAATCTTTTTACACCAGAGACTGAACAAAATGAAGCATTGCTTGGTCATTGGTTGTCCAAAATTAGTATTATCTAATTTTGTACGTAAATTTAACCACTGACAGTTGTTCAATCTAATCCATTCTATACCTTTCTATCAACGTTATCTGATATTATCAAGATTAATTTGTTCTGACACAGTTTACCTTAATGTTCTTCTCATACCTCTTTACCGTGTTCTTAACATGATAAATAAACTGTGTTAATGTGAGAAATGTTAAAGGTGTCTGATTGTACTAAACAGTACTATAACACCCGATGAGGTCAAACACTGTGTGTCAAGCTTTCTGCATGGCACTGGATCAGTGTGTCAACACAAACATCTACATAAAAAAAGATTTGTTTTACTTTATTCCAAATGACCCTGATGGTTTATTGCAATCAGAAAACACACTTATGACACTTTTTAGAAAGTCATCGGTGTGTGGAGATGGATTATGGATTTAAAAAGTTTATATATTTAAATTAAAGGAAGTCAATGTAATGTAATGCAATGCAATGTGATCCTAATGTAAGATTTTATGTGATAAAGTCCTCATAAATGTAAGGCTTGTGAACTGTAAAAATTAGCTGTGCAATGGTTCAAATTACTTGCGGTTCGATATGTGCCATGTTCAGGGAAAAGGGACTACTGACAAATAAAAATAAGAACAAATAATCAGTAACATATAACAGAACACCAATAAAACAACAGAGCAAAGAAGAAACTATACATACAGACACTATATATACCTTTTAAGGTATAGAAATGGATCAAAATAATAAAATATAGATTTTAGAATATGTTTTAGAAAAATATAGATAAATGAAATAAAGATGAATCATAATTTAAGTTACAGAAGCTATTGAATCACAAGCAGTGAGGGACTTTCTTGACTTTTAACAGACAGCAGGAATATTATCCAGTACACTGATGCTGTACACATGCGCCGTTTTTCGTCTGTTTCGTCCATTCACTTAAGATATATCCTACTATGTTTGTTAAGATACTCGACAAGAGGGGCATGTTGACCTACTTCGTGTGTGAATTAGTCTGTTAAGCGCAATACTTCAAAGACAACTCAATATTTGCACCATGTCGGAGACTTTCCTTGTGCGCGCTTCGGATCTTCTCACAACGCGCAAGTGAGTTTGCTTGTGCATCGTCTTCCACTTAAATGTTTAAATTGTCAATGCTTGAATGAGTTTAGTTTAAACAGTAACATGTGCTTTTCAGGTCGCCCACAACACCCGGATGATCATAGCATTAATGACTGGTCATATGTGACCCTTGAACACAAAACCTTATGTAGCACAGGATCTTTTTTAGAAAAAGACAAAAATATACTATATGGGTCAAATTAACGATTTTTATTTTATGCCCAAAATCATTAGGATATTAAGTAAAGAACATGTTCCATGTAGATATTTTATAAATTTCCAATCTTAAATATATAAAAACTGTGTTTTTGTAAGTGGATGGCCTGCCACAGTGCCCCTGATTAACAACTTTAAAGGTGATTTTTTCAATATTTAACTTGTTTTATATTGTCCTATTAGAACAACTCATGCATCAATAGAAATCTTATTTATTCAGCTTTCAGATTATGTAAAAATCTTAATTTCGAAAAATTGACTCATAAAATGGTTTTGTTGTCTATGGTCACATATTACAGCATATGTCAATCCTATTGAAATTTGTTTACGTTATTTGATTTGTTGTAGGTATTAAATGTGTATCCGTCGACAAACATACATAAGCTGAACTTTGTCAGTCTGTTTTACGCATTATAATTTTTAACGAACCATATTATAAATGCATCATCAGACTTTTAAACTAAAGGTGTTCACAACTGAAATCGCCCTTGTTACTGAGATTACATCTGTTATTGAAACCAGGAACAGCGAACGGCAGGTTCTGGAATGCCCCAATCGATGTCGACATTGATAGGTTGAACGCCGCCTCCATAGAAAAATATCAACGACTACTTCTCTAGCCCTGCCCACTGGTCCGTATTTTTAAAGATGTTCCAGCTAATGTGGGAAAAACATGGAGCGTTTACTCATTTCATTTCTCTGAGGATTCCTTCATGAAAAAGGCACAGGTCGTAACTGAATTTGTGGAGTTTCAATTGGATCCGATAGGAATGGCGAAGCAATCTTATGTGAGTAAAACATTTTTGTACTATGCGTCACTATGCTTTGTTAGAGATCGCTTGATGTGTCCTGAGCACTATTCAGACCTCATTTAATACTTTTTTTTAATACTTGCAGAGGTTGTCTGTGATCTTAAGTCAGTGCGAATCGCCATCTCTGTGATTTGGTGAGCTCACATATAATTTCTCAAGGTTTTATACACAGTTTGTGAATGATGGAGGCTGTTTTGAAGTGTTTTGGTATTATTTCGGGTGCTGGGTGATATCCAAAAGTTACCGGGAGTCTCCCGTTTGTTTTTTTATCAACGGAAACTCGCGTAACATTTGTGACCCGCGATCGCGGTGATCTTTTGTCCGGTTCGGGATCACTGGTCTCAAATGCTGACAGGTACGGTCATATATCATTAAATGCAATACAACTATAGGCTATACAAACTATAGACAAAGCCTTGCCATCACATCAGTAAATTTGAGTAAAATAATCCCGTGTGAATGCGTCACATGAAATACTGATGTGGGGAGGTCATTTATAAATCACAGGAGGTCTCCAGATAATACTAATGCCATGCGTAAACTGTCAATGGTGGTAATGTGTAACCTAACGTTACGTCTCTAACCAAAGAAGCCTCCAACTACACAAACTGTTATACAATCAAAGCGGTGGGTGTTTACTTATAAAGTCTTCAATGCGACACGCCAATTAAGACATAGCGTTTGCAGAGCTGGTCTCAAAACTTGGGTAGAAAATAGCCTATTACTTATTGATTTTGATGTTTTTTTATGTAAAAACCACGCAAACGTCATAAGTAGACCTCATATAACAGTATAAAACAATAAACAAGGCCAGTTCATTAAACCTTTAAGATTAGCCGCGGCCAAGTGCATGCCGAACCGTTGGTGGAGAATGGTGCAGTTTATTTTTATACCGAGGACCATAACACCCCTAGTAAAAATGGCTTGGAAAGGATGCCTGACATTATCTTTTTAGATATTTTTTGTTGTCTCTGCATTGCCGCAAATAGTCCTAAAGACCACATGTCCTGATGTTATCTGAAAATGCGTTTTATTTGCATTTATGGATTTTTTTTAAAATGTGATTGCTTAAGTTCTCCTTTTAGATTGTCCCATCACATTATTTTCTAATCAAATTAATGGGAAAACAGACATCAAAACAAGGGAAAGAAGCTTTAAGTGCGAAATAAAGAGAGAGTAAAGAAAACACAGAGGAGCAGTTAAAAGTCTGAAATAGAGCTACAGAGCAGATTGTGTAAAGTTGACTGTGTAAAATCTGAACAATGTCCTTTGTGTTTCTATAGACAGGGTGTACAAAACTCTGTTCTCAGGACAGTTGTAATGTAGATATGTTTTATTACTCTGACCTAACTCAGAAATCTTTTCTGACTCACATTTATGTTTTCCCAACTTTTTGAGGGTTTTACTAAAAGGGAATATGATATGATTGTTTTCTGAAAGTTTATATAAATACACATATGTACCGTACATACATTACACGAAGACATAAATAATTAAGTATATAAGATCTTCAATATTTAAATACATAAAAATGTCTGTGTTGAATGTATATTTCATAAAACTATAAATAATGCACCTCTGTCAAATCCCTAAACCTTATTTTTATATGTTTAAATATTAATGATGTTATGTCCTTTATTTATTCAGGACCGTACACACTGGATTTACATCGATACATCATAAACCCTGTTTTAAAAATATTTGCTTGTGGACGCTCCGAAACCTCAGTATGAACTACCTCTACCTGATCAACACATGCCTGATTTTAAAACAATATGAAGTGTTTACATACCCTGTCCTGTACAAGTCTGTGGGAATGAGCTCCTGATGCCAGCATTGCAGCGAACATAGTGAGCATATGCTGTTGGACGCGGCTGATCCCCGACACAAGGCAGCTGAGAATGCTGGGTAATCCCACCTGGTCAATCACGCTCTGGAAGGCCCCAGCAAAGTGCCGCGTTATTTTACAAAGAGCCTGAGAGGGCAGATGGAGGGAAGACAGCAGGTGAGTGCGACAGGACCTTTGATGCTGCAACTTTTTTATAAAACTTTTGTTGATAAAGAACTTAAGTGAGTAATTGAAAACGGAAAACATCTATGATATAAAAGGGAATCCCAAATAATGTAATATTAGATTCTGTGTTAAACTGCATACACCATCTATTTGCGTGATACTCACAGATATAGCGCTGACTCGGAGTGCATCCACGGTGGAGTGTGTGAACAGGTAATAGAGTGCAGGCCCCACCTCTGCAGTGATGAATCCCTGGCCACACTGAGATTCACGACTGCACACGTTCTCTATGGTTTTGGCAGCCATGTGATTCACCACTACCTCCTCCTGAAAAAGATAAATATCACTTGATTCAAAAAGGAGCACTTGACAAAAAATAAAACAAAGTCCAGGCCTGGTCCTCTCTCATCGTAAACTCCTGTTGCTCCCCCTTCTATGCTTCCGATCTCCTCCGTGAGAGATGCGGGACCGTCGCAGCGTGCAGCTGACACTCATGATCACTCGCGTCACCGGCCCCGGCTTGTTCCCTCACGGCACTCGTCCTGCCTTGCTCCTTACATACAGTATTAAGAATAAGGGGTCAGATTCACAAAACTGTTCTTAAGTCAAAATATATGATTCTTCTTAAGTTAAATTACAGGACGTTTGTAAGAACCGAAAGAATATTTTCTTAAAAACTTCTCAATTTTTTTTATAAAAATAAATTGACATATAAATCAATCTTGAGAAATAAATGTAAGAACTGTCTGAATAAGTCTTTTCGGGAATCCAAAATATGACAGTTAATCAGAATTTTCTTCTTAATAATGCACAAATTGTGTTATATAACTCTAAAAGTGCTTCTTGGCTCGTAATCATATAGGAACCACTTTGAGTGCTATGTAGAACCATATTTTGGTGCTTCATTGGTTCTGTGGGACGAGTGAAGTGCTATATAGCTCCTCGGTCACCCCAAAGAACCTCTGAAGATTCTTTAAGAATCACAGAAGCACAAAGATATTGTAAAACATAGCACTAAAAGTGGTTTCCCTATGACGACAAGCAAAGAACCACTTTTATTGCAATATATAGCACCATATCTTGGTGCTTCAGTAGCCGGCTATCGACTGTCGGGTCAGGGCGAGCCAGGGCTTTCATTGACCCAGGCCGAGCCTGTAGCCTCGGGCTTCTAGATGTGAGGCCAAAATCAAGTTGCTTATTCACTGTCATGCCAGTAGCACGGCAGCGCTGGTCTAAACACGCCTCTCCGGACCACATGTCACGCAAACCCGCTTATATAAAGAGTATATATGAAGAGTTTGGATCCAATATGAGATAAATGTTTTTTATTATGTTATCATGTTACTATTGTCTTGGTTAGCTGTGATTTTTGAGTTATTGTGGCTTAAATCAAAACAAACCAACTGCAGTTTGATGGATATTATTTGTATTGCACAATAAAAAAAACATGATTTTTGAAACATTTTAAAAACGGAATTCTCATTTTGAAACCAAACTATTCATATCTACAAATAAATCATTTGAAATAATTTTTCGGTGTACTTTTGCTTTGTGCCCTACAATCAGTTGTTTAAACTGCAGTTTGTAACAATTTTTCAGTAAAATATCCCAAAACCATTAGGCTCGAGTTATATATATTTTCTTCGGCTGGGTACTTACAATATCTCACAACAGTAACACGGGCTAACCCTTCAGAGAGAGCATCTAGCCTTTGCTGTCATGTTCAGGAGAAAAGACATTCGAGGAATGACAACGAAAGCATCAGCAGTAGGTCATCTTCATTCATTTTAGTGACTGTGAACACAGCAGATCGCAAGCTTTGAATAAACAGCCTTATCATTATTGCATACGTGACCATTAAGAATGACATTTTTTATAAATCCATAAATTAACCTCCGTTTGTATTAATTTTCACTATTTATAATGTCCCACTAGCCTCTAAGATAGGCTAATAGCAAATAGTAATTCTCTTTTTGAATGTAAGTTTACATCAATGCTTGCAATTCTCTGTTTGGAGTTTAATATGCAGTTATTTGTTAATCATTATAAAGTAAAATGCGTGTCTTGCCGCTGCCACGGATCCATCTGACTCAGATCATCTCTGCCTTTCACCCTAACCACTCCTCAAGCCTCATCTGGCTCGATTTGGCCCAAGATTTGCGTCAGGCCAAAAAACCCTGGACGTTGGCCCCGAGTAAGCCCCGGCTCGACACGATCAAGCCCAGAAGTGACTGTGGAAGCGCGACTGGCCCTGGCACGCACTTCTGGCTCGACAGTCAAAAGCCTGCTAGTACTTCTTCAGAGGTTCTTTGGGGTGACTGAGGTGCAAGTGTGTTTTGTGAATCTAACCAGAGGTGTATGATCATTTTTTACAATTAATATTGTTTAATTAAAAACAATATTAATTAAGTTATTAAATCATCAAATCTTTCCAGATTGTACCGTTCCATTCTCTTACATAGCATCCATTTATCGAGATCTGATCCATTTGTCTGAAAAAGATTCCTGTTCTACCTTTTTTCTCATTGAATATCCTATCTTTAAGTAAAATGGTTCGCATATGCCGTTTCATGTTGACTTCAAAAGCATCTATGCTTAAAAAACATGTACGTTTAAACAAATCCAAAGAATAGCTTTGCAGAGTAAAGTGTTCCTCTGAAACGTGCGTTCGTGATTCCATTATAAAAACTTGTAAGGGGCACACACAGGCCTGAACGAATTTCACGCAATTACATCATGACCTAATAGTCCCTCAACTCCCTCCAAACTTCAGTGAAATCATCTCCTTGACATTCATACCGAAGCAAATCTGGCTCTCGGATAACGAAGGCCGATGTGTAGTTTATGGGCATCTTTTTTTTGTGCCCGGACCCTTGTCCTTGAGCGTGTCTCTCTGCAACCGAATCTGCTGGAGATTAAACATTTAACAGCGTTCAACAAATGGTAGACGCACCGAGTCGAGTGAGGAAAATAACAAATGAAGATGCTGGGCATATCTTAGAGGCACAGTTACACTGTGCACTGCTGCTATGCAATATGGATGTCTTCACTGTAATGTAGTTCCTAGACCCCTGTCTCAAAGCTAAAAGAAAGTTCAGCTTAGTCCGTGGAAGAGGTGCATTAATACACATACTGTATCTTGGAGGCAAAAAGTTGAATATTCTGACGAAATACAAATAACACAGTGGCTCCTCCAGAGTCCCTGGCTCTGCCGTATCTCTTTGTGCCGGAGTCTGGTGGTCTGGCTTCACGGAGGCTTTAGGTAATGAACTCGCCAGAACAGGGGAAATGACTGACAGCTGCTACAGGGTGCGAGAGGCGAGGGAGATACAGAGTGGTGTCTTTTCTTGTAGCACTAGCCTGGTCGAAAAAGCATAGAACTAAAATCTATCAGCCTCAGGTAGCTCAATAAGAATTTCAATTCCACAGGACAAATACGCTCCATTTTAGGCAGGTTTGTGCTTTTTAGAATACACACATCGAGTCTCTTTACACAGAGGTGTGAGAGAGGCGCTTCAGGGATCATCTGACTGCGGTGGAGGAGAGTGCTTTGTAGGCTCTTCTCACCACAGAAACTCCAAATTACCAAAACTAAACCTTCCAGACCACAGAGGCCATGTACACACGGTTAGGTTATTAAAGTGACAATCCCCTAAAGTGAATCTTTGTTTACTATATTACTGTTTGCTCTGTGTACAGAATACACGAGCAACTCCTGAAGGGACTGGAGGTTACGTTCACACTCCAGCTAAATATGGTTGTTATTCTTTTACTTAATAGTGAGACTGTAGAGTAAACACAAGTTTCATGTATTTATAGGAGTGCAAACAGCACTTCACAAACCAAGGAATGAAATTGTTAAAAATATTAAAATTCTTCACTAGCTAAACAAAAAACACACTTAAAAAGCTCTCTTAAAAGGCAGCGTAGTGATTTCCTATAAGTGAGTTTTGCATTTTTACGCACACAATTATTTCACAAGTTCGCCTGTCTATTAAATCCTTATAGTTAAAGGTAAACAAACTTGACTTGCTGTCCTCAAAGGGGACTTGAACCCAAGGCTCAGCTCGAGCTCCCAACGCAATCCTTGTTATAACAGAACTGCACAGAGGAAGAATACGATTAACCATGAGGAGTTGGGGAGGAGGAGGGATGCTTGAAGAATTGTCACTGGGACACCCAAACTTTATTTTTAGAATATTTATTTTTGCCCTTAAATAGCAATATTCACTCCCAAAACGTTGCGCTGTTGCTTTGTCCAAAATGGCCGCCTATTTCATTCATAGGTTTCTTCACTATTAAAAGCAAGTGTGCGACTTCAAACAATAACACAGCGTCTTAACTCGCATACTATAAAAGTACTGTATTGTTCTGGACATAAGACAGCCCTGATTATAAGATGTACCTTATGGAAAAGGGATTTATGAAAATTGATTTACTTGAAAATGTTCATACAGCATTATTAGCTGTTTAAATGTAATATTTTTGAAAAGAAAGTATGGTACATACTGGTACATTGACAACTCTGTGTAATTGCTGAAAATAAATAGTCGAAATTTATTCAGACACACCTTTTACATTTCTTTTTCTATCACGTAACTATTCGCAAATAAAAAAAATGCAAAAGGGGTCATATGACACAGCTAAAACAAATATTATGGTTTTAGCTTTAATGCAATGTGTATACCCGATTTGAGGCTCAAAGCGCTGTATTTGCCACATACCGTGCATGTTTGTATCTCCTCTTTGCCCCGCCTCTCTGCAACGCTCAGATTTTTTACAAAGCTCATCGCTCCGAAAAGCGAGGTGTGCTATTATTGGCCAGTTAACCAGTGCGTAGTGATTGGTCGAATACTGCAAGCGTGTGACGGAAATGTAACGCCACTTACCATATTTAGAACATCTGGTTCCAAAGCGATTGTACTAACAGGTTCTTGCATATACATTTGGGCAATCTATGTCAAATCATACAACGTGGGGGTGTGGTTACACGAGGCGTTTCAGGCAGGTCTGGCCTGGGTAAGCTTTCGCTTTTAGATAGAATGCATCTTTTGTTCCGACATTTTACATGTCTAATACATGTATGGGCAACTTATAACACACCAAAGACACAGAAAAACACGTATTCACGCCATATGACCCTTTTTAACTGTGACAGAACAAAGTCATCATAATAATGTCAGATAACTTTATTAGAAAGGTACGTAATGGATTAGGTTGAATAGCTGTCAGCGGTCTAATTTAAGTACAGAATAATAAAACCAATTTAGGGCAACCAATTACCAAGCAATGCTTCATTTTACTCTGACCTGTTTTTCTTTTTCTTTAAACAGACGAAGTATCTTAAAAATGTGGTCCCAAATTTGTATACATTTTACTGGTATTCCACTGTATGAAAATTTGGGCGTATACTATGTCACAGTTTACTTTATTTTGACATCCTCACTTACAAAATGAACTACAGTTCCCTGCGCCCACTAGTTAAAAAAAAAAAATTATATCTGGCGGCTGAATTATTTTTGGTATGACTACATGTTTTTGTCATTTCCTGTAAAGTGGCAGTTTTGGAGAAACATGGTTTCAGTATGACAGCGACGACGGTATATTATCAAGTATGGAAGAGTGTGCTGGAATGGCTTCAGGCACCATCTTCTGCTGAGGCCAGGCAATTTGCCCTGAGCCTTGCAGTGAATGCGTAGTGGCAAACCGATGAATGTATATCAGCTGTATTGCACATGTTAATACAGTGCATCATGGGATTAAAAAAGTGCACTTAATGATATGGTGTCACAAAAAAGGCTGTTCCTTCAAATAGTACACGATGTAAAGGTATATGGGGCACACAGTCTGGTTCTTTTGCCATACTAACTAACTAAAAACATCAATAACAATGTAGCTAAGCCAAATGATAAAAAAAAGTGACGAGAATGCTTTAAGCCTTTCTTACCTCAAAAAATATGTTCTGATTGGCTAGGGCCGTATAGCATCATGTAACATTTTTAGATAAACTACTCGTTGCTGGTAAACTGTCAGGCTTGGACACGGATGCCTTGCCCAAATCCCGCCGCTCATCTATGCCATGAGCTCTGCCTGACGCGTTGCACATAGGACTTATTCCGGTATATGTTTATATATAAACTAGCGGCTGCCTCCCAAACCCACACAGTGTCAGACTTACAGGGGCTACGGGGTGAGGACAGCTTCTCACCAGAGATCTGTCCTCCAATCTCTGCCTCCTTCTCTCTCTCCCTCACACACCTCTGCTGAGCTTCCCAGCTCGATTCTTGCCTCGGGCCATTCTCAAGCCAAACTTTACTGAATTTATGTATTTCTCCCAAATTCTCTCTCGCAACATCAGCAGTCAGTAACTCGATACGGTAACCGGAGGTCAAACCTAAACTAGTCTGCATTCGCGGAAAAGTCGATGTGCGGAAAGCGAAAGCGGAGACGTGCAAAAAAGTGAAGATCTTGAAAGCGGAATTACGTAATTTACAGATTTATTGTCTCAACTTTTGTTCTGTACAAAACGGGCATGATGATGCGTGAATTGGGTGGTTGCTGGCCTATCCCCAAAAATGTATTATATTCAGATCCTTATATAAGGATGAAGTCCGGTGTTCAATGTAAGTTTGTCAATTATTTCTTCGCCCAACATAGGTTTCATACCAAATCGCAGCTTTAGTTTTTTTTAACATTGAATATTAATAACAATTAAGCTTAAAGCTGAGATGGCAATAATTACTCGTGCTTGCTAAGTGTCACTGGCATTTTGTGACCATCTGGAAAACAGTTAAAAGAGTGAATTTATGCTAAATTATGCTGATTGGACTCATTTTTTAAATAATTTACATTTTTCGTAAGGAAGTACAGGTGTTTTTTTATAGCTAAACACACTTTTGTTGGATTTCTTTGTGCATGTTCGTGAGAGAGACATGTTACGTAAAGCGTACAGAGGTCATCTCTGTGTGGCTTCTAACAACACGTGCGTCTGTTTGAAGGAGCTGCACACCTGGCCCTGTATAAAGGACTATGTAAATTGCCTCGGCTAGAGGCCTTTCATTAGTGTGATCTCACTGTTTGAGCTCTTTCTCTCTCTCTCTCAGCATCAATCCTTTCAGTCCCGGCCCATAAACATTCTTTTATTCTGCTTAATGTGGGCTCTCCCAATCAAAAAACCCTAGCTGGTCGAGACTGAGGATGGAGGATGCTGATTAAAGTCAAGATGAAACGGCACTCGCGACCCATTTTACTTATGTAATTCTACCTATTTCAGAGAGAACAAATATTAACAAATATAACAAAACAAAAATGAAGGGTGGGACTTACTTAGGTAGAATTGGATTGGAAGATTTGGAATGCAGTCAAGAAGGAGGAACGCAGTAATCTCAACAATAGATATAGATTTTAAACACATGTAACGTATTATTTCAATACATTTTGTTGAACTTAAGGAGTTTTCAATAAAAGCTACAGAAAAATTTAAAGACAATTTCAAAATCAGTTTTTCTGTCTTTAAATTTTACTATTTATAGGTATGCTTTTAGGTAAAACCATCATTTATTTTTATTCTGTGAACTACTAACAATTTGTCTACCAAATGTCAAGTAAAAATATTTTTTCTATATGCATTTATTTGCAGAAAACAGGTGAAAATAACAGAAAAGATGCTTTTTTTTTTTTAGACCTCAAAAACGGCACAGAAAATAATTTAAAGGGGTCAGAAGACACGGCTAAAACAAAAATTTCGCATTATTTTAGATGTAATGCGATGTGTATATACGATTTAAGGTTAAAAAACGCTGTATTTTCCACACACCGTGCTTGTTTGTATCTCCTCTTTGCTCCGCCTCTCTGTAACACGCTGATTTTTTTACACAGCTCATCGCTCTAAAAAGTGAGGTGTGCTATGATTGGCCAGGTCACTAGTGCGTAGTGATTGGTCGAATACTGAAAGAGTGTGAGGGAAATGTAATGCCTCTTGCCATATTCAGAACATCATGTTTCCAAGCAATTGTACTGACAGGTGATAAAATGGTTTTTAATGCTAAATTTACCTCACATGACAGCCGTTTGAAGTTATAGCTGCATTCAGTGGCCCTGATTGGAGGTTGCTGGGTAGATGTTTGTGGGGAGTGGGGGGGCTCATTGGTTGTGGACAACTTATAACACACATATTCATGCCATATGACCCCTTTAATATTCACGTTTAAGCAATACAACACTAATATTTGTAAATATATTCAGGAAAAGTCCCCAAACTATCTGATTTATGTGATAACCTCGATTTTTGTATCAGTTTTCATGTGTCTAGCTGTCAGTTTTTCACATTGCTGTTGGATGATTTTACGTAATTCCTGAGGTTTGATATTGTTGAAATCCAACACACACTGGACTGGAATGACCACAATACATCTAGAATGGTGATTAAATTAATTAAATAAAAATGTTGAATGGTTTTCTCTGCGGCTGTGCAGTATGTGTACGTTTGCCCATTATAACACCACATATTGTGGTGATAAAAGAATTAATGTGTTGGATTTATGACTGTCCAATCAAGTTTGGACTTTCTATACTTAATGGTTTCTAGGGCTCTTATTCGGTTGTTTAGTCTGCCAGTATGGAAGGTCAAATACCGTTTCCGGGTCCAAACGCTCAATAAGGTGTAATAGGCAAACAACAAAAAATGCTAATCTACATATATGACGAGCTGTAAAATTATCGGAAAACCACGATCCTAACCTTTATCTTTGTAACGAAATCCCACAAGGCCAGTCATTGATTCTTTTCCCATCATTTTTCAAATATTGATGTCGAATTCCGTAAGTCTGGGAGACTGTAGTGTATACTGTGAGTTAAGAAACGCTCCTCTTAAATATGCGGGACGTAACACAGATCGGTTCCAGTTGAGCATCAGACCGGTTCCACAAATAGTAATAACAATCGCGTCAGTTCTGCTTTATCAGTTCAGAGCCTAGATGGATAATAAAACAAGCAGATGGGCCAAGAGACATTTGCAAGCAGGACTTTGAAGGTTTTTTTGGAGGTATGAAAACACTCTATATCAGTGTATTACAAGGAACAGCTTTCACAGCAGAATTAAAAATGTCCTTCAAAAATAAAATGTAATGTCCTCAGTGAGTCAGATGGTCTATGAAGACTTTTATGCTCATTGGTTCATCTCAAAACACTAATGACTCTTTGGCACAGACATCGTACAATCATACAAACGCTACTAACAAGTTCTTCTAATTCAGGGTTGTATTTATGCTAATAGGGCAGGTCATTGCCTGTTGTGGCCAGGGTTTTCCTTAAAATGACGTCAATGTAGGGGAGAATCCGAAACCGCTTGTTGGAAGAGACTGGATTATGTGGATTATAAGGAGCAAGTGGACGTTTACTATTAAAGGCTAGTTTTTACACACACTACGGACACATTTTAGTGTTCAAACACCTTACAAGAGTGAATTTTCCGGAATACGTCTCCTTTAAGAAAACAAATAGGGTCAATTATGATTTTGCAGGGGGAGAAACAAGCAATTTATACATCACTGATCTACTTACAAAATGCACACATCACCATACATATGCACGTGCATATTTGACAACCCCCTTTATTGAGTTCATGACTGTTTGAGAAGTTTGTGGTTGTGCTGTTTATTCACTGAAATTAAATAAACACACAACTGTATTTATTGCTCCTTTTGCAAAGTGAATTTTGAACGGACAATTTAGTTTTTTCCCTTCAGAGCTTACACTTCGAAGAGGGTAGGGCATAGGGATGATCACTTCGAAATGGAACGCGCCATGTAATGATTTCTGCGCTTGTGCGGTCAATGAACGACTTTGAGTTGGGTTACTATGTTGCCACAGACCCGTTTTAACCTGATTATTAATGTGTTTAGACACTGACAAAAAAATGTAATTGTTACTTAACTCTTTCACCACCATTGACGAGTTATCTTGTCATTTAAAAAAATGGTTCACCGCCAAAGACGAGTTACTACTGCAATCTGTGTTTGTACTGTTGTACAGCAGGTGGCGATGTTACACACCTTTGGGAAAAAGTACAGAATCCCAGAACCTAGAATGTGTATTTCTTATCAGTTTTAATGATTGTTCTGAGTGTAATCTGGGCGGAATCTTTGACAAAATAATCTAAGTGATGCATTTTTGAAGAAACCTAACCACATCTAAGGAATGATAAAAAGAGAACAAATAAAGATAGAAGAATACGGTTTCTTTTGTTTAAAAGCAGAGACTATGTTCTTCATTGGACATTTTGGTATGTGCAGATATTCTTTACAGAAAATACTGTGAGCCATTAAAATTTGGTGAAAATGTTTAAAAACGCTGCTGTATTTATACTGGCAGGGTATATACAGGAATCATGGACCAGAATGTAATACTTATTAAGATCTTTTTAAAGACTCTTTTCATACATTTTAAGAACTCATCTCCTCGTCACTTCCAGTTTTAACCAGTGACATTGGCGACTCTTTAATCTACATTTACTGTATACTGATTGTAAGAAAGCACAACTAAACTTTTTTGATAACTCCTTATTCATGCGATATAATTCAGAAGGGTGGGAATGAAGAAAAATATCATTTTTTGAGTGGCTAACCCAATGCAAGATTTATTAGAAAGAGAAACCAGCTTTGTGGCTAGCACTTAGCATATGGGACCGGAGAGTGTTGATACCCCTCACAGTTATTCCCAGAGAATATCATCCAACTGTTTGAAATATAACCATTTGAACGAAAACTTGCTTTTCCCATTAGTCAACGATTTTGTTTAACAAAGTGAACCTCCCACTAGAAGCCTACGCAATGATTATATTTAGGCAAACTTTAGCATATGACCTCTTTGGACAAATATGAAAAGATAATACACGATTTAATAACCTTGAAAATGGCATTTAATACTTTTTAATAATTTAAAAAGGCCTTAATTTTCTCAAAATTGATTTATCAACTTTTAATACTTGGAGTGCCACTCCATAACACCAGTAAAGCCGCTCAGCCTATGGGCCTTGGCCAAAATGTACCCCCTGGTTGCTTTACATGTCAGTCAGATGGCCTTTGGACGTTTCAAAATTGCTGACAAAAAGACCAGTAAAGAACGTTTCCCGGAAATCCTGTAGAACGCAACCAATCATAGGACTGCTGAAGTGTGTCGTCTGTAAGAGGTTGTGTGAGACCAGCTAGAAAAATATTCTGAATCCGGATCACATCGACAGCCTTCAGTAAGAAAGTCACCTAGCCTTTACGATCAGACCGTTCAACGATGTTTCGCGGTGGCGGGCCCAAGGGTGATGCATACCGAATGTGTGTTCATGACTGATTCAGCACAGCCGCTTGGCTAAACGCGCAGGGGGAACGTGCGTCTGTTGAGTGTGTTTGATTACGGAGGGAAGGAGATCAGAGGCGAAAACACATTGGTATAAACTGCATCACAGTCCTCGCAGCCGTTCATATAGAGAGTCATATAAGGGTCAGTGTGCTCTATAAAGAAGCATTACAGGCAGAGCTAATAGAGAGGGGATGGAATATGCACAATGTGTGTGTGTAATAAATATTTAATGGAGGAGTAGTGTGATGCCCAGTTACAGCCCAAGGCTCTGCTACACGCTACTTACAGTGAGCACAACCCTTTCATCATCCACGTACACGTACACACACATGCGCACACGCACACACACACACACACACAGCTCCTCCAGCTGCAGTCTGACCTGAAAACCTGTCTGCATGCAGCTCTGGCTGTCTTTCTGAATTAAGAGCATTCTCACTCTCGATTGAGCACACAATATTCTCCGGCTGGCTCTCTTACTCTCATCTTCTTCGTGTGTGTTAGGCACTTCCCCCCTCCCCCAACCTTCTCCCACCATCACCTCCTGGCCTTTCTTCTCCTGCTCCTCTAATTCCCTCCCGCTCTAGCTCTCCCTCTCTCTCCCTATTTCTGATGTCTTGTTTCCTGAGCTCAGCTCTCTCTGAATCAGCAGAGGTTCTCAAGCAGGTCAGCACAGTGAGGCATTACAATTACTGCCTACATCAGCCTCCAAAAACACACACACCGATTTATTACTGTACTCGTTCAATGGCTAAGAAAGCATGATGCTAATGCTGTGGAATCAGCCGAATTAAATTAGCTCCAGTTTCTTTCATCGCTCTCCAAAAACTGTGCCGTTCCGCCGGCCGGGTGTAATTAGCATGTTGTGGGAGCGGAGGCATCAGGAAGGCGCTGTGGCATCTGGCCGTTGCCTCTGCTTGAATCATGTCGCTGTCAGTCTAGACCTGCTTT
This sequence comes from Triplophysa dalaica, assembly GCF_015846415.1. Lineage (NCBI taxonomy): Eukaryota > Metazoa > Chordata > Actinopteri > Cypriniformes > Nemacheilidae > Triplophysa > Triplophysa dalaica. The sequence goes on from NC_079553.1 coordinate 12,336,022, forward strand.
AAAGAAAGTGATCAACTGCACAGGCTGGTGGCAGTGCTGCTGGGAAGAAAAAGAGAGCGAGCGAGAGAGAGCAAGGAGTAAGAGTGCTGGAGGAGCATCTTTCTGTCGATTACTGCGCTTATTACTGCGAGAAACTTGACTGCTTATGAGTTGTGTATCCTAGAAGAAAGGTTCACTCTTTTCTTCTCCAGTTTGTTTCTGTCTCCTGTTGAGGTTTATAGTTTAGCAGTGCATGTGAAGATTCTGCGCTTCTTTTTTGTCTCTGTGCAGAATAACGTAGAACACAGCATACTTCTATATACGTGAAACACGGCAAACACTCAACAGAATGATTGAGACTCGTACAAACATGCTGGGTGCAAAATAATGCTTGACCAAATTTTAAATAAATAGTTGCAAAAAATTACTTTGCTGACGTAAAGTATTCAAAATGTTTTACTTTAATGAAAAAATACTGTACAAATTTGATTAAGTAATCTATTGGCATAGTTCACTCAAAAATGGGATTAATTTTATTTACTCAACCGTCATTTCAAACCTGTATAACTTCCTGTTTAACCTGTATGAAAATAAAACTTGACTACTTCTGCAAAACAAAGGAAATTATTCTAAAGAACGTTGGCCTCCATTGACTTTCAAGAGATTTCAGGTTTGGAATTAGGGTGCATAAATGATGCTATTTTTGGGAGAAATATCCTCAAAATGCCCCCCAAAAAGTTAATTTTGGACACTGCCCACACCTGCAAGCCCACACATTTGACTGCTCACATTAAATATGTTACACAATATACATATATATATATATATATATACATATGTTACACAAATAACGAGAAGAACCAGAAAGTTAAAGAAAGTTAGTAGGATTCATTTATAGAAAAAGCCTTAAAAAAAGTCTTTAAGGGATACTCCACACTCAAAAATGAAACTTTTGTCATTGATTTCTCAACCTCAAGTAGTTCCAAACCTGTATTAAATCTCTTTGTTCTGTTGAACACGCACACACAAAAAATATTTTCAAAAGAATGTTAGTAACTGAGATTTCTGGGGTAGTCAAAAAAATGGTATTCAAAGGTGCACCACAACTGTTTGTTTTCCTTAATTCTTTAAAATATCTTCTGTTGTGTTCAAAAGAACAAAATACATAAAATATTTATTGTAGTAGTCAATTATATAGTCATAGTCATAGTCTACTATGGTAGTCAATGGTGCCCCAGAAGTCTCAGTTGCTAGCATATTTACAAATATCTTTGTGTACAACAAACGAAGAAATGTATAGAGGTTTGAAACAACCTGAGGATTAGTAATTCATGACAGAATTTTCATTTTTGGATAACTATCCATCTAAACCCTGCGCTAATTTGTGTTGGTCATTATGGAAATGAGATATTGCTGCGGATTTAAAGTGCACCTTATGAGTCAATTTCCACCCCCATCTTAACTTTTCTATTAAATCTAAAAGTCAAAGGCATGCAGACATTGTTTTAGGTAATGCATTATGGCTCATTTATGGTGTGCAAAACCCACTTTCTCAAACAAATACATGTATATAATCAAGTCCCACCCTACACCTGTTTTCTCAGAAAAACAGCTGACACAGCTTCGTGTTGACCAATATCTCAAACCTAAAACACTTTCGCCATATGATTTCTGGGCTGTCATGAAACAAGCACATTAGACCTGCCCTCCTGCCCTGCAGCGATGATTCCCTACTGGAGCAGGTGCTTTCAGGCTGTCCCATCACCACCGTCATACCATGCCGAGTTTGCCTCTCCACACAAGACCGATCTCTTCCCCAGTTGATGAACAGTTACAGATCATCACAAGCTCTCATTTCTAAAATACGAATTTGAGCAGACCATGAAAGTTCAAGCAAAACAGATGAACTTAAGATAGAGCAACTTCAACCAGCTGAGAATATAAATGTGTCCACCGGCGAAAAAAGTGATGAGACAAAAAACTCAAATGCTGCATAAGCAAAAAAAGCCGAAAGCTAAAATTGGGCCCCATTCACTGGAGGGCACAACTTTATGCCAATTCTTGGCAGATGACCAGCCACACAACATCTACCAGACTTTACTTTCCTCTCACAATACTTTTTTCGATGCTGCAGATGAGCTAGGCAAGCTGTGCCTTCGCTCTAAATTGTCTTCTTAATGGTTGATGTTCCCCTGCTAATAAAGGAATAATGAGGGAGTCTGTGTGGTGCCCTGTCCCCGGCGGAAGTGAACGCTCACAGTAAACACAGTCTGTTCAGACTGGAGCTGATCAGTTTCATGTCTGTCTCCATGCAGATGGATTCCAATCTTACGATGCAGGCCAGCGTGGTTAATTGCTACTGAGACAACCCGAGGTGCGGTTACGTGAGTCTTTCTGCTGCAGGTGAGTAAGTGAGAGAGGGCGAGCGCGCTGACTGACAAGCGAGCGTACAGAGCGCCCTTGACTCGCGGTTGCCGAATAATGCCTACAAGGGTTGGGGGGTGTTCGTTATCAGACCGATCCCCCCGCCCCTGTGCGCACTTATCCGCGTACACGCACGATATGCGCGCTTACACAGACTCTGCGAGGACAGTGTAGTAGTCTTACCCCTTCCCGAAGGCACCTCATTAACACGGTGTAGGCGGCAGCAGGAACGACCCACAATCCTCCTGGGCGCTCTTTCTTCTCTTCCTGCAGGGGAAAGAAAGTACTTGTGAGTGCGTGTGTGCCTGAGTTACAGAGAGAAAACTATTACAGTGACTCATTGGGGGAACAATTAAAAGCAGCAAAATGCAGCAACCGTCATAATGAGGCTAAATAAATAAAGTCCTGCATGGGTAAATAAGAGGACTCGGTGGTTCAGGTAGGTACAGTCGTGAAGAAAGATTGTGTCAATTAAAGGGGGAAGCGACGAACGCCGTGAAACAAGATTCTCGTCTCATTTAACCTCTGTTGGTTGTGTTCAGAACAGTGCTGAGGTTCATTGTGAACATCAACAGCAACTTGAGGCCCTAAAACTGGTGAAGGCCTGATTTTACACTGCCCAAATGTAACTGCATTACACAAATATAACCTGTATTTAAAAGAAAAAATATGAATGAGATTTTAAATATTGATAGGATTCTCGTTGTAAACGGACAGTTCACCAAAATTCTAGATTGTGTCATCTTCTGCTCACTCTAGAGTTGTTCCAAATCAGTATAAATTTCTGTGAGCTGATGCACGGAGAGAAAGATATTTGGAAGAATGTTTGTAACCAAACAGTTCTTGGCCACCATTGACTACCATAGTGGGAAAAATGACAATGGTAGTCAAAAGTGTCCAAGAACTGTTGCTTTCCTACATTCTTCAAAATATCTTATTTGGTGTACAGCAGAAAAAAAAAATTCTAAAGACTTGGAACAACTCAAGGGTGAGTAAATGATGACAGAATCTTCATATTTGGGTGAACTGTTCCTTTAAGTATTAGACATAAAAATACATGTTAAAAAGTGTGAAAAGCACTACAGTTTAAGATAGTTGACACAAACTAGAGTTAACTTAACTGTATGTTTACAGATACGATTCAAATAACGCTAAAGAAAAGAAAACTCTCGAAAGACGTACATTTATTTTTCCATCAGCGACAAACATTTGTAAAGAATGTATTAAGTATGAACCTGTATTAAAACCAATGATATTCGTGAAATTGGTTCATGGGAAGGGGATTGAATAAAATAAGGTACCATTTTTATTAAAAAAATATACATTTTATATGTTGTCTTAATTTATTTATTTGTATGGACAGTTGCACCACCTACCCATAAATCCTTTTTGAATACATGGTTATATTTTCATTTTTATATGGGTAAATAGCTTTCCTGTAGCTCAGTGGTTAGAGCAATGTGTTCGCAAACGCCAAGTTCATGTGTTCGATCACAGGGATTGCACATACTCAGATACAAATGTATAATAGAATGCACTGTACTGTAAATTGTTTTGGATAAAAGCATCTGCCAAATTTATAAATGTAAATGTAGAAATGTTGCTTCTGTTACATTACACATAACACTAGCCAATTAAATACACCAAGAACATTAATCTTATAATATACACATGTGTATAATCATAAAATGACACATTTTTCACTCAAATTTATCCACAATCACATCATATCAAACCTTAATATCAGTCAATGACAAATCAATTTTTAATTTGTACATTTCGACCGTGTAATTTGTAAGCAGCTGAATGAAACCCATGAGTGAGCATTAAGCTTTACCAGAGAACTTCTCAATATTTTTCCAAGCCTATGTATACACAAAATGTATTTTTATGGGATAGCAGCAGGGAAAAGGGAAAACTCCACCTCCAGTGGCTGCAGCGCTACTTTTGAAGGCAAGATTTAACCAATTTATTTATGTCTTTCTGCTCTTTAAATCTTAAAGGGATAGTTCCTATTTGGAAAAAAATGCTAGCAACTGACATTACTGGGAAATCATTGACTACCGTAGTAGGAAAAACTATTGGATCATATTTTTTTTGTTCCATTAAACACAAAATTTGATATTTTAAGACAGTTCTAGGAGACCTTATTGTATTTTTTCCTACCATGGTAGTCAATAAGCGCGTTTAATTGCACAGTCTTCATGCTTCATAAGCTGATATATGTAAGGTCATGTAAACGCATAAAACGGTTTTCTTTAATTGGGGAAAGGTCATAAACGGCCTTAAAGCGGGCGTAACACACAAGGGTTTCTGCCAGTCTCGTATTAATTTTGAGTACCTATAGAGTAGTATTGCATACTTCATATCTTCAAAGAGTATGTAGTTTGATCACATTTATAAAAGATAGATACAATTTTACGATTGTTTCCGAAAACATAGCACAGAAATACAACGTAATAAGCCACACTCGTTTGTTGACAAGTTGACCATGTTAAGCATGAGAAGACAGCACCTTTAACATTGTAAGAAGTCAGAATGCATGAAACACGGTTGCCGAACCGATCGGCAGAGGTAGTTTTTAGATAATTATTACGATTTTGCACTGCATGTAAACTCCTTTACCGGTTTTCTCTCAGTTTTTTTCATGTTCAGTAAAAGTCCCAAACGGATGTATTAATAAAATAATGTATAAAAGTCTGTTCACGAATCATGCAATTAATGTAGAAACGTCAAAATGAAGAACTATTGTTGTGTATGCAGGTACTGCGGACATGAGAAGAGTTATAAAAATACAGCGACTGAGCGTTTTCCCGCTGCATTTTTAATTACTAATACAATCGACGATGACGTCACTGTACACAAGAAACCCGGCAAGTGTCAAACTTCCGTGTGAACACAGTTTTCTGCACAGCCGGTTTATTACGTAAACTTGTGAAAACAGGTTTCTTTTAAGCAGATTTTTGATAGATTTTCTGAAGTATTAAAATGATATATGCAAATTAAAAGAACCCAAATACATTCTATTCAGGAACAAACTAAAGAAAATCAATAGAGTTAGTGGCTTAGCTATTATCCCACCCATTCATTATGCTCCTCCTATGCTCTCTATAAAGATCACATCTACAGTTTTCCAATGAAACTCTTATTGACATTCATACTGTCAACACACCTACTACTTACATCACCAGAATTGGGGGTAGAGAAAAGACATTAGTTAAGACCAATCAAGGCCAGAGCGTCCCCCTGCTCTCACAGCTAATATGATCAATAAAAGCTGGGTATGTTGTTGTGCTCCATAGCCCGGACAAACACAGCGGAAAGAGACACACACATACACAAGTACACAAGCCAATAAAGCATGTTATCGGTGATACACGGCTCCCTCCCTTATGTCGATAAAGCCATCAGATTAGGGCGACCTCAAGATGTCTAGAACACAGGACTGGTTTGTAGATAAACATCGTAATTGTGAACAGCCTCTAAAACAGTATTTGTCCTGAGAAAACTGGTCTTATCACGTTGTTTGTGTGATGAGGTAACATGACGCTTTATGGACTCGTGAGGCTGCGCTTCATTACACCTTTAGACCTCATTCACAGGAAGCTGTAAATGTGTGATGTTGAAAATCCCTGAACACACACTTTTATCAAAGCCATGTGTTATAGCTGACAAATACAGTGTAAGCGGGACTGACTGCAGGTGTTGTGCTGCCTGAGAATTATGAGTAAATGCACATTTCTAAAAAACAACACTGCTGTAAAATTTCAGTCATCTTTCCACTGCTAAATCGCTGTCAGGGGTTACGCATGACAGGCCTAAACGGCATCTGTTATGAGGTGGTCCCCATGTCGGGTTAATGAGGCCTGAGTGGTTGTGTGTAACACTCCTCATGAGGGAGGTTTATAAATGTCATGGAATACTCGTGAGGACAAATATTGCCTGCGAGACACGTATGCGAAGCAAATTGGCTTGTCTGCTATCAAGGGTCAAAGATTTTGGGCCGATGAACACGGAGATCCCAGGACTATATTGAAGCTTTCCTGTAGCTCAGTGGTAAGAGGACTGCATTAACAACGCAAGGTAGTGGGTTCGATCCCAGGGGATTGCAAATACCTAAGTAAAATGTATAAGATAAAGCAATGTAAGTCGCTTTGGATAAAAGCGTCTGCCAAATGCCTAAATGTAAATGTAAATATTGTAATGCAGTGGCTAATCCCTCTAGCAGCCATCGAGAAAGTTCAGCATTTATCTATATATTAGCTTTGTTATGAACTCTTTTGCAACAATTATCGGAATTTGCAGTCATTTGAGACGATGCTCCCTTGACATTGACATAAATTTATGGCAATTAATGTTTTCACTGTTATACATTGGGGGGCGCCATAACACATCTTCAGGAAGGGTGCAGCACACATGGATCCAAAAAAGATCTTCATTATGGTTTTCGTTCTGAATCAGTTCTGACAAAAAACAAATTTCTAAGCTTTTGCTCAAACCATATATAAAGAACAAATGAAGATGTATCTACTGTACCTACATCAACAGTGTTTTGCTAAATAGCAAGTGAATAATCATGACAGAAAGAGAGTTCTGTACTGGATTTAAACTGTGAGCAGTGTGCAGCTGAAGTGGATCGACCAGAAGAAATTATTCATAATTTATCGGCTTTAATATATCAGCCTGATTTTACCAATAGATCAATAGATTTTGGACCGAAAAGGCATCTGCTTTGTAGAGCTACACACGAGTCACGACTCACGAGCATAGACTAATAGGTTAGGAGAAACAGGCACTTGGATATTAAAGACAGCAATATTAAATACAGAAAAAATAACAGGTAAACACCAGATTGTTGTTCCTATTCAAGGTGTATATGTTATTGTTTCTACAGTAGAACAGGAAATAAATTCTTTACGTGAAAGCGCTTGGTCATTCATTCTTGTGTTAAAAAGTTCAAACAGGCAACACAATCCCTGCACCTCCTGATGATATAAACACGTCTTAGGAACCGAATCACAAGATTTAGATATCTCCTTTCAATGCTAATCCAACGCAATTTTGGTTACAAATGTTTTCATTTTAAATGTTTTAATTATTTTGGCCTCTTATTTATTAATTTCTCGATAGACATGATAGACAGACAGATATATAAAACAGTACATCCATAAAAAGTTTGTGTGTTCAACACATTAAGTGGTTACTTTGTCAGATTTGTATCCCATTATATACTTTACCCATAAATGTAAAGATGTGTTTTGTTAAAAGAAGCTATTTTCTACAAAAATCTCCAAATTTGATTAAATGATCATTAATAATTGTTCATAATTCATTAAATAACACTGGCTAGAAAGTAACAAGTAACTAGTACTGTTTTTCAGAAAAGAGTAATTTTTACTTTAACTCAATTACTTTTTTAACAACAGTACTTTTACTTGTAATCGAGTACAAATTCAAATGTAACTGTACTTAAGAACAAATTTCCAGTGCTCTTTCCAACACTGCTTAACCATGTATTTCACCATTTGATACAATTGACTTATTTTATGCATACTGCATAAATGTTGGTGCATTTTAATTATTTAAAGTACTTACACTTAATGTCTCATTACACTGATGAAGTTATACCCTATACAGTATTTAACCAAGCCCTTACCCAGAAACCTTAAACTTAAAACCATTCCTCAAAATCGTTAGAAGTAAATGTGGAAAATGTTCAGAACAACATATACTTGCACATTAAATCTAGTCTTGCAGGTGTTCATTGTTAAATTTTATTTGTGATATCTTTCAGAAGATGATTTCAATTTCAGCTTTGTTTTACCTGTGTAGCGATGAGATACAGCAGCTCCCCTAGTGGTGGAATCAAGCACTGCTTCAGTTTGCTGCTCCTGAAGTTCTCTCGGAGCAGCTCTGTGAACATGGCCACTGCCTGAGAAACACATACATTATACATTTTTTAGTTCATAAACTATATCCAGTATGCAGTTAAAACGTGTTGCAAAGGCTTGTTGAGCACAATACTATTTTATGTGAAGTCAAGCAGACAAAGAATACTTTTGAGTTAAAAAAGAAATTCTGCGCTCTTCCTGACGCATGAAGACAGATTGCCTGACGCAACACTATGAGGTTCCCTGTTTCTGTGTTTTACATTTCAAAATATTGCACCCGAGGACGTACATTTTAAAAATCACCAACTCCCCTCACGCTCCAAAATAAACTCTTCGGACAAGATTCACAAGAATAGCATATTCTGATTCAAAACGGCGAGTTTCGCCGAATAGTTATTAGTTTGCAGGTACGTGCATATTTGTTTTAAATAAATAAAAAAACATGTGTAATAAACATTACGATATTCCATTAAAAATAAGATTTGTCTGTTTTGATTTCATGGTGACTTTTCACCCTTCCTTTACATCTCAAGCAGCGCAAAAAATGTAAAATCAAAATTTCTCAGAGTAAGTGAGACGCAGATATGAATGATGAATTTGTCACCAAAATGAAGGCACAATCTGTATTCTGAAGATGTATTTGTGTTCATTTAAAGGGTTCATGTGGAACGCCTTAAACAAATAACATAGTTTGTTTTGGATGTAATGTAATGTGTATACACAATTTAAGGTTCAAACCTTACTTGCGTACACATTTGGGCGGTCTTAGTCAAATCATACTGATGTAGATTTGTGGGGGTGTGGTTACACAAGGCTTTTTCAGGCAGGTCTGGGTGAGTATTCGTGTTTTGTTCCGGCACTTTATATTTGCAATTATAAGTGTCTTATACATGCATGGGCAACGTATAACATACCAAAGACACAGAAAAACACGTATTCGAACCATTTGAGCCCTTTAAAAAAAACAGTAAGTGGTGTATTTTCTTTAGTACTAAACATTTAAAATGTTCTGTTGAAATCATGCTTTTTTGGAGCACAAGAAAAACGATCGAGATATATCTTTGTCAAAATTGGAAAGATATCAAGATACAGCATCAGAGTTTATATCGCCCTGCCCTCGTCCAACACAGTGGATTAAAAACAAACTGCACTCAGACCTCCAACCGCTCTTAAAACATTCAAGACATCCATAAGAAGATTCCGAAAAGTTTTATTGAACTTCATGGCAAGGACACATGCATTCACAGAGCTCTGGTCTTTCCATTAGCATTTTATCATCTTCTCTGAGTGCTCAGATGACTCTGTATATGTGCTTCTCTCTGAGTGCTCAGATGACTCTGTATATGTGCTTCTCTCTGCAGTCGTTCTCTCAGTAGGGTGCTATGCAAATCAACCCTCTGTTGCACTGTGGCCCCGTGACTGTTAAAGTCTCATAAGTGATGACTTTGCAGGAAACAGATGTTGGCGGCTATGTTTGATGACTCTTGGCAGAGAGAGACACGCAGGGATCATTCCCGTTACACAGGAAGAAACAAACAAGGAGAAGCTGTTTTATTCAGCTGTGCACATGCAAAGTAATTCCTCCTCTAAAATGTATCATTACCATCAACACACACAAACACGCGCGTACATTATCCAGCTTCACAAAACATCATTATGACACACACTGATAGGCTGCAGTTGTGTATTTTAAGCTATAGTGTATTTTGGTGGGTTTAAGCTGTACAGAGATGCAACTGCAGGATTCACACATGCTCCATCCGCTGATCTGAAATCAGGTCTGGGTTCGAGCTGATAATCAGGGAAACCAAGACTGGAGACGCTGAGACTGACCGTGGTAGGCTCATTTAAATGTGTATATTAACCCTCATTATAAATGCACCACGCATCCGTTTTGTGTACATAAAGAGGATCATATCCTTAATACAAATGAAGGTAATCTAAACCGTGTTTTGGTTTCAATATTTAATCTCCTCCTTCTAATCGTGATTTCCACTTTAATAGGATCTTATGTTTAAAGAACAGCTGTCTCTGTTTATATATCTGCAGTTCATAAGCTCTGATCATCTATACCGAACATGCATGTGTGTGTCACGACGTCAGGTCTTGCATAGTAATTAATACACTTCATTAAGATGGTTCATTATTGACCCTTCGCAAGCAGTTTGATGAGCATTGAAGCAGTATTGACCGTTTAACCATGAAAGAAAAATATGCTATACATTAAAATTGTCCAAAACTGGACAAGTGTTAAATCTTTTGATTGTTGAGGCCACATTTGTCATGGCTTTACTCCTCAAAACAAAGCGCGTCACTGGCAGTCTTGCTCAAGATCAAGTGTGTTGTTTTAAATGTAGACGCTCGACAATTGTTACTTTTCTGTCTTCCCGATGTGTCTACACCGCAGCAAAATGAAGCTCAGCAAAGGAAAGCTAGAACAAGAGCTACTGCAAGGGAATTTCGGTGCTAGGAATCAATTTATCCTTTACATAAACTTATCTCATGGATGCTTAGCATCGGCAGCCTCCCATGCCCTTTGGAAAGGATGAGCGCGACCCTTGGTTTCCCTGCCTTCTTTTAAACGTGACGTAAAAATACGAATATGAAAGATGCATAAATAATAAATAATGTTTGTATTTTGCGTAGGAATGGTACATCTGATTAATATCAGTTTAGCTGAAAGACAATTTTTGCATCCTTATTAATCCTGGCTGGTTGAAAGCAAACGAATTGCGCTTCCCGACACGTTATCTTTGCATTCCCAGGACATCTGTGCAATCTGAAAGGGAGTTTTTAAACTAGCCAAGCTTTGGATTTAGGTAGGCCTGCTATTTTTATCAGATGAAAAAAACTATCTGACGGAAATAAATTTTGCCGTTTCTTCTGCATTTTCTTTTTGTCATAATTTGTTCATTATTTAAATTACTTTTTGCCTGTTAATATTATGCTTTGGATTTAAATTATTTGAGTTTTTCTCCATTGTCCGTTTAGGATAAGAATGTTGTTTGATCTTTGTTATATTACATATAACTTAAAAAGCTATTGAGAACTGATAAAAAAAATCAACTACTGATCAATAATAAACTACATAATAAACCACTGCATAGTGCGTAAAGTTAAATTAGAACATTTTATCAGGCAGCATTTTCTCCTCAACAAACTGTCAAAATGTGACAAAAGAACAAATCAAGAAACTCACATTAGAAGTTTCTCTAGGAGCACATCCAGAAAAAGCAACCAGCTACTTTATATTTAGATCCCCGATAATAATATTGGCAGGCAGGCCCAAAGGACAGAAATGGGGAGTTACTGGAGGGGGGGGGACGTGCTCAGATCAGGATCAATATTATTCACAGTCGATGAGACAAACACTGTGTCTCCGACGTCCAGCGGACAAGCGAGGGAGAAATACAGTGCCCTTGATACTCTTTCACTGGTTTCCAATCACACCGATACTCTTGTGTGCCACTTAAAATTCAACTCTGAAATATTCACTCCCTCCGGCACAGATGGCGATCCCTTTATGCGCTGACAGAATCTGGATTTTTAATGCATTTCTCTATGAAATATGTATATGGAAGAAGTAACTTTAAAATGACTAAAATAAATAAAGAAGTAAAAATGAAACTGGTTCATCCAAACAGTGGCTCCTTTGGACGGCTCTGCTGTAATTCTTAGTAGAGTGTAAATGGGATTGGTCAGGGGAGATGCTGTGGCGCACTTGTGAGAGAAACTGTGAATTTAGACTAGGGGCACAGGGGATTGCTGGTGCCAAGGACAATGATTAATTTACCACTTCATTAGACTTAGTGTTCAAGTGTTCATGGAGAACACAGACATAGAGGGTCTCAGAGTGGATTATAGAACTGAAAGAACGACGGGGAGATTGACCCAGTGTTTCAGGAAGACAGAGAGAGAAGAACAAAACTTTTCTGCTCTACCTGTAATTCTGTAATTTCCTGCCTTCTGCATCAGGCCCCTGTGCGACATTTCTATTTATAGAAGCTTTTATCATTGCCATGACGACGAATTAGCCCAAGTTTCTTATAGATGTTGGATACAGCCTGTGGGTAAAACTTAGCTATAGGGATACTCTTACTGCGACGGTTACAGCTCCTATAGAATCTTCCTTCTTTTAAACCTGAACTATACATTCATTATTTACTTTACAGAAGTCATTCTTAAAGGGGCAGTTCACCCAAATATAAATATGTTGTCATCATTTAGGTCTACTCACTCGAGTTGTTACAAATCTTAATTAAAGTCTTTGTTGTGATGAACACAGAGAAAGATATTTGGAAAAAATGACAAAAATAAAGACAGAGGTAGTCAAAAGTGCTCCAGAACACTTTTCTTTCCTGCATTCTCCTAATTATCTTCTTTGGTCTTCAACAGAACAAAGAAATTTATAAAGCCATTTTTTCTTCTATGGTAGTCCATGGTGGCCAAGAACTATTTGATTACAAGTATTTTTCCAATATTTATCAGTACAAAGAAATTTACCGAAACCCTCAGTGCACATGAGTAAGAGGGTCTGGCTATGACCTAGCGCCGGATCGCGTCTCTCTGTGTCTTCTGTGCCGTGAGATCGGTATACAGAAGCAGCTCCTTCCGCACGCACCCACAGATGGCTCGCAAATGAATGTGTACACTGTCTCCAAACATGTGTCACTTATTGAATGCTTGAGCATATAAATATGAATAAACAGTTTGTCTCTAAATGCACGTAGTTCGCTATTTAGACTGAACTTTGCGCTGCATGATAAAAACATTTTGATTAAGTAATATAACCAAAATCAATGCATATAGCAAGTACGTGCGTGTCATCAGGAGGACAGCGAAAGAGTTCGCAGGAAAAAAGCTGTAAGATGCTTTATTGCATTCCTCCTTTATATGCGGTAAATAAAGTAACTTTATTGGTAGTTCATTGGTAAAGAACGTGCTGTATTCCCATTTTAAAAAAATTATTCATTATTATCGAGTAGTTTTGAAGCGAGATCTGAAGTGTCACAGCATTATTCCGTGATGTTTAAGGAAAATGTCCATTAAAGGCCACATTCCCCGCGATCCCATTTTCTAACCTTTAGTTAGTGTGTAATGTTGCTGTCAGAGTATTAATAATACCTGCAAAATGATAAAGCTCAAAATTCAGTGTCAACCGTGATATTGTCTTTAACAGAATTCTCTTTTCAAGGACTACAGAGAACGGTTGGAATCGGACTACAGCCCTCTACTTCCCGGGTACATGATGTCAAATAACCATGACTTAAACATCGGCTGTGAAAGCTGTTCTGTGTAATTCTACCTCTAAAACACTTCTATGAAACTTCCTTTGAAGTCCTGCTTACAAATGTCTCCTGGTCAAGCTGCTTGTTTTATTATCCAACTCTGGTCCAATACAAAAAGGCAAAACTAATGCTTCTGTTATTAATGTTAATTAATATAACCGGTCTGACGCCATTCGGTCCGGTATCATTTCCCTCCCCATAGTAGGAAAATAATTTGTGATCTCTAACACAGATTGACATTTGCACATGAACTAGCAGACCTCCGTTACACTTTGATCGGTCCGCATGTTTTTAACTGATAAAGTGAAGTTGACGCCATTGTTACTGTTATCGCTAAAAGCCAAAGTTTATGAATACACGTGCACAGAGAGGGGCACCAACCAATCACAACAGCCTGAGAAGCGGAAGCTCGCTGATATGGTATGGGTGGGACATCTTCAAACACTCTAAGCTGGGAACCAATCACCACAGACCTAGTCAGCTTTACCAATCAGAGCGTTTCTGAAGGAGGGACTTTATATAGACCAGAAGAAATCCAGTCGTTTTGTGAGAGGGGGGACAGCGGTGAACAATAGACTCGAAATATGTGAAATATAAAGCGTTTTTTTTTTACAAACATGAACAACCATTGTTTAACAATGTATATTTTATTATATAGGGTATATCTGAAACTAGTTATTCTACTCTGAAATGTGCGTTCGGTGCCGGAATGTCTGTTTTTGTTTTGGTCCGTGTGACTCGCCCACTGACAATTTACCCACTAGTTTATTTCGGCAGCTCTGTTGCCAGTTGGCGACAATCACAGCATACTCCAGCAATGATCTGGGTCAGAGATAGCAGATTCCACCCTTTCCGGTACTATCATGTTGAAAAATTTGAAAGAATTACTATATCTTAAAACTTATGCAAGATGTCCCGTAACAGCGACCTCCGGAGGACACAACCTCTGAAACGAGCTGCCGATTTAGTCATATGTGCATACAAAAAACAACTGCAAATGTATAAATGATCATATAAACTTACAATGTAAGAGTTGATGCTTTCCATTACACTCCTCTAAGTGTCTGGCAACTCCTGTGAGCATCAAGTCTGAGGAGGAGGGGTGGGGAAAAACCCTCACCAAGATTTTGAATTTGGACTGCGATACCAAGCTCAACCGATATGTGTCAATGTTACATACAGCTCCTTTAAGGCCCATTAATGCCAAGTGTGAAAAATAAAACTGTGAAGTTTAAAAAAGATGCAATCTGTACCTTTAGTGGTAAAAAATAACCAATAATCGTTTGTTGTAAAAGTACATACACTGTCTCCTGTCCTTACCTCGCTTCGATTCACAACTGTAAGGTCATAATAATAATAATAAATAATATTTTATATATCATTTTATTGTTTGGGTTAGTTTTGGCGGGGAATATCTATTATTTTTGAACACATGTAAAGATAAGTTAAGTAACCTGCAGTTTTATATTTCAAACAGAGATGGCGACCGTGAGGCAAAAGTTAATGATGCATATATAAATTCACAATAGCCTCACCACAAAACACCAAAAAATAACCAAGAAACTATATCGTCAAGGTTTTTTTTCCAAGTGATGAACACTCCAATATTGCCAGGCATGAAAATCCATTCAAATGTAAAGGGCTCACACATAAAATGTCAAAGTGCAGTTGAATAAACAAAACATTATCATCTGAATGAACTACATTTATAGGTAAAAAAAAATTGTGCAACAGCGTATGCGTTTAGAATGACAAGAGTGGTGAGTAAATAATGAAAGAATGTGTATTTCTCTTTGAATGAAGCCTTTAACACACAAGTCAAACCTGTCAATAGAACTCAGCAGAAATATTTACACTCCTTTTCAATAAAAATTCTCAAAATTTACAAAAACCAGGGTCAAGGCCCTTTAGTGTACTGAGGAACTGTAAGAACGCAGCTCTTCTCTTCTCTCTCCACTGAAAGAGAAGCAGAGAGAGAAATCGCCATGACAGGATCGGCAGCTCAGACACAGAACCCCTGTAGTGTGCTGGGGAGAGACGGTCACCATGAGCACTTCTTCAATACCGACCCACTGAGACCAGAACAGCGAGAAACTATGGAGGATTTCCCTGAGAAGCTACACAGTTTGAGCCTGTATTGTGGCAAAAAAAAAAAAAAAAAAAAAAAAAAAAAAAAAAAAAAAAAAAAAAATCGCACGCAACCAATAATTCAGCCGAGCTGGGTTACGGCGAACGGCCATTTTGTGCTGCTGCCCGCACGTAGCCTGGGTAGAGCTGTGAAATTCTCCATTAACAAAGAAGTGAGGAAGTTGGTGGGGAAGTAACAGAACATAAAACTAACCTGTTTAAAACCTAGGATTGGGGTGCTAGAATTTGAACGGCCAAACACAGAGAGCTATTTTTGCTTAATTACTTGCAGAAAAAGACAAAAGCACACTTGGCTTGTAAAAAAAACTAGATTTCCTGTTTTTTGAACGGTAGCTGGGAAAACATTTTTGTTTGGCATTTTCTCCTCCGAGAAAGAGGTGAGAACAAGCAAGCTATGGCAATGCTACAGTGACACCTGCTGGTCTTCCTTACAATTCCAACTACATTTTACAAAATGATTTTAAGCATGGCCATCTTGAATGGTTACACAACATCCTATATACACTCACCTCTGTGATAGGAACGTCCTCTTTGAGCTCGGTACAATGGGAGGCCAACAAGCCAATGGCTCTCATCACTTTGCTTTTTCTATAAATAAAAGATGAATAAACAAACTAAATCAACAGAGGAATCACCTTGCAGCTGTGCATTTTAAGAAATATCGTCTGCTTTATCTGTAATTATCTGTACATTTACTGTATTAGTATCAACATCTGTTTATTCTATCATCAGCACAAGATACAGATATCTTAATAGTCTTAAGGTAGAGTTCACCCAAAAATGTAAATTCTGTATTCATGCAAAATGAAGGAATGATGGTCTTACTATTCATTTCAGAAAAAAACTGTCATGATAGTAACCGCAAACTAAAGCTTCAAAATTTGTGTTTCATGGAAGAACATTCACAAAGCTTTGGAACAACATGAGTGTAAATAATAAAGTTTTTGATGATTTCAAGGTGAACTGTCCCTTTAAATAAACAGTGTACATAAGTCTGGTATTCAATGCCATTAAACACTAAAGGTGTCCTATCCGTTGCTTGGTGACTGTAGTGTAGAGACAGAGTCTGTAAGCCTGTGAGGGGCCAGTGAGACACATGCCTGTCATTCCTTCCATTCAAAGCCAGAGAGGACAAGACAGGCCATGCATTTCTCAGAGACCGGTACCAGTAATTACATCTGATAATACTGCATGTCTGTTTATTTTAAAGACAAATTATGACTTTTGGGAGACAACTGTTCCTAAATAATGTGTGAAAATAAATACCAATGAAACTGTAGATTACACAAAATTCGATGCTGATTTAAAAAGGTAACACCTACACATCCCAGTTAGGAGCGAGTCGCATCTGTTGAACCAGCACAGGAAACTGCATCAGAAAAAGAGAAAAACAATAATAAGGTGAGCAGAATTACACAAGAATGATTATTATAGCATGTTCGGTGTAAAAAAGATTTCTGAACATATTATAGGTCATTAATCATAATAATAACGCCTGCAATGTCACGTTTTCGGGAAACTCCATGTGCTTATGTCATAAATATTTAACAGTGGGTAAGATATACAGGTCATATACACAGATAAATTGGTAATGGTGATGAGACACCTGGTGGCCAGAGGAGGATAGTACAATTCTCAGCACTGGTTAATCAGCATTGACACCAACAAATTATACTCGAATAAATAAAATACACAATGTCCAAACCCAAAACGGATGTGTTACATCAAGATATTTTTACCAGACAATTCATGTTTAAATAATCTATTCAACTACCCTGATCAAAGTTTCCACAGATGAAAGAAAAGGAAGTCATTTTATGACCGAGGCGAGACACCCATTCTTCAGTTTACAGACTATTGTTTTATTTCCCTCATTCCAGTACCATCCCACTCCCAGTCATCTACACACCCCATAACAGCATTTAAGGTACTAAATAACAATGTGAAAAAAACAGAACAGTTTGTGTAAAATGCAATGACACAGTAGGTATGATCTCCAGTTTGCCAGCTCTAAACAAAAGCCTATGTGCATTTTCTTTAGGCATGTGCAAAACTCTATTGTGGTTCAAAACCTCTATATGACTCTTTCGTTTGTGGAACACAAAAGAAGATATTTTGAGAAATGTGTCAGGGGTTTTGTGTCCATAAGATTGAAGTCAATGGGGTTTATTGTCGTTGTTCTTTAAAATATCTTCTTCTGTGTTCAGCAGAAGTCCGTCAAACAAGCAAATGATGGGAAATTTGACCTTTTTAACTGAGCTATCTCTTTAACTCACTGTCTTTTAAAATGCCCCCTCTGGGCAATGTCGCACCAAATTGAATGCAGCAAAAATGAATGTGAGTTTTTTTTTAATCCACTTGTAAATGTACATTAAATGCTTGTGTTGCTCAGGGGTAGGGCATTTGAAAGCAGGGCAGAAAAAAAACTGAGAACAGCTGTTTGGTGTGTGTTGATCATGTTCTACTAAAGGTCCTTTCACACAATTGAAATATCTAGGTCCTCCTATTATGTTCATTTTAAGTTTTTGCTGTATTTACTTATCCATGTAATGATTAGAGCATATGTTTCTCCAAATCATTTTTAAACTAAAAATCACCCAAGTAATGCTCTCTTCTGAATATCAAGTTTAGAGCCTAAACTTGTATAAATCTTAATGAGAGAATTGTCTCACCAGCTGGGAGTGTATAAGGCGTGTGGCTGTCTCTCTGTGGTTACACACGGTGCACAGGTAACAGAGCAGGTTGAGTTTAGTGCGTGGTGCTGTGACGCTGGCTGATCCAGCCCGGTCCACTGACTCCAGAACAGCACACACCTGCTGCACAAACTGACACCAGTCCTCTGAACTCAGATTTGACAATCGGTCAGCTGAGGAGAAAGAGAAGCTTTCAGTTTGTGTAAAATCTGGTGTAAAATGTAAGAACTAGAAATAGAAATCACCTGAATCGTTTTAAGTGACAGGCAAGAACAGACAGTACTGCCAAATATTAAATGAGTAACGTGATGTCTATGCCAAATAAGTTTACATAATTGCAAAAATAAAGACAAACATGTATCGCATATGCCATTAGTCAGAAGAACAGGAACTTCAGTCTGAAACTTGTCAATGGTTGAATCATGTTTACACTTTTCAGTTAGTGCAACATGTGCATGGCTTATTTAAAGCTGTATCTATTTTAACAGACAAAATGGCATCATGACCTCTAATATTAAAGGTACTACGAACTCTTAAAGGGATAGTTTTCCCCAAAATTTAAACAACAAAGTTGGTAACCAGGCCACTGCGGAACCCATTGACATGCATTGGTTTTGTGTCCATACAATGCAAGTCAATAGGTACTGCCGCTGTTTGGTTACCAACCTTCTTCAAAATATTATCTTTTTTGTTTTGCAGCAGAAAGTAAGTCATGCATGTACAATAATGAAATGAGGGTAAGTAAGTGATTACCAAATTTTCATATTTGGGTGAACTATCCCTTTAAATGCCATCCACATTGAAAATCAATTAATGTTCACCTGAGTGTGCCGGTACGCAAAGGGTTTTTGGATCAAAGCGAACTGGAGGCACCTTTAAAATCTAGAGACAAAACATAACATTATAGTCCAACATTAGTTTTAGTGCTTATAATACAATGGAAAAGGCACATCAGACAGTAAATTTTGTCACCCTGTCAATCCTTTTGCAGGTTGTTGTGTAGGCTGTAAATGTATGCTGAAGGTCACGTTACCTTTGGGTTATCCATGATGGGCGTCACCGTAGTGCCACTGTCTGTGTATAAAAGAGCTTTAATGCAGCTGTTCAGGTCACTTTGCTCTTCCGCCAGGACACTGGACTCCTACAAAGCACAGGACAACACACGCCTCTCATTTTATACGGTTTAAATGTCACTATATTTTAGCACCGTTCCGTAATATTCAAATCTGTTCCTGCATCACTGTAAGACAACAATAAATCAGTTTACAGAATGGAATACAGTAAAATGGTCATCGTTGTGTTTTACGATGTAAATGTAATTTTGAACATATCCAGAAGATGGTGCTGTGGTTAAACAAAAGAGATTTGCTGACATGATGTCCACTGGCAGGCCAGAGATCAGCTGTTGAACAAGCATATTAAACTGACTGCACAGTGCATTCCACATCTTGCATTCTTGGTTTTGATCCTTTAAATTAAAATATTACAATAAAAAGACCTTTATGTTGTTGCATTGGCTCTTTAACTTTCCTGTAGCTCAGTGGTAAGAGCATTGCGTTAATAACGCAAGGTTGTGGGTTCGATCCCAGGGGATTGCAAAATACCTATGTAAAATGTATAGGGTAAAGCAATGTATGTCGCTTTGGATAAAAGCGTCTGCCAAATGCTTAAATGTAAATGTTTAACAAATCCTTAGTGTTTGGATGTAAAAATATGAAATTGCTAATTTTATTCCATTCAAAATAACCTCAATACAAATCATGTCTTAAAGGGATAGTTCCCCCAAAATGAAAATTCTGTCATTATTTCCTCATTTACTTACTTGTTTCAAACCCGTATATATTTCCTTGTTGTGTATAACACCAAAGAATATATTTTAAACTCAAGAATGTGGGAACAGTTTTGGGGCACCATCGACTACCATAGTACATTTTTCATGGTAGTCAATAGTGCCCCAGAACTGTTTGGTTTCAAACATTCTTTCAAATATCTTTTTTATGTTCAGCAGAAAAACTAAAAATTATACAGTCCTGGAACATCGTGAGGGTGAGTTAATCGTGACAAAATTAAAATCTTAGGACTATCCCTTTAAATTTCTTCCAACGTCTTCACAAGAACACATGCACTCACCTGAGCGTCAGGGCCTCTGTCCTCCATCTCTCTAGCAGTAGTGATTTTTCTTGGAGTTGGTCTGGAGCTTTTTAATATGAATCACAGACACACAAGAGTAAAATTATTAATTCTATGTTCTTAGAAAACACCCATATACACAGGTATCCATTTCAAATTGTTCATGAATGAATGTGAATCTGAGAGATATAGACCTGAGTAGGAAAATGGCCTCTCTCGCATCAGTGTCCAGCCCAGACTTTGGTCTAAACTCAATTACATTATCTACAACACAAAGTATTCAATACATCACAAAGACCAGAAACGATAATACAGCAGTGACTGTATAATATAAAAAGACTGCTCAAATAGATGTTATTAAAGAAATGTACAACAAGCAATTGAGTAGACAGGGTCATTCACTGATAAAAAAAAATGTATTACAGTTTTTCGGCATTTTTTAATTTTTGATGATGCCAATAAAATGCCAATACAATTGTTAATGTTAGTGCATAAAAGGTACAATGTGTAGTCATTTTTGGAAGATCTATTGATAGAAATGCAATGTAACATACATACCTACAGTATGTGTACAGATGTGTTTGAATACCTAATAATAGTAATAGTAATAAATTGTTATGTATTTATGACCTTAGACTGAGCTATTTCTATCTGCACACACCGCGGGTACCATTACATGGAATTCACCATGTTGTTTCTACAGTAGCCCTAAACAGACAAACTGCTCTAAAGAGCTCGTTTCGTAACCTTCAGCAAAGAAGCGAAAACGTGATGACATCGTAGTCTTTGTGTCAGCCACTGTAGTGCTCCAAAAGGGATGGGTGAGTGGTGGACTGAGCCATTGGTTGCAGTTCGCAACCTCACCACTAGATGCCGCTAGATTTCGTACACTGGATCTTTAATGTTAACAGTTACAGCTTTTGGTTTTGAAAATGAATAAGTAAATGCTGAAATCAAAATGAACTAAGATTAATCAATTCTTTTGTTCGTTGTTGGTTTACGTTAAAAAGCATTAACTAATGAACAACTACAACCTTATACTGAAGTGTTACCCCTTTTTATAATTGCTCAATATTACACAGTAACTTTAATTACATCCTTCTTCTGAAATGAACTGCCATTCCTACAGATTAAGGTTTAACATGATTTGGCCCATGTAAAGCATTTCAGTTGATTCAAGGTTACGTAATGGCACTCTTTTCGTGTAGTCTTCCTCTGATAATGCACCGGAGGTATTAACCATAAGCAATCTAATCCCAAAGTACACAGAGCAGCGTGTGTGTGCGTGATTGAATACTGCATGCATAAATCATACGTACAGCAAAGCAAGACAACAGAACATGATCTGTAGTGGCTGACATAACTGTCATGTGTACGTGCTGGAGGACCACACATATACACACAGATAATACTACAAGTATAAAATGCATAAGCACTTTACAGGCACACTGTGAATTAGAGCAAGGAGGGACGTGCTGACTATCGTGTCTGCTGCATTACCTAACGTGAAGGACTTGCTGTGGTTTGGACTGCTTGGGTCAGCAGGTACTTTCTGCCTTTCCTCCGCTGTCCGAGAGACCCCAGACGCCAAATGCAGGCTAAAACACACACAAACACATTCAATAAAATCGAGGAAAGCTGAATTCAAGTCATAAGAAATTATATATCTAGTATAAAAAATTTTAATCCTATTTTGGGATTTTACAAACATTTCTTGACAATTAAAGGGAGAGCTCACTCTAAAAACATTGCTTATGTTCATTGTTCCAAACTGAATTTTTTTGGGGGGTGATTTATCCCTGTAAATCTTCATGAAGAAATGCCGTCTGGTCCTGCAGACACACAGTTTTCTGGGTGACATCACAATGGTCTTTGTTTACCGAACCTGACTCTATCTCAAAGCATAATCCCAGCCCAACAATACACAGATTTATTTCTAGAAACATCTACCTACGCACTATCAACACTACCTGACCTGTGCTGAAACTAGAGGTCACTGACTTTACTCATTACTCCTTTACATACTTAATGTCTCAAAAATGGCATAAACATACAAGTGTAACAGTCCAAAGGTCATGGAACAAATGAGTTTAGAACAGAGGCAACGCTGCTTGCTTCCAATGGAGGAAGCAGCAGTACCACAAGAGAGTTTTTTATAACCTGCTTTTGCTGTGCTTTCTAGGGTGGGACAAAGGCTTTCTGTCTTTGGTACTGCACCGAACACACAGGGAGTGTATAAAGTGTGCCATAGGGCTGTTTTCCCACCCACTGCATCAACTTGAATGAGAGGTTCTGTGCACAAGATGATCTATTGACCCATATACAAACACTAGTTTCTTTTAAGGGATCTTAGCATGGGCACAATATTCTGAATGAATGATGTCATCATAGATTGTGTGGGATCACATGAGTGGTGTAGTGATAAATAAAACTTGACAGACTTCAAAATATAGATAAATTTGGACAAGTTAGTGCAGCATCGGTACATGTACCTGGAGATCAGAGGTAAATCCTCTTGCCCTGAATTGGGATGAGTCTTAGAAAATGTTTCCTTCCAGAATGAATGACACAATAAAGATTCCCAGGTTAACCTACAAAGGATTCACAGATGAGTACTGAAAGTACAATGCAAATGTAATGTGACTGATTCAATAGTGTGGTACATGCAAAGACTGTGTGAAGCAAAACAATCTCTATTTTGGAATTCGTTAACCTACAAAGAAGAATAAAGCCGCCATCAATGGTATATAAACTGGCCCCACTACTGCACATAGTGAAAGAAGTGAGATAGTTTGTGGAATCTTTCAATTAAAATAAACAGATTTGATTGCTCACTATAGGCTACAAAATGGCAATGATTGTGCTACTTTTTATTTACAAGATAATATATAGTAAAATGTTATATTAAGTTAGGTTCTGGAAAAAATGAACTATGTTTAAAGCAATGACATGCAAACATTACACTGAAATCAGAATATTGAAATTTCAAGTTTGGCAATTTAGAGTTTTTTTGTTTTTACTTCCATATCATATGCAAGCCTAAAAACACATTTTGTACCTTTTCACTGGGTCTTTCTGAAGTAAACCAGTCACCAGACTCTCAAACTCTGTACTGGGCTGTGAGAAACAAGGCCCTTAAATAAGAAAAAAAATATTAACCTTAATATCATTCAAGAAAAAAAAAAATAGCATAGAACAAAACCTTGGTGTCAAACCTTTCTGTTTTGGAGTTGGAGGATCTTCATTTAAAATGAGATCAACTAATCCAGTCATACTGTCAGAGAAAAAGGGTGGTTTTCCTGAATAAAAAAGGAAAGAGTAAACAAAATATATATTTAATATGACATTTAAGAAAGCATATGGCTACACTGAAGGTTATGTATTGAGGTAAGATGGTTAACCTGTGAACATCTCATGAAGAATGCAGCCTAAGGCCCACAGGTCACTGCTGAAACTGGAGTTTGCTCCTCTCAGCACCTCAGGAGCACAATACACAGGAGAACCTGCGCAACAACGCAGTGACAAACGGACAGTGAACATACTGGGGGAAAAAAACTTACATAAATGGGTGATTTGTTGATATTTAGACATGTTCTTGAATTTTTCCACAAAGCTTTGCAACTGCTTCAAAGGGGTTCTTAATGTGCCCGAGTCAATTTTGGTGGACAATTCTGACAAAAACTCTTCTCTGGAATTCAGGGCTGCATTTCGATTAATCGCGACTAATCATTTCTTAAAATGACGTGCATGGCAATGATAAATGCATCACAAACACAGTATAACATGAGGATAGGTATGCTATGTTTTGGTTAAAGAGGTCATATGACACGGCTAAAACGAATACAATCGTGTACAATGTTTAAAAATGTAATGCAATGTCTATACACGATTTAAGGTTAAAAATGCTGTATTTTCCACATACCGTGCATGTTTTATCTCCTCTTTGACCCGTATCTCTGAAACGCGCAAATTTTTTCAAAGCTCATCGCTCTGAAAAGCGAGGTGTGCTATGATTGTCCAGTTAACCAGTGGGTAGTGATAGGTCGAATACTATAAGCGTGTGACAGAAATCTAACACCTCTTACATATACCAAGCAATTGTACTGCGGGTACGGCCACCTTACTTGCGTATACATTTGGGCGGTCTTAGTCAAATCATACTGACGTAGATTTGTGGGGTTGTGGTTACACGAGGCATTTCAGGCAGGTCTGGGTGAGCATTCGCTTTTAGATAGAATGCATCTTATGTTCCGACACTTTCATTTTTGCAATTTTAAGTGTCTAATACAATGCACACACCAAAGACACAGAAAAAAAACAAATATTATGTTTATGATGAACTGAAGACGAATGATAGAAAGCATTAGTTTTCATTAGTTGTTGGTTAGAATAAAGCAGCTAATAAGCAAACGTTGCAATAAGTGATAAAACAGTGATGACCTCGAATTCTGCTCTTGATGTCTTTCTGTAGAGAGATCATTTTCTCTTTGCTGTCACCAGCTGCTGTGTCTTCTGCCATTACAAGAGTGAAGAACTCCTCCAGACTCTCTCCTTGAGCTTTGGCCAGATAGAAATTAGAGTACTTCAGAGTACCTGGTCCATCTAACAATATCTGCAAACACGAAGGCACATGGTACAGACATTAAAAAATATAGTTGGGTTATTATCGATCACAATATTATGTGATGAAACGTTCTGTCTAAAGCAGTTATAGTACCTTGCTACAGAATGCTTTACCTTAAGAGCTAAACGCATGCAAAAACAAAAAAGACACAGAAAAACAAATGAAGACAGAGAAATATCAAGACCACAAAGCAACACATCCTGAAAGGAATACAACAAAACTAAATTACACATCAAACTGGCATAGTCACGTCTTCTTTATTTGTATATTTTCATAGTCTATAGTAGTTCAAAGTAGCTTTAAAGAAATTAATGTCTTAATGTTCGAAAAGCCCCCAGTGATCAAGTCAAAGACAAATGCAGATCCTTAAAACAGGTGAAAATGAATCATAGGCCATTGGTTAACAAATAATTGAAAGATTTATTGGTGCCTTAAAATAAGATACAGATGGTAGTGGGTTTCAAAGTGTAAAAAATACCATTAGCTATTTATAAGCAAAAAAGTGCTGAATCAATTTATTCTGCATTGCGAGAACTAGAAAAAACACAGATGGCCAATTCCAGCATTATGAATGTGACATTTCAGTCAAATCTTAAAATATTAATTCTCAGAGAATGTATTGACCGTCTATTTAAATAACCAAATATTGACATCTGATAAGAACGGTGAAAAGTTTTTTATCTTAAAGGGAAATTTCATTAAAAAATGAAAAAAAATGTCATCATTTACTAACCTTTGAAGTGCTCCAAATCTGTATAAATGTATTTGTTCTGATGAACACAGAGAAAATCAGAAAAAAAAAATTATACAGATTTGGAGAAAGTCATTTTTGGGCAAAGTACCCGTTAAGGTTGACATTTGCATGGAATTGCTCAAAAGGTTTTTCCCCGTCCACCCGCACAATTGCTATGAAACTCTGCTTAGTCTGTGAAACATGAGATCTCTGTGTGGACATATATCACAAAGGAGTGCCTAACAGGTGTAAAGCGTATACCTTTGCAGGTGTTAGATCTGAAAAAATGATGCCAGAGTCATGGATGTGTTTAAGACCTTTTATCAGGTCAATGGAAAACTCTCGCACTACGTCCTCAGACAAGCACTCGTCCTGAGCAATGAGTGCTGCCAGAGATCCACCTGGAATAAAAGAAAAAATACAAAGTAACAAAAACAAAATCAAACTCAATGATGAAAATCATTAATAACACAAGATGTTTTATATGCACACATTATTGTTGGGAATCTCACCTGTGCACATCTCCACCACCAGCCACAGATGGTTGCTGGTCTCATACCATTCATAGAAAGACACCACATTATCATGTTTGATATCATGAGCAAGTCTAACCTGTAGAGATAATGTGATTTTGTAAACATAGGGGAGCAACAGGCACAAGTACATTTAAAGTTCTCAATTAAATTGCATGCAAAACATAGACTGATAACAAATTCAACTGAAATATGACGTTTACATACATGGTTGGTTGATTCAGGTCTCTTGGATTTCTCACTGCAGATGATGGCAACGAAATGTATGCTACCTTTTCTCCTGCCCTTATAAACAACAGATCTGCTGCCTCTTCCGATCTCCTCATACAGAATAAAGTTCTCCATCTGTGCAATGAACAAAAGCATAACGTTATAAACACAACCTGCTGGGTGTACATGCAACATACACACATGTCATCATTGTACGTCATGCTTCAAACACACCTGGCAGAAACTCGTGAACTTGATAGCTCGCGGGTCATTTAAAACGTTAACAACAATATACTTTCACACAGGCGCATAAAATGCTAATAGGATGTGCAAGAAGCGATTAAATTCATATTTTAAACATTTATCCGTTCTTTTATGTCTGTTTCCACAATACACCTCAGTTTCTTTACAAGCCGCGCGGTAAGCAACTGACACAAACGGATGCAAAAAAATGGAAGTGAAACTGGCTCTTCTGAGGGGGGGGTTACTTCAAACAAGGTCCCACTTATTTTTTTAAAAATAACTATTTTAATGTCCCCACTTATATATGATTGTTTTAGAAAGTACGTATTCTTCAGCACAACGTTTAAAAAATGTTTAAACTATAATCATATCCTTTATTATGATCTGTTGTTAACTTTAGATTGTTTCGTATACCCCTACTATTGGATGATCCCAGTTGCTATGATACAGAGGTGGACGCGCAGTGTGGAAATCACGACCCACTGAGCATGCGCACCCACAACACCAGCTACTGGTTGATTCAAGTATCCGTCGCTGTGACGTTCCACCTGCTTCTCCTTTTTTTAACAATTTGCTATTGTTTGTTATTTAGTAGGTTTGTAATTTTAGAATAAACTAGACAGTATATAAAATAATAAGAATGTGCTATTTGCGAATAAGAAGGGGTTGCAAAAGGGAGTTCAATATGTTGCGGAAGAATTGTGAAAGCCCAGCTGTGAGAGTGGGGAGTGGCGTAACGCTCAGAGAGAGAGAGAGAGAGAGAAAGAGAGAGAGAGAGAGAGAGAGAGAGAGAGAGAGAGAGCGAGCGAGCGAGCGAGCGCATGTATGTAGTGAGAGCGTGTTGTGATACCGGCTTTTCGAGTGGGTACCAAAACGTCCTGTCATTTGGACAAGGAGATCGTTTTTATTCATTAATCTTCGTCCCAGAGCTCCGTTACAGAAGAACTACCGACGATCGGATCTCCTTACAAAGCAGAAACCCCTAACTGGGCTGAATCCTTGTGCTGCTTTTCATACTTTGTCCATTTACTCAAAGAGCCGGTGATCACTGCTATTGTTTACGGATATAGTTTGCCAGCGAAAATACGAGCGAATCATTGGTCTTATAAACTTGTTGAATCAGAAACGGGATTGTCTACTGCTTGTTTCGGGTCAGCTCTAGTAGCTAAAGAAGACATTGGGTCGTCCTTCGTCGTGTGGTAAGATAGCACCTCTTTTGATTGCTCATATATTGTATCAGTAGCCTGTCTAAAACATCTTGTGACTGTGTTGAAAACCTAGTAAACGTTAGCAGTCTTAGTAGACAGCATTTTGGGCCTTTTTAAACAACTGTCCCCCTTTCCACGGTTTGGATAGCCTATGGTTTCATAGATCACTGACGTCCATTCTCTGGCATTGTTTCTAGTTGTAAACTTTAGACAGCAACTTTTAATAAGCTTTCAGAGTTTCACTACAACCCAAGCAGATTATATGGATCCGATTACATCAATCTCATTACTTTAATACTATTAAAAATTGATTTCACTCTTGTTTGACGAGCTCATGCCAAAACTTTGACCAAGCTTTATCCCGTAAAGTAAAACACTGGGAAACACCACTGTAATACTTGCTGTATAGTCCTGCATTTGTGTCAGGGAAATCTGTACTTTTCTAAGTATTGTGTGTAAAGTTGTTGGTCTTAGATAATATCTTTAACATCATCAGGTGATGGGAACTTGAAAATGTATGACGGATGGATCTTTTATGTTTCTCTTAACTAAGAGCAGAGAGCGGATATAGTATTACATTCATTTCATCACCTGATCTCACTATTTTGGTGATGATATCATACAAGTCATATGCCCTACAGGAGGACAGGGTTACTGAGTGTTCAGAATGAAACATGATGAAACTAAAGGGTAAAACTTCACTGTAGATGACACTTCAACGTATCATAAGCATATAAAAACATAATATAGTCTTGTGGACCAGCCTTTCCTAGCCATTAAGTCATGTTGTAGATTTTAAGATAGTGTGTTGTTAGTTTTAAGTGCGATGTTCCTTAAAAAGCATATTGTTATAAGCTTCAATTACTTTTTTATACATTAAAAGATTTATTCGGATTAAAACGTTTTGATTTTGTCCTTACAGTTAATGTAATTTGCTGATGACACATCGTACGTACCTTTAAGAGTAGGCTATGTAAAAGCAGATAAAGTGTTGTAGTTAATTCTATTTGTAAATAATGTGAGCACAACTGAGTGTTTTTTATCTTAGGACAGATGTTATGCATCATTTATGTGTGTCTTTTATTTAAGATGCTATATGGTAACCAGCTTGAGATGGCAGATGTATAATCAGGGAACAGGTCAAATTTGAACACCCCAGAATAAAGTGTTTTGCCTATATTTTGAGTTTATAGAGCAAAGACTTAGTCCAAATGTCAAAGATCTCACAATTCAGGAATTTGGGGTTTGAAATTGGGAAGTCTGTTTTTCTTTAAGCTATATAACCTCAGCTATATGTACTTATGTAATGTAAAATTGAAAGCCAAACCGTATGTTGTGTTCATCATAGCCATAATTGTGTATAATAACTAATCCTTTTCAACTAGATTTCGTGCTTTTCTTTTAATATTCCTGGCTGATTCCTTCTTATTGCATTGAAGCATCATGTGTCCAAATTTCAGGATGCATCTGAGCCCTTCTCAGATACCTATCTTTTGTTTCATGGTCATATAAATCACAGATGGCAATTTCCTCCCAAGAGATTTGGAAAGTGTAGCTAAAAGGAGACATGAGATTAGGACACTTTCACTTCAGGGTTATTTGTTTCAGCATATGTGGTTCTCATGCATGGGCACATGAGCATTAGTTCACGCTACATTCAGCCATATGTGGTTTATTTTACAGGTCAAGATTTTCTCTGTCGCTCATGGTGACTAGCGTCAGAGTAAATTTGTCTGCATGTGCTCGGCTGTTTGAAAGACAGATCGCTCTTAATAATCTACAGTAAAGCAGCTACGGCTATAAACAAGTGTCGGTATTTCTGTCCCACTCTGCTTTATTTGTTCTCCAAAGCCTTAAATGGACTTATTTGTGTTAATATGGTCTGGCTATTACATCATTTTAGTTACCATGGTTTTAAAACACTATCAGGAAAATAACATTGTCACAAGTGCTGAGTAGTACAGTAAGTGGAAACATTTTATATCAAAGTACCATAGAATCACTTGCAGACATAGCAAATGCATTGTGTAAATGCTTTTTCAAATGATCTGGTCTACGATTAAATTACTGGATTATAAAATCATATAATTACCCATAACCTGTTTTCCAGACATCAGCATTTTTAATCATCCTGTCTTATACTATGATCTGTGTCTGCTCGAGGCTCTTTGCGAGAGGAAAGGCTACAGCCTTTAAATGCACTCCATTGATTTTCGTGAAGGGTTTATCTAGACACTCATTGTTGTCTTGATTGCAGTCTCATGAAGGCTGTATGTAACCTCAGGTCAAATGGCATAAATGTCAACATCCAAAGGGAATTAAGCTAAAAGATGTCTTATTGACTTTTCTGTGTCCACTCGGACAGACCTCCTCCACTATCTGCCATTTGTACTGTGTTGACAGTGCACGATAAAATGCAGGATATTGGATTTGGGTCTGTAATCTTAATCCCATTATGTGTTTGGCTGTTCTGAAGCATCAAATGTTTAGTTCCATTTCGTATTTTAACATCACAGCTTGTTTAATGGCGGTTCCTGTGGGAAACTATTTTTGTGGACCCACACTTGAGATTGGACATTATAGCACCAAAATATTTTATTGTTCAAAAACAAAACATCCTTACAGTGAAACACTGAAATAAATTAAAGCCACCATGAAATCAAAACGGCTCATTTTGTTATTGTGTGCCCACATAATCTTTTTCATCAATGTGATGAGAGGCAAAATTAGAAACCTCCCCTCCAAATGTCATCTCTTCTTTGTGTAACATTTAAACTGACTGTCCAATGGAAAGGCTTCCAACTTCCAACAATCCAATCGATTCTCGAAGTATAAAATCAGGTCCTGCCCTGCTTTTTTTTCTGAAGCCTTTTCATTTAGATGTTTGTCCCTAAACAGAAAAAGCACCAACATAATTTCTGCTGACTTCAATATCAGTTTATACATGTTTGGATCACATGATGAAATAACCATCAACAGAATATGAGAAGAGTATTTGGAAAGTTAACTTGCAAAAACAGATAATTCAATTTTCAAAAGTAATATTAATCAACCTGCAAGTGATTATTAATATCTCATAAAATACAGCTAACAACACAGTAAAAAGCATAACACTATAACAAACATGATTCTTGAAAAAACAGAGTTATCTGTTTTTGCAAATGAACTCTTCATTTGTTCTCTAGCTATCTACAATTATATGTTAAATTAAATGTATTACCTACATTAGCCCTTTCCCTCTTAACCTGACCTGTGATATATTTTTTAGAACCGCTCATTGACTTATGCTATATAGTCAGTGTTATCTGTGCTTTAACACAACAGATAATGTATGTTCTTAGTTGAATCTTAAGTGTCACAGCGGAGTGGCACAAATATTCTAATAATAGAGCTCACTTCCTCTTCCTTCTTAGCAGTTGAAAAGTTTTTTGCTGAAGAATGAGAGAAGATTTGAAAATATACTTGGGTCATAATAGTTTTGCATTAATGTCTGTTTGCATGTCGTAAAGTGGTGATGGTTAAATCTTGTTTTAGGGTTTTTGCATTTCTAGACATTTAATCAATTATTCTCAATAAGTTTATAATAATGTATTTATACATACACAGATAATGTTAGATCAGTTAGGTCCTAGGACATTGTTTTGTCAGGTGTCCCACTGAGCTTCTTCACACTGGTGTCCTGTTTATTTTTCTTTCTTCTCACATTTACTGTGGGTAGTCTCATTGTGAATTCCCTGGACATATGACTGGATAAGCTATTTATTTTTACCTAATGACCTTCTTTTCCCTTATCATAAAGTCTTGCTTTTTTGTTGAAGCTCTTACCCAATATCTGGCAGCAGGCGGAAATGACCCAACATACACAGTTTCATGCCATGCTCACTCACACTAGGCCTGAGCCACCAACAAGGCTTAAGGAGAACTGCATTTTTTGCAAATATTTTCCGCATCATCACACTCCTAGCTTTATTTACCGCTTGAGAAATGAATGGATCAATGTGATGGGGTTAATAAACTACTATTCCCTTATCTGAAATGGTTGTCCTTTGTGTCAAGTTTGATGGTGTGGTGGGGGTTGGGCTTTAGTGTGGCCTCTGCATTGACGATGTGCTTTGAAAGATAATAGGAAGACCCTTTTGAAAGTCAAAGTGCTTGAGAAGGAAGGTAAAGTCCTCTCTCACTTGTTAGACTTAAGTAGAGCATTATAGCATTAGGGATAAACAACCGTTGATACTGCCGTGAACTGAGTGCTTTGCTTTATTAATAGTTTATGGGCATCTTTGATAGGTAATGAGATGCAAGGTCACCAAATTCCCATTAATACTTTTGGAGTTTATGTGAGATGCTGTTTATTGATTATATATTTTTTTCTTCCTGCTGTGGTAAATGTACCTGTCAAATGGAAAGGCTAACTTAATATCTTTTGGCTATTATGCAAACAAAGTTGATTCATGTATCACTTTAACAAGTGAAATCTATATATTTTTGAATGAATGTTTTATTTACTGTAGGAACAAGTAATAGTGCAAAAGACAAGATTCCAGGTTCTGTAATGGAAATATATCAGAGAGACCATCGTCTGTTTTGAACACAAGAATCATGTGACTTCTAGGAAGGAATTGTTCCAAAATTTAGAATTTAGTTTCTTTGAACCCTGCAGAACAGGCCCATTACTAAACTGGTTCTGCTGGGGGATCAATCATTTATTCTGGTTGGGCAGATATATAATCATAGTTCATTGCATGCATACATTTAAAATTTGTCTGTGATTAAATTGACTGTTCATTATGTTATAGTCTTCGAGAATACGAGTATGAGCATTTGGTAAGTTATTTCTATTGTCAGCTAAAACAATTTAGGGGGTTGGGGGGCGAAAAATTTGGTAGACCCGCCCCCTGCTTCAGAATAGGAGGAACAATCATGAAAAAATTAAATTAGACTCTGTTTGTCTTCCAGACACATCTTACAAATCTTGACTCAGTAAGTAGTTATGGGTGAGATCGTGCAGCCCTCTGGTTGTCATGGGAACTGATGTACAGTACATAAGGAATTTCCCACACACCAGATATTGGTCAGAACTGTGATTATGAGAAGTCACCAGATCTTTCGATTTGAGTATTCAGTGCTTGTTTACTGTGACTCTTTGCTGTTTATTGCAATTGCATTTGATCTTTATTATCTGGCATTTAAAGACAGGCAGAAGGTTAAAACCATCACATAGCTCTTACAAACATGAGTAGGGTCTGGGCTGTGAGGAAAGATGTTGAATAAAGAGCAAACCATTGATCCACCCCAGGGGATTGTGGTGAATGTGGTCCATTACTCACATATTGACTGACTATCATATGTTTGCTGATAGATGCCACATTTATATTTAAGTAAACAGGCAGTAGTCTGAAAAGAAATGTTCTCCAATGAGTACTTTTTATTAAAAAATTAAACATCCTACTTTTGCAACTGTAGTGTATTTCAGTTTATCCTTACAGTAATTTACCAAGGTTTCACTACACTTCAAATTGGAAAACCATGGTTTTACTACAGTTAAGAAAAAGAAACATGGTAACTGTAGTAAAACAATGATTATCACAAAATAACAATGTTTTTGAAAAGTAGTAAATGAATAGTGAATAGTAAGGTTTAAGATTAGTGTGCTAAGAGGTTTAATCTCACTGCTGGCCCTGTTTGTTTGGCCAGTACTCAGGATGGATTT
Source organism: Triplophysa dalaica (assembly GCF_015846415.1). Lineage (NCBI taxonomy): Eukaryota > Metazoa > Chordata > Actinopteri > Cypriniformes > Nemacheilidae > Triplophysa > Triplophysa dalaica. The sequence continues at coordinate 12,369,836 of NC_079553.1, forward strand.
GGATCCTTTGTTTCCATAATGAATGCAACCTCCTTAAAATAATAGCTTCAGAGCACCCAACCATTGTTAACGGATAGGTTAAAGGCATGGTGGGTGATCCTGTCCAGAAACATTATTTGTTATGTTGGTTGGAAATCTCTTTACATCATAATAGCAATCAAGAAGTGTAATGGTCAAATATATGTTGTATAAGTATATTTTGTCTGTGAAAAGAATAGAACCAAAAAACATTTGCCCAATCAAAACGTTCAGGCCGAACGCTATGACTGGTCATGTACATTTTCAGCCAACGTATTTTGTGAATACAGACATTAAGTAAATCTACAAAAAGAAAGTTTCTTTTTGAAAAAGCAGTGACAATAAAACGTCTGGCTCACAAAAGAGGACAAACACGAATTACCATCGTTTCAGCTTTTCCACGATGGAGACAGCTCCGGCATGCAAAGGGTCTGAAAGACAATACCGTGGTTGCCCTCTTTCTTAAGGACAGGTATGTACATGGTTGGAGAATAATTTACGTGGGTTTACGAAATACATTCATGTGTTTGGAGGAGGCGTGGCTTTGGACGGCGAATTGCATAGAGGGTTGGACTATATTTTCAGTCCTAACAGGCTGAAAATCTACCTTCAAAAATCTACAACACAACCCTGAATTTTACAATGTGTGTTGAAAAACAAAGAGCAGGATCTAGTTTGATGTAAACATAAAATGGGTTAGTGAGTGGGATGAACAAAAACACCTGATTAAATGATTAATAACAAAAAGAAATTAACAATATTTTGTTTGAATTTTGTTACCTCGCATACATAGTATAGCGCAGTAATTAGTTTTATCACCAGGTGGCAACCGTGTCCTGGGAGCATCGATTCAAGGTAGTAAAAGAAAACCTGACCCCAGTAGGCCCAGAAAGGTATTGCGATATGTTGAAATGCGCATGCGTCAAAAACCACGTGTATGTATATGATTCAAAAGTGGTGTACTGTTCAAGGCTTTGCGTTCGGCTGTACATGTACGCTCGTGCACAAAAGAAGTATACCATAGGCTTTAGTCATACTCACTTGGTCTAGGAGACAGAAGTGGATGGAAATGCATATGATGTCAAAGTATATTATTATTTGTAGTTTATGAGCATTACATTCCGAAACATACAGTAGTTCAATCAGTAGAGCATTGTGCTGCGCAAGCATGTCAAATCCATCAAATGTTAATGTGTCCTGTTTTGTAAGTGCTTTATTTAAAAAAAATGTTTCTTTGGCATTTAATACATTTTCAAAACATCCCTTTAAACTGCTTCAGGCAAGCCTACAAATAAAATCAGCAGTGGGTGTCTCTTTAAGGTGCAACTATTTGTGCATTGTAGCATACAGGAAGTCCTATTCACTACATTGTTTCCAATCTTATCCCATTCCCATCCTGTTTCCCTGTGGGTGATTCTCTGAATGATGTAATGAGCAGAACCACAGGGTGGACCACCCATTGTATGCACAAATATAATAGCAAATTTATTTCACATAAATTTATTTAAAAGATATTTTGCGGATTATTCATCATTTTGACAAAGGCCCTTACACTGCAAACAAATACATGTATAATTATTTAATTTCATTGAAAATATGTTTGTGCTAAAGTAAATTAAAAATCTAAATTTATTCAGGATCTTTAGGGGTTTAAAGAAACCTGAAGCCACCCTAAAACCTTGTTTTGTTCTTTGTTTGTTGTGTCTTGTATTTTGGGTTCTTCCTGTGTGCATTTTTCAATCATTCTTCCTTAACAGAATTATAAAAACAGATTATAAACAAATTATGTAAATGTAAGGTGAGTTGGATCTAAAAATGTACTTGCTGTAGTATAGTAATGTGGGTTTCTGCCAATCTCATTAATCTTGAGTACCTTTGGAGTAGTATTGCATACTTCATATCTTCGAGTGAATGGCTGAACCAAAGCATGTTCGCATCCATTATCAACAAAACACAGACATCAGTTTCACTCTCCACATGCGGTTCATTTCCGGCATCTTTAAGCACTGGGACGGCTCCATGTATCAGTTTCAAACAATCTCCAAATCCAGCGTTGTATCCACAGTTAATACAGTCATGGCCAAAATTGTTGGCACCCCTGAAATTTTTCCAGAAAATCAAGTATTTCTCACAGAAAAGTATTCCATTAACACATGTTTTGCTATACACATGTTTATTCCCTTTGTGACTATTGGAAAAAAACAAAAAAACGGAGGGAAAAAAGCAAATTTGACATAATGTCACACAAAACTCCAAAAATGGGCTGGACAAAATTATTGGCACCCTTTCAAAATTGTGGATAAATAAGATTGTTTCAAGCATGGGATGCTCCTTTAAACTCACCTGGGGCAAGTAATAGGTGTGGGCTATATAAAAAATCACAACTGAAAGCAGACAAAATGGGGAGAAGTTGACTTGGTCATGGCATTGTGCGTCTGTGTGTGCCATACTAAGCATGGACAGCAGAAAGAGGAGAAGAGAACTGTCTGAGGACTTGAGAACCAAAATTGTGGAAACATATCAACAATCTCAAGGTTACAAGTCCATCTCCAGAGATCTAGATGTTCCTTTGTCCACAGTGCGCAACATAATCAAGAAGTTTGCAACCCATGGCACTGTAGCTAATCTCCCTGGACGTAGACGAAAGACAAAAATTGATAAAAGGTTGCAACGCAGGATAGTCCGGATGGTGGATAAGCAGCCCCAAACAAGTTCCAAAGAAATTCAATCTGTCCTGCAGGCTCAAGGTGCATCAGTGTCAGCGCGAACTATCCGTCGACATTTAAATGAAATGAAACGCTATGGCAGGACCCCACTGCTGACACAGCAACATAAAAAAGCAAGACTAAAGTTTGCCAAAATGTACTTGAGCAAGCCAAAATTCTTCTGGGAAAAAACGCCTTGTGGACAGATGAGACAAAGATAGAGATTTTTGGTAAAGCACATCGTTCTATTATTTACCGAAAACGGAATGAGGCCTACAAAGAAAAGAACACAGTACCTACAGTCAAATGTGGTGGAGGACCAAAGATGTTTTGGGGTTGTTTCGCTGCCTCTGGCACTGGGTCCCTTGACTGTGTGCAAGGCACCATGAAATCTAAGGATTACCAAAGGATTTTGGGTCGCAATGTAGGGCCAAGTGTCAGAAAGCTGGGTCTGCATCTGAGATCGTGGGTCTTCCAGGACAATGAACCCAAACATACTTCAAAAAGCACCCAGAAATGGATGGCAACAAAGCGCTGAAGAGTTCTGGAGTGGCCAGCAATGAGTCCAGATCTAAATCCTATTGAACACCTGCTGAGAGATCTTAAAATTCCTGTGGGGAAAAGGCGCCCTTCCAATATGAGAGACCTGGAGCAGTTTGCAAAGGAAGAGTGGTCCAAAATTCCTGATGAGAGGTGTAAGAAGTTAATTGATGGTTATAGGAAGCGATTGATTTCAGTTATTTGTTACAAAGGGTGTGCAACCAAATAATAAGTTAAGGGTGCCAATAATTTTGTCCAGCCCATTTTTGGAGTTTTGTGTGACATTATGTCAAATTTGCTTTTTCCCCTCCTTTTTTTTGTTTTGTTCCAATACACACAATGGAAATAAACATGTGTATAGCAAAACATGTGTTAATGGAATGCTTTTCTGAGAGAAATACTACATTTTGTGGAAAAATTTCAGGGGTGCCAACAATTTTGGCCATGACTGTATAACATTCATCACCCAAATGCAGTGAACAAACAAACACCTGAACTTCGCTAACGTATGCTCTCTCTATCTCTCTACTGCTTACAAGTGAATGTGACATCTGTGCATACTCCTTCTCCTGCTCTCCATGCTGCCGCCTGGGCGTGCTGTGTGCTTTTCCGGGAGAATTGGTCCGCAATAAGGAATTAAATAAAAGTTGTTAGGAAAAACTTTCCAAAACCTGTACGATTGCTGGGGGAGTGCATGGAGCACAGAAATACTACGTAATACGCCCAATTCGTCTTTTGACAAGTTGACCATGTTATGCATGAGAAGACAGCACGTTAAACATAGCAAAGAAGTCAGAATTTAGAAAACGCCATTGCACGGCCACTTTAATGAATTATGTCACATTGATCCATTCACAGTTTATTGGATTTGTGCATGATTCTAGAATCGCTGTGAGCATTATTAGGTAATGTCTCTTTGTATAAGAGCGATCACTTGGAGAAAGACTTTTTACAGGCTCTGTAGGGGCAGGGTTGACTTGGATATAAACAAGCAGTTTTTTGTGACTTCAGGCAGTAATCTTGCCTTAAGGGCTGGTTATACTCAACGCATTCGCTAGTTCGTTTGGGTGCGCGCGCCAAATATGACGTCATCGCTGTGTTCGCGAAGTTCGCTTTGGGTGAGCGCGAGCTCATTTTGCGTGGCGGCATGCACAACATTTTTTGTGTCTCGAGCGAACAGTTCGCAGTCAAGATGAAAGCTTTGAAGAGATTTTGGCTGAACAGGTACGCCTGTACAGACATCTTTTATGATCAATGTATCTGTTTTATATTGTTTTCAGAATAAAACAATATTTATCAACATTGCTCTTTTGAAATGTCCTTATATCTTCTCATTTTATATAACATAAAGACATCCAATGGGTTAATCTATGGCAATGTACATTTAGCAGTCCATAACCAACAATATGTAGAAATGTGTCTGCATTATGCACAGAGTGAACAAAAATTTGATATAAAAATGTATTAAATCAACAAACAATAGTTTGAAATGCATTTCCCCGTCCAACACGCATCTGCTTCACAAGAGCGATGTATTCTACATATCCACGTTTTGTGGCATCGGGTGGGCGAACATTCCATCTTCTTTTCACCCCTTTTTTTGATAGTAGCAACAACACAAAATCTCCTACGTTTCCTCTCGATCAGCTGCTCGCAAGACGCCATTCTGAATGATCTGACGTAATTGCGGTAAAATTCCTACTTTTCTTCTACTTCCTGCCGATTTATAGGACGATTTCGTTTGTGCGCCGCCTGTCGTTTCAAAGAATATCTCAACGGCGAACGCGTCAAGTATAAACGTCTCGTCCGTTTGGGGAGTTGCGCGCCGGTCAGCGGAGGCTCGCGAAGCGGAGCCAGGCTCGTGTATAAACAGGCCTTTAGGAGTTGTGTTTGTGAAGGTGTGGGGTTTGTTATGTCATGTTGAGGCAGGTTTGACTGAAGTACGTGAATAAGACCGAGAAATGTCATGTGACCTGCCTTGGGTGGATGATATCATACTCTTCACACATGAGTTATCTTACTTGGCTTTTAGACTTTCTGAGTAAAACCTCTTCCCTAAAGGTTTGTGGTGGAGATGTGGTTTAGTGCTAGTATGCTAATCAATATGACCCTGGGAAAAGGTTAACATGTATTTCCTGTAAACAGGGACTTGGAAGCTCAAAGGAGCCATAGATCTGTGTGTTGATCTGAATGGCTGTTTAGGTTTAAAAGAAAATTACTTCAGTCTTTATGGACTATAGACCACTAACAGAAATGATCTGCTGTATTTATAAACAGTATATTGAAAGCATAGTGTCCTGACACTTGGGTGACGGGAAGGCTCTGCTGAAATGTGTGGTTGCCATAGCAGCAGCACTTGTTCCTGTGGCCACACTGAAAGGGTTTTTTTGGACTCCAGGCATGACAGACATCCTCTGAGCTTCCGAACACATATCTGACATGGACTTAAACAAATCTCCTGATCGTTTTATTGGTTATGAGATATGTCATATTGTAGGTGAGATGAGGAAAACGAGCAGCAGGTAAAGATAAAGGCAGACACGCACACTTGTACATCCCTACCACACTCCGTCTGGCAGTCTATTTGACATCTGGATTAACAACTGCAATACATAGTTTGCTCATCTGCAATACCTGCAACACGGAGACCTTTGCTGTCAGATATCATATAGAAATCTAGAAGACGTCTGTAAGATGTTTATGATTTAAAATGGATGTAAAACTTCTATTTCTAAGAAGTTTAGCAGATGTTTTTACACAGTAGATTTTTTTCTAGATCATCAGACAAACCTGTTCTAGCTGGGATATAACGTCTGGGGTCTTACAGTGATGATAATAGTTTTTTTTTTCTATGGTAATGGTACCGAATGGTTATCATGCAGTGTTATTTACCTTGTACTCAAAGGTAAAGGTATGAAATAATATCACAGAGATATCATGATACCATGTAAGTAACTTTTGTAATTAAGTAAACACACTCTATGGTCTAAAAACACAGTATTTTTATACCATAGACTGTATCTGCTCGATTCTGACAGACTGGAAGGTGTGCATTAAAGCTAGGGATGCACCAGTTGATCGACCATAAACAGTGTTGCCAACTCTTTTCAATGGAAAGTAGTTAAAGCCTGCCCGAAAAAGTCAAGTTAATAGCGGAGGGACAACCGCAAAGACATTAGGCCCAACAAACCTGAACCGACATTTAAAAGAGCAAGAAACGCTGAAGGGAATGAAGAGTGCACAGAGGCACCAGCTGAAAAAAACACAGAGCAAGTACATCGTTGCCGATGCACGATGAAATACTGGAAGAAAATTCTGAAGTGATTCGGGTCACGGGCTGCCCTACAGCGCTGGAATTGCAGAGCTATCTGTCTGAGGCAAAGCTACCAAGAAGTGAACAGCCGTTGGTGTACTTACACAAAAATAGGAGCCGCTTTCCTGCGCTCGCGAACATTTGTTTAGCTCAGCTTTTCACGTTTTGGATAAGAAGCGAAACTGACTTAATTGTGAAAAAGTTGAAATGCGTATTCTTGTATAGAAGAACATTCATTCACTTTTAAAAAGCCAGAAATGAACGTCAGTTCTGTTAAGGATGATTGTTTTTATTTTACATAAAAATAAGCCTTTTAACTTACTTTTTATTTAAAAAGCACCTGCTATAACACTTAACCTTATTTGATTTAACATTTGGATTAATTTATTTATATACTTCGGTTTAATTTACTTTCACTGTTAAAGCCCTTTTAATTTACACCAAATTTTAGTGCTGAAAAGTAAATGTCTTTGTTCAAGTTATTGATATTGTGTTGATTGAGTTGTTTGAATTGTACAACTATGGTGTTGTTGCCTTTATTTTCACATGGATACAGTTGATGTATTCATTTTTAAGGCCAGTTTAATGAAGTTTCAACCCAATCCGTTTGTGGTTCGATTTCTTTGTGACATGTGAAAGCCTCAGTCCACTTTGTAATTCGTTTTGACATATATTATGCACCTGGAGTCTTGCTGTATCTGCAGGTGTAAGCTTTGTAATGTACTTAAAAACAGACTACATTTGTTAACGCACCAAACATACATATTCAGTCGAGGCAAGCATTAAATTGTGATATTTTTATTCTCCCACATAGAAAATCAAGCATATTTACCTGTTCAGGCTAAAGTCAGCTCGTTCGTTCGTCTGTGAATAATAAAACCGGCGAAACGCTTTTACAAAGGTTAGACCCTATCTCACTGAGCATGCGGCACAACTGCTTGTCCTGGCCCTGGTAATCTCAAGGTTGGACTACTGCAATGCTCTCCTTGCTTGTCTTCCTGCAAAGGCTATCAAACTGCTCCAGCTGGTTCAGAACGCAGCACGCCTCATCTTCCAACAGCCTAATAGGGCTCATGTGACGCCCCTTTTCATCTCTCTCCACTGGCTACCGGTTGAAGCCCGTATCAGATTCAAGTCACTAATGCTTGCCCATCAAGATACCTGCGTTCAACAAACCAGCGGCATCTTGTATTGTCTTCCCATAAGGGCAGTAAATCGCTTTCCCGCTCATTCACATTCACAACTCCTTCCTGGTGGAACATTCTTCCTAACTCCATCCGGTCAACCACATCTCTCACAACATTCAAAAAACTACTTTAAACCCATCTCTTCTTTGAATACTTGACAGACAAATTGAAAAAGCTTTTGTTAAAACCAGTAACTTTGTATTGGCAACTATTGTATTATTACTCCTGTATGACATGTCGCTTATTGCTCCCTTAACTCTATGTAAGTCGTTTTGGATAGAAGCGTCTGCTAAATGACTAAATTTAAATGTAAATATGACCTACCAATGTTAATATCACTATTTACTAGCATTCTTTTAATATTATTGTATGGTAAAATTAGCTTATGTAATATAAACTAACAAGTTGTACAGTTTTTCAGTAATTAACAATCAATTTATAAAAATGCTCTTAATTTATGATACTTTAAATAATAACCAATTATTGTAATCTCATTGTAATTTAATCCAAGGCTGTACAGAAAATGTATAGTCAGAGTTCTTATGAAGTTATGGTGTTAACAAAAAGGGTCTGAGATCACTTAAATGCTGAGAGGCCAAAAATAAGACCTGGGTTCTCTTTTGAGTCCAATATAATGTGAACACCAAAAGGACTGAGGTCATCTTCGGCTAGTTACCAAACTTCCCTTTCTGTTTCACTTTAAGTGAACTGGGTTTGGTTCTTTTCAAACGAACTAATTGTGAAAACACCCTATGACTTGTGTTTTCCTTTGTTCGGTGTCTGGTATTGTTTTGGTTAGGTGTTGGTTTTGTTCTTGTTTTGCACCTGTGTGGATTTATTAAAACAACTTTTTGGGAATAACTGGTGTCTTTGACTTCCTACACATGACATTGACCACGTCTTCATGGACGTCAGTGATCAAATGATTTTCCTTATCTGAGAAAGCTAATATTACGATTAAGGTGTTTACCTGAGTTGCTTTAATAATATACCTTCATGTTCCCATTTTTCATGTTACACGACATAGTTCGATTAATGGCGTATGTCATTACGTCCCTAAGCAAAGTCGTTCGACGTTCCCACCATAATTTCATGCATCAACAATCAGTTCGTCCTCACCATGGTACCACATACAGTTTTTGGTGTTTCTTTTATTTTTTAGAATTGTTGGCATCTTTCTTGTATCCTGTTCGGACCAAAAATGTGCTTTCTTGCTTTAAGCCATATTGTTTGCTGTAAAACGAAACAAATGTCCACTGCCGTGCTTGTGTGTAACCTGTCGCAAAGTGCCGCGAAAGTTCCTACGCGCCAGTAATAGTTTGTTTAAGCAGTGTACATGCCTATACCGCACTTGGATAATGCGACTAAAATAGGACTACTCCACCCATCTATATTCGATTTGTGTTTACTACGATTATGAGTTAAACAGGATTTAGCTAATCAAAAAGCTTACATGTTTACATGGTCTATTCTTAATCAGAGTATTGTCTTAAACGTGTTAATATTGGGTTATTGTTGTCCATGTAAATGTGCATAAATGAAATAAAAACATGTCTCAGTGTACAGAGTGTACAAAGTGTAGTTTATCTAAGTTTAAGTAACATGCTTTTTTTACATAAAACTGTATATTTTTTATTTAACTAATAACTAATATTTGAAATGTTGTTACTAGTTCACAGAATAAAACAAAATTATAATTGTACTTATATTTACTTATATTACATATATCACATATATCTTTAAATGTATATATTTGAAACCATACTTTGAAAGTTTAACAAATATTTACATGCATACATTATTTTTTATTTATTTATTATGTATAAAAATATACTACACATATTTCTTAAATATTTTTGTTTATTTATATATACATATAAATCTACATGTCACACATAAAACACTTTTTTTTAATCGATAAGCACGATTAATCGCTTATATGGCCTTATTTTAAAATGTTCTGCTTTAACTATTCTTTTCAAATATGAAGGGTTGCCCAAAGTGTGACCACGTTCCCCCGTCATGGTCACAATCCCCATGGCTTCATATTACATGTGAGCTCATACAGTAACTGGCAGTAAAATTAAAAGAACAGAGAATGGATGCCAGTGCTGTCTGAATGGAAAACTGTGCATCACCAAGAATAAGATCTATGAGTCACACATTAATTCTGCAGGGTTTAAGAGAAATTATATTTATATATAACCAGACATGGCCAAACTATTCTGTGTTTCTTTTAGGCAAAGTCTGTGAAACTGTTTAATAAATTTGCTGGAAATTTGTTAAGTCAATTAATCAAATGTCCACAAACTGCACAGTAGAAGCTTTGAGATCCATCTAGTTTTTTTTTTAGCTTGTGTGTCATCTCTGAAGTGTGACTCTGACCACCATTGTAGGCCACTTAAAGAGAGATATTAAAAGTGTCTGATGCTTTCTTTTGCATTTAATGTGCATTTCTTAATGTACTTTTTCTATTTACCAGCTGATTTATATGTGTATATACTAGCAGTTTTTCTTCACTCAGTCTCATGTTAACAACATTTACAGAGTAAAAGAATTGGCTGTCAATCTAATGGCTTTGTCTGGCACTCCGAGGGTTTGGTGTTAACTGCAGATCCCAGTACAGCGGTAAATCACAGGGCTGGAAGAGTGAATGAAAGTGAGGGCTGGTTTCGATTTCCTAAGCTAAATGAATTGTTGTATTGATTCAGCAGCTTTTATGTGAATCTAAATGTTTAATTGTGCGTAAGATGTGGTAAATGTGTTTAACAATTACTTAGACGTTTTATTTATGGGGTTTGTACGGTTTAACACGCATTATTAGATCTGACAGATGAATACCTTATGACACAATTCAAAATACAGACACAGGCCTCTATTGTCTTTTATTTAAATGACATTTACTGGCCTTCTTTCACAATGTGTATTTATAATACTTCACAAGTGAATAATACTGTATCTCCACCTAATGACTGAAGGGCCTCACAAGGGCCTAATTTCACACGTTTTGTGTGTACATTTTTCATCATTCCTGCCATATTCATGCCTCGTTCATGTGAACCATTTCAGGGGGAATTTTCCTCATTTAAGCCATTAGGCCTTTTCTCACCTTCCTGTCTTTCTCTCCAGGTCCCTCCTATCAGATATGCCTCTGAATCACTGACAGACTATTAACCCACACCTGCCAGACGGCACCGTTGGACTGTTCTCTCTGGGCGCTGCCCTATGGCTCCTGGGGTTGACCTGTGAAAAGCAGTCAAGCTGGACACCGCCGCATCGCCCCCCACTGCCACAGTCTCAGTCCCGCCCACCCCGCTCTCCCCTAGTGACCCTCTTCTTTACCGCCAGCACCTGAGGACTCCGCCCACCACTGCTTCAGAGCCCCCGGAGGAGCAGTATGTAAGCGAGGTCACCGCTTGCGATGCGTCCAAGATTTACAGAGATGCAGGAACCATCACAGGTAAGAGGCAGAAAGGTCAAAGGTTACGGAGTGGGCTCTTGCATCAGTGCTATGTCAAACAGAGGGATTTTATCATAGCTGTTGTTCTTATTGGTTGTTTAAGTTTCATATTTTTTGACTGCCAATATTATATTTGTTTTAATAATCGACAGACATTTGTTTAAATAAGCTGAGTCATTAACAAAGAGAATAAGATTTAATTAAAGTTTTGTCAAAGAATAGGGTTGGCTCCAGCCTTCCTCTGACCCTGCAGAGGATGTACAGATGGAGCGATAGTGTTGAACCCAACACTCGCATATCAAACATATTTTGTTTACACAGTGTTTCTAATGAACGTTGAGGCATAGGCAAACCTAACAGAAAGAGGGAGATGCAGATTCTGTTCATGAAGCCCCAGCAGAATGAATTGCTGTATAAACCATTCTGATGTAAATTGCTGCATTGAATCGAATGACAATTTACATAAGAAGGGTTGTACAAACAATTCACACAGAATTTAGTTGTGCTTGCTTGTGGTTCGTGTACATCACTCTGCATAAAAACTTAACTAGACCATATAAATAAAACTCAAAAAAATGACAGAGAAACTCCCTTATAACGTCTGTGTATTACTCAGCATGAGTAATGCATTGAGAGCTAAAGTACACACACACACACAGACACATGCATGCAGGGCCGCCTGGGCTCCATCATTTCTGAAACTAGGCCACGTCTATAGTCAGTTTGTCTTCTGTATTTCGGCAGCCATGAGCAAACACTGTTGTCAGACCTGTGCCATTCTTAACCTTGTATTTCTTTCAAGTCTTGATTTTCTTATCTGTGATCTTAATGGTAATTTTACTCTGGAGTCATCCAAAGACAGCTGTTCATATGTTTTGCCCCTTTCTTATGTTTGGGAAAAAGTCAGCTCAAATTTCTTCCTGGCAAAAAATAAATAAAGTACACAGCAATGGCTCAAAACCCTTTTCCCAACTGGTCATAAGTCGAGAAAAGAGCTGACCCACAAACTCACAGTAAGAAGTTTTCCACCCAGAGTGTTAAAAATAGCTGCGATGTGAGTTTGTTGCATCGGAATTGTGTATCTTTGTTACAGTGTTGTAGAGGTGTTTAGAGTACACTGATTATTAACAGATCACTCTGTCTCTCTCTTACCCAGAATGCACTGCAACTGTTCTGTGATGCTCTTTTGGTCCAGGGTTTATTTTTGGCCCTTTTAATGTGATGCTGAGTTAACTTCAATTGCATGTTTGGCTCATCACTTCTTTCCCTTGTGCAAAAAACACAAGTGCTTGGTTTCACAGACAAGGTTTAAGGCTAGTCCCAGACTAAAATTTATGATTGAGCTAGCTTAACTAGTCTCAACTAAAAATTACTTGCTCTGCTATATCTTCAGATAGGTAAGCGCCATTGTTTAGTCTTAAGAATGCATTTTTATAATAGCAACTTAAATATCCTAATTTAACTAAGGCATTGTCCTGGCTTCAGCTAAGCCTTGTCTGTAAAACCGGGCCAATGACTCTTATTGGATTAAAACATATTTACCTATTTATAATAGGTATATATTTACCTACTTGTGTCAATGGATTCATTTTAATTAATCTAATTTTGTCATTACAGTTAAGTCATTTTATCATTACAGTTATTAATAATGTTCACATTTTCACATGTTATTAGACTGAAGCAAACTATGCTTCAGTCTACAACTTTGACATGCATAGGTGATGTTACTTTCAGACTCTTCTTCAACGTTCATTGTAGGGATTGGCTATTTAGCAGTCTATAGAGTACACATACAGACATGCTATTACATAATATAAAAGAATCTGAATCCATTTGTTGTGGGTTTGAGATTCCAAACAGCGTGTGTGTGTGCATGTGTTACACATAGCCAGTAAGGGTAGCAGCGCATTTGAATGAGGCTGAACATCCAACTGCTTTTATGGCATTCATTGAGGCATTATAAGACAAATGCTTTACACTAAACGAACGTTGTTGGCAAGTGTAACAGAATTTTTGGCAACAGCTTCAGGCTTTTTGTAGTTTTTCTTGTTGCTCACAGGAGACACTTTTTTTCAGCTGTTGACAAAGAGCTTCTGATGGATTTTTTTCTCTGCTTGTCTATAGAGGTCTGTAGTTGTGTGACTGTAGAATGTTGCGAATGATGAGAATACAGACTGAAAATGACAGTTTTGGTCACTTCCTTAACTTACATGGACCCCAGAGAGAGAGAGGGGGGTGGGAACAAGACCTTTGATCAGTTGGTTTTTAATTAAAGTGGAGCTATCATGCTATGTAATGCATTCTGACTTCTTTACACTGTTAAAGAACTACTGGCTTAACTTTGTAACTAGTTTAAAAACGAGTTGGAAGTATGACGTAGTATTTCTATACTTGATACACTACCCCAGCACTCCAACTTGTTTCGTAAAGTTTTTTTCTAATACTGGATCCCTGTCGTTCATTTGCAAAAAGCAAGGCAAAAGAGGCCCCCCACAAGCTAACCTACGAGTGAGACCCGTTCACCATCGAGGGTATCTGCTCTAAAAGATGCCGGACATGAACTACACGCAGTAAGTCAAACGTCATGCGTCTGTGTTTTGTTGGCAATCGTCGTGTAACGTTACGTGCATAATGTACAAAACACAAAGAGATTAATGGGATGATGATGTGACGCTTGATCGTGCTGTAGTTCCATCCCACTCCCCCACTAGTCCCACCTCTAGCAGCTCGTGTTTTTCTGGAAATAATCGTACAGCTGTATCTCTCTTTTATAAATTTGATCAAACTAAATTCTCTTCGAAGATACGACGTATGCAATACTTCTGTATAGGCACTCAAGATTGATATGAGATTGGCAGAAACTGCGTGTTACCCGATCTTTAAAAACTATGAATGTTTTATTTAAGAGCAGGTTTAGGTTCTTGTACAGTTTGATTTCTTTCTTTAATAGCGTAGTGTTCTGCTGGACATAGAGTAGGTGAATACACATTGTAGATTAATAAAGAACTCTAAATGTGTTGATAGAAACAACCGGCAAACATTATTTTAGTGATTTAAGATTAATTTGTGATACACATTAGTATTTTTCACAATGTGTGACTTGGTTTTTATCTCTGCTAAATACTTCAGTAGCAATCTCTGTCTGTCACGTAATCTGTTCAAGGCCCTTCGTGAGATTTCCTCTGCTATTATCACACACACTGGCTGAATTTGCGTAGTGAAAATACTGGGCTGCCATTTCTCCCTACTTCCTACGCACCTCTATACAAGAATATACCATCTAGCAACAATATACCAAAGTTACCATTGTTGCTACTTAAAGCATTACTAGTTATATTTTCTAGAGCTGTTCACAAATTAATCGCGATTAATCGCATCTAGAATAAAAGTTTGTGCTTACATATTATGTGTCTATGTATTACAAACACATACACGTATGGATACTTGTATTTATTTAGAAAGTATTTGCATGAATATATTTATTTTTATACATAATTCAAATTTTATATAAAAATGTATTTATTTTTATATTTTTCTTAAATATATACATGTTTGTTTGTATTTATAAATACAAAATTAATATGCACAGTACACAGACATATATTATGAAAACACAATCTTCGAGAATGTGAAAAAACATGAGTACTGTCTGTTGGTACAAATCTTGCCAACCACAATTCTCACAAAGATCTTGTGGCTGGTTGCCATGGTGAGTTTATTTGTGGTTGTTGTGATGTTCCAAGTGGTAGCTAGGGCATTGCTGGGTGGTTCTTTTGAGTGTTCCGGGTGGTAGCTATTGCAAATGGGTCCTTACTATTGCATGTCTAAAAACTATTTAAAGGTCAATATTTTATATGTCTGCCAGCCGCTGTTCTGTCAGTTTAGGTAGTGATACATTATTAATGGTCCTCCTCCAGGGGGTGTTTGGTAGCTGCTGTGGTCCCAGTTTCACTCTTCAGCTCTTCCTCCCCTAAAGGACACAGCAAATAGGGAATGACAGATCATCACCCCACCCGCTGCAACATGTTTTGCTTTCAAATGGGATAAGTTATGTGTTTTGTGAAGCCACAGTTCATTAGCATATGAAAAGCTTTAGGTCATGTAACCTACTTTACTTTAAACTCACTGAATGTAATACGATGGCACACTGCCATCGTGTGGAAGTCCAGGGGAAATGAAGATGGCCGTTATGACCCACTTTTAAACATTTGTGCAGCACTTTACAAACAGCCATCAAAATTGTTTCCCATGTGTGCTTATTTTAAATAAGCCTCACAAATACAACTAATGTATGTTACTAAAAGATACATTCATTCTGTGAACTACTAACAATATTTTGTTTACCAAATTTCAAGTAAAAATATTGTTTCTATTTGCATGTATTTGCAGAAAATGAAAACTGGAGAAACGGGTGAAAATAACAGAAAATATGTTTAAAATATAGTTTAGAAAACAAGTTCATATTCACATTTAAGCAACACAACAGTAATATTTGTACATGTATTTAGGAAAAGCTTAAAACATTTTTTGATGTGAATTTTTTTTATCACAATTTTCATGTGTCTTGTTATTTTCACATTACCAGTCTTTCTTTCATAACTGTTGGATGACTTTGTCACTCCTGAGGTTTGATTTGTTGAAATTCAACAGACACTAGACTGGAATGGCGCAATACATCTAGAAATGTGGATTTGAAATAAAAACTTGTAATGGTCTCTTATTTTTTTTCTGTGGCTATATTTGAGCCGTACATAGTCACTAAAGAGTTCAGATTTAGAAATGAATCTACTGTGTTAAAAATCACACATCAACGACATACAACGTGTTTTGTGATGTACAGGAGGCCTATATAGTTAGATTTCTTGTAGAGAGACAGCAGACAGATTGTGACTCATACTGTAGGAAAGAAAATCTCAGATTCCCCAAAACAGAGGCAGTATTTGACTGTATTCATCACCATGGTAATCTTACACTGGATTATAGTTTGAGTCCTATGTGACAGTCAAAACACCAAGAATAATGTAACTCAGCTTAACATCGACTTAAAGGTACAATACTGGGTTTTTAGGAGGATCCATTGACAGAAATGCGAAATAATATACAAAACTATCTTTTCAGAGGTAACTTACTAATGACTGTTATGTTTCTTATACCTTAGAATAAGCTGTTTATATCTACATACAGAGCGACCCTTCATACATTAAATTCGCCGTCATGTTTTGTACAGCAGCCCCAAACAGACAAACAACTCTACAACATGCGTTTCCTCTCTCTTTCTGCTGCGGTATCGTGGTGAAACAGATCGCGGATGATCCGTGATGCGTACAAAATCGCACTCTATGGTTTGAAACGCATGTGACCCGCGGATTAACTGTAAATTTCTTCATCATTAAGTAAAAGAGTAAACGCGCTCTCGCTCTCTCTCTCTCTCTCTCCAGTATCTGGACGAGGACAATATTAAAGTTGTTCTAGATAAACAATGATGCTCAAAACTGCTCCTTCACACAGCTAATATTACGACAAAAACAACAACATATCTTGGTTATAGCAAACAGAAAAAACTATTTACTCACATACTGGAAAGTCTTTATAATATTAACGCAGGTCCTGCCTGACTTTTATCCTTCTTTTTATACTTAAAATCCACAGACCTTTATTTTTATGTAATAAATAGGACATCGCTCGTTCTACAGTCTTTCTAATGCGTCAACATGAGGTCAACATATTTTTGTACTACGGTGGCCACCGTCGTGTTTGGACTGAGCGAATAGTTGCAAATCTATAAAACAACGCTAGTGGCTGCTGTAAATCAGAAACTGCGCCTTTAACAAGTAACTGCTGAACACTTACAGCGTCATACAGTAAAGTTTGTTTGATTTGTCAACTGTTTGTCTTTCATCATTTACTCGCACTCATATCATTCCAAACCTTTCATCTGCAGAGCACAAAAGAAGATATTTTAAAGATCTTTGGTAACCGAACAACTCTTACCTGCTATTGACTGACATTGTATGGACACAAAACCACAGAGACATTTCTCAAAATATCTTCTTTTGTGTTTCTCAGAATAAAGAGTCATACACAGGTTTTGAACATCATTACAGTGATTAAATTCAGTCAACTATCCCTTTAAACTTTTTTCAGCAGCTGTCTTCAACCTGATTGGCTCATCAAGTTGCATGTTTATCTAAACACTGCATTTATGCTGCATGTTTGCTTGTACACATGTCCTCTGTTACCGCTGATTCAAAACAACCAGTGTCTATTGTCTTTTTGTTTAAACTTAACTGTTTTTTATGGAACAGGTGGAGATCCACCTCTTTCAACAATAGACTTAATATCTTTAATTGACAAAAACAAACCAGTTTTGGACTTGTTTGTGTGATGGTTAATACAGTCTGTGTGTATGTTATAAGGTGATAAGATATTGAGGTTATTACTTAATAGATTTTATTAGACACCTGCTGAATTGCAACAGGTTTGAATCTGATGATCATGTCAGTTTCACATGTGAAGCTAGAACAATGTAAATTCATCCAGAATGAAACCTGGCGTTGCTTTAAATGTAAATAAAGCGATCCGGTATAAAGTCTGCTTGGTGTGTGTGTGTTTAAGAGAGAGAGACATTGTTGTTGGAGTTTACATTTAATACAAAGTCCCTGTGATAGAACCAGGATAGAAACAAACTGTTTGTGTTGGGTAGTTGACAAATTACATGTGTCCTATTGTGTGACATCAAATTTTGAACAAAATAAATCTCTGCTAATGCTATTTTATATTATAAATATTAACATTATAAAATAATATGTTATAAACGGTTTGTTTTATCATTTTTTTGATGTCACACCATAGGACACATGTTTGGTTTATTTGTCAATTACCTGTGTGTTCGTGCATTTCAGCTGACTGTCAGGTCTGTCCCTGAAAGTTTTACCCTGTTCTGAACTCTTCAACTCATGTCAAACTAAGTGTGTGTGTGTGTTTATGTGTGTTGTTTTCAGCTGACTAGTGTTGTGTCAGGTCTGTCGCTGAAAGTTTTAGCCTGTTCTGAACTCTCCAGCTCATGTCAAATTAAAGTAGCAGCCAGTGACATGAAACCACCTTGACCTTCTCTGTTTGACTTGTGCCTAGAGAGACAGAGAGAGAGAGAGAGAGAGAGATATAGAGACAGATAGAAAGTTGTGGCAACATGTTGCTTGCAACACATCATTTTTCACCCAAAGATCTTTTCTCTTTTGAGATAGTTACATACATACTTAATCACACAAAATGTCTACATTTTATGTAGCATATAAATGTGTGTATTGTTGTGACAGCGGGGCTGCGCATATACACGCTCGGCAGCTGTTAAACTACTAGATTTATCTCCGAGCCCGTTCCCCCGAGGCTGTCTGACTTCCTGCCTAACACACGCCCCTTTCACTCAAAAACCCCTGATCTCCAGTACGTTCTTTCCCAAGCAATCTATGTCAGCTGTTTTTAATTGAAAAACTAAAACTGATCTAGAGTCAGCCGGACAGGAACAATGATCACTGAAGCCGGCCGGCCGATCTGAGAGCGTTTCAGTCTATGTTTAGTGAGAGCCATGTGACCGGTGTCATCAGCATGCCAGACATGGCTGTGCTGTGTCCGCGTTAGCCTCCTCCCTCATCTTTCCACTCTCTCCCACTCTTTTTCCTGTGATCACTCGTTCCGTCGACTCCGTGTCTGATCCTGAACGAGTGGAAAATGTAAGTTGGGAAGAGCAGAGACACAGGCCGTGGCTGCAGCACCATGAGTGAGTACAGACATTCTTCACTTTTACACTGGATTGTTTCACACTCTTGTGGTTTGTTTATAGGCGGTGTCCAGCTTTAGGCAGAGATTGTCTGCGTGTGACTTCGGACACCTCAAGGTTAAGGCCAAGTTATCTGTAGTTAGAGATCATAGATCTGGAAAATTGTCGGCACTTTCACTGTCTTGTAAAAAAGTTTTAGAACGTGTTTGTTTGCTTATTTTCACGTCTTTGTTAACGGTTCATTTTCTGAAGTTGTTGGATTGGGAGTCATTGTGTGGTTTGTAAGCTTTGTAATACTTTTGGTATTCATTTTAAAGTGAACATTGTGAGGAGACATACAGTACACTTTTTAAGTTTAAATTTTTTTTTAGATTTTTTTCATTCCAAAGAATGTAAAAAAACAAAACATAACAAATTGTTTTATTAAAAATAAAAATTCCCTTTTACTAATAAAACGAGCAAATGTGTGTTTTTGAGCATGTGACAATACCTCAAAAGATTCTCTTCGGTTTGATCTTGTACTTATATTTCATATTATACTTTAGTTTTATCGTACATTTTATTTTTAAATTTTTGCGCTGTTTGTAGAATTGGTCCGATTTTCATTCCACGGGAGGTTGTATACTTACATTGACATTACATTTATCCATTTAGCAGACGCTTTTTTCCAAATCGACTTCACAAAATCACAACAGCAAAAACTGGATCAAAAACTGAACACAGTTTGCTAAAAAGATGTCTTTAATCTTGAAACATTTTAAAATCATTTTGGGATAACATGGATCATTGCATGTTTGTGGCATTCTGCATTTTATGATCATTTTTATGCATATAAATGATTTGTTCTGAATGTAATGACTGCTGGCCATATACACGCATTTAAGCTTACTGTTAATGTGTCGATCTTTGCTGTTTCTTTGTTTGATCAAACTCTGCAGATTACAACCATTAAACCCGTCTTTTTCAGCAGCTGTCTATAGTGGATCTGCTGCTGGTGGTGTTTAATGGTTAAGGAGACTGGAAGGACAGTAAGATTTGGTCACTTGTGCTGTAGTTCTGGTCCTGAAATAATCACTGGTCAACCAGCAAACACACACACACAAACTTAACAGGGCACACTGTGTCACACGATTTGTCAACACAATGTGACCAAAGAGCAGGTTTATTTAGGACTGTCATTTATTAGAGCTTAAATTGCATATGAGTTTGTGACTTCAATGTTTTGATTAATACACTTTAACGCTAACGAAATTGTGTTATATTGTGGCGCTTTTCTCATTTCAGTTTCGAGTCTTTACAGGTTCTGACCTGTTCTGTGATATTGTATATGCAGTTATCTCTAAAATAAAAAAAAGACTTATTGTCTTTACATACTTCATACGGCTATGAGATCAACAGCCAATAAATTCATCTTAAGCAACCTGTCAAGCAGTCATTGTGAAAAAGTCATGGAAGTGTAACAGTGTAAAAACCCTAATATATTTGTAGCTTTTACTGTATGAAGACATTTTGTTGACATCCTTTAACCGTTTTTTTTTTCTTTATTCATGTATTTTGGGGGGAAAGTAAATTCACAGATGTGAACTTTGTCATTAGCACAAACTTGGTCCTTAAGTCAAAAGCTCTCTCTCTCTGTCTCTTTTCTCTCTCTTTGTCTCTTGCTCTCTCGCTTTTTCAACTGTGGCAGTTTGGTGATTTAAATGGGATCATTTTTTATAAGATGTTTGTTTTGCTAACACTTACTATGGGGAACCGTGACCAGTTTTAACAAGTTGCCTATTAGCCTGCATGTTAATAGCATATTGCCTGTTTATTAGTATTTATAAAGGACATATAAATGCCTTATTCTGCATGACCTTATTTTACATTCTTTAATTCGACACTGTACCTAAACCTAAACATCGACCTTACATAGGATAAATATGCCTTAAATTAAGAGTTTATTGAGCAAAATGCATAGTTAATAGTGAATATGTGTTCCTCATGCTAAAGTTGTATTATCTTTTAATATGGGGGTTGCTTGGCAGTTTGTAGATCAAAAATCATAAAAAGAGAATCAAAGCCTTCTCTCTGTATGTTTCTGTCTATTCAGTGGTTTACATGGTAGTGTTACAGCTTTAATGAGGTCGCATTGTTTCTTTTTGGCATACAGTAATGTATCCACAGGGCCATTTGAAAGGTTAAACCCCATGTGCCACAAGCATATATACATGCGGCCTCTCTCATCAAACATGCTGGATGACCCTCTGATATACCACAGAACATCTCAGTCCTACATTTCAGTGCTAGATTTACAAAAGCTGTCTGGTTGTTTTAATAGAGAAAAGAGTTGTAGGTGATTGTGGATTGAAGGAATGGATGTTTAAGCACAAGGGATGTGTGGAAGAACAATCTTAATCTTAATGGGAGATATATTCTGGTGAGCCAGTGACATGATTTTTTTCAGTTCATGTGGGATATAAAATAATAATTGTTTGAAATAAAGCACAATTTCATTGCTGTCGTAGATGCGTTTTATCTGTTGTTTAGCCTGTGTTATACAAGATGTGGGTTTGTTTTGGCATTGTTGAAAGGTCTTTGTTTGAATTTTTGTGAGGATACACTCATACACAAGGATTTAGTTCTGTAGTCTATAACACCACTAGAGGGCTGTCTAGATTTACTTCAACTGCGTGCGAGTACATATGGTCTTTATCAATAAGAATTATAGTACATATATTGGGTAAAATGTACATTTTGGGTTTTTTAAGGTGTTTTTTTGCGGTATAATTTCCAATTGATCTCAATAGTCCTACTGTGTGACAAATTAATTTTGGACAGTACAAATCAGGGCTTTCAAAATATCAGATTTTCACTACACTATTCACTGTGATGATACTATCACAATGTCTATTTAATGTTTTTTAATACATGAAACAATAACGCTATCTGTCAAATTTGTCTTTAATTTTGTATTCTCTTCAATTCACACTAGAGATTGTAGTGTAGGGATTTGAGAGATAAGGTTCTGAACTATTTAAGATATAATCTATGTATCATTAACACTTATCGATAATTAAGTGCAATGCCGGTATATTGTCACACCCCTAGTATTACAATATTATTTTGATAAAAGATTGAACAATAAAAATCTTCGCTATTTAAATCACACAACAAGATGAGCAATGTGTAAAATGAGAGTATGTTAATTGTAACTGTGTATCTCTTTCTGTGTCAGATGTGTGTAACAGCACTGATCTTCCTGAGGTGGAAATCATCAGTTTGCTTGAGGAGCAGCTTCCTCATTATAAGCTAAGAGCAGACACTATATACGGCTATGACCACGACGACTGGCTCCACACGCCCCTCATCTCACCCGACGCCACCCTCGACCTGACCACCGAACAGATTGAGGAGACCCTCAAGTATTTCCGTAAGCACTCTTTAAGTTTCTTTTTCCTTTGTTTTTCTTCTGAACTGATGTTCTCTGTCTCAGAATATTTTCACATATGTACAGACACAATTTAAACACAAAATCTGCTCTTTAACCACTCTTTAATAAGTCACTCTTTCTGGGTGACTTTTCACGTGTAAGCAAAATGTATGACATTGACCAGGTCAGATTTCCGTATCTTTCATACATGCTTGAACAAACATCATATAATGAGCATAAAAAGGATTATGTTTGTTTTATGGTTGCCTTCAAATAAAATGTACAAATGTTAAATCATGGTTGTTTAAAAGATTACTGGAAAATATATGAGTTCTATTCTGAAGTATATTCAGATGGTTTTGTTCTTAAAATGCATATTTATCTGTTGCTCTTTAGTATCGAGTTGTATACCTCTGTGCTAATACATGTGCAGTTGGGTTCATGTTGCCACAGCAAACATTCACACTCAAGCAACTATCCCACACTGTCTGTCATTGGCTGAACCTCCTGTCACTCACAGGACTGGGTCCTGTATAAGCCGCTGATTGGTCTGTTTGATCATGTTTTGCCTGTGACTTTATCATGACCTCTCTTTGAGTTAGAAATTGTATATTGTGGGTCATTGTACTTAACAGATAACTTTTATTTCACCTTATAGACTTGAAATAGCATGTTTAATAGTTTTTGTTGTGCTAGCACCGTCATTGGAGATAACAGCTCTTTTACATGCAATATTAACTAAGAAGAGTTAAACTTGGGCCACAGGTCTGAGAATGACTTGTATATGGCAAACACACAGTTTTTAAAATGAGTATTATACAAAAATATCATTGTTAATGAGCTAATGCTAAAGCCCTTTATTGTGTGCTTTTTGGTACCTCATATCTTTGAAACCTTGTAACAACATTTTCAGCTTTTATAAAATAAAGTTTATAAAATAAATTGTACACTGCCTAGTAGTTTGTAAATGTGGTAAATCTAATGAAAATATGTCAAGAATGTGTCTGTCATATTTTACCCCAAAATCAATAGGAAGCATACCGAAAATTACACACCATTCCAATAAATTCCTTTTTTTTGCTAGAAATCTCATTAATCTAATGAATAAATATAATTGTAGTATTTATATATTTCTCATTTCAATTGTGCATTTTCAAAGTAAAATTTTTAATGTAAAATTATATAATAGTAATACTTGGGTTGTGACCGTATCATATATTAATATGCTACATTAATATATTATTATAGTATATAATACACCTAATAATATATATTAATAAAAAAATATTACTATAACAGTTTATAGTCACAATATAAGCATGACATTGCAAAAATAACTTTTATGGTCCTAAAGTAAGCCACATTTTCTTTATCAAATGTGACTTAATCATCATAATAGGAAGAAACCAGACATTTGTTGACACATTTTTTTCTTCTCTGTCCTCCAATCATTTAACACAACTCTGAGAACCTGTTACCCAGTCAGTGTGATGTCATCAGTATGAGCCCACTGCCGGTGATGTGGCAACTGTAAAGTCACCCCCCCATAGCCAGTCCACAACATGAAGTGCTGACATCACAGTTGAGTGCTCATAATGCAAGTGCAAACTTGTGATTGGATCACAATATCATTAAAATTATAATTATTATTGATGATAGAATGAAATTGATTTCTAGAATTATTTAATCAGTTACATAGATCATGTTATTAGCACAGAATAAAGAAACGATTTTAAAGACAGAGATGTTTGAGCGGTGGATGTAGATCTAGGACACGAAGGCCACATCTCATTCAACGTCACCATGGCATATTAAGTGTGTCTCCTTTTCTGTGCCATCCTATTTGTAGCTGTGCTTGGAATAGTGGATTGCAGAGAGTCAGCTGCTGCTTTTGGCACCCATTCAGCATCACATCAGCTTCCATCACTGGTACAGGCCACTTATACAGCACAATGACAACAGCTGCTAGACGTGTGGGGGAAAAGATCAATGGAAGAGTGTGGGAGAGAAAAGCAGAGGGGAAGTTAAGCAACAGAGTACATGCAGGCAAACGTAGGTTACAACACAGCCTGGAGTCAGAGCTAGTTGCTATGGCAACCCCTCTAGAGGGTGGCGCCTTGGAAACGGAGGCTGGGGAGGGCTGTGACGAACGCTTGGAGTAGGGAGAGAGTGGCTCTGATGAAACGCCCTGTGATTGGCTTGTGGGGAAGGTCCCGCCCCTCTGGATTGTGATACAACCTTGACTACAGCAGTATAGTTTCAGCAGCCTTTCTGCGGAGCTCTGCTGGATATTAAGCAACTCTGAATTTTTCGTCCATCTGTGCTTCTCTGACCTTGTGTGTTCTGGATGTCCATTGGCTTTGGTTAGTGAACGATTGGTTGATCAGGCTGGCTGGGAGAATGGGCAGCCATGGGTGCGTGTATGCATGCGTGACCTCAGATGCCGGACGAGAGAGTCTGCAGCTCACGGCTGAAGGAGACTGAGCATGCAGAGGTTTGTGGAAGCAGATTACTACGAGTTGGACTGGTATTATGAAGAGTGTGCTGACGGTAAGACCGCAGAGATAAAATCCTGTTTGCTAACAGTATAGAAAGAGGGAGGGGTGGAGGAATATATTACCCATGGGTGAAACACTTCAGGAAAGTTGTCTAGCAACATAGGTTACTAGGGGGGAATTATAAAAGAATCTTAAAGAAAGAAATGAATAGAATTTGAAATGACTGAGACATGGTGACTATATCATCCGTATGAGAGTCTGACTGAGATTGGAGACTCACTGTGTTGCATCAGACTCAGCACCATTTTACATTTCATCAGATGACAGTCAGTTTGTAATAGCTTTCATTAACTCGTCCTTTATTACTTCAATTATTTTAACAACCAGCGTAGTTTACACAAAAAAAGGAAATTCACCTGTCATTTAGTCATCTTTATATTGAGGCTGTTCTTTTTTCTATACAATAAAAGTGAATGATGACCGAGGCTGTCAGTCTCAGAAGGTCTGGTCACACTCACGCCAAAGACAAGGGTGAAGTATCACTTTAAAACTGTATGTGAACTGTCACAACCCTACCTGCACTGATCTGAGATCAGCCACTGTCATTGATGACATGCATGCTTGTGTGTTGACATCATGTAGTCGTGCACCCAGACTGTTTCCGGAGGAGCAGGTGATATCACACTCCATCACACTGTGATCATGTCCATGCCTGTTGATGTTTTATTGAAGTGGCTGATCAAAGGTCTGTCGTAGCTGTGTTCTTGTTATGCTGTACATTTTGGAAATGTTATATAATATACATGTGAAACTGCATCGTTCAGATTCCTATTTCACTGCTGTGTTTTTATTTTTGTGGAGTATGCAAATTCAGATGTAACAAGAAATCAAAGACAGAAAAAAAACATCACGCTATCAGAGAGGTGAGGTATTCAAGCAGTGTGGAGGTGTTGAATTAAGGCGAACATGTTTTCAAACACATCGATTCTGAAATCCAACTGAAGAGCATTAACTGTCTGTCATGAGGAGACAAATTGCATGAATGTATTGAATCACTGACCAGATAAGAACATAACTGATGGTGGTGATCTTACTGTCTGTCATTTAGTCTATGACTGATGGTTTATTGAACCAAACATACTTCATAGCATCTAAACGTCCAGTTATCTTTGAAGCTCAACCAATAAATCAGTTGTGGATTATTATAGAAGAATATTAGTTGTTCAGGATTTATCTGACCTTTTTACTAAATTGATCCAAGCCACTTCCATTTTATTCTCCTCTTTGAATCTGATTTTTGGGATGCTTCCCTGTTCTGAAAGATCAGATCAATTTGTTTTACATGCTGACTGCTACTCGTTCTGTCTCCTGTTTATCTCGCCAAAAATTTGATACTTTATTTACAAGCACTTTCTTTCTTGGTTAGGAGGAAGTTTGTTCTTTAAATATAGCGAAACATGCACATACACACACTGCTTATTCACTTTTATTTCTGCTGAGACTCATTTGCATTTTTAGTTTTCTCAGCTTTTCCCTGAACTTTCCCAGAAATTTGCTATGTGTCCTTTTTCTGCCCGTCTTTTCTCACTTTTCCCTTCACAATAGCGCCAGCACAAAGACTAAGCCATGGTTATATTCACACAAAAGAGAAAACCCTCCTCCCTCACGGCCGCATCCACTGGGCCGCCCCATTCCTCTCCCATTTGTGTTGTGTTTCCATGGGAATGAAGGTTCCCAACAAACCACATAAACAGGAAGTTCTGCCGCATAACAATGAGAATTGTGTTAAGATCTTAAGCCATTTGCATTCTGTCAAGGTGGCAAGTAAAATGATTGATAATGCAACAAACCCAGACTTATTGAATACTAATAATAACATAAGAATAATGAGATATTGATAGACGAGGCGGAGCTGCATCTGTTATCAAACAGGTTGTGTTAAAAGATCATTTCATATCAAAGACAACACTGTGCATTCCAGAGAAACGCACACACAGGAAGTAACAAACATACTATACTTATTTAAATCTAAAGACTTTTTTTTCATAAATAAATATATATTCAAATGTTTTCTAAATAAATATATAATAAATATAATATATTTTTAAATAAATGTAGGTAAAGATATATGTGTATATATATATATATATATATATATATATATATATAAATGAAATACATAAGTCAATTCAAATACAAAAACTTTTACAATTGCCATTTAAATAATTATTTATAATAATAATACTTAATATATTTAGCTAAATAATGTATTTTTTTGCTTTTATTCATTTGAAACATAACCTGATGATGTTTTAGATATTCACGCCAAAAAATTAATAATAGGTGTGTCTTCCTCTGACTTATGTAATTTTGTGTTCGTCCATTTATTTTTGTTTTATTGTCCGTGTTATGACAAAAGTCCTTGTTAGTCTTTTACATGGGTATGTGAAATCTTTTCATCAGGAAACATGTACAGGTACAGGCTCCGCCCACTCAACAGGTGTATTCAAACACAACTCGGGCACGCCTAGATAGGTTTCCATGGTGTGTCAGTGGAATGTACCATTCTGTCTTCTACAGAAGGGGGAGCAGATTTTCTCATTGATAAAAAAATCATAGTATACACAAAAAACTTAAAAAATGTGTTCATTTAAGTTCATATTTTTAATCAGCAGATGTTTATCGTTGCCCCACAAAACTGTAATAATATTATTTTCCTGTATAAATGCACTCTGCTGTGAGTGGTAGCGCCCGGGCCAGCGAGTGTCAGCATTCAGTCAGGTGTGTTTCAGTCAGTATCTGATCTGTCAGATAGGGTTTAACATCCACCCATCATCAGAGTGTCACTCATGGCTCTGTACCTGAGACGGCTGAGGCTGCCTGGGCTTCACTAGCCCAGTGATAGCATGGCACTGCCTCTTGATCGCTCAAATGAGGAGTACTTCGAACATGACTCTTCATCTGAAATACTGGAAATATCAGACTTGTCATACTTTAGCTCAAACAATGATAATGAAGATGGAGATGTCGGGGATACGCTGGAGGAAGGTACGGTACCTGTGCATTGTGATCTAAATATTGTCCTGACGGAAAATTTCAATGTCCTGTTAAAAAGAATGTTAAAGTTAAATTAAGCAACAACACTTGTGTTCATAATGTTTATTCAAAATACTCACATAGAAATTGTTTTTATGCTTAACTGGTGTCAACATCCGGACATTTTTGAAAAACTATGTACATCAGATTTATCTTCTGCCGTTGTTGGAATAAAGTTAGTTGTTTGCTTTGCCACAATCTTATCAGGCATGAGTGAAAAAACAAAGCCGGGCGATTTTGTTTGAAAAGTGTGTTAGTGACATGAGAACAGTAGGTTTTTTGGGTTGCATTTTTTTATTTATTTCACAGTATTTATCACACACTTACAGACACACGCATTCAAATGTGACTCAGTTGTAAATGTGTATAATTGATGTTTCGCTGCTTGGATCTTTTAAGAATGCTGAATGCTTTGAGACAGAACACAGCTGATCATATCAACACTACACGGCCCATCCTCACAATGAAACACGCATACCAGCCTACATTACAAACATGCCATTAAATAACTGTCTTACTAGCTAAACATGGAAGAATCGGTTAGAAAAAGGACTTAAAATGATTTAGCATTTTTAATATTATGATGTTCTGTTTAGTTTTATCCTAATTGTAGAAAACTCTGCGACCAACAACAAATAATAACACATTATAAAGCCTATCCTCACACTGGTATGCATATCAGCGTGCATTTCTTTTCTTTTATATTTGTTTAGACTATTGTAATCATTTGAATGCACTTTTCACTTTTCTTCCTAATTTGTTATAGAGCATTTGGACAATAAAACAGTTAGTAAAGATCTACAGTGCTGAGACTGTATATAAAATGTACAGTCAACAGTAGGCAGATTGTACTGTAAAACAGATGTAATGTTTAAGCAAAAGAAAAAGATTTATGATGCCTTAACAAATATATGTATTTTTTTTGTATATTTAAAATAGCTTTATTAAAAGCACTATTGAAAGTCCTGATATTTATTTTTACCAAACATACAATGGAAAACTTTGCTGTAGTTTTGCAGCGGGTTTGCGAGTAACTTACTGATGATTTAATTTCCAGGTTTTTTTTAAACATAAACTTACCTCTTATATTTTCAAAGTCATGTTCCTTTTATTTTAGGTAACCTTTCTTGTGGTTAAAATGTATCGTAATTTAATGAATCGTTAATTTAATCTACAGGTACTGGCAAACCTGCTGCAAAACTACTGCAAAGTTGTACAATGAACAGATGATGGGTTTATGTCCTGTGGGAGTTTATTTCAGGACAACAAGAGTCACCTTTATTAATTCACTAAACAAGACAAGTGGGAGACTGTAATGCCCTGCTGGCTTCTTTGTGTCCGGTTTACACTATGGGAATAGTCATATGGTCTGATGGCAGTGCATTGTGTACGGTTGCTGTGAGTTTGTTGTGTTGATCGGAGTTGAGTGTCATGGTACTGAGGGTCATTGAAGTGAGTTTGGATTTGTGCTGTGGGACAGAATCATTTGTGAGTGTGAATCTTATTAGACTGGGAGCTTAGACCAGCAGTTGTTAATAGTCTAACTTCATTTCAGGTGAGTGTTTATCCATGTGAAGAAACCATTGGTAAGCGTGTTTGTACGCCAAGTCACGCCATAGTCTGTGGATTGAAATGTTCTGTTTTGAGACATTTCATTCTTAAAGCTGTTTTATAGATTATTCAAAGTAACCAGCATTTGCAGTGTTACGATACTCAGTTCACAATTGAATACGACACAATACTGGGCTTGCATCACGATATTAGTTACAATATTCAAGGTTTAATTCAACCATTTTATGTACTGTAAACGAATACAAACGGAAAAGACCTCTCAAAATAAAACTACTTTTTAACATAAAAGTATTAAAACATATATTTAATTTACAAAGACTTACAATACACATCTTAATAGCGCTATGATACATATCTTATTGATTTTTTATAGCGATATGCGATACTTCAATATTTTTTTACACCCCTTTTTGCTTACATTACAGTTCTTTACCATGGGCTTTATCTTAAAGGAATAGTTCACTCAATAAATCCTTAATCATTTATTCACCCTCTCATCATTTCAAACCTGTGTGACTTTCTTTCTTTTCCGGAACACAAAAGAAGTTATTCTGAAGGATGTTGATAACCAAACAACACTACACCTCATTGACTTTCATTTTGTGAACACAAAAACATTTCTCAAAATATCTTCTTTTGTGTTCCTAAGAAGAAGTCCTACATAGGTTTAAAGCAATTGAAGGTCAATAAATGAGAATATAAATTTCAACCAACTTAGTGAGGGGTATTCTGTTATAGTTTTAAAACTATATTGAAGGAGTTTACTTGTTGGGTGCCGTTTCTTCACTGACACAGAAATGTAGTTTTGTAAAGGAATTTACACATGCTTCTTTTTACTTTACATTTTATATGTTTTTTTTGGATCCAAAAGTTTTTAAGATCTTGAGAAAGTGTAACTTGAGACATGAGTGTCTAAACGTATGACTGAAAGTGAAAAACTGGTCTGTAAATATACCTTTAAAGGGATAGTTCACCCTTAAATGAAAATTCTGTCATTATTTACATACCCTCATGCAATTTCATACCTGTATAAACTACTTTGTTCTGATGAACTCAGAGATATATATTTGGAAGAGTGTTGGCAATTTTCAGTTCTTGGACATCATTGACTAGTAGTAGGACAATTTTTTTATGGTATTCAAAGGTGCCCCAGAACGATTTTGTTTCCAAAATATTTAATTTTGTGTTCAACAGATTAAAAAAACCTACTTTTTCTACTTTGTAAATAGATGATATCCCAGAACTGAGAATTGCTATCATTCTTCCAAATATCTTTCTTTGGGTTCAACAGAACACATACATTTATACAGGTTTGAAACAAACCTGAGAGTATTTAAATGATGACAGAAGTTTCATGTTTGGGTGAACTATTCCTTTAAAGCACCTTTAGGTTTTTCATCCTGATCATATCATTTCTTTATATCAGGAATTAAATATGATGTATCAGTGCTATCAAGCAGTACTAGTGTGTGGCGTAATGGTTACATAACACTGTATGTGTTTTATTCTCTTTGATGGATTCTTAATTATGGGCTATTGTTGGCTGTTATCTTTAGACTTTGCTCTGTTTTCATTTGTGACCGGGGCAAAATATTTGCTCCCAGTGTCCTGCCAACTCAGTAATCACATCACTTCATTGTGTCTGTACTTTGAAATGCATTGGGTGGGATCAGTAAGATATCGAATTGTGTCCTATTAGCTATTATGACTAACAGTTCCGATGGAGAAATGAAGTCCTGAGCTGAACCTAATGGCACTACCAGTGAAACCTAAAGAAATATCCAGCAGTCAGTGTAATGTATAACGTGGCATTTGATTGAACAGTTTAAGCAGGAAATGTCTCTGTTTGTGCTCATACTTGAGTTGTTACAGGAATGTGTCTGTGTGTGGGGTTATATTGTAGCTGGGTGGTGTTGATGGCTTCTCAACAGGTGAACAGAGCATGCGCTCACTCTCTGTACTTTGTGTGACGCAGGTGGAAATGTCTGATTTGCATTGAACTTCTCACTTTTCTAGTCACACAATATTTCTTTATACAGCGTTAGTTTTAAGTATTATCATGTTAGCTAGTGTCATAGGTGGCGTTTCCTTATCAGAGTTGCATTTACTTTGTAAAATGCAGTGTTAATTCTGCATGAATTCAATGTTTCAATGTTCAAATATATTCTCATATGAAGCAGAACATGCCATTCATTTGTTGATTCTACCAAAAAGTTAGAAAACTGCTTTGCGGCACAACAAAAATAAAATGTATTTGCGTGTCTGACCAGCCAAACAAAGTTTGTGGCGGGGGTATCTGTTTGGCCAACCAATGGAGGATAGGGAAACCGCTTTGAACATTAATTTAGCTGATTTGATTGTTAATTAATAGTAAAGGCAAAGATATTATTGTATTTTTTATCTACATGTGCCCTGCAGGGAGTATCCTAGGGCAGTATGGACGTTATTATCATTTATATCAACAACAATGACAAACATTGTCAGATGTTTATTGCATTGAGAGATAAGCATTGAGGTCTGGATAGATTGTAATGTAGTCCCCAAACATAACCTAAGGTCTATTCTGTTGAATGTTTTATTTCATACTGTAAAAAAAATCCTAAAATTTTCTGCCAGCTGGAGCGACAGAAATATTCCATAAATTAGTAGTTTTTCCTTTAAAATTACAGGATACAAGGATGTATGATCAATTGTTTTCCCGGGTTTTGTCAATTGCTGTTAGCCATTTTACAGTTTTTGACAGAATTTCAAAATAAAATAAAAAAAAATGAATCTCGTTAAAAAAACAGATATTTTCTGGCAGGTCGGTGCAGCTGGAGTGACAGAAATAAATAAATTCTGTAAAAAAACTTTTTTACATTATTCACTGCTGGACGTTACTACAATCATGGAGTTATTTATAAACTTTAACATGTTAACCTGCTGATATTGAGAACATGAGATGATGGTAATGTTTTTTTTTTTTTTTATCTTTGTTGGGGTCAACACCACCCAGAGGGAGGCTTGCAGAAGACATTGTGTTCACCAGACTGAAACCATTGTCTTATTACACTGTATTAATACGACCTGCAATAGCACTTTGATGTTTACATCAGCACATATTCATATACCACGATTTATGAATCAGTTTTACATCTTGGACTTTTTGGACCATCGCAAATGAAGCGGAATTAAATGAAGCAGATGTTTTTTAGTTTATTTCTCTTAGTCTGGTACATTTGTGGTGTAAATACCACTTATACTTTCCTGTAGCTCAATGGTAAGAGCATTGCGTTAACAACACAAGGTTGTGGGTTCGATCGGAGGGGATTGCTCACATACCTATGTATAAATGTATAGGATATTGCAATGTAAGTCGCTTTGGATAAAAGCGTCTGCCAAATGCATTAATGTATATGTAAATGTTATGCTGTACATTACACTTTTCCTCCCTTTCCAGATTAAATTTAAAGGAGTCTTCAATAAAAAACATCAAAACTCATGCTGCCTTATTCTCTGTTCCCACAGTTCTGTGTGCCGATCGCGTGGGCCAGATGACTAAAACATACAATGACATAGACGCTGTGACACGTCTCTTAGAAGAGGTGAGCCGTGGAAGTGGGTGGATGGGTCAGCGACTGTTTAAAAATAAGCATTAGATGTTTATATATAGTATGTGTTCTTATTGAAGTTTTTCTCACATGTTGTGATTCAGATCTTAAAATATGTCCGTGAATAAGTAATATTGACTTGCACTGTGTGGCATATTTGTTTGTTTTGAAGAACATTAATTATTTGTAATGTTTGTTCTGGATCCAGGTTGATATTTGCTTTAATCTATTTATATTCTAGTTGTTAAATATTGATTTTCCTAACCAGGTCGCAAGTACCCTCATGTTGTGCAAATTTACATAGATCGAGCAAATGCTTGTCTCTTACATATTTATGCTTCAGTCAAGTCCGTCTAAAGACAGCCAGAACACTCTTTTTCTCTGTGTCCTTTCAGAAAGAAAGAGATTTGGAGTTGGCGGCACGTATTGGTCAGTCTCTGCTGAAAAAGAACAAAACTCTGAGTGAAAGAAACTCCTTCTTGGAGGAGCAGGTGGAGCACATACGAGAAGAGGTGAGAGTCTGTTGTTTATTCTGTTCTGCTTGGTTTTGTTACTGCTTCAAATGCTAAGGAATACTTCAGTTTTTAATAGGGAAGTCTAGCTACATTACTGTTGTCTAGAGGAAAATAAATAGATATTTTTATTTTGAAACATTTTCATGCAGCAGAAAACATCTGCATTTACTGAGTTCAAAGTATTGAACAGGTTTAACAATATTTTGTGAAGGCCACATGTACTCACTAACAGTGAAATATCTTGACAACCAACTTTTAAACTTTTACTTTAGGTGTCTTCTGTTACAGTGTAATTATATAGAAGTACTAACTACATGTACTCACTATAGATTTAGGGTTATCTAGATGTAATTTTGAAAAAATATATAGTATACTCTAGTTAATACATGTAACGTGTAATAAGGGCACTGAGAAATAAAGTTTTACCAAACGGTCTCATATATTGCCCAAATCATGTTTTTCAATTTAATGCAGTGGGTTAGGGGATGGGAAACATCATTAGCATGATATAAAATCAATGAAAGTCTATGACATTTCCAAACTTATATAGTGAAACAAACGTGTGTGTGTAGGTGTCTCAGCTGCGTCATGATCTGTCGATGAAGGATGAGCTCCTGCAGTTCTACACCAGTGCAGCTGAAGAAAGCGATGGAGATTCTGCTTCTACCACACCGTGAGTTTCCATTAACCCTGTGTATTTAATATTGGTGCTTAAGAGAAACTGTGTAAAGTTTATTCGTGTATAAAAAAAAAATTGTCCAAGTCTAATGTGAATAGGCACCTATATGTTAGCCGGATCTCTTAGATCAAGGCTCTTAAAACATTGCTCTGTTTGTTTGAGCACTAGCTGCGACTAGGCCAAGCACCAACTATATTCTCTTCATAAATTGTAAAATTTAGTGAAACATCCTGTTTTCTGTAAGACGTATTTGCATTTTTTTCATTCTTGGATTGTTTTTGTGCAGTATTCGTCGAAATGACTCGTCTCTCTCAGTGCCAAATTATCTGCCTCTGGATTCACTGCAGAAGAAACTCAAAGACCTGGAGGAAGAGAACATCAGCCTCCGAACAGAGGTGAGGCCTGATGTGAGACCAATGAACAGAGCCCAGTGTGAATGCCAATATTCTGACCACTCCAGTCTCTACCACAGACACCATACCCACCGATCCATCGCAGCAACTGATCATCTGTTGCAAAATCCAGTTTACTTGAGTCTGATTGGGTGGTTTAGAAACAAGAATAGAGGCAAAGAGGTTTTATTTATAAGTCTGTTTTAGAACAGGAAGTCATGTTTACAAAGTATAAGATTGATAGGGTAAGATCAATAATATGTGGGATTTGACAGTGTAAATAAATCTTCAAAAGATGCTCTGAACTTGTTAGAGGAACTAAGAATCAAGTTTCCACAGGTAGATAAGAATATTGAACTTTGTTATAGACGGTTTCAAAGTCACAACATTAACAAACGTTACTGCTCATTAGGGATGGGTACCGAAACTCGGTACTTTATCGTTCTCAGGGCTAAATTTTAAAAGACCGAAGTATCGATAAGCTCTGACGTTAACGGTTCTGCTGTCGGTACTGGAGAAATTAAGAAAAACATTTCCTATTTCTTATTGCTAAATAAACGTTAACAAGCATATTTTAACTGACCAACCATTTCTAATTTGCGATAATATTAAAGACATTTACCTGCATTTTTGTTATTCGCAATCTCGCACGCGAAATGTCCGTCTATCCAACACTACACAGAGCTCGCGCGCACACAACACAAAAGCTCGCGCTTAATAGAGTGACGATGGCGGAGAGAACCAAACAATCTAAAGTCTGGTTACAATTTTATCGAGTGGATGCAGATAATGCTCATTTCAACAAGTGCAACAAGATTTTTGCTTGTAAGAGCGGAAACACACATCTCTAAAGTGCATTATGTGCAGACAGATAAATGGAAAGTTTTCGGCTGCCTGCTAGCTAATAGTTCATCATCCACGTCCTCAGGTACGTATGCTAGCCTAGCAGTCTTTCTAAATAACCCCGACATAAACATTGCATAAGATTTCTTTAAATAAGTATGTAATAATTTAATAAACACACATCACATAAAAGAATATCCTAAATAAATCTTAAACATAAAAAATGCTTTCACAGTACTGCATTTAAAATGGATGAATAATAATAAATTATGCTTAAGAAATTATAAAGCAGAGCTTACCTAAAAAATGAATTTGTAGCGATGAAATACATAATGTTATTTCTTATTTATGTTTGTGTGTTTATACATATTATGTCCCTATTTATCATAAGTACTAAATGCACAAACACACAAATGAAGGAAATATGTGCTACACTACACACATCATCACAAAGGAGAAGATCTCCAGCCACAACACATAATAGGAATACCATTTTTTATTATTATTAAACAAAAACAACAAAAAACACAAACAAATTTAGGACCACATGCATTTTATTTTAATTCTCTATGAATAATAGGCGGGTATCAGTCATCTTTTACCTGCATTAAGATATGTTAGGTCAAAGAATGTAAAGAATAAGAATGTTTTAAATTGTGAAAAAAACTACAGCTTTAGTTTTGTTTTTCATAAAAAAACACAACAAAAAGTACAGATAAGAGTACCGTTAAAGTACTGGATCGTTATATGGTATCGATAAAAGTAGTAGTACCGTTAAAACCTTAACGATACCCATCCCTACTGCTCATGCACGCGTTTGTGGACTGCCCTTAACTTCCGGTACACATTTGCAAATGGTAGAGCCGATAGATAATTTCTGATAACAAGCAGAAGAAAACGAGAAGAACTTACTTGGCTAAACTTGTCTCTCCAATATTTTTCATTTAGACTGCGATACCAAGCTCAACCACTATTTGTCAATGTACGATACGGTTTCTTTATATGCGACCGATCTACAGGAGCCATTCAACAAATTGTGTATTTAATAAAATTAACATACAACAAAATTCAACAAATATTTTATTTAATACAATTAATATACAATAAAATAATGATATAAATGACTAATAACATAAATTAAATAACAAATAAATAATTATATTATTAGACAATAGCCAAACACAGAACTGAAGTTAACTGCAGTTCAGGCACGTGTCCGATGAAAGGGCCTATATCTGTGAAATAATCTAGACTTGATTTGACTTTGATTAATTTTGGAAGGCAAAAGTTAAGATAAACTCGCCCCTTAATGGCAAATAAAAAAGTTGAACTGTGGTTGGTTGCTTCACATGTCAGTCAAATTGCTTTATTCTATAAGCTGCAATGAGTCAATACTGGAAAGCTGTTTGGTCACATACTGTATTCAAATGACATCAAAATGACCAGGGTTTCACACATATCAAATATCTAAGACAAACACAATATATACCAGTATTCATACATATCAAATGTCTAAGACGAGCACAGTATATACCAGTTTCATTCTCTGGTGAAAGACATTTGCCTGTTATCTGTAGTCTTCCTGCAAGTTTAACTGGTCACACAATGATTATGGTTATAATAAAATAATAAAACATAATAATAAAATAAGCAAAGACTTTATATAAATATAATATTCAAATGAATACTCATAGACTCTTCCATAGTTAATATATGGTCATAACTATTATATCATAACTATAATATTTTTTTTATGAATTGTGTTGTTTTAAATAAAAATGAACATCCGTCAACTGTTTTAGGTCGATAAAGCCGCTCTCTCTTTCTAACAGTATGCTTCCTCTTACTGAAACATAAGATCTGAAGTAACATACGTGGGACGTTTGACCCCATTACAGGAGTGGAATTCCACGCCTCGCTACTAAAAAATCAACATCCACACCCACACAAGACCTATTCATAGCAAATCATTTGTAGAAACTTTGGTAACAATGGATGAACTAGAGTCCGATGAAAACCAAACGAAACATCTCTCCTATGTCGACCTCATTAAATAAGATCATGAACTCAATACTTGACCCACGAGAGCTCTGGGTGTTAGATGTCGACTTCAAGGATTTGTAGATTTAATTCCATTCTAATTGTATTGTTCTTAAACATGGGCACTTTCGACTCGGCCTGTTTTGTCCTCAACAAAAGCCTTTAATTCTAAGAGTCAAAGGAGTGGCTTTGTAAAACTATGCCCCTATTGTTTGAGCAGATTATTCATTAATGTGTGTGTGTTTGTAGGCGAATCACCTGGAGACAGAGACCATCTCGTATGAAGAAAAGGAACAACAGCTTGTAAATGACTGTGTTAAAGAGCTCAGTAAGTATCTATTACATCATCTGACAGCAGTTCTGATCAACAATCACATTCCCTCAACATGTAAACTGATACTCACTGTAATCCATTCTGCACTGACTCAATTCATACAGTATAAGTTTGTCTAGTCATCTGTCTTATTGTTCCACGTTGTAGTACAACAATTCAGTTAGTAATGACATGAATGTCAAATGTGACCCTGGAAAACAAAACAGTCTTATGGATCAATTTTCCCAATACTGAAAATTATACATCATTTGAGATACAACTATCCAAAATCTTTGAATCTGAGGTAGCAAAAAAATCTAAATTTTGAGAAAATCGCCTTTAAAGTTGTCCATCAGAGTCGCTGTAGCAGGCCGTTGCTAATAAGAGACATGTATGTTTTAACACTCTCTATGGGCTTACCGCTGTATGACCTTGTGGAGAGTAGATGAACCTGAAAGCTGAAATTCTGAGCTTTGGGCAGGTGATTCCCAAAGAATGGGCAGCAGCGAGTGAAATTTGTAGGCGTGTTTCTGGCCATTTTTGTTAGCGATGTTGCTGCAATACTCACAAAAAGAAGGTTTTGATATATTTACTGTAGAAAATGTACGAAATACTGTATCTTCACGGAACATGATCTTTACTGAATATTCTAATGATCTTTTGGCATGAAAGAAT
The DNA here is from genome assembly GCF_015846415.1 of Triplophysa dalaica. NCBI lineage: Eukaryota > Metazoa > Chordata > Actinopteri > Cypriniformes > Nemacheilidae > Triplophysa > Triplophysa dalaica. The sequence continues at coordinate 12,408,461 of NC_079553.1, forward strand.
ATCAATCATTTTGATCCATACAGTGTATTTTGGGCTTTTACTACAAAGTTCCCGTGCTACTTATGAGTGGTTTTGTGGTCAAGGGTCACAAATAACAAAACAGTTAAAACTATGATTTTATCTTTATTTGATCAAATCTATACATCTACTTTGTCATTATATATTTTACCACATTTTTCATGCGTTTATGCTGGGTGTGTTTGAATGTATCATCATATGGATGTTGTATTTTTCTCTCCCACAGGAAATGCAAACATACAGATCTCCACCATCGCAGAGGACTTGGCGAAGAAAACGGAGGACGCCTCCCGGCAGCAAGAGGAGATCACGCACCTCCTCTCTCAGATCGTGGACCTCCAGAAAAAAGCCAAAACTGTGAGTTGATTGTTATATGACTCACTGGAATGCTTGATTTTGATTGGTCAATAGTTTTGTGTATGACCTCAAAAGCGTGTCACATTGGGAGGTGAAGGAAATGTGACGTTTGCAGAAAAATCAATTGTAAAAATGTGCTGGCTAAGGGGCTATTCAAATTATGCGTCTTTTGCACGAGGCATATTTATTAATTATAAAAGTAGATGCTTGAGAAGTGCTCAAATATGGAGCAACGCAGTCGTGATGTGCATGCGATGCAACGCTCCTGTTTTTCAATGTCCCCATCAAGATAAAAATATTTCAACTATTCATAATGCTGCACGCACTGCAAGTTATGTGACAAGAACCAACCAATATAGACAAGCTCAGTGAAGATGGAGACACAGGTGATCACAGCATTTGTTTAGACCTCCTCGTATCAACGGCTAGCGTGGCCCGTGGTTGCTTAGCAACGACAGATGCCAAGCAGATGCGTTTTCCGCATTGTTTTTGCGGTATTAGAAGCGAAATGTGAATCGCCCCTAAAAATGCTGCTCTTAAAAGGGATAGTTCAATGCTGCTCTTAAAGGGATAGTTCAATGCTGCTCTTAAAGGGATAGTTCAATGCTGCTCTTAAAGGGATAGTTCAATGCTGCTCTTAAAGGGATAGTTCTGTATACAGAAAACAAAAGAAGATATTTTGAAGAACGCTGATAGCCAAACAATATTTGCCCCCATTGACTTCCATGGTTTGAACACAAAATCCCTGTGACAATTCTCCAAATATCGTCCTCTGTGTTCCGCAGAATAAAGAGTCATATACAGTTTTTTTTCCGATGAACTATCCCTTTAAGAAATGTACAGAAAGTATCCATTCATATAGATTGGATGTAAATATATTCATTTATTCGGTAAGCTGTAAAATATTATACAGTAAGCCAAAGATGGAGAAGGAAAACTGTCCTGTATAGTACTAGTAATGTACACTGTTCCTTATATATGTACATCTTGGTTTTCCTATGTTGTTACCGTACTATTTATGTGATATGTTTGTTGTTTTTCAGTATGCACTTGAAAACGAAGAGCTCACTCAGCATCTGGGAGCTGCTAAAGACGCTCAGAGAGCCCTAACATCAGAGGTAACTTAAACACACCAACTGTCTTGGTTTAGACTACATACGGAAAAACACTTTAGCTTAATGGCTTTATTTAACAGTGAAGGACAGATATGGGTGTGTATTGTTTGGATTGTATTGAACTGTCGGTCAGTGATTGATTAGATTTATGTTACGTCACCTGCTCTCGGTGTTCTCACGTTTTCTGATTCTCTTTAGCTGAGGGAGTTGGAGGACAAGTATGCTGAGTGTATGGAGATGCTTCACGAAGCTCAGGAGGAACTTAAGAACTTCAGGAATAAAACGTTGCCTCATAGTACACCACGACGATTCCACTCGCTCGGCCTTTTTCCCATGGTGAGAGGCAAACAGTGAGACTAATACAATACACGGTTAAATAATGTAGGAAAGGAAAATTAGCTATGAAATCAAACATTGAGCATACTGCTTACTATTTTTTTAGTCTATGTATTCAGTGACATTTTATGCGTGGAACATCCATACATTTCATTCGCACATTGAACATTGTACTGTGTATCCCACAATTCAATGCACTTAAAGTTCACCAAAAATTGAAAATTCTGTTATCATTTACTCACCTTCATTTCAATCCTTAATGACTTTCTTTCTTCCGCAGAACACAGAAAAAATATATTTTGAAGAAAGTCGGTGACAGAACTGCACTGGTCCCCATTCACTTCTATTGTATAGACACAAAACCAATGCAAGTAAATGGGGGCCAGTTAACAGCATTTTTCAAAATATCTTCTTTTGTGTTCTGCGGAAGAAATAAAGTCCTACAGGTTTGAAATGACAAGATGGTGACTATTGATGAGAGATTTTTTAACTTTAGTCTAATTAGTCTGTTTTACATAATAATATATACAGCAAGCAGTACTGTACCTTATTCTTTTTTTATGAACGTTTTCATTATCTGTTGGTGACTATAGATGAACATTCAGCATTTCAGCTCGGTTAATAACAGTAAGTCTGTGATAGAGGAATACACACTGTATCACTCTTATCTCACTGGCTAACTGAATTAAATATGTATGCGTGTTACAGGACTCTTTAGCTGCTGAAATTGAAGGTACGATGCGGAAAGAGATTGAGATGTCTGATCCAGAGGTAGAGGAGCAAAGGTGTGTTTGTGTGTCACTTCCGGTCACTCATGCTTCAAATCATAGGTCTGACTTAGTATTATTTTAAAACACAATAAGAAAGGTCATCGGGACAATAATGTGAATTAAGCATTTTTGTGTACAACATTCAACATTTAAAATGTAGGTTGCCTTATACAGAAAAGACATACTAAAACCTGTGTATCTCTCTGTGTGTTACAGTAATTCGTATGTTGTACGTACAGAGATTTCCAGTTTGTGCACTTGTGTGTTCATCATTTATTATATATGTTTATTTGAATATATATCTTTTTGATTTGTCCAGGTTACACCCAAAGCGTGTGTTTCAGACAGTGCGTAATGTCAACAAGTCGGTTCGACTGCGCTCCATGGGTCGCTCCCCACAGAACATCCCAGGGTCCAATCAGACGTCCTGTATGAACTCCAGGGGATCCAGCTGTATAAGCACGCCCAGATCAAGCATGTACGGAGGGGACGGAAGCGAAATGGACAACCGAACCAGCAGCCTACTGCTGGACACCCAATCACTTGACGGGTAAGAGCTTTCTGATGTACACTTACAGAAAATTGTTATACTTACTAAGTCATAGTGTGAAGTAGGAGAAGTGTCTTTGATTTATAAAATATTCATACATTAACTAATATTTGATTCTAATATTAAACAAATTTTAAATAATTATTTAAATTTATTCTAGACAAAAAGGCACATTTTAAGTTTTGGGGTTGTTTTAAAAAAAAGTTAGCCTTATTTTAAAATAGAATGATTTATGAGGAAATGTGTGTTGGTCGGATTGTGTGTTTGTACAACATCTCTCAATATGGACAGTAAAACCTCAAATCTGCAGCTCAGCAGTGAACCCCATAGATCTTGATAAACATATTAAATGTCTTGATAAAAATGTAAAGAATATTTGTATATAATAATTTTTAGACCACAGAGCAAGGAAAAGCCTAATTCTGTTGATCCCTGTAATATGTGTGTCCAGCTCCGATGATTTCAACAAGAAGCCTGGTACACCTGGCACCCCCGGGTCAAGTGACCTAGAGGCGGCGCTGCGCCGTCTTTCCCTCCGTCGAGACAACTACCTGTGCGAGCGGCGCTTTTTCGAGGAGGAACGAGAGCGCAAACTTTTGGTCCTGGCGGAAGGAAAGAAGCAGTCGTTCGAGGAGCGAGACTGTGGAAGTGGCAGTGAAGATGGTGGTCCTCTGACTCCAACAGAGAGCATCATGTCTCTGGGAACCCTGCACTCGGTTTACTCCATCTACAGCAACCGATCCTACCTGCCCGAGAAGCTTCAGATCGTCAAACCTCTGGAAGGTGAACGAGTCAAACCCCGCCCATTCCCCTTCTTACTGATAGATGCTCTGTGGACGCTAATGCACCACAGCGTTGAGGACCTGTCCACACCACACTCCTTCTATTTCAGACACGCACATCCTCGCTGCTTGTTTGAGATTTAAATACACACAAATAAAGAGGTAGTACATTTGTGTATTGCATAGAATAGGTTAAGTTCAAAAGCCATGGGTTCAATCATATATTTCTATTTTTATTATCTGACGAATTTTATAGGGTTGGGATAAAAACAACATCCGTGCATAATGATATTTTTCAGATAACGTTATGACCTTGTCATTGCTATTCTCATGCACTAGAACACAGAGATGTATTAAAAGCTTTGCCAAGCATGTTTTTCATGATACAAAAATTAAGATTTGCTGTGAATAGAACTTTGCAGAAGCAAAATGACCCACAATGCACTTTTTGTTTTTATTTCCGAACATTTTAGTTTTTTGTTCAATTATATCGGCAAAAAACAAATTTCATTTACGTAGCTTTGTATATCAAAGCTACAACAATTTCGTTTTAGATAATGCAGTAAAATATAAAAGAAGACAACTGTTACTGTGGGGGTTGGAAATAGCTCTCTAGCGCCCTCTGCTGGTCATAGCGAATGAATAAACAAAGTAGCTTCCCTGGAACCTCTTATCAATATTAAATTATTCTAGGAAACTCAGAAACCCACTCATTTATTTTTCATAGATTAGTATATTCTTCTAAGCCTGTTTTTTTTGCTCATGTTTTCATTTTTCCCATCTTTTTGTCAATTTTTGAAACTATTTAGTTTCTTGTTTTTCCTTCTTTTCCAGTCTTTTCTGTGTGTTTAAAGCTCTGTAATAAAAACAACTCTAATTTTTCCCCTCCTTTTCTCTTTCTTTATTCTGTTCATGACACAAATATGAAACATGGCAGATTTAATCTTACACTAGCAGGTAAAAGTGTGGGCACGTGTGAGTTAATTTAAAATAAAGCAAAATTATAGCATTTAACATTTGATTAAACATTCAGAATTAAACTTGTAAAATATAGACTAAAATAGAAAAGGCAATACGTGAGCCGCGTACAACTGTGCTCAGCATACATGAGACCTTCTTTATGCACCTCATAAAACTGGTTTAGTGAATGCAGCAAAAATCTACTATCCTACTAAATACAGAAGGAACACCTGGATAAAAAATAGGAATGATTTCAAGGGTCATTCATTAAATAACTATCACTAAATTATAAGGATAAATAATTTTGCAAAGAATTTTAGGATCATGACCCGTATCATGATATTAAAAATATATTATTAATAATAAATCCCCAGTAACTGAACATATATTATTAAAATGTTCTTTTTACCTATTATAGTACAAAGTCATAATGCACCCTATCCAGAACCTGAAGCACAGTAGGTCTGAAATATATCATCCTCATTAACCATCAGCGATAAAGTCACAACATGTAAATGCCATGACAAAGTTTAAATATTCATAGATTATTTAAAATTTCCTGTGAATATTAGACATTCTTTTAAAAATGATCAACAACAACATCACTTTTTTGCTTTTATTGTTTTTTATCTGTGATCTAATCTCTTCTCTCTCTTTCTCCTCAGGTTCGGCCACTCTGCACGCATGGCAGCAGTTAGCCCAGCCCCACTTGGGCGGCATTCTCGACACCCGGCCGGGCGTGGTGACCAAGGGCTTCCGTCCGCTGGATCTGGACCTGCAGGAGGTTTTCCAGTTCACCGACCTGGAGGAAGACGATCCAGGACAGCATTCCCTATCCGGCACATCTACCTCTAACCTGGGCTCTCTACCCTGCTCACCTGCTTCCCGAAGAGCACGCACCGACAATTCCCACAGTCATGAGGATCATCTCAAAGAGAACGGAGGGACCCCTGGTGTGGGGCAAGACCAAGGGGAGGTAGAAGATGAGGAGGTCTCATCTGGTGAGAGAGCCTCGTAACCCCACAGACAGGCACTGGCATGGGGGTGGGATGAAAAACCCACTAAAAACAGTTTGCTGTACCAGTGGAGTACCCACAATCCCCTGCTGTTTGTGTGCAGCCTGTGAGGGTCTGGGATGAGCTGGTTCTCTCCCTGTTCAGCTGCAGATTGCACACAGCCGCTGCACATCAAGCACTACCTCACCTGTGACGACAGCTGCCATGTTGTTTTGAGTATAGACTTTTTATTTAACCATTTTACTGTCATTCTGCTTAAAAATCATCTCTCTAGATCCTGACATATACTGAAAAATGAGAATAGAGTTTAAATGAGTTTATAGAGAATAGGTGACAATACAGAGAATAGTAAAGTTTAGGGAGAACAGATATTGTTGCTGTCCTTCTGAAACCTTGTATCTCCTTATTTTTTATTTTTTGTCATTAATCATTATTAATCACCCTTTATATTTGTCAAATATTTTGTTTTCCAAAAATTTATCCAGTAAACAATATTAGAAAGCGCTTGTCAACTTTGACAAGATTTAAAATGACAATGTTTTCTTCATTTCCTAAAAAAACCTACTTCATTAGTGACTTAGCACTCAGTTAGACTAAAAATAGCGTTTCTATAGCAATCCAGAGTTTATTTTAGACAATTTTCCTAAATGTTTCATTTTAGTTCTTTCAACTCAAAAATGACTCAATTTGTCTTGTGTATCGTTTAATCTCTCAACCCTGAACGCGTCCTAATAATATATGATTTGAACAGCTACATCATGACCTTCTCTTAGGGTGAAATTTTACAGTAAACATGTAAACACTTGTTTACCAAAATAGTTGTTTTAGGATAATATTTAGTCAAGTTATTATTACGCTTTTTTATGAATTTGTGAAGCTACTTCAGCTCAACTTTTTAATACAGACTTTATTCTCATTCTCAGTGCTCATGAAATTCATCCTTGAGTTCCTTTTTTCAATTCTTGCTAATTCATCTCGGCTCAAACTCCCTTCTTACCTGCATTTCCGGAATTATATCTCAGTAAAAGGAACATACACATACTTTGCATTTACTCAAAGCCCACTTTTTCCCAGTTACACTGTACCTGTATGTGAGCTGTAGCTACATTATAGTGTCCACCCTGTTTGTACCTCATCTGTACAACACACACTCACACACCCGTGGATGCCCTTTACACACATCACACCAGCATGTTACTAACGTCAGCAGGTTTGAGTGTGTTTTGAAGGATAGAATGTCACAGCTCTATTTAAATCAGTGGTGAGAGAGCTGTAGTCATGTGAGGGAACAGACTCTTGCGTCACTGAGCAGAGAGTCACATTCACACCACACAAACTCACTTCACTTGCCTTCAAAGTCAGACCTGACAGATACATTATCCAGAGCTAATCCAGAGCTAAAGTATCTACAGTTTTGTACACGGATGCCCAGACACACTGGACAGACTATGAACTAGATAGTGTTTACTAGAATGATAAGGCAAACTGATGTACATTAATCTTGCTTGTCTGTTATAACTGATTTCTTTATTGACTGATTTGATCTTTGCTCTTTTCCCGCTATTCTCTCCTACTGTATAAATCTGTTTAAAACTGCATCAGGACAAAACACACATGCATAACGTCACAATTTGTGTGTATTCTTTTAAGATCCAATCTCTGCTGGCACAGCAGTAGCTTGCATTAAGTGTCATTACATTGCATGAAGTGTGATCAGAGCCTGAAGCAGTTTAACTTTCCCTGCGTAGTTATATTAGTATGTTTGTGTGTGTTGTTGTGTACTGACCTTTGTCTCTCCTCTCTCGCTGTCCCCAGTGCATTTCCCTGGTAAATGTATGTCTCACACCAGCTCAACGTACACCTTCACTACCTGTAGGATACTTCACCCTTCAGATGAGCTCACCAGAGTCACGCCCAGGTACCGCATCAGTCCATCTTAAATCCCTCCTGAAATTTGTTTTTGCCTTTGAATTTGTAGTGGTTCATTTTTTTAAGTTTCAGAATCTCATTATACTTTATAAATTCATATTTTTTTTTTTATGTTGCTTAATTTTTTTCATAAAACTTGAAGTTGAACTTTACTGACTGTGGGCTATAAAGTGGGCAATTGTAACCATGAATAGACAAATGAGGCACCCTGCAATTTTTAGGACGACAAGCACACGAGGTTCAGGGTCTTTGGGTCAGGGTCTTTGTTGTTAAGATGTAATTCTCCTGACAGATAGCTTGTGTCTATGGCAGCCAGTACAGCTGTGTGATTGGTTCTCTGCAGGTCATATGACAAGGATGAGGAAGCGGCTCTTTATCATGTCGTTCTGGTCACGGGCATAGAACAAGCTCACTGAACACCGCCCCCTTGGGGTGAGAAGAAATAGCATGACAAGCCTGGTGCTGATAGGGAAGTGTTGTGGGAGTGTTGCTATTCTCTAACCAAACTTAAACCACTCTAATGCTGTATTATTTGTTGTGTGGGATGTTTATTAACTACACCAGAGTCTGTTTGTGAAAGACTGTACTAACATGACTGATTTATGTGCAAAGAACTCAAGGTGTAGAAATGTATTTAGTCATGAATCATACTTTTGTGGTTCAGTTCTGAGTGTATGAGAGTTATGAATGCTAACAGGTGTCAAGATTTAAAATGTGTCTGATCACGTTGTATAACAGTATAGAGGTATAGAGGTTTGGAACATCTTTAATGTCAACAGTCTGTCCCTGTGAACGTACAGGTGTCCTAGCTCAACAATAATGTGGACACATAAGACACACTTAAATGTCATCCTTTTAGATACAAACATGCTAAACCAAGTGCCGTTTATTTAAAAAAGCAACAACACAAGCCTATTTTCAAGCAAAAGATTTAACAAAAAGTTGAAAATGATAAAGTAATAGATATCAAGAAATGTATTTGGACGTAATCTGGTTGAGAAAATTTAGTTAGTTCTGAGAAATGCTCTTGCATCATTTCTTTATGCTAACATGCTAATATAGTATTTGCTCATTTCATTTTGTATTTAAACTGCAATTTGTAACTTTTTGTTTAAAAATTAAAATTAGTTATTGAAGTACATAAAAATATATGATGAAAAGTCTCCTTACTTTATCCCAATTCACTGCTTTATAGAAACATATGTTTTTGGTTTCAAGTTTTTTCTACACATAAATGTTTAAATAAACCTAGTTTGATGTTTCACACAAAGATGGCGATAGAGAGAGAAAAGTTGTGCTTTGCGTACTTAATGCATATATTTTTTTTAAAACAGTAGATTATTACAGTATTACTTTGTACAAAGAAAATTCTAAAATTAAGTACATCAAACTTGCATCTGACTAGCCAAATTTCTGCAGTCAAGGACCTTTTCTTCGATTTTGGTTTGAAATACAGGCAGCAAAAGTAACAAGTGCACGGTTTGGCATGCTGCATCTACAGCCAGACATTCGAATCTGATCCAGTTTTTCTTTCTCAGTCTGTTGTCAGGTCCTTCACTGGCCTCCTGCGTGATATCCAACAGTAGTCTGCGTTCAACCCCTGTGTCCACCCCCTGCACGCCTCGCCGGCTCAGCCAAGCGGAGAGCTTCACCAACCTCCGAGACTCTACCAAAACCACCAGTACCTCTCTGGGCCTAGTGCGCCTCCTACAGGTTAGAGGTATATCTGCTGCTGTCTATAACCCTCACAGCTGGGACCGGGCAGATCGAGCAGCTGCGCCAGACCCCGGCTCATCCCCCACTCATCTGGGCACAGACACCCTTCCCTCCACCCCTCCGAACTCCCCCAGCAAAACTAAACTCACCAGTCCCGTCTTACCTGTAGACTACAGCCCCTCAGACCCCCCCTACGAAACGTTCCTGGCTTCGAGGCCGGCCAGCTCTATCCTGAAGGAGGTGCGTGAGGCGGATGAAAAGGCTCGATCGGACTCGCAGTCTCAGACTGAGGTTAGTGTGCAGAACCTGCGGCTGATGGACAAGGTGAAGAGGTTTAGCCTGGCTCCCAGAACTCTTACCCCAGGGTCCGTGGTGGGGATGGGAGGGCCGGGACCACCGTTCGGGGCCCACGGTGTGATGACGTCCCCAATAGCGGGACTGCCAGTGCTGAACTCAGGGATGAGAAGAAACCGCAGTTACCCAGCTATGGTCGGGGCTAGTATGGCTATGAAGGGCCCGGGGCCTCCCAGTGAGGATTTGCTGTTGGCTTCTGGCCAACATAGACAAACTAGCCTCAACGAAAAGTGAATGTTGCCCCTCTGTTGTCTCCCCCTTCAACAGTATATCATCCTTGTGACAACTCGACAGTGCCTGTTATGACGATGATGATAATTGTATATTATTTTGTTATAATGATAGCTATACCAACCTTTTTCTTTACTTGTCTAACCAACATTTACAGCACAATGCATTCAGCAGTGTCATCGTAAATTTCAAGCCTTTTGTTTTAAAAATTGACATTTTGCACTTGCTAGTTGCGAAAAAATGTAGCAGATGAACAGAGAGTGGAAAATTCATGCTCCTTGGTCAGGATCATTTTCAATTTAAGCACTTTTTGACTACAGAAATTGACTTCATGCTTTTTTGTTGTAAATCTGGTCTTCCTTACCCAACTATTATTTGCTTTGTGGCATTTCAAGATTGGTTAGCAAGAGCACTGATAACATAGATATAAATAACTAGATGCCGCAGTATCATCTGTTTCTATGGGCCGCTATAAGTAGGTCGTACGCCTTATTTGAACGAGGCGATCCGGTCCGTTAACACTCAAAATCAAGCTGTATGATTATGAGAAAAAATATATTGTTGTGTTAAGTCAAACATGCTAAACTACACATGACAACAACTAAAGGTTATCCCATTTTTCGGGAATTTAATCCCCGTGGTTTTCACAGAATTGGCTGCGCAGCGCAGTGTTTGGGCATTATAGTCAACGGTGAGTGACGTCAGTGGAACGTTCCAAGATGACGGACACGTCTACGTGCCTGGAGCACTTGAATGCGGCATCTAGTTATATTTGTCTATGACTGATAGCACCTTAATGCTAATGCTAGCCTACACATGAACAATGAAAGCTTGTCAATAATACAGCATTGGTCTGATTTAGCTTCATGCCTCTTAATTGTGCCAGAAATCTATAAAAGTATAGATACTATTACAGAAGCCTTGCTTCATCTTATCCTGTCAGTTAAATGCAAAATCAGAGTGTAACAAAACAGCTAAATGAAATGACTTTCAATAGAGGGCGCTGTTGACACAGAGTTATTTTACGTATTAGCACACCCCTATATGCCTACTTGTTATCCTCTCAGACAGCAATGAGGGCACAGTGTGGAAAAACTTTATTGCAGTTTGAAATTGAAACATAATCATGTTGCTTTTAATGTTATTTTGTGTCAGACCAACATTATTTATTTGTTTAAGTGTGTGGATGTATGACTTAATATGTTGAACTGCAGTATCAAAACCTGACAGGAATTGCAACAGGATGACTAAAATGCTGTATATCTGTTGTGGCTTTGAAGCCCACTGACTGATCGTATGTGAAGGATATGAAGTGTATTCTGTAAGCTTTAAAGAATTCAAGGGTGCGAAGTCATAGTGCCTTTTTCTTTCATTGCTCCTCTTTTTCAGTCATGCTTAGCCTACAGTTTTGTCTGCTACAGAATGGATTGCCGTAAACACCGTAACTGTGTTGTGTGTTGACTTCCTAACGGTTTTAGCCTAGATGACAATGCAAATATAGGATGTAAACTTTGAAGGATATTAAATTTGATGTATTGCTGAGGAGGCACATACAGTTGAAATGTATGACATCTGTTGAAAGTGTTTGAGAACCACAGCGGTTTCTGCCATGACTGAACATTGATTTCAATGGTGTGTTTTTTTCATCAGATTACTGAAAGGATGTTGTATATTGTAAATTATAAATATGCAAAGAAGATTTGAAGATGCTAACTTTTTAAGAAAAACAAACAAAAAAGACTGAACTTATAAAAATGAGAAAATCGGAAAGTGATGACGCTGGCCAAATGCTGGTTTAAATGTGGAGTTTTTGTTTTCATGAATTTCAGAAGCTCCTATTTACATCAATAAACCAGGTCAGATTATTTTGTGACTCTTGTTTTTTTCTATTATTGTCCCTTAAATTAAATTTTAAAGTGATAGTACACAAAAATAAATGTATGTGGAACCCAAAAAAAGTTATTTAAAAAATGTCTTAAGGATTTTATGTCTATGCACTGAGAGTCAATGGGGACCACTGTGGTTACCACTATTCTTTAAAATACCTATTTAGTTCCCTGCGGGGAAAAAAGTCTTGGCATGACATAATGGTGAGTAAATGATTAATGATTAATTTTCATTTTGGGGTGAACTATCCCTGTATGTATATTTCAAACAAATTCAAAGTTTAGAAACATGTTCTCTGTTCTTTTTTAAATGTCCCATGCATTTTTAAACACTAGAGGGCATACATCATCAACATCATCATGTCAATCTTTAGTGCAAGAAATCTTAATTCAGTTATTTTCTTTGCTCCATAAAGACATAGTAGTGATGGTGTAGCACATCTGACTTACAGTATACTGTCTTACATTTTAGTTTAGCACCCCTTTTGCTTTAAACAGCATAAGTCACAATTGAATGTTACTGATGCACTGCACAAATCTGGGTACCAGTTCATGTTTCTGAATTTGTACTGTCATTGTATTTCAAATTAAGCTGACAGTAACTACGTAGGGTCCTTGTTTTGCAGATGTATGTGACACGAAGGGATGCTTGTGACCAGATCACTGCTGAATGATAAACACACCACTTGATACTGAAGAGCAGCAGTTATTTATTTATAATGTGATGATATTTGGATGATATTCTCTGACACGAGAGGGCCCATAGGAACACCACAGGTTATTGTGGATGCACAAGTATAAAACTGCATGCTATTGCATTCGATAGCCCTGTTTTATCCCATTTTTTGTTGTATGGCTTGGACTCTAGAAAGTGTTCATTATTATTCTTGCGTAGTACTCCAGTGTACACGGTTTGCCCCAAAAAGTAACGGACATGGAAAGGCAAGGCCTTGTAGATATAATTAAAGGATTACTTTTTCCTTTTTATGATTTTAAAACTAAAGCACTTAAAATGATTTGGAATTGGTTTTATGGTGCTGTATATTGCTAATAAATATAGTTTAACAAAACTTTAACCCAAACTCCAATGCAAATTTTCTGGCCTGGTTTGACATACCCATGATAGACTTGATAGATTTTCGAATATTACAGTAGAAAATGATTTAATATTTTGACAGCTTGCCACCTTTGAATTATAAAGTTATTTTGAGCAGTTTTGAGATATTGAGCTTCAAAAACTAAATTTCCCTTCCATTTGACGTAGTAGATAAACCTTTTCCTTAAACAACTTTTCCGTTTTGTTTTCTTAAAAAAGCTCTAATATGTACACAATGTAAAGAAAAACACCACGTAATCTAAATAAATTGTCACAGAATAAGAATACGTGAATTATTAAGGTCAGGGTTAGTAGGAAAATGTATTTTCACAATGATAGACTATATATGGACTTGAAATGTAGATCAAATTTCCTAAAAAGAACCTAAATAATATCTAAGGGCCAGAATGTCACAGATTTAAGGGTGGGGCATTTTAGCTATAGTAAACATTTACCTAACAGCAACCAAGAGCACTAATAAATGCATAGCAACACATTAAAACACTCAGAACACCTTAGCAACCACATTGCATGTCCTGACATCCAAACACAAGAGCGAACGGTACACCATGTTGTGCACAGACCAGCACTAGTATTCACTTTATCAACTAAAATAAAAAATCGATTTGTCAATTAACTGCACCGTCATCATAATTCCGCTGATGAATTCATGCACGGATTTAGTGACAAAATAATAGTAGATTAAGTTTTGAGCTAATTAAAGGCCTTGGAACACACAGATTTGTTGTGTTGACGTAATTTCATGTGGATAAAGGAAAGCGTGAGACACATCAAGTAGCCCCTCCCCTTTTTAAAATAGCCAATAGCATTTTAACAAGGTGTCTACACCGGACATGAGACAAAAGAACGCATTAGAATAAGAGTGATAGCAGTGACATGTTATGTCAACGTTTTGGAGCAAACCACTTTAAATATATGCTTCATACTAAAATAAAAAAAGAAGGCTACATTTTGATTTAGTGTGTACTTTAAAGTTTTTGTTCGCTTTTATTTATTCGTTTTCATTAATATGTATGGCTCATGTACCGCAAGACTAATATATACTTCCCATCAATATTAGCTAACACTTTTGTGTAGCCCATATGTGTACTTATTTTAATCCACTGAGAGAATGCGTTTAAAGTTACCTGTGTTACAAAGTGTCTAAACAAACACCCTAGTAACAGTCATTTGTGGAAAACAGATGCGTTCGTATGTGCGGAGGGGGTGAGAGGAAGATAATTGACGAGTTGGCTCAGACAATGAGTCTACATTGCCAGAACACATTTAATTGCCCTTGCACACAAACCTTTTCATGTTGTAGGCACAGTGTTTGTAAGCCTGCATTTATTGCTTCACTTTATATTGTCTAACAGGATGAAATCTCATTCACTGAAGCACACCTGTGGCATAATTGCTCTTTTTGTTTGGCGCAGCCCTTCATGCTTGTACTCGTCATCTGCCTACGATTCATCCATTATGTGCTAACTCGAGTGTTTGCGTAATAAACCACAAAACATCGGCTCCCGTCAAACTGTCTGGACGTGCTTCTCGGTCTCGCTTCATTTCTCACCCGGTTTCTCGGGACAGCAGAATCGGGTGTTATTGCCTGAACTGTAATTGGTCCCTCGGGAAACGGAAAGTGGTTTGGCGTTGATGGCTGGTGCTGTAATGTTAGACGTTCAGCTTCGGGGGGAATAAGAGAAAGTGTCTGTAATAAGATCATTAACTGTAATCTGTGAGCTCGGTCCCTCAACACTACATACAGTACAGATGGCAAGACTAAACTGTAATGGGTTTGGAGAAGATGGAGCGCCGAAGCTACATGCTAACAAAAGCTAATATTACTCGTTTTTTTATTTCCACGATGTTTACAGAATAACAGAATCATTGCGGAAAGTCTCCGCACTTGGTGGCCGTGTTTGCAGCGTCTCTGGCAGATATTTCAGTCATGAAATAAAAAATAACAATACAACAACACATTTCCTTTCAACTGTACCATAAATACTCAAATTCTTCATAAACAACATTACCCATTTGTGTGTGTTAATGCGCTCTCTAAAGCTCCACCACCGGACTAGCGCCAGTCTATTGACGATTGGCTCTTTTTTACTGAAAGGTGGGACTTCCGTCACAAGGAGCGTTGCTCTTTTCCCCATTTAAAGTAAAAGAACTGTGGTGTCTTTGGTTTTATTTTATATTGCGCTTGTGTTGCAACCTACTCGGAAGCATTTAAAGTACATTTATAAGACAGAATATTACAAAAGCTATTGAGAGGTTAAATATGTGAGTTAAGGCATGATTTATTTTTAGACACCGGTTCAACGTGAGGAAAGAAATTATATATACACGAGTTAGGAGAATAAAGCGATAAAGACTACGTTCTCACTCCTTTTTTTCTGCAAAATAAATATGTTTAGGTGGACACATATCGCATTTTCTTCATTATACAAACAAATTTACATCAGACTGAAGGTAGTAGACCTCTGGACGGGTGATATTCTGTTTCTTTACAGATCAGTTGTTTGATGTCACTGGTTAAATGGGTCTTATGAAGCGTATTCGTACTCCTCTGCGCTCCGTCGGCCAAAGTCCATCCAGCCCAGATAGTCTCTGTCTTTGATCCTGTGAGAAGTGGACCTGCTGTTAAGTGACGGACTTCTGCGGTATGCACCTGAATGGACAGAAATTTTGTCATTTTAGAAAATTAAAAGTAATTAAATAATCTACTCTATATTTGCAGCCTGTCACTACCCTTGGCCAAACAAGGTAATTTGGGGGGGAAATATAATCCTACCTTTGGCAGTGATGATTCTGGCCAGTAGTTCAGTGAGGCTGCTGCGGGGGTCTTCGCGCTCATATGTGTCAGACAGCAGCTTGAGTTGTACACCAGGGGGCGCTGCGCGGGTGTGGCGGTAGTGATCTGCTATAGTGCAGCGGTCGGATTGACCCTCTTCCTGCGAGTGTGTGGGGAGCGCAAAGCTATTGCTGGTGGAGAGCGCAGCCAGCAGCACACACACACAGATCCCAGCGTTCATGACTGAAAAGAACAAAGACATACGATAATATACACACAAAATTCTGTCCTGCAAAAAAAACATGGGCTGGAATTGTTTTACTTGTTGATTTTTGAAGGGGGTTGTAAAAGTACGCTTTTATTTTATCAATTAAAAAGAAACCATGAAGAGCACTGGAATGAATTAAAAATAAAATAAAACTGTCCCTCCTGCCAAAATATATAATTTACAGCACAGTACAGATGAAAAAAAATGTAGGCTATATAAAGTAGATGTATGTAAAGGTGTATAAAGAATACAAGGTGACTAACTAATTGTGCTGAAATGTGTAATATGGATATTTCTGATCTTTATTTTACTTCCAATTGCATCCACACATCCAGTAAAACCCTTTTCCCAACAGTGTTGTCTTATTATATTCTGTCCTCCATTCAAAATTTATCTACCAAAGTGCCAATTTTCCACCATTGCAATATATATATATATTTTTTTTTAAGATAAAAAAAATCTCAATAGCAATAAACCAATACATGGATTTTAAAATGAGTCTCAGTAATTCTCAATAATTATTGAACATTTGAAATTACAAGTGCATTACATCACATGCACTCAATATAACCATATATACACTGACCCTTATCCCTAAATGCAAGGTTGCAAGACTCCATCCATAAAACTAAGAGTAAATTCATACCTTCAGATGAAACTCAGAGTTGCAGTGTCAGAGCGGAGCGCAGAGACGGATGGAGAACACACGTTGACTGCAGAACAAGTGTGTGTGCGTGTGTCTGTAACTTCAGTGCACAGTGCAAGAGGGGCCCTTAAATACAGCTCTGGAGTGGGCTGGCCCGCGCAATGCCGCTGTCTGTGTATGTGAACGAGCTTGCGTGTTTACGCAAGCCTGACGCAGAACTGAGAACGCAGGGTATTCTCACAGGATACAGATTGTGACATTGTCCCTCAAGGGGACTCTGGAGGGTCTCTAGAGGTCCAGCCCAATTTTATTACGTGTATTCACCTGCAAAGCAATTTCTAACATCTTCCTTGTAATGTACATTACTTTTTGGCAAAGTCCAACATTGTGCATGCATAATATTCAATATAACACTGTGACGTTATCACAAAGTTGTTGTGATTGTGTTGAACAGTATACAAAACATTCCTTCACTTATTTGTTTATGTCTTTTTGGTTTTTGAGGGATCTGCATAATGTAATACAGTTCAGTTTAATTTATTCTATGGTCTTTCCAAGTGTCAGATACATTTTTCCAAAATGTTTTTCATTTATTTTCCATACTGTTTATCCATGTAGAGGTAAGCATATGTTAATCTTACCACGATGAAATACAGTAAGGAAAGTAATTTGAGTTTGTAATGAAATAAATAAATAAATTGTATGTTTGCATCACTTTCTCTTTTATTAACATGAATTAATAATTACTTTTTAATGCACAGATGGTTGCTTGTTTGTTCAGCTTTAGCACTTTTTCAACAGCAAACCATAACAGAACAGAAATGTTACATAATAATAAGAATAGAAATGACAGAGATCAAGCTGGGATCAAGGTGAACAAAGATCTTCCGACCCTGACTTCATTTGCTTTCTGAATTCGGAACACACTTCACACTCTGCTATGAGAAGATAACTCCTTCACAAGTGTTAGGACAGACACTCAGCCTGTCTTCAAGAGGATTGTCTCTATCATCAGAATGCAGGTAAATGCAATACCTGACGCATGTGGTCGTGCCGGCTCAAGCATATATTTTCTTTCAGCTTTAAATGTGCCTCTGCCTTATGGATATTTCACAGACCACTTTCATCTCGGTTGTAAAAAAAACAAAGTAAATGTTTTAAATTGTCAATGGTTTATTTACAGATCTTTGAGCCGATTTTTCAACCATATGTTCTTATCATATTTTCCACATGATCAATTCTGCATAATTAAAACAGTAGCATACATTCTAGTATTTTAGCGATTTATCATTACGTTTTAAAATATTGCAATTTTGTTCTTTTACATAAAGACCATTTACTTTAATCTGATCAGACATATGTGATTGAACTATCTGTTGTCAGTTAATGATGCACTTCATTTTGAGTCATACATGGCAACATTTACTCAAGCAGTACATTTCAGTTGAACACAATTGAACCAAACCCACAGACTTAATGAGGTTGTGTGTCTATTGTGTGTAGTTCTGTGCAACAACGTGTTTTCTTTGTGAGCATTTCTTTTTCTGCCTTCACCCACACTTGACCGTGCACAAACATCCACTTGTGCTGGAGACTCTCAACAGAGGAAATGAACAAGGATTTAACAAAAATGAGTTATGAGCATCATGATTTTCTGATGTCGGACATATGAGCAATGATTTAAAGATTGACAAGGTAAAGTTTGATTTATTCTATTTGAATTAAAACTGTGAAGTCAAGTCAGTGACTCAAAATGTTTCAAATATACATGGTTGGTATGTTTCTGCAAGGTGTGAAAAACAGAAAAGAATATTCTGGATATTGTGATCTTCTGCAAAGCACAACAACAGTCTTAAAAAGAAAGGAGCTTCACGATGCTATAGAAGAACCTTTTTGTATAAATGTTTTCATAAAGAACCTTTAACAGCAGAAACAAAAGGTTCTTTATGGGAAAAATGGTTCTTAAGATTATAAAAAGTTAAGAAAGAGATTGTTCATTAAAGAATCTTTGACTAATTGGGTTCTATGGCATCGCAGCGAAGAACCATTTGGGCAACTTTATTTTTAAGAGTGCCTTCTGCACCCCGGATGTCGGTAAAAACTCTGCAAAAATTCCTCAGACATTTTCAGATAAAGTTTTCATTATTTGAGGGAAAGAAAAAAATATTCTGGAACCTTCGAATTTTACATGGTGTCCCCACCCACAACACGTTTTTACATTTCCACCCAAGCGATCGGCACACAGAACTGTGGGAACAGAGAATAAGGCAGCATGAGTTTTGATGTTTTTTATTGAAGACTCCTTTAAATTTCATCTGGAAAGGGAGGAAAAGTGTAATGTACAGCATAACATTTACATATACATTAATGCATTTGACAGACGCTTTTATCCAAAATTACTTACATTGTATTATAATATACATTTGTTTCTAAGTGCAATCCCTGGGATCAAACCCATGACCTTGCGTTTGTAGCACCATGCTCTAACCACTGAGCTGTGGTGGTTCTTTTTTTAATGTCCATGACCAGTAAGCATCCCACACGTTTTCTGCAAAAATCTAGTTATAACATTCCAGTCTGTGTGGAAAAATCCTTCAAAGCAAAGAAAATAATATGTTGTCTTTTTGACTTCTGCTACTTGACAGGATTGACTTAAGTTCAAGGTCTTTTGCCTCTAAACATCTCTCCATATAGAAACAGAGTAACAACAGCATAATGAATAGCGTTGACCCTCAGTCCTGTTGTGCAAACTGCGTACAACACTCCAAAACAATCTCTGAAAACAGGACAAGACGATTCATTAAATAAACCAATGGCAGAGCCCATCGATTGGAGTGGGTACGAGAATGCTGGCATACGAGTACGGCAATTATATGGAGAGTTTGAGTCACAGAAACAGCAGCTTTATTGTCACCAGACGTCTCTTAGCACAGCAATACCTCAGAGGCCTTTGGCTGGATGTCAATGGGCAGAATGTGAGGGTCTATTAAGGGGGCCAGATCTTGACACACCTAGAAGGACACCAGAAGAGAGCCGCGCTAATACTGACAGCGAGGACATGACTGATTACAGAACAAGATGATTTTTTAGAGCCGTAATCAACCAGAACGCTGAACAATAATGCATGACAATACAATTCAAAGAATGTCTGGAAAATGCGATGCTGTTCAAGGGCATTGCTAGGTATAGTTGCTAAG
Organism: Triplophysa dalaica; assembly: GCF_015846415.1. Classification (NCBI taxonomy): domain Eukaryota; kingdom Metazoa; phylum Chordata; class Actinopteri; order Cypriniformes; family Nemacheilidae; genus Triplophysa; species Triplophysa dalaica. The sequence goes on from NC_079553.1 coordinate 12,428,485, forward strand.
GTTATTTAGGTGCTTGCATACTGTAAAAATTCCTACGAAATTAATAGTTAAATTCTGATAAAAAACTGTTGTCAGGAAATGTCTGTAAAAATATGGAAAAACACAAATTTTCAACTCCACAAACACTATAGCCACCTTCACCTACAGACACCACTTTCACTTTATTTCTGTTGTACGTCCACAAAAGTTCTTATTGAGAATTAACACAAGTTTACATGTTGATGGTTTTTGTTGAGTCACCATTATGGTGATGAGTATTTCCTTTAGTTGGGATCTAGACCCTTTGTTTTTTTTAAATTAAGTCTTTCCCTAGTTTTTATAACTATGTGTGGGAACAGAAACAGGTGGAGAAAAAGCTGAGGAAAATTGTTTTCATGTCGTTTTTTATTGGGAGTGTCATTGCCTGTTTTAGAGTTTAGGCAATAATTTAAAGTGATTTTGTCATCCCCATTTATGTTACTGTATGAAATTAAATTATATTCTTTAGGTATTTAACAACACATAGTGGACATGAAAAATGGTCTAGCAGACATCAAGAATAAAGGGCTCAGCATACTACATTCAAAATGAAGAACGACCGTGTGTGACCTCATTTCGAACAAAATCTGGTCCACGCGACAATTCGTTTCACTAGTTCGCCACAGCAAACTAAACAGAACTCTTGGTGAAAGTTTGTGTTGACCGGTTAACCACCATTGGTCAATTGTCATTGCGTAATAGGTCTGTGTGTTATGTAGCGCCACCGGTCTGTGGGATAATAACGCGTCTTTTTATTTAGCTGAGGTGAGGTTAGATAAGCTCTACAAAAAAACGATAACCCTGCATCCAGAAACAAAGGGGTGTTGGATTGTTCGAAAACACTATACCGTTTAATGCAGCGGCAAGAGCGGTCTTCAATAAACCGAGGAGAGCACACTCCTTTCTTCATTAAGTTACATTGGCTCCCTACAGTCACTCGCATCAAATTCAAGACTCTGCTCCTGGTCTACAAGACCACCACTGGTTTGGCACCCCCTTATCTTCATTCACTTATGCAAACTTATGTACCTGCCAGATCCTTACGCTCTGCAAATGAACAACGTCTTGTGGTGCCATCCCAAAAAGGTAAAAAATCTTTCTCACAAACCTTCTCTGGATTGGTTCCACATTTGTGGAATGATCTGCCTGATCAGCAGATTCAGTGACCATCTGTAAGCACCTGACCGATCATTTCTGATTTCTATCTTCTCTACAATATAAAAAAAACAAAAAAAAAATGCTTACTTAAACTTAGATAAACTAAACTTAGCTCTGTACAATGTAGTTGTCTTTGTGAGACATGTTTTTATTGCACTTATGCATTTTGTTCTCCTAATGTTGACCCAATTGCTTCCATTGTTTACCCAACTTGTGAGTCGCTTTGGATAAAGCATCTGCCAAATGACTAAATGTAATGTAATGTAATGCAATGTTTCTCAATGTTTTCGAGCTTCGTTTTACCCCAAAACGCAGATCGAAAGCACAATTGGCCTGGACTATGCAGAGCTCTTTAACCTGTTCGTCTCAACAATTGTAACGACCCCCAAAAAAACTTAAGATAAACCCGATACTTTCTGGGTAGCGTCAAAGTACAAAGCTCATCCATGACTCCCAGCATGCATTACGGCAGTAAGCTTATAATTTGTTGGTCACCACTGTTGAGATTCATACACTGATTCTTGATGTTTGAGTCAAAAATCATCTGCAGGGCTTTGAACTGTTCAAAAACTCTTTATAGGCAATGGATTGTTGCAGGAAATGTGGGTCTCCAATGTAAGCTCATTCAGAAACTAAACAACATCAGAAAAAATGCCTGAAAATCAGACAAAAAAATGTATCACATTGTCTTTTAATAATATTTGCTATACAAACACTGTCATAGCAGCCAAGAGAAAGATGATGTTAAGCAAGAGAAGGATGAAACAGCCCAACTAAAGCAGTGACCAAAACACTGATCACAACAATGGTGAATTAAAAGAACAATAAAACATCAAGTCATGGCTGTCATGCTACAGTCCCTGTGAAGCAGAAGTTGTGATCGTCTTCAGTATTGTAACATATTTCCAAGATGAATAGTGGGTGCGGCTCATGTTTTCCGCTGTGAATTGATTGGACGAATAAAAACAGGAGGTTTCCATGTTTTCACGGTAGTTTATTGGCAAGCACAGCTGCTGGTATTTTTCCATAAAAAGGACAACATTTTTATAAATAAGACCTAAACCCACACCAAACCCCAACCCTTACCATAACTTACCCCTAAAATCATAGGGAAACGATCAGTGAAAAACAATGGTCTAGACGCACTCTTCCTGGTTGGAAGATTAAATTTAAAATCATCTGTAAACTTATTTCTGAAATCTGATTGGTTGATTTAAATGTTGTCCCAGGTTCAACATGATGTTATCATGAAGATATCAACCACTTGGTAAAAACAGGAGAGCCGTTGTACTGCATGTTGCTTTGTTTATAAGTTACTTTACTGTTTAAAGAAATAAAGTAAGTAAATGTAATGTTTCACTTTTATGCATTATGCATTAGGTCCATGTTTTCATTTTATATAAAAAATATTTATATATACAATGATAAATATAATTCATACACAGCTTGAAGTTTTTGCCCTGAAGTTTTACATGGCAAAACTGTTTACTTGCTTTTGCTGTATTTTTTACGGAATTTTACTGGCAACCAAAGCTGCCGGTATTTTTCCGTTAAAATTACCGAACATGTTTCACAGTGTAGTATCACAAGTGAAAAGAATCCACCAGGACTCTATTTATCCTCAAGTGCTTCGTTAAAGTAAATGTTGGTTTATGTGATTTTCCCATGCAGTTTTAATTGTTTGTCAAGCAAAATTGTTGGCCAGATCAACAATCTATACCTTTTATTCATATCCATAGAAAAAATATGGGGTTACATAAAAGGTGTTTAGAATAAACCCAAATGCTTAATATGAGCACACAAAATTGTTGAGAGCATTCTAACTGGCTGCATTAGCACCTGGTCTTCAAGCAACCCCGTCCGCAACCAAAAAGTACTGCAGAGGGTTGTGCGAACTCCCTGTCATGTTGTGGGAGTTGAGCTTCCCTCTCTCCAGGACATCTTCACCAGGCGGTGTATGAGGAAAGCCAGGAACATCGTCAGTGATTCCAGCCACCCTGAATCACAGACTGCTCTCCATGCTGCTTCCGGGCAGACGATACCGCACAAACCGGCTGAAGGACAGCTTTTTTACTCAGGCTATTAGACTGCTCAACATCAAAAACTGATACACTTCACAAGCTCACACTTCTTTTTACTGTGCACTACAGTTTCATGGACTATAATGCATCATGCTGCACCTAATGTAATAACCATCCATTATCAAACTAACATACCTACATCTGTACTATGTGCACGACATGGATGATCCATTATACATACTCGTTCATGTGCACACCTGCATATTTAATATGTATGTTCAATGTCTAATGTGTATATCTTGTGTAGATTGTGTATATACTGTCCATATGTGTATAATGTTCTTATTTTACAGTCTGTCAATTTATATTTTGCACTGTTCGTCTGCACTATATACTGTCACGTAAGTTTGTAAAGTCATACAGTTGTTTGTCACACAGTTGTCTGAACAACCGCATTCTACTTTGTTTCTAGTACGCACCCAAGACTTTCACTCCACGCGTGGTGATGTGACAGTAAAAGTGAGTTAGTTGGTCCATTCCGAGTTGTTTTAACCCATAGTTGGGTCAAACATAAACATTTACTGTGTTAATTTAACCTTATGGCTGGGTTTGACCCGTTTGACAAATACTGGGTTGAAAATACAGTGCAATCATGCCTGCACAAGCATCTAAATGATTTGTTTAGATCTTACATCAGTGGTCTTCAACATGGTGCTCTTGTGAAGCCGGAAAGTTACTCATCAAGCACATTTAATAAATTAAACAATATTTAATTTACTCTTATTACTCTTATTTAATTTAACTGTTATGTTATGTTACAAACAGGATGGAGACTATGTCTTATATATTAGGTGATTGAATAATTGCCAAAACATCAGTAGATGAATGAAAATATAAATGGAATCATTGGTTAGTAGAATGCATTACTTGTGTAATGTTTCTTGGATTGGGAGTTCCCTAACAATATAACAGTAAGTCAATGAAGACAGTAGACAATGCAGAAGAGACAGGAAGCAGATCCGCAGATTTTATCAGGCAAGACACGATCCTGATAGTCCAGTAAAACTGTATCAATCTCATTGTGAGAGTTCTGGATCCACTGTATCTCAAATCTGTGAAATGGACACCTTCAAGGATCATTATATTTACAACATGGAATTGTATTTGCTAATAAAGTGGCTAATTGCTTAGATAATATGTAAATGTTTATCTATAACATGTTGTCATTTACATAAAGATAAAGTAAGAAAAGTGCCTCTAAGATAATATATAGATATTATATGAAGGTTGTCGTCACTGTTACAATACAATTACAATCAAAGTTGCTTACAGCGGATTCTCTGCTTTGGCATTAATATGTATAAGCTTGGAGGATTTCTAAACCATATTGAAATCAGAACCTTAAGGCAGATTCCAGCTTCTTCTGATATTTCATACTCAGTTTAATATCAATCATTTGTCCAAGTATCTGTCTTGCACTCTCAGTCGTGCACTGCCTTTTTGTTTGGTTTCTTCTTTACCCGCTGGGCTAAATATATAAATAATCATCGCTGAATGAAAACATAAGCTTCCGGACACCTGGATGCTATACAATGTTGTTGTGTTGAAAAGATGATTCAGGTGTTGTGGTGTTTCCCCATCCTTCTTCAACAGAGCTGTAACACTGACAGACAAACAGACAGTGTGTGAAGATAGAGCGTAAAGTGCAATTCACTCTTTTCCCATGGTGCACAACAAATTGAGGTCACAGTTATTGTTCTTCATTTCTGCAACTGAGTCTGCGAAAGACAATCTGAAAAATAGTGTGAAGGACCCAGGAGTGACATTAAAGACTGATGCATGAAGAATTCCCTTCATTCGGGATATGTGATGTCTAATTTGAGCTCAAAGAAAGATTTGAAAGGAAGTTCGATTTTCAATGAGCAATTGAATCTAACTTCAAAACTATAATCCAAATGTATAACTCCTAAAGGGAGTAAATAAAAAAATCATACCTTTTCTCTCAGGGCATCAGGGCTTGTGGGACCGTAATCTCATTCTGAGATATAAATGGGTTGTTATAAGATTCTCTGTGAGTTTTTAAGCAGTTTTTTCAACGGCAGAAGGGACACAATTTAACAGTCTGGACTGACCACACTTCACACTAAAACACCTTATTAGACTCAAATGACCGATTCCAGGTCTCTTTCTCTCTCTTTCTCTTGTTTTTATCTTTTCTATAAGGCAAACATACAAACTTAAACTTATTAAACTATAACACTGCAATCATTTAAAAGAAAAATATGCAAAAGATATCAACCTCACATATTGATTATGAGTAGAAAAAAGAAATGTTGCACTCAAACATTGATCGATTGTCTTCCACAGTGATATTTGTTCTTTCAATGTGTAATTTTCCACCTGTACAGCTTTGAGGTTTTTTTATAAATGCTCCTGGCTAGTCTTGCAATTATCGGACAAACAACGTACCCTCTTTCCTGGTGACACGGCGAGATCAATTGTCTGGTTCAACGCATTTAACAACACATTACCTGTCCCTTAAAATAATAGGTGACCTCTTTAAACAGATTCAGAGGTCGAGTTTTTGGAAATGTGTTTAATAGTCGTGCACAAATACGCATGCTGTATTGTGATTGCCATAGTAAAATGTCTAACAGTGAGTAAAAGTGCACTTAGTGAACTTACATAAAGTGATAAACGCAGTCCGCCGTGCTGTTTGACATTTACAATTCTAACAACTAACAATGTTATTTCCATGCATGTTGTGCATCTCTAAATGCAAGATCAAATGTTGTGAGTTGTTGTGAAATGTCGGAATTGCTTCATGAATTTAAACTACATGTAGAAAGCAAAGCCAGTTTCATTTGTAATTTTTTTTTTAAATCCTACACTGTAAAATACCTCAAGTAAGTTTTTCAACCCAAGTAATCTGTCATTTCTAATGCCTTTAAAAAAATAAAACAGTAAAATTCTGTAATTGTTTACAGTGTAGAGCGCTTTTTAAGAGCGCTGTAAGTGCTTTTATTCTGTACCCCATTGTTTGCCCAGTACTGCAGGCTTTTGTCGCTTAGCCGTAAAGACATCCTGAGTAACTGATTCATACTGCCCTGAAATTGACTTTCGTCCATTCATAATTCAGATCAATTATGTAATGCATTATGAATAATATGCTCTTACCACACTCATAATGCCGAAAAGACAGACTGGGAACAAATGACCATGTATTGCATCTGTTTAATAGTTGACCCCATAGTTTCATTGAGAAAGATTAAAAGACATAATTGGAGGATGGAAAGACTATAATTAAGCCTAATGAAGTAATACACCACACTTTAAATACGCATCTGTATAGATTGTCTCACAGCCGCCACTCACAGCCGGGCGATGAAGTTATGGAGTGACTCCAGTGAAACAAGAGCCAATCTGTCCCTGAGGGACGAGACATGGACAACCACCCACACACAATGGGGTATTTAAACGTGAAAGGTTTGATAGATTATAAAGTTGTCTTAATTGGGCTTCAAACTACCAATGAGGTAAAATCTCATTTAGCAACCGATGCATCAACATCAGACAGACCTGCTCGTGGCCTTTCATAAAGTGTTTAATGTGTGTATGTGAAGCAGGCTACTAAATAAATACCAAACTTTATAATTTAGTTTTGGTTATAATATCACATCAGTAACTCGATTGGTTAATTTAAATACATTTTGGTTTTACTGTTTTAATTAACAGATTTTATGTATTTTTGGAATGCGGTAAAAATGTGAAATTACAGAAATAAACTGCAAATTTACAAGTTTGATGTAAAATAACACGAAGAACTTAGTCATATTAATTTATTTCATAAAAAAAAATTGTGCGCCCCATCTGCCTGAAATTTCCTTTTTTTACAGTTTCTCTCTTGGTTTATCGATATAATTTTAATTTCCAATGATACCTACACTGCATATCTGACTTAATATCACTTAGTGTTCAATTCATAATACCTATACAATGTACGTCATGTATCTTGTCTTCACGTTTTTATGTTTTCTGTAGAAAGTGAAGAGTGCTCAGATTTGCCCGGCCAACGTGTGTGTATTTGAACCCTTATGTTAATAGTGTCCTGAAGCAAATAGTCTGATGCCACATGTGGTCTGACACTATTATTAACAATAACATTTATCCCAGTCATAATTAGAGAAGGCACTCTCATTTAAACGGCTTTAAGTGCAATAATTACATGACAAACATTTCAGGCAATGAGAGCATTTGGAGGTTGGCAATAAACAATTCTTTGACAATATGAGAGCCACCTCAATTTGGAGCACAAAGTGATGTCACAGTCTCTTACTGCTAGTGGTTAAGGATGGATTATGGCTTCAAAGGGCCTGGGGACAAGTTTCCCTGCACCCCCACCCCCCCCCCCCTCACCAAAGTTATGGAAAGTAAAAGCAAAGACAATAATGAATATTAAAACCATTCTTGCTCTTCGTCAAATGCCTGCGCTACGCTACAAATAATCTGAACAGGGTTTATAGAAGTCAAAGACTAGCTACTGAAAATCCACAATGGACCAAATTAAAGTGTATGAAACACACGTCTTTAATTAACTGTCAAATGTACATGTATTTCATAAATCTGATAAATAAATAAATAAATATTTCTCCACATAAAATGGCCCTGTGACACATGTCTGTAAACATCAATTCATCAAGCAAAAGATTCATAAAATGCTTTTTAAATGTGCTGTCATTTAATTGCTACGTTCATTTTTTATTTTAACATAAGATAAAGTAACATAAAAGGTAAAACATGTGTTTTCAGAGTACCCTCAGAGGGCTTGTATAGGCTGTGGGTTCCATATATTAAACATATAAACATTTATTTACATTGTTGTTTGGTTTTCTGTACCAAACTGGATGATGCAACCTTGAAGCTCAGGGCCCTCTCAGGCTCTAGGGGCCCTAGGCACTGGCTCCGTTGGCCTGGTCAGTAATCATCCCTGCTTGTGGTACCACTTATTTTATCTCTCGACCGGAGCAAAAAACACAATATATTGAAATGTGTGAAGAAAGAGCTGCAATAGGTTTGCTTAACTAGAAGAATGTGGAAGATTGAATATGAAACAATAAGAGTTGGTGATGCTTGCTGTGACCCTGAGGTCATTTAGAATCAATAATGTGATGTGATTCTTCTTCACATATATGCTGTTTATTGATTATACATATATATTGTAGCAGAATAAGTGTTCTACTTGGTTTTTGGCAAAAGAGAAATTAGGATAATATTAAATGATATATAATGAACGTAGGTGAATTAAGCACATAAAAAATATCTGTATAAGCCAAAACATTAATGGACCAGCGAATGCCTTTTTATAACAGTGCTTGAGACAAACATTTTGCACCTTTCATGATCACAACTTAGGTTTCCAATATTTTTAAAAGACGTCTCACTCGTCACAAAAATCCGATGGGACACACATGACACCTCCGCTGTGAAGCAACACTCGCATACAGCTCATTTCACTCATGATGTCAGATCGGTGAAGTATGCGTACTTGATCGTTCTCATTTGGGAGGCTCATTTACAGTATGTTCCCGTGATCTCTTTGACATTTTACGGGGCATCAAAGCATAATATAACACTCAAAATCTGAGGGCTTTGAACGTTAGCGTGTCTGCCTGGATGGAAGCAGAGATGACCGTCATCAAAGTCAGGTACGTTTCAGTCAACGCAAATGTGTGGACTGAAACGTGTGTATGCTGGCATACAAATCCCAAAATGCCTGGGGAAATATGAAAGGGGAGAATAACAAGACAACGATTTCTGGTACAGAGCGGACATGTGTCATATGAGTTTAATCAGGCTTCTGACAAAAATCACTTCCTATGAGTCGGGAAATGAATATGTTTGTGTGTATGTCAGTCGAGACTTAAAATACTATTTGTGTCTTTCACAACAATATATCACTTTAAAATAGGCTATTTTGTTGTACAATGAGGATGTACAATGTTTAAATATATAGCATCTTACAAATTGGATCATTGTATAATTATGGGTACATCTCATGTCTGTGCCGTATATTTTTATTATACCATCATCAATGTAAAGGATCAATGCTTATTTTTCTAGAAAAAGGGGTTGCTTCTTCTGCTCTCTATTTTAACAACACCAGATATACATTCATTTAATAATTTTGCTTGACCAGCAAACCCGCCTGACCTGAGCCCTGTAGAAAATCTATGGGGTATTGTCAAGAGGAAGATGATAGACACCAGACCCAACAATGCAGATGACCTGAAGGCCGCTTTTAAAGCAACTTGGGCTTCCATTACACCTGAACAGTGCCGCAGGCTCATTGCCTTCATAGCATAGAACATTGATGCAGTAATTCATGCAAAAGGCCCAACCAAATACTGAGTGCACAGAAATGACCATACTTGTCAGATTCCTGACATTTCCGTTTAAAATATCATTTTTTATTGATCTTATGTTAAATACAGAATTTCTGAGAAACTGAAATTTGGGTTTTCATTATCTGTAAGCCATTATCATCAAAATTTCAAGAAATAAATGCTTGAGATATTTCACTCTATGTGTAATGAATCGATATAACATATGGGTTTCACTTTCTGAAATGAGTGACAGAAAATATTGACCTTTTTCATGATATTCAAATCTTTTAAAATGTACCTGTGTGGATGAGATGCCCTCTGTCTTTTTCCAAATATTTTCCAAAAGAAAAGTGGTGTGAGGAGTGGATTAATGTTTCTCAATATTTTTGCTGCAAAGTTTAACAAGAACCTTTGGCTCAAGTTTATGTTTATGAAAATATATTTGTAGTGGAGTAGGCGGGGCGAGACCGTGGTTCGAGACCGGTGAGTAATTGTTAATGAGCGCCCTCTCATTTGTATGTTTTACTCCGGGTTTCAGCACCAATGTAGAAAAGCTCAATGAATAGGAAGGAAGGAGACGGGAACCGGCAGACATTTAAATTAAGTTTTAATATATATAATAACAGCCGTCGGCCCCTCACGGCCGACCGCCGGCGAACAAAACAAATCACAAAACAAAAACATACATTCAACCATAAAACATGTTCGGGCCCGGTCCTCTCTCTTCGACGGTCCGGTCGCTCGTTCTCTTATATGCTCCTGATCTCCTACGTGATACGAGACCGGAGCGCGAACAGCTGGCGCTCATTAACAATTACTCACCGGTCTCGAACCACGGTCTCGCCCCGCCTACTCCACTACATATTACTCTGTTGTTCTTCTATTGAGCATAGGCCAAAAAAATGTCAAAATTCTAAACCAAGTTACCATCATGGTGCAATGATAATGATAATAAAGCGAAACAAAGATGACGCTACATTTAATGCACATAATTTCTACAAATGTCAAATATCCTGTAAGTGTAACCTGTGATCTATTGTTCTTTGCTAATTTTTTGGCTCTTCTTTCTCATCCAGTAAAGCATGTTAACTGTATGGTCAAATCTTACTGCATTATGTTAAAAATTTTACAACAATCTACAACAAAAGATTGCCAAAGGTGTTTTTTTTACCCTCAATCTATTTTAAATTTTAAAGGTCCATTGTATGAAATTTAGCGTCATCTATAGCCCCTTCCGAAGCACTACAGTGGCTGACACAGAACTAAGATTTCGTCAGGTTTTCTGTTCTTTACTGAAGAAGATGACGTATGTATGAACACGCTCTGTAGAGCAGTTTGTCCGTTTATGTCAAATGTTAAGACAACATGGACAAATTCCATGCAAGGGGACACGTTGTGTACAGAAATAGCTCTTAGGTAATAAAAAAATAACACTTCATTATGTAAGGTCTTTATACACCTCCGAAATAATAGTTATGTATATTTTATTGCATTTCAGTTACTAGATCCTCCAAAAAATGACACACTGGACCTTTTTTTACGTCAGATGATGTTTTTGTGATGTTGTCAAATGCCAAACATACGCCTATGACCCAATTTTTTGGGCTTGAATAAAACCCTGCGAGATGCTACCACGTGATGTAACCTTTTTTTTGCAGTGGGGTCTAAATGAGTCTCAATAAATCACACTCTGCAATACTGTTATTAGAATCACCTTGTTTACCTTATCGTTAATTATATGAAGAATATGTTCACTGTCAGCAGTGTGATTTATTACCACAAACCTCAGCTCCAATACAAGAAGCAATTACTTCAATAACCCAAGACCTATAAAAAGACTCACTGCCTCCAATCAATTGCCTTCAATCAAGCATTATTATTAGAGATTATTCATATATTAATACAACATTTATTATCACTGTTGATAAGGACTGTTGCTGTCTAGAGGATGTAATGTCAGATGCTATGTGTTTGCTCAATGTTGCTGACACGTGATGTCAAATACTGTGTGAATTTATTTTATGATCATGAAATTCAATCATAATTACAATACAAATACGATTCATGTCAATTGTTTGGGATTACAAGCACATTATTGTGATGAAATATGAACTATTACAATGAACATGTTCTGTGTTTTCTGTCTGCATTGGTTGAGGTGAAGAAAGAGGTCCGTTTGAGTCACTAAAGAGGGAATCTATGTGACGGCGGTCTGGATGTTCTCACTAGCCAAGAATAGAAATATAGTCTTTGCTTGTGATGCATAAAATTGATAGCATCAAAACTTCCCTTATATGTCCATGAGCATCAAGTCACTGCTGAAAACAAGGCCGACATGCAGTGCATCTCTTGTGCGTCCCCTGACCAGTGATGAAACCCTGTTTGACAGAAATAGAAAGGCTTAAAGACCCAGGGAAATCAAAATAAAAAGTTTTTTTACTTTCATTTAAATTGAGTGAGCCACAAGGACGTCAATAAACTGATATGCTATTAAGCGCTGAATTCACATTTAGGACACATAACCATTCAAAACTGACACTCTTGCACGTGCGCTCAAACAAATCTAGAAATTCCATGACATCACGCTACACTTCAGCCTCACGTCAAAAATCTTGCCGAATCAAATTTGCTTTAGAATTGAAAGAGTCCCACCCCTTCACCATGAGAGCTGCTGAAGTAGCGAATCATACTTGTTAGCACATTTATTATGTCCTACATGGTAAATGACGCATAGTGCACTAGACGGGATAAAGGGGATGATCCAGACAGTGTAAACATTACCATTAAAGTCGTAATTTTGCGTTAATGTGACACACGAGAGGTAGGACGTGAGTGTCCTCCGGTTCAGAGACACGATAGCACAGAGTGTTGATCATACATTCAAATCTGCTGAGAAGTGTTTTTGGCTTGTTTAAAGTCTAAACAGAATATTGAATGTTAAGAAGAGATCAGACATGCAGCATTGGTGAGTAAAGGAGAAAACAAACGCCAGAGTCACTCCCCAAACTAAATATTAGCACATTACTGCTATCACTGAACATCCTAATCTTTTCAATAGACTTACACCACTGTCACTGTGGCTATCACGCTGTTAAATGCAGCTTTGCCAGGCTGAGGGTGACTGTGCTGTAAAATAAACGCTATTTGTTATTTTAAAAGGTGTAGTCACTCGATATGTTTTGCTCTCTCTGCATTTTCAGTTTAATATCAAACCAAATAATGCTGTGCGATTCAATAAGTCTTTAAGGTTTTTTTCTGTCATTCTTTTTTACAGTCTCATATTATCTAAAACTTAAAAGGAAAATATATCAGATACACCTCTGAGAGGTTACATGGGGAAAAATAAGAACACACAGTGGCTTAAAATACAAAGGGGTCCAAAAGTCATCTACAAACAACTTGACTGTAATGTCTACAGTCAAAATGCTTATGTCATTATTCATCAAATACAGTGTTATTTCTGCATTGTTGGCCAAGAGCATGGACTGTGAAGATTGAAGTCTATATTTCATCAGAATGAATCTATTCATCCTGAAGGTAAAGTCCATTCACATGCAGCTAGATTGTAATACTTTTAGACCGTTGGTCATTTAGCAGATGCTTTTATCCAAAGGGACTTACAAAGAGTGTAGGGAGCAATAATACAATAGATGCTAATACAAAGTTACTGCTTTCAACAAAAGCTATACCACTACCTGTTGAGAGAAAGAGAGAGGGTTAGTGTTTAAGGGTGAGAGAGTGTTTATTAATATTAGTTTTTTTCATCTGTCTATCAAGTATTCACAGAGGAGATGGGTTTTAAGTAGTTTTTTAATGTTATGTGTTCCACCAGGAAGCGAATTACTGCCCTTATGGGAAGGCAATACAAGACACCGCTGGTTTGCTGAACGCAGGGTTCTTGATGGGGTGTAGGAGTTTAGGAGGGTGTGAAAGTATGTTGATGCAGATCCACTGATTGTCCTATAGCCAAGCATTAGTGACTTGAATCTGATACGGGCTTCAACCGGTAGCCAGTGGAGAGAGATGAAATGGGCTGTCACATAAGCCATTTTGGGCTGTTGGAAGACGAGGCGTGCTGCTGCGTTCTGAACCAGCAAGAGAGGTTTGATAGCCCTTTGCAGAAAGACCAACAAGAAGAGCATTGCAGTAGTCAAACCTTGAAATTACCAGGGCCTGGACAAGGAGTTGTGCCGCATGCTCATTGAGATAGGGTCTAACCTTTCTAATGGTGATAAAGGTATATCGGCATGAGTGCATTGTCTTTGCAATGTGATCATTGAAGGACATCCGTATATCAAAATTGCCTGGCTGTTTTGGAAGGAGTGATTGTGATATTGACAAGTTGGATGGTGAGATTGTGTTGGACCATGGGGTGTGCGGGAAACACGAGTAGTTCTGTCTTGGCGGGTTCAGCTGGGGGTGAAACATTTAAACAGTGATTTGTTTCACATTTAAATGCTGCACTGTATTGAATTTAATCTTAAAATTAATACATTTGTAAGGTTGTATTTGTTAACAAAAAAGTTAATGCATTGGCTAACCTGGACTAATAATGAACAATACTTCTATAGCACTTATTAGTCTTATGATAACTTTACAATTTATTGACACATTTAAAAAGCAAATATTGTGCCTGTTCTCATTGGATAAAGCACCATTAACATGCATAATTGTACTGAAATTAACTAATACTAACAAAGATGTAAATCAACATTTGTGATAGTTATTGCGTTAACTAATGTAAACAAATATAACCTTATTGTTAAGTGTTATCAACATGTTCCACACCTAGATCTTTATTTCAATTGCAGCTGTGTTTCTCCAGATCATTTAATATTCATTAATCAAATTAATGTGTGTTGACTGTGTCAATGTTTAGTTTTCAGTGTATTGTTGATCTTTGATATAAGCAACTTGTGAATGATAAAATATAAGGTGGTCTATGTTATACGGTAAACATACCTTTCCTACATTTTCTCGCCCTCGGGTTGTCTGCATACATTTCTTCTGTCTGTTGAACACAAATTTAGAAGAATGTTTCAGCCACCATAAACTACCATTGTAAAATTGACATGGTAGTCAAAAGTGCCCCAGTACTGTTTGCTTTCCCATCCATTCTTCAAAATATCTTATACAGATATATACAGATTTGAAACAACCTGAGTGTGAGTAAATGATGACAGAATTTTCATTTCTGGGTGAAATGTCCCTTTAATGTGTCAGGAAGACTTGTTCTGGGAAGAACTTATAAATGGGTGGAACCACTGGATACAAATTCAGGCCAATTTATTCATAAAACTTGACATTCATAAGTCTAGTCAGACATTCTGTCTGTGTTAATTTGATCTGAAAACATCTGAATGACAATTGAAGGCACACCCTTTGAATGAAAGGCGGATTTTATCTGTCTCACTGTCTCTAAATCATTTCAGCAATTCTGACAATGTGCAGTTTTACTGTATTGGGGAGATCCGTGAGGGTCCGAAAACCAGTCAGTATCTGGTGTGACCACCATTTGCCTCACGCAGTGCAACACATCTCCTTCGAGTTGATCAGGTTGTTTATTTTGGCCTGTGGAATGTTGGACAACTCCTCTTAAATGGCTGTGTGAAGTTGGTGGATATTGGCAGGAATTGAACACGCTGTCGTATACGCCGATCCAGGGCATCCCAAACATGCTCAATGGGTGACATGTCCGGTGAGTATTTTGGCCATTCAAGAACTGGGATGTTATCAGCTTCCAGGAATTGTGTACAGATCCTTGCAACATGGGGCTGTGCATTATCATGCTGCAACATGAGGTGATGGTCGTGGATGAATGGAACAACAATGGGCCTCAGAATCTCGTCAGAATCTTGTATCTCTGTAAATTCAAAATGCCATTATTAAAATGCACCTGTGTTTGTTGTCCATAGCATACGCCTGCCCATACCATAACCCTATCGCCACCATGGGCCACTCGATCCACAACGTTGACATCAGCAAACCGATCACCGCTTTGCCCTGTACAGTGCAAACCGGGATTCATCCGTGAAGAGAACTCCTCTCCAAACTGCCAGACACCATTAATCGGTTACGACGATGAACTGCAGTCAGGTCGAGACCCAGATATGGACGACGAGCATGCAGATGAGCTTCCCTGAGACAGTTTGTGCAGAAATTGCTGCAGCAGCTGTCCGGGTGGCTGGTCTCAGACGATCTTGGAGGTGAAGATGCTGGATGTGGAGGTCCTGGGCTGGTGTGGTTACACATGTTCTACGGTTATGAGGCCGGTTGGATGTACTGCCATATCTCTATTTTAGAGAAATAGGTATTTTGTGTACGTAGAGAAAGTCAGAGTTCAGCTCATAAAATATGTGGGAAAAACAAAAGTGTTGCGTTTATAATTTTGGTCAGTGTATTTCTATTAACTATTAATTTCAACAATGTTTTATCTGTCGATATTTTAATCCGGTGGTTCTGCTTATTAAAGAGAGATAGGCAGCTTGTGAAATGAAGTAGAACGCTGTCTCCAGATCACTGCTAATGATGACAAGTGGTGAGATGACAAAACCCAGTGCAAGTAAGTTTTACAATGTGTTTGTGGTAAAAAAAGACTTTTGTTTCAGAAAGATAACAAAATAACATTATAAAATAACAAACCATTTAAGACGTTTTGCCTGATCTGACATAGTCAGACAATTTTTTGAATGATATTTCTCTCTGCGTAAGGATTTGCATAAATTTAGTTGCTTTAGCAGCCTTTAAAATAGCTCTTTACCTACAAACTCTTTGCCAACGAGTTTACAGCGTGATTGCAAATGTTACTTGTGTTGGGGGTCTTTCTTTTCTTTTTTAAGTTTGTTCTTTCACTCTTTTATTCTTTTGAACAAAGTCCCATCTGTTCAGCAGGCAATTTCCAGCAGCATCAAATAGCCTTTCAAAGTAAATTATCTTTTTTCTACGTGCTGCCTAAATTCAGACAGAGTTCCCTATATAGTGGTTATTACTGAGCTTCACATCACAAGTGTCCGTATCTGACTGAGGTCTAGCATGTCACTGTAGTGTTCTGGAAATAAGGCCGTGGGTGAAGGAGACGACCATGACTCATTACAGCCGGTGGAATTACAAGAATGACTCAAACACCGGATCGCTTCTTCTGCAAATTGTAGTCTTGACCATCACTGGTGACTGTTTCTTGAGCAGAGAACAAGTAATAATATGTTCAAATCGGAGAAATACAAAGGGGAGGATAGAACTGATGAAACAAATTAATACTGACCATACGTGTATGTTTTATTTTCGAATGATTAAAAGAGATCAGAAGCCATTTTTAGCATACACTATATGGACAGAAGTATAAGGACGCCCCCTTCTAATGAACATATTTACATATTTAGTTATTTCAGTGAGCACAAATCTTAATGCTTCAGCATATGATGATATTCTAGAGAATTGTGTACGTCTCATTTCATAGCAACAGTTTATGCATTGCCCTTTCTATTCCAATATGACAAGTTCCCTGTGCACAAAGCAAAGAAAGATTAAAAAAGAAATGTTTGATTCAGTGTAATGTGGAAGAACTTGACTGGCCCCAGACCTGAACCCAGCTGAACACCAGAAGAAATCATCCTTTCAAAACTGTTGCAATGAAGAAGAAACTAAATTATTTAGTATGGTATTGTATTGTGAAACATTACTGGAAAAGATAAACTTGTTTAATAAAAGGAGGCATCCCAATCCTTTTGTCCATATGCTGTAGTGTACAACTTCACATTTGCGTAAATTAGCAGTCAGTTGGCCATTTTTGAAGTAGGTCTAATTGTACGGATACATTTTGCACATTTGAATTGCAATGTAAAATTTTGTTAAAAGTAATATTGAAAATTCCTCTCACTGCAATTGAGGAATATGTAGAGAAACTGTTCTTTGTTTCTTCTACAATACTGGAACAACTTACACATAGAGTAATGAATTCATCATATCCTTCACTTTTCTCAGTCACTGACTAGAATGAAAATGTGGCAGGAACGAGAAAGCCAATTAAAAGGGTCAGGCTGTGTCTTTAGAAGAAGAGAGAGGTGTGTGTGAGATTTAATGAGCTGGATTATGAGAATCCACCCTTGGATTGCACCAGAAGTAAACGCATTAAATCACCTGAACGTCATTAAGGAATCTTAAACAACAATAATGAATAGAAATAAAATCTATTTTATATAATCATCAATATGAATATGTTTAGTACTTCTGTATTAAGTTTTAGAAGTTATAAAGCTTTCCAGGATGAATATGTGCTGACACGCACCATGGACAGCTCATGTTCTCCAACCTCATTTATCCCAGAATGCACTTCACTTCAATCTCAACCTTATATTTTGTTCAACAGCTCAACGTAGTTAGTCAGACACTTCAGAATCCATAATCTTTGGCAACATCTCTATTCGTTTCAAATGCAACAGTTCCACGTATTTATTAGCACACGCTTATGATACAAGCAACAATTTTTGAAATAACAAACGTTGTTTGACAGCATCTCCATGTCCCATTATGGTCTCTGACTGAATCCTTCATTCACATATTTATTTTGTGATTCATTGACCTTATTATAGGTCACGGCAGATTCAAAGCAAATGAAGCAGTTTGTTAAAGGCTTACATGAGGCTTATCTGTGCTGGATGGATAATGGAACACACTGTATGTATCTGTCATCTCTACTCCATGTCTGTCAGTCTCGCCTCCACTGAACTGTGGGTGAGGATAAACCTCTGACATCAGACTCGTTTTTTGTCTATGTGCCTGCGTGCTTAGAGTGCACGAAACAAAGTGTTTATTCATAGACTAAAGCACATAAAATGAAGGGCATTATTGGGATATAAAAATGGCTCTATTTTCTTTCAAATGAGCATTTAAGATAAAGAGATAAACAGTTTTACATTGATAACGATAACGATAACAACATTACAGGAGCAGATCACCCAAAAATGAAAGTTCTGTTATCATTTACTCACCCTCTTGACATTTCATACCTGTGGGATTTCCTTTCTTTTGCAGAACATAAAATAAGTTATTTTGAAGAATGTTGGAACTAATAGGAAACTTCTCCTTTAACACACATGTATGTATGTTAGTATCTGTCTATGCTTTTGTCATTTAGGCCTATATTATATCTTATATCACATTTCTGTTAATTTCTTAACAATAGCAGCCGGGGGGGCTGCTTGGCCGGGGGGGCTGCTTTAGAATTCATACTTGTATTAAATGTGTCTCATGTACAGCTGCTTTGTAACAATGAAAATTGTAAAAAGCGCTATATAAATAAAGTTGAGTTGAGTTGAGTTGAGATGTTAACGTTTAGCGTGTCAATTTGAGATCAGCAGTCATTCACAACTGTTTGTTTGTCAGTAATTTTGTATGTCTGATGCCCCGTTCTTTAGAAGATTGTTGTAAAAAATAATAATGTCTTCTCACAACACAAATTATTTATAACTATCTTACAATCTAAGTGCTCTTCATTTATTTTTTCTGAGCATTTATTCTGAGGTTAAGCCAGTGAAAATGTATTTTTCTCAAGATTTTGTGCTGGATGCATAATCAAAATAATTCTACTAACAGGAAAAGTTGACCTAAAACCTTACATTTATTTCATAATGTATTTACACTGAAGTTATTTCAAACCTGATTTACTTTATTCTGTAGAACACAGAGGAAAATATTTTGAAGAATGTTGGTAACCACACAACATTGGACCCCACTGACTTTTGATCATCATATTGATACGAAACCCTGAGACATTTCTCGAAATATCTTCTTTTGTGTTAAACAGAAGCAAGAAAGTCATGCAGGTTTTTAAAGACATTAGGGTAAATAAATGGCAACATCAGTTTTATTTTGGGGTGCCTTAAAATGGATCAAAAAAGTCAAAATGCTTCTTCTCATTCAACACATACTATGTTATATATACTACTTTAAGTTTTGGATTGATAAAGAGTTTTATTTTTCGATTTGTTTTGTACTCTCTATTTAAAGTCATTCAATTTTCTTTACACATTTATCCTGTGACTCAAGTAAGTTCCTATAGGATAGTAAAAATGTCTCATTGGTTCAAAATCAGAGTCATGATTGGATCTTATGCTCTTTCTTAAAACATCCATTAGGTTAAGGGATGTCAAGTAGTCCTAGAAGATGTTAAGATGTGCAGAGATGAGTAAATGAACAGTCATAAGACCAGTGAAGTGAATTTTCCATCTCGGCTGTTTATTTGTCATGTCATTACGGCAACAGTGGACTAAAAATATATATTGCTGCTATAAGATGTGTGAAGAACATTTACAACATAGGCCCATTATCGTTCATTTCGTTCAATCTTAAGTTTACAGTGCCTAAATGAATGCCAACGAATGAGCAGATAGCTTACTATCTCATCTGACTGTTCATTACTCCATCTTACCATTTCATTTTATTCATTGTATGTCCCCTCGAGTGTTTTGGGTGAGGATCCATTTAAGATTTTAAATTCATTCGACAAAATCTTTAAGTGAGACTTATGAACTGATTTCTCTGTTGTATAAGTGCTAATTGACTCTAAATTAAATAAAGCCCTTGCTGCGAGCTTATAGATGGACACTAAAAGGCTTTGGCAAATGATTCTTCCTGAACTTTGTCAAGTTCTGTGACAAAATGTATTTCACATATGTTGTTTGTAGTTTCATATCAGATAAATTTCGTTTTAGTAATCTTATATTGAAATCTTTTCATAAGAACAGACAAGTAGGCTAAGCTAAAAAAATAGTGTGTGTTTGTACAATTTAGAGTAATTGAAGCAATTAAGAATGATTTCCCTGTTCTGCAGCTTTCATCTCCTTAGCGAGACAGAGATGATAAAGAAAATAATCAGACTTACACCCTGCCAAATATTTTAATTCAATTATCGCTCTCACAGATCTCATTTAGGCAACACGTCTGCTAACGTGAGTTGTGTCCAACTTGAAGCACACAAGATGCTCTTTTGTAGCCTTTTTAAATCAAGCTGATATGAGGTTTCAAATCAGGTTTGCCGTCAATGAAGCAGCAGGGGGACGTTTCGCTCAAATTGTCCCTCTCAACATATAAATAGCAGTTAACCCTTACGCAAGGAGAACATACAGCTGCGGAAAACATTAAGAGACCAATTCAAAATTATTTTCAGTTTTCTGAATTGACTATTTATAGATATGTGTTGAAGTTAATTATAGTTTTATTCTGTGAACTTCTGACAACTTTTTCCCCCAAAGATATGTTTCTATTTGCAGAAAAAGCTTGGTCGAAATAGCAAAAAAAAGACACAATGCTCCCAGACCCTGTATACTGCAAAGAAAACTATTTTGTATACATGCAATGGAACAAAGTCGATTTTTTTCTCAACTTTCATGCGTCTTTGCATTCGCTCAGTCTTATTCATTGCTTATCTGTGACTTTAGTTCATTCATGAGATTTGTTTCTGTTGAAAGTCAACAGGCACTGGACTAGAATGGACACAATACATGCAGAAATGTTTAAATAATATACACGAGCACTTGGTTCCAAGGAAACGTATATTTAATGTATATTGAATTACATTTTCCATTATATTCTCTTTTATTTTTGTTTAGCAAGAGATCGTCTTTGAAGGATAAGCATTCAGTGTTTTATAAGAAAAAAGTTATACATCCTAACTGGCTGTATCCCAAAATAACCTTTTGAAGCTTATACTGTATATTAAAAGGATAGTTCACCCAAAAGAATTCTGTTCCAAACCTGTATACATATCTTTGTTCTGCTAAGCACAAAGGGAGATATTTGGGAGAATGTTAGAAAAGAGATCTTATCCCACATTGACAACTATAGTGTTAATATACCCTATTAGGGCAGTAAATGGGGGGTGAGATTTGTTTGGTTACTGACATTATTCCAAATATCTTCCTTTGTGTTCAGCAGAACAAAGACATTTGTGCAGGGTGAGTAAATAATACATTTTCATTTTTGCTTAATTATCCCTTTACATTAGACAACCCTCCCGTATTATAGACAAGATGGTGTAACTACAGTAGCAGAGTCACAGGTCTTGAGGCAGTTAGATCCTGTTTGTCCAGAGAGAAACACATTTAATGGAACACTTTATCAAAACGGCCGGCGTTCATATCCTTGCTCTCATCAGTCTCTGGATGCCACCTGAGCCCAATAAAAGCATCTCCGTCACTCATAATGACTTCCTACTCTATTGCAAATGACAGTCAGTCAAGCTAAATGTCCAGATAGTAAATTACGAGTAGTGCGCTCCACAATGTCTGTGGCACAATTGCTAAGTTTACTCTTAAATGGATCTGGCGTTGTTTTTGAATGCCTGAGGAGAACTGGTTGCGGGGTAGAGAAAACAAAAACAAAACGCCCAGTCGAATAGAAGGGAATACCATTTGGATCAATGCAAAAACTGTTATTGGATTTTAATAAATGATGAATAAATAATGAACCGTTTATATTTTGGTCAATTATAAATGTGTAGCATCTGGTCATTTTAATTACTGCACAGCAACATCGCCAGTGTTAAAAAGGTAAAAATGTGGATTACATATACACTGTGAGTGTTCATTTGACCTTTTTTAACACTAGCGACTTTGCTGTTTGTATGTGCAGTCTTTGCTATCCTAAATGATGTCAGGGGAGCCGCAGAAGTAACCCGTATGCCCCCAGAGATGTCACTTTTCTGCCCCTTTGGCAAAACTTTGACAGGGATGAATGCGTTGACAGTTGGAATTGGTTATTAGACCACCTGAGGCGTTGCAGGGTTACGTCACATTATCAAAGGAAATGAACAGACCCCTAAGTAATCTTGGATCGGGTGGTTAGCATCGAAGAGTCTCTAGGTTTCTCTGAGAGTTCCTTTGCTAAAATTGACTCAAGACTAACGAGTTATTATTCTGGAATGCTTCCTTCAATTTCCCCGTCTCCTAACAGGAGGATCAGTCATAGTTACAGGCCTCTTTGAATAACCCGGAATTCACAGGCCATCAATCACAAGACTTTCCCCTCCTCTCGTCAGTCTTTCTGCTTCTTTCCCTCTTCATGTCAATTAGAGCAGAGCTTTCAGGCTCTCTGGGTACTAGACTCATTTAGACAAATTGAAGTTGTAGTGGAAAAACAATTCAATAAATCTGTTCACTGCATGTGGTGTAGTCGAAGTATCTGTGATTTTAGGTGCTTTAGCCAGCTGAAATGTAACTAAAATGCTTTCTTGTATCTCAGAAACAAAGAGATTTAAGTGCGCTTGTGTCACATTGAGGAATGAATATGCAAAATCGTATTGATATTAAACTGCCAATATGATTTGTACAGAAGTACCAAATTATAAGAGGACATTACATAAGATATTAGATTATCAGGGTAAATGAATACACCTCAGCCTAAATCATTTGGACAGTAACAACACTTGTCAACAAACATTTAAATTCAGACTAATGTGAAACAATGCTCATTTGGTTGTTTATTCCAGGTGATCTCTAGTGATAGTTCAATTAATTCATAGAATAGTGAATGACAATGAATTCCATATTTTTTGGTACTTAGACTAGCACTTTTTATTAATTTTGCCAAATTTATTCATAAGACGATTCACCAGTTCATTAACAGTTTCAACTTAATTCAACAAGGTTAACATTAGCTGGTGGAAAACAGTACCAGAGCCATTCATCAGGCAGACAGAAACAACTTCTTTCAAAAATGATGTGTTTTCCTTCGGTGTTCTGCATGTCCAGCTCCTAAGAATGGACATTTTATAGGCCTATGAAAATTTTAGTACTTTAATCAAAAAAGGGCTCTTTACACTTACTTTGACATTGTAAATTATTCTATGCAAAACTCATAGATTTTTACGCATTTCATATACATTTGTGTGCAACTCTGTGCAAAGAAGAATTGCTTATATAAGTGAATTTTAAATCTGAAGTAGATGAAGAGCGCCCCCTGCTGTACAATAACACTATCGGTCATTTTCACATCCCTATTTTGCTGATAATTTATCAAACAAACAAACAATTTAATTCAGCAAAAACTTCTAATTTATGTAAAATTTGCAAATTTCAACTGAAAACTCAAGCTCAAACCTTAATGGTAGACTTCCATAGAGAACAAAGCAAATTGCATGCTCTCTATGGAAGTCTACCATTAAGGTTTAATTAAACTTTAGGTTTAATTTCCGATCCGCAAAAAGTCCCTGTATAAATGTAATTAGATAGCAAGGTAAAATTGTGTCTTTGATATTATTTTACCAAAGAACCATTTCTTCAGCTTTGGTTAATTCATTTTTGGCATTTCAAAAAACAACTATTGAGTACCGCTAATGTATTTTACTAATAACTTTTAGGACCACGTGAGCCTATGTTGGTGGGTGTAGAGAGAGAGCTAACCACAGTGCATATATGGTGGTTAGCTTTTTCTCTGCTACGGGCACATGATGACTTCACCACATTGAGGGGCTGAGGGACGGGCCAGTGTAACGTAAAATCTTGGACGAGAACCATCACTGAAGAGGGGTTGTGCATGTGCCTATAACATGACAAAGACCCAAAACACATTGCCAAGACAACCAAGAGTGCCAAGAGTGACTTAAGGAGAAGCATATGAAATGTTCTAGCCAGTCTCTAGACCCTAGTCCTATAATAAATATGTGAAGGAGGGTTAAACTCCACGATTTACAGAGGAGTGGACTAAACTGTATCCTGACACATGTGCAAACCTGGTGAACAATTATCAGAAATGTTTTACCTCTGTGCTTCCCAACAAGTATTTCTCCACCAAGTACAAAGTAAACTTTTCTCGGGGATCAAAAACATAAAGTCAGGTCCATAAATATTGGGACATTGAAACAATTCTAACATTTTTGGCCCTATATACACCACCACAATGGATTTCAAATGAAACAAACAAGATGTCCTTTAACTGCAGACTATCAGTTTTAATTTGAGGGTATTTACATCCAAATCAGGTGAATGGCGTAGGAACTAAAACAGTTTGCATATGTGCCTCCCACTTGTTAAGGGACCAAAAGTAATGGGACAATTGGCTTCTCAGCTGTTCCATGGCCAGGTGTGTGTTATTCCCTCACTATCCCAATTACAATGAGCTGAGATAAGGTCCAGAGTTCATTTCAAGTGTGCTATTTGCATTTGGAATCTGTTGCTGTCAACTGTCAAGATGAGATCCAAAGAGCTGTCACTATCAGTGAAGCAAGCCATCATTAGGCTGAAAAAACAAAACAAACCCATCAGAGAGATATCAAAAACATTAGGCGTGGCCAAAACAACTGTTTGGATCATTCTTAAAAAGAAGGAACGCACCGGTGAGCTCAGCAACACCAAAAGACCCGGAAGACCACGGAAAACAACTGCGGTGGATGAAGAATTCTTTCCCTGGTGAAGAAAACACCCTTCACAACAGTTGGCCAGATCAAGAACACTCTCCAGGATGTAAGTGTATGTGTGTCAAAGTCAAAGATCAAGACAACACTTCACAAGAGTGAATACAGAGGGTTCACCACAAGATGTAAACCATTGGTGAGCCCTAAAAACAGGAAAGCCAGATTAGAGTTTGCCAGATTAGAGTTTGCAAAACAACATCTAAAAAAGCCTTCACAGTTCTGGAACAACATCCTATGGACAGATGAGACCAAGATCAACTTGTACCATAGTGATGGGAAGAGAAGAGTAAGGAGAACTCTACTGGTGACTCATTGAGACGCCTCGGATTGGCTATTACGTTACCAATCTCGGTCAGTCAGTAGCCAGGTTACCATTACCCTTCATGGGATTTTTTTACTTGGGGGAACCAAGCTGTCTGCAAATGATTTCATCTCACTCAAGTATTACTTTGCGCCATTTGGGCTAATGGTTTGCACTAAAATGATCTGTGTTAAAGTTCTGATGAACTGTGCTTGTTTATTGTTTTATACTGTTATATGAGATCCACTTATGACGTTCGCATGGTTTTTACATCCAAAAACATCAATACGTTTTGAGGCCAGCTCTGCAAACGCTCGGTTTTAATGGCATTGAAGACACTTGGAAGTAAACGCCCACCGCTGTGATTGGATAGCAGTTTGCGTTTACATTCGCGGGTTACAAATTTTACGAGAGTTTCCATGATAAATAAACAAACGGGAGACTAGCAGTAATTTATGGATATAACCCAGAATAATGATAGTCCTATTTTCCATTAGGTTGCTTTGGTGGCAGAAATTGGAGGGAGTACTGTTGATGATGCATAAAGAAAAATGATGGCCTTCCTTTTTGTCCACCCCTTAGCAAGAGAGTACAATTTTATTGGCCGGCATGGAAAGTGGGAGTTTCGGGGCCTCAGACTGTTTGAGGTTGTATATGGTATGTTTGGGGTTAGGCTGAACTAAAGCACATGCGCACCCATTGCCAATAAAACACAGACATCAGTTTCACTCACTGCATGCGGCTCATGTCCGGCATCTTTTAGCGCTGGGACGGCTCCATATATCAGTTTCAAACGATCTCCAAATCCAGCGTTATATCCACAGTTAATATACATTCATCACCCAAATGCAGTGAACAAAACAAACACCTGAACTTCATGAACGTATGCTCTCTCTCTCTCTCTCTCCTGAACACAAGTGAAAGTGACTGCTCTCCATGCTGCCGCCTGGGGGTGCCGCATGCTTTTTCGGGAGAATTGCCCAATAAGGGACTAAGCAAAATTGTTACAAAACAGTTTTATATGGAAAGCTGTACGATCGCTGGGGGAGTGTATCGAGCACAGAAAATACTATGTTATGCGCTCAACTTGTTTTTTGACAAGTTGACCATGTCAAACATGAGAAGACAACACGTTTAACATTGTAAAGAAGTAAGAATGCATGAAACACCATTGCAGAGCCGCTTTAATCATACTTACAGGCTTGTGGTTCTGAGAAGCTTGCTCCAAATGAAGTGGGTACAAAGCAAAACTGATTTATAATATATAATATAAACTGATTATATTTTTTCATGTGATTTTATCGCATGTTGACCAATGATAACCCACTTCCGTTGTGAAAATAAGAGTCACATCAAGCAATGTAGCCCTTATCATTTTTTTTATTTTAGCAAGGCTTTGTTTGTTTACTCTTCATGATTATTTATATTAAGGATTAAAGACCTTAATGCCTGTCTTAATTATATACCACGTTGCTTTAAAAAATGATGATAATAAAAACATTTTCCTATTTAGAAAATATAAAAAATATATATAATAAATAAATAAAAAATTGCCATTAGCAAAACACAAACAGGCACATACAGTAGAGAAGTTAAAAATAGCTTTAATGAATTGTTTTTCTCTTCGGAAAAATACATTTACATAAAAGATACATACTGCATACTGTTTAATTGTTTCTTGTTGTTATTATGAGCATATAGTTTTTCTCATAAATTGTGAGTGAATTAAAAAGACATATTTCAATACTTCCTATTTGAATTTTTTTTCATTTATTTAAATATATGTAGTCAAAATGACCCCGAAAATTTTTTAAATAACAAAAATACAATTTATACATTTAAAGATAGTTAAATAATATTAATACATACAAATAGTAGAGCTTTGTGAATGCTGGTACCTTATATTTGGATGCATGCAATGAAATTAGCTTTATATATCAGATTTCATTAAGGAGGGAAAAGACCCTAGAGAGAGCGGCGAGCAAAGAAGCCAAAACAAAAGAGAATTTCTTAGTTTGCTACAACAGAACAGACACTGAATGATAATATACAAGAGGATCTGTACGGTCAAATTAAACACATGCTCAGAATGAGAGCTGAACACTGGAGAGACGTCAGAACAATCAATCTAGGAAGCTAAAATAAGAGAAAGGCTGAAACATGCACAAAGTTACAGAGTAATCGCACAAACCATGAAGAATATACTACAGCCATGAGTGCAAATCACAAGAAGAGCACAGAGGATGATTGATGGACATCTTGTGGACATCAGATACATCCATGTCAAGTGTGAATAATGACCTTCAGAAAATGAATTTCAGACAAAGAGTTATGATCAATTTTATTTTAAAAAAAGTTTTAATGCTAGGTGGCGCTGTCTTTAAACTTCACAGGTATAGGACTAGCTAGTAACCAAACAGATCTCATCCTCTATTGACTCCAATAGTATTATTGTACAATAGTTGTTTTTTCTGCCATGGCCGTAAATGAGGGATGAGTTCTTTTTGGTAACTGACATTCTTCCAAATATCTTCCTCTGTGTTCAGTAGAACAAAGAAATTTATACAGGTGTTGAACAACCTTAGGGTGAGTAAATGAAGTCAGAATTTTCATTTTTCAACAAATCCTGAAAAGCGGTCATTTGAATGCATGAAAGTTCCAGGAATAGAAGCCAAAAAAAGTTGTTTTAGCATTGCATAAACATTTGAAACTACATTTTTTTTATAGGTATTATAGATGATGCAAAATTAAACTTTTTCAATACAAGAAGTAACATTACACCAAACACATTCTCTCGTTGAACTAAACTGTTGAACTACGCCTTTTAATGGAATGGGGGAGTTAAATGGCGACATTTGCATAGTCACATGACAGTTTACCATGGAAACAGTACAAACTGTTTGCTTGTGTATTCGATATATGTAAACCTCAAAACAAATAAATATATCAACCTGTGTTCAGTGTGTCTTTGTCTCATTCGCTGAATGTCGCATAAAACTAAACTATTTTGTCAATATTGATTTGTACACTTGTATTAATAGAACAACACATCATCAAAGGCATACATTAGGCATACACACATGGAATAATCAACAGTTCTACGTTAATTTATGTATTTTTGTGCATAAACAGAAATTGACTTAATAAGTGTAAATGTGATGTAGTGCAGGTTTCAGTTCATATGGCATAATAAAAGTCTCTAGTCACAAGGTCTCTTAGACAGTGGCTGTTGGAATCCCATTCCAACATGCTTATAGGCGTTCTCCATTGTGATTTCTTGTATGCCAGTCAAGACTTGATTTTTGTATGAAACTCTTTCCACACTGAGGACATGTGTATGGGCGCTCCCCAGTGTGAATTTTCGTGTGCCCCTCAAGATGATGTTTATGTTTGAAACTCTTTCCACACTGAGGACATGTGTATGGGCGATCTCCAGTGTGAATTTTCTTATGCGTCTCAAGACTTGATTTCTGTACAAATCCCTTTCCACACTGAAGACATGAATACGGATGCTCTCCAGTGTGAATTTTCATATGAATTTTAAGATTAGATTTTTGTGTGAAACTCTTTTCACACTGAGGACATGTGTATGGGCGCTCTCCAGTGTGAATTTTCTTGTGTGCCTCAAGATTTGATTTCTGTACAAATCCCTTTCCACACTGAAGACATGAATATGGATGTTCTCCAGTGTGAATTCTCATATGCCCATGAAGACTTGATTTCCGTATAAAACTCTTTCCACAGTGAGGACATGAGTATGGATGCTCTCCTGTGTGAATTTTTATGTGCACCACAAGATTCTGTTTGTGTGTGAAGCTCTTTTCACACTGAGGACATGTGTATGGGCGCTCTTCAGTGTGAATTCTCATGTGCGCCTCAAGACTTGATTTCCGTTCAAAATTCTTTTCACACTGAAGACATGCGTATGGGCACTCTTCAGTGTGAATTCTCTTGTGTACTTCGAGAGTTGCTTTGTGTTTAAAACTCTTTCCACACTGAAGACATGCATACGGGCACTCGCCACTGTGAATTCTCATGTGCACCACAAGATTCTGTTTGTGTTTGAAACTCTTTCCACACTGAGGACATGGGTACGGACGCTCTTCTGTGTGAATTCTCATGTGAACTTCAAGACAACTTTTCAGTCTAAAACTCTTTC
The DNA here is from genome assembly GCF_015846415.1 of Triplophysa dalaica. Taxonomy (NCBI): domain Eukaryota; kingdom Metazoa; phylum Chordata; class Actinopteri; order Cypriniformes; family Nemacheilidae; genus Triplophysa; species Triplophysa dalaica. Next base: position 12,457,931 of record NC_079553.1, read on the forward strand.
CACATTGAAAACATGTATATGGACGCTCTCCAGTGTGAATTTTCATGTGACTGTCAAGTGTTGATTTGTGTTTGACACTCTTCCCACACTGGGGACATGTGAATGGGCGCTCTCCAGTGTGAATTCTCATGTGCCCATGAAGACTTGATTTTCGTATAAAACTCTTTCCACAGTGAGGACATGAGTAGGGCTGCACTCCAGTGTGAATTTTTATGTGCACGACGAGATGATGTTTGTGTGTGAAACTCTTTCCACACTGAGGACATGTGTATGGGCGCTCTCCAGTGTGAATTCTCATGTGCCCCTCAAGATGATGTTTATGTTTAAAACTCTTTCCACACTGAGAACAGTTGAAAGACGTGCCTTCTTGTGTTTTTTGCTTTCTTTTCGGAAAGAAAATCTTCTGTTCTTCGACACTACTAGAGGCAATTTCTAGCGTTTCAGGATTCAGAGGTTTCTGACACTGATGTTTCTTCTTCACTTCATTCAGTTCATCACTTTCATCCTTCAACAAATCTGAAATGCATCAAAAGAACTATGTTTTTAATATTATAGATTACATTCTGGTGTTTTTCATTTTCTTCAGTCATTTCCATATACTAAACAAAAAATAATAACAAAATATTAGATACGCGCTATACTTCTCGGCTTGTTGGAATGTTTGATTCAAATGTAGTGACATTTGCAGGTTTGTAATTTCCAGATAAAAACCGCACACAAAACTAATAACACAGTAACCAGGATGCTCATTTTGACAGGTACAGTTTAATATTACACAAAATATTTTTTAATAACATATATGATGTTATATTTACAAATTATTAAAACAAATTGCCTGTCCGTTACATTTAAACGTAATTTCTTACCTTAAAACTGAAACAAGGCTCTAGACAGCGACTAAATGGTCACATTTTGCGAAAATGTTCCCTGCCAGTACGACAAGTTTGATCAATTAACTGAAAACGTAAGCGGCACATTCAGTCACCCCCCTCCTTCACATATCTATCAATTATACATTGTTAAAGCGTTATACGTCACGATAAATACAATTTATTTGTAAGTCGCTATTGATATAAGCCAAACGTGTATCAATTCAGCTTTCATGAGAAATAATCACTAAAAGACTTCAGGTCTTGCGGGTTCTTTGAGATGCGCACGCCAAGAGAGAAAGAGCACAAAATACTAAACGGAGTTCTCTTTCACGCCTTCTTACTTCTTAATGTGCTGAAAATGACTTTAGTTTGAATTAATCAATAGATAAACAATAAACAAAAAAAATTATCAGTAAATGTAGGAATAAATGAATGAAAAAACTGAAATTATCGCTTCATTTCTGCATTGATGTCTATATATATTAATTTCTTTATTCATACAGTAACAAGGTTTTTTTCAGTTCTAACACTTACATGATGTTCGCGTGAATACGATTCCCTCTTATATAACGAAAGCTCAGATTAAAATTGTGATTTTATCCATAGAAAACTATGCTCTGATCTAATAAATCTAATAATGGCTGATGTTACTGTATTCACTGTAAATAAATTGTTACAGTTTTAATTAAAATACACAGAGAAATTACAAAATTCCACTCAGGTCCTAAATTATTCTCCTGAAATCAAAGTACATCCCTATGAATTAATGCAGCCTCTTCACACACAGGATCCTCTATAAAACCACATATGACATTTTGGTCACGGAGATGGTCTCTGTGTGGTTAAAAGGTGTGGCATGAATGACAATATAATGAATCAGGTACACCACTTGCGCTTTAAAAAGGAGAGGAGATCGAAAGAAACTCTGGGTTTACCAAAGAACCCTGCTCCCGACCAGGTTAGGTTCACAGAGTAACTTACTATGGTTACTGACTCTGAGTCTAAGTTAACTCTCTTTAAGAAACGGGCTTGAGTTACCCCTCTGTCTCCGATTTGACATCCCTCGCATTCTGAAATGGAAAACCCAGAGTTAACCTCATTTTGGGGTTAATACGTTTAAAGTTTTCACTAAGAGTGCTTTCACACCGGACTCATTTAGTACAGTTGAATCGCACAAGAGTTATTTTTTGTTCTTGGTGAGGTTCGTGTGGGCAGGTGTGAATGCAGCAATCACACTCCAGTCTGCTCCAAAAGTGGACCTAATAAGCGTACCGAGATCTCCTTGAAGAGGTGGTCTCGGTACGCTTTCAAACGAACCCTGGAGCGGTTCGTTTGTGGTGAGAGCGTGATCTTACCTTGAACAGACCCAAATGCAAAAAGTTCTGCACTTTTTTGGACTAAACCAGCTGCCGTACTACATTTACATTTAGACATTTAGCTTACAAAGAGTTTAGGAGCAATAAGCGATATAAGTAAGCTGCGTTGTGCATTATGGAATGATGACAAGTGTTTGTTGATAGTTTGCACCAGCATGGCAACTCGCGGACAACGTTTCAGTTGTGAGGAGGTGCGGAGTCCGTAGAAATTTGGTCTGATGACCATATTACATCCCAATTTTCGAATACTCACAAGAACAGCGCAATATTTTCATTGTTTAATAGATTCATTGGGGTTTAATAGATCTATTGGAACAAAGCCGGGTCAAGGTAAAGAAACTCCACCAGAGCTACATCCAAGTATGATGACCTCGTTAATATACTTTGGACAAAACTGGATGTTGACCCCGGTGGATGTTTTTGAGATTGTCATCGCTGCTAACATTGATGAGACTGATGCTAGCCAAGCTGACCGGGCTGACGTTACCACATCGCGATGTTGACAGTGAGTTATTTCATTTAAAAAAGCAGTTTAGGAAATACGTTCTCTCCCCAACGAATGATGTGGTGTCATCACGTGACTGCATTTTGGTTTGTTTCAACTGGTTTGGACCATACATTTTACATTTTAGTCATTTGGCAGACGCTTTTATCCAAAGCGACTTACAGTGCACTTATTACAGGGACAATCCCCCTGGAGCAACATGGAGTAAAGTGTCTTGCTCAAGGACACACTGGTGGTGGCTGCTGGGATCGAACCAGCAACCTTTGATTTACCAGTTCCGTGGTTTAACCCACTAGACCACCATCTCCATGTATTCTAGTACCTAGTACCATAGAAATCAGTGTGGTGTGAAAAGGACCAACACCGCTGAAAAATGCTACAATGTGTCATTTTTTCCCATTGGTCCTGACCAAATGAACCGAACTAAAGGTGAGAAAGCTCCCTAAACATTCTTTCTGAAACGGGCCCCATGTAAATAAGTGTTTGTATGTGTTTGACAAAACATAAAAACTGTCATTGATTGTACAGGTGACATCATACATTATTAAGAATTAGGGGCATGTATAATTTTTAACTGAGCTATTTTTAAAAATTCAGTTATTATTCTTTGGTGTGAACATTGTTAACGTTTATTTGTGCAATAACTTGTTCAGGGTAGGACTGAGTTAATTAATTCAGAAAATTCCTCCAGATTCTGCAAAGGTGATGTAAAGTTTTGACCTCATTTTTTTTTACTTAACTGATCTAGATTTAAACAGCAAAACCTCATGAACTGCCTTACCAATCATTACTGAAGATGCAAGAATGGACACCAACCTCTTTGTTCCTCAATATCTTCATGTTTCATTCTGCATGGGTCTGGATCACTCCTCCTTTTTGACATTCTATTTTTTTACAAAACTGTTGCACTGAACATCTCTGTTGTATGTAAAACAGACCTGACAAATAAAAAACATTTTCACATTAAATACTACTAAAAAGGATTTATTTTTTTATTGTAGACGTATAAAATTGTAGGATTTACAAATAAGACGAAGGCTGCGTCTGAAATCGCATACAGTGACAGTACGTACTGAATTTCAATAAGTACCTAGCAATTGGCCATTTAAACACTACGTTCCATACAGTAAGAGTGGGAGTAGTATGAATACATTCGTACATACTGAGTCTGCCATGTTTTATGGTCATGTGAACCGTATGCTCTTTGACCTATAACGTATAAACAACTAGAGGTTGACCGATATGCGTTTTTCAGGGCCGATGTCGATTATTACAGGTCAAGAAGACCAATAACTGATATTTTGAACACATATATATGTCAGGTGTAAAAATGAAAATATGTCCAAAATTAAGAATAACAAGAGCTCTGACAAAACCGTTGCCCAAAAAACATGATTACTACACGTTTACTATAGTAACATCATGGTAAACAGTAAGGAAAAAAACAAACAATAGTTCAATCAACATGTTTAACAAAGATTATTGCTGTTTTGTTGTGCCATTGTTTGTGGCTTGCGCAGATCATGTAAAATAGAGCGATCTGGGCAAGGATGTGATCACATAACAAGCTGATGCGGGAGAAACTGCACCAGTCTTCACCTTCATACATTGTATATAATCCGAAAATATAAATATAAATTGGATCATATAAAAGTAGACACTTCAAGCTTTCTTTAGACATATTTTTTGCGCTTCTAAATTTTGACCTGCAGTAAGGATATCTGACAGGGTAGGACAATTCGAACATTGGTACAGCCTCGCGACATGAGATTTTGCTTTGCCGGTCCAGCTCGTCTTACATGACTTTTACTCATTTCGGACAGAGCCATGGTCTTGTCTTCCTACTTCCTATTTTTTCTAGCTTGCTGCTATAGGATTGTAACACCCCTGTTTTTTGTTTTCAGCACAGACAATAACAGATAATGAGTCTGGTCAATGGTTATGGGTAATGTAGTGTGATATGGCAGTCCATTTGATGAGGGCAGTACCCTCTACTGGATTTGAAAGGGCACTAGAGCTGGTGACTGTGACAGATAAGTTACCTGAAATGGTCAACGGGGTTGACTGCAATTGTAATAAAATGCTATCACATTAATTTGGCAGTTCAATTTTGGGGCTTGTTTTTGTTGGAGTGGGCAGGTTTTAGTGAGCCTTTGGGCTAGAAAATGATCCACCTCACCCGGCAACATTACTCCGAAGGCTTATCAGTACACTGAGATACTGTAGGTTAAAAATGCCATCGATTTGTGTTCTAACGTTAATTACACTTTTCTATGCTAACGGACCCACGACTAAACAGTAAAGACAGCTAAGCAAAACAATGTTAAATGCGTTAGCCGAGAGCTAACGTAACTGACTGCTGAATCCTTACAGTTTATAAAATTAATCTAGACAGATTTTTTATCATGAATCCAAGTAATAAAAAAAGACAGACACTCTACATTGATCGACACAGTGGCTTCACCAAAACAATGGTAAAGTTTCTGGCTGCTGAAAAATTACAGCTTACAAAAGTTGCTTATTCACACAAAAACTACACTATTTGGAAGTGTAATAAACATAACGTTTTAATAATACTTACAGGCTGTGGTTTGGACGCGCTTGCTTCAAATGAAGTAGGTGCAAAACAAGACTGTAAACAGAATACAGCTGTCTTCTTCGTATGATGTAAACACATGTTGACCACTGATAACCTTAGACTTCCGTTGTCAAAATAAAAGCCCAATCAAGCAATGTAGCCCTTTTGACCATTTTTATTTTCTCAAAGGCTTTCTGTTTACTCTTCATTATTGTTAGGGTTCGAGGCCGAAGCGAAGAGGCCGTAGGTTTTATTATTATTATTATTCTGCCATAAGACTGATCGGGCAGCCCAAACCGTAGGACCGACAGAGCTGAGACTCGGTCAGACGCTAGTAGTCCTTGTCGCTACTCAGATACACGGAACCACCAATGTCGGACACTAGGTGGCGCTACAGCGATGCCGAACGCGAACTAAACAATTGTGTATCACGTGACATTTGACATATACCCAAACTATTTACATCATTTTATAGCGCTCCTCATTCTGAACAACTCTAGACACACTTCTGTCAATCGAACTGTTCGTGAGTTATCGCTGATGATGTCAAAAACATCCTGTAGGACCTTGAAGTCTCGTGCACAGCAGTGTGAATTATATATGCATAGGTGTGTCTGTATTACATATTGTGTTTGTGTTTGTGTGTGTGTATTTATGGATATTATTTCTCTCTGTATCATAAGAGTGTGCATGTACTGTGTAGTTCTATGTGTCGTGTGTGATCGAGACTGTGCATGTGTGTGGAATGAAATGTGTCTCACAGGAAGACAGTGTTAGAAATAAAATGTATTACACATTAAACGTTGCTTCATATTTACACATCTATAAATTTAACACATGTCTGGCTGGTTTTTAGATGCTGTGTTGATATTTACAGTTGAAAGAAAAAGTATGTGAACCCTCTGGGCTTACTTGGATTTCTTCATAAATTGGTCATAAAATGTGTTCTGATCTTCATCTAAGTCACAACAATAGAGAAACACAGTCTGCTTAAACTAATTCCGCACAAACATTATACGTTTTCATGTTTTTATTGAACACAACATGTAAACATTCATTGACTATTGAAAATATATTACCGAGCATATTAATTTTGTTTTCATAAACACATACAAATACATGTATATACTATATATATTTTAGTTATATTTAGATGTATTTATATTTCCCAATAATTGAAATTATAAATAAAAGTTTATACATTTTTATATTCAATATTTCTTAAATGTTATACAAATTATAATTATTATATTGATATTTAATTTTGTTATTATTATTTATTAAATTATTTGTTTTATTGTATAATTTCTTGTTTGTATTATATATTTAATTATTATATATTATGATTCAAATGCACAGTACGCACAAACTTTAGTTTTGGATTTAATTAATCATTTGACAGCCCTAAAACACACACACAGTAATAGTGAACGCAGTCCAGCCATTATGCATAAATGAGCTCTATACGGTGTGACTGGCTGTATGTCAAGAGTGAAGTCCACTCCACACACGGTTGTACTGCCATGGTACTATAAAACTATTACTGTAAAAAAAAATGCAAAAGTATGCAAAATTCGGCTGTTCGCATTAGGTTTGAAAGTAACGTTACAATCTAGCTTCGTTAGCTTTGGATAGCTAGTCTGTAACGTTATGCCCACGTTGTTCTAATTTACAGCTTTTTAATCATTTAAACTTCCTTTTTGGTGAACATTTCCTCTGAAATGTGTGACTTGTGTGAGGAATTTAGTTCAGTAACTTAGGCAACTTGATATTAGTTTAAGGTCGACACGAGAGCGACGTGGCAAAAGCAAACATCCAGCTCATTTTTTTTTATAAATACCGCTAATGTTCGGTGACGGAACTTAGATTTAATAGTCTTTTAGACGAGAATGTTGTTGTTAAGAACTCAAATACGTGATTTATATATAAACATAACGCCTCTTTGAGATTTTGTTAAGACGCTGTCGGAGGTGTGAGCTTCAGGCTGTCAGCGGTCGTGTCTCCGTGGAGAGCAGCTCTATCTCGGCCATTGCTTCGGGAATAGCCGCTGGCTCTTATAACGTTAGTGGTTAACAATGCGATATAGTTAATTTTGGGTATATGAGACGAACAATTGTTGCTCTTTTTAGACTTAAACTTATTCCCGAGTGTGTCGAATTAGTGAAGGGTTGTTTTAACGTTTATAATATTATTTTTTAAGACTGTATTTCGCTTTCTGTACTAGATCCCACTCTTCTTTTTCCCCCCACTGACAGGTTGCAGAATAACAGCTAATATTAATGGATCATTCTATTCAAGAGAATGTCAACTGGAACGTGGATGTTTTTCATAACAGGCTTAAAGGTAAACATTATTTAGGTAAAATGTTAATGTACTTCTTTATATGTTTATTATAATCCATTGTGCTCTGGGTTGGCCAGTTTCCTTACATTCTTCTCTTGTCTCTTTTCTTGTCTCTTTATAGATGAACAAATTGATAAAGAAACCCTCCTGCTGGACATCCACTTCCAAAAGTGCACACCACACTGTTGTCTACAACTCCTAGGAAAAGAATCCTCTTAAGTAAGACTGCTCCGTGGATATGTCAGGTTAAGCAGTGCTGAAACCGAAAGAACTAACACTATTTAAAATGTTTTGTGAGTTTATATGAAGAGGAAAGTTACGGTGTCCCTTTTTCACATCCATAACGCTTGTTTATTTCTTTTTTTATAGAAAACTTGTGCATAGACTTATATTTTAACATATAAATGCGGTTCTATTAACAAGGGTTTAGTAAAATACTTTTTATAGCGTTTTGAAGTGTTAAGTTGTCTAACTATTTATATTTACTTGTGCCACTTTAATAACCTTGTTAAATGTATATGTTAAAATCTAAACTAATGTAATTTATTGAAATTAATGTTCTTTAAATATGTATAAACATACATTTCATAAAAGTGTTTTATATGCCATTTTATTGTTCATTGAGCATAACATATTGCATGTTTTTATGAATTCCTTTTGTCTTGCATTTTGATCCTTAATAAAACTATGCCAGAATCTGAGAAAAATATTTTCTGAATGTTTCTGTAATGTGGAGAGCCTATTCAGATGTGCGGTTGACCCTTGGCCTCTGGAACTCTTCTAAGCACCCATTCTTGACAGGGTTCCCATCGAGAGCTCCAATACAATTCGTGAAGTTCCACCTTTCAATGAACCTTCTCGTCATGTGTTTTCAGATGTCCTCTGTTGGAGTTGGCATGTAAGTGTCCTTGAGCTGAAGCCAGATTTGGTAACAGGTCTACCTCACAATCATCCCTACAGTGCTGATGCCCAACATAAAACTGCTGGCGATGGTCGTAAATGAGTCCCCGGTGCTCAGATACCTGAAATATACAAATATTATTATAGCACACATAATAATAGTGTTGTTCGGTGCTGCAATTTCTTTGTTTGCTACAACAGAACAGACGCTGAATGATAATATTTAATTGGATCTATAGTAAACACAACAATGGAGAGGTGTCAGAACAATCAACCTAGGAAGCTAAGATAAGGGAAAGGCTGAAACATGCACAAACCATTAAGAAAATACTACAGTCAGGAGTACAAATCACAATAAGTTTGGTTATGTTTGGTTACTGACATTCTTCCAAATATCATTCTTTGTCTTCAGTAGAACAAAGACATTAATACAGCGTGGCGAGTCTCCCATTGCACAATCAGCGTCACCATGGAAACGCCATCAATCAGAGCTGTGCACCTGCCGGTCGTTAACACGTGTTCCCCATTTACGAAGAGGTTAAATTCTGGGGAACAGGACGAGGGTGAGCTTGAGGAATGGAGGAAATCATCCGCCGTCTGACAGGCATCACCACGAGCCAGCAGCAGTTTTCCGAACAGCTCGCCCTGAGGCGGGAAAGGACGGAACAAGCGTTGGGTCAGATGACAGAGGCAGTGGCCGCGCAGGTACCGCTACCTGTCACGCGATCGACTTCACACCTTCAAAATCATCGCCATCCGTAAGCCGTGGGTGGAGTGGGCCCGGTCACTGGCACCTTATTTGATCAAACATCGGTCACGACTAGACCTATAATGAAGATGTACCAATCCGAGTTCAAGCACCCAGCTAAGCCGCCTTGTCCACCTCTGGGTGCTGAACGGGGAGCCCACAGCCACCCAGGTCACTGAGAAGGTGGTCATTGATCGTCTCCTGCGAATGCCGGCGGTTGCGTCGTGCACCTTAATCTCCCCTCCGCAGCACCAAAAAGGATAGTCCAACTCGTTGGCAAACCAGTGGTGGCAACCTTGGACTAGGGAAGCTTTGTGACTCTGGTGAAATCTACGCTGATTCGACCCCGGCCCCATGGGAAGACTTTAATCCCCATCACATGTGTCCACAGTGACAGCGGCAGATTGCCAGCGCGTCAAGTCACCATCTCTGCTGAACCAGGAACCTGGCCAATGGAAGTGCGGATTGTCCACAACCTCCCAGTGCCTGTGGGAAAGAGACTGGCCGGGCTTCGACCAGCACTCGAGGAACATGATGCAGACAGTCAGTAGAGGGAGAAGCCATCGAAGACCTCGGATGTCGGGATCGAGGAAGTCCGGGACTGTCATGATGCCCACTGAGAGTGAGCGGAAGGGTGAGTGTTCTAAATTGTTCTCTCCTAATCTCTTTGCTGATTTGTTCCAGTAGGTGACCACTGGCAGAGCTTTTGGGAGAGAACAATGGGAGGATGAAAGGCTGCGAAATTGCTTGGTGCAAGTACGCGTTGTGGAAGACCAGATCCGCCAACCCGCCCCACACCCCTTCCCCAACTTTGTGATAAAAAATGGTCTGCTCTACTGTGCCGCACAGAGGCAGGGGAGATGAAACTCCTATTGGTGGTACCGAAGTCAAAGCCAACATACTGGATCTACCACCCCCATACCGAGTTATTGGTGGAACAATTTAACCAAACCCTGAAGAGGATGTTACGTGTTGACGTGTGGTGGCAGAGGATAGGCGCAACTGGGACCCCATGCTACCCTACGTGCTCTTTGGCATTTGCGAAGTACCCCAGGCCTCCACCGGCTTTACACCATTTGCCCCCAGCTGTACAACGTAAATCTCTTAAAGAATTAGATCGCACCTCGGAACAGATGGCGACTTTCGCCGAGAGAGAATCTCCGGTGATCCAGATGGGAGAACAGTTGTCCCCACTGCACACTATGGTCCAGCCCCATAGTCATGGTCCCGTAGCCTGACGGCACTTTTATAGATTACATTTTGAGATTTTTATTTTCTTCTGTCAGTTCCATATTATGAATTTAAAGTAATAATAATGTCTTAGATACATACTATAGTTCTATAAGGAACAGTTGTTTGCACATACAAGGAATTTGTTTTGGTGACAGGAGCATCCAGTACACAGAATCAGCAACAACACACAGAGACCCTCAAACAATACAAAACAGTTACACAGATGATTTAAATAAGGGCCTATGGTTATAAAAAATTAAGAAATACAATACAATAAAAAAAAAAGAGTAAAGCTATAGAGAGTAAAGTTATACGTGTATGTAAATATGTACAAGTTAAAAATAAGGATAGACTATTGTAGTAAAAGGTATGTGTTATATACAGCAAGATGAAATATAATTTACAGAAAAAGTTGTATAAAAATAGATAGTGTATTGTCTGCAGGATATATTGAAAATTGCACTTTATTATTATTGCACAGAGTTAATTGCACGTAAAAAATTTGCACGCAAGTTCTTAAAGGTGCATGTAAAAAACATTTAACCGTTCAAGAGGTAGACGGCCTGAGGGAAGAAGCTATTTTTGTGTCTGGTTGTTTTGGTGCTCGGTGCTCAGTGCTCTGTAGCGCCGACAGTAGCATTGGGAAGAGATGATGGCTTGGATGTGAAAGGTCCAGGGTGCATTTCTGAGGCCTTTTCCTCACTCTGGATTAGATCTTTTGCTTAGATCAGAAAAGGGAAAAGTATACACAGCTGAACTCATTAGCCTTCTCCCAAAATGTTGTGGATGTCCCCTTATTAACAAACCAAGGCTGATGAGTTGATTCAGGTGTGTCATATTAGAAGCCTGCTCCCAAACATGGGTGGGAGGGAACGGTTGGCCAAGGAAATCTGTTTTTTAAGGCATGAAAAGTGTGATATTTGTCATTCAAATGCAGTGAAGTAGAGTATAAAACATTATACTTTAGTATAGTACTAAGATAAGTGATAGATACTCAAAAGGTGTTCTATACAGTACTCAAGTAAATACACTTTCTTACTTCCCACCTCTGAACTAAATAAACCCCCAAATCAGGATATTCAGGATCCTCCAGAATCTTTGCTTTTTCAGCATTTCTGTGTTTTTCATTCATGTCCAGTAGCAACTGTATGATGTTGAGGTTCATTTTTACGTTTAGGACAAGAGGCTCATACACAACTATTATGCTGTGTTCACACCAAACGCGAACAATTGCCTTCCTTGCTCTTTTATCACTGGGCGCCAGAAAGTTATTTCTTTTTGTGTGAGTGATGCGAAAAACAGCACGCGACGGGGAGTGTCTTCATGCATCTTGACCCCTCAAACAGTAGCTGTCAATGAGCTTATTGCAAATGTATTGCCCGCTTGTTTTTTTTTTCATTTGCTTCGCCCGGCACGAGTTCACATCTATTCTCATCTTTGTATTGACTTTTTATGTCATTTACTCACACAAATTGCTTAATTTGAGTTTGGTGTGAACACCGTATTGCAATGGATAGTAACATTAAGCGATGTTCATGAAGCCAACACGATTGATTTAAAGTCAGGTGGGTGTAAGCATTTGAAAATGGTTTTTGGTGTAAATTGTTTAGATTTATGTAATCTTACAATACTATACCAGCCGAAGTATCATGGTAAGGCCTACCGAGTTGTATCACGATGGTGTGCCATCATGTTCATAATTGAAATTATCTAACGATCCAAGTTAAACACTTGGTATTTACTTAAGAAAACTGTATTAGATTGCACACTACAATATTTTGTAGCATTAAATATGGTAATTAGATCAATTGTAGCATAGGCCTACTGTAGTTAGGGCGGGAGGAATGACAGAATATGCCATTACCACGGAATAAAATGTCAACCGTGAAAGATTTTTCTATGCCATGTATTTCACAGAATGCAAATAAGTACATTAGAAATATCTGCCTTCCCCCATTCAAGTAGATAGGACGGTGGACTTGCTATGGCGTAAATAGCTGCCAAAAGGCGTTGCAAACATGGCCGCCGAGTGGCACGACTACATAAGAGGTCGTCTAATTTATTTTTGTTTTATTTATTTATTTATTTATTTTCACTCTGTATTAAACTCTGTATTTTGGTTTGTTCTGAATATGCTTTGCTTTCTTTAGAACTTCTTATTTAAGTTGCAATGCCTTATTGTATTTGTATTTCTGAAGCATAATTAAAAAAGGTCGTCTACAGTTTTCCCTCCGGACCGACAGATGGCGAGTGCGCGCACAGAGAGCCGTTGAAACGTTGCTAACGCGCGCGGCGTTTGTGGGTAATATACATGGCGGAAATCTGAATCTGCTCTTGGAGATACACTTATTGCTTTATCTCTTTACAAGTCAAACGAGTTGGATTAACTTACGATTTCCCGTGTTGTGCAAGTTATTAAACATCAGCGAATTTAAGAGAATGGCTGAAACGGGCTTAGGTAAGGTGTGTTTATATTCAGTCACAGGAATAAATACTGCAGCACCTACTGACGATGCTGCCAATGTAAACAGATGATTTGTCGAAAACGTATTCTTCTTTTGAGTTTAATTTATAGTTTTGTTTTGTGAATAACGCTTTAATTTGCAGTGCACGTTTTAATGACAAGCTGATATGACTGAATCTATTCGCTTCAATTTGCTCAGTATTGTTTGGCAGACAATGTCATTCACGTTTTGTATATGTTGTGTGTTTACAGTTCGAAGGGATGGGGTTTAAAGTTGGCAGTCATAAAATAATGGCCGTAACTGCATGAACTGAGTTAAACATTTGTTAACTGCGCCTATTTTCTCTTCAGAACAAGCTGGTGACGTGAAACATGACAGCTCCTCGTCTCCTGGGATCTCAGATCAAGAGAAAGAGATGGCCATCAGTGCTTTTCAGGCCTTTAAGGTCAATTACATTTATTCACATACCATGGCAGGAGATATTTATTCACCGTTTTCTTTTCATTGTTGACAAGTTGTGGTTTGTTGTTTTTGTAGGCTGAAAGCTACGAATCGTCTCTGAAACAGCTTAACTGCCTTCAGGAGTTAAACAAGGAGGATTACAAGATTGCAATGAATAAAGCTGTGACTGATTTCTATAAAAGTGGCCAGACAACAACCAGCACACTGAAGCATACGTTACTGACCTTGAAGAATCAGGTTAGATATCACTAACTAATTTGTTGGATGTGTCAATGAGCCTGATTTTGATAAGCTCCACAAACATGTTTATTGGTCCTGAAACCAATTCCTGTAACCCAGTGACATTTCGTGGTTTGGTTTAGTGCTAAGAATTGGACTGTGGTTATAGTTAGGAATGTTGACCCATGAACATGCCTTATTTCGCTAAATCTGTGTCGGTGATGGAGATGTACATTAAATAGTGAAATGTCATAATTAAAGTCAAATGTACTATCAAAAGTTTGTCTGATGTTATTTCATCATTGCATGCAGATGCACACAGCTGTGGATGACATTGATGGTTTGGATGACGTCGAGAACAGTATCCTCTACTACAACCAAGCGGTGATTCATTACCACTTGCGACAGTATTCAGAAGCTTTATCCATCGGGGAGAAGCTCTACCAGTTTCTCGAACCTTTTGGTACGTTTAAGAATGCTCATGAAATGTGTTATTTTTCAAGCACTTGCAAGTATGAAAGGATTTTTTAAGGTCTTGTGCCTTGGTGTGGCATGGCTTGATGGTTCTCTCTGTCCTAGAAGAAAAGTTTGCTCAGGCTGTTTGTTTCCTGTTGGTGGATCTTTATCTGCTCACCTTCCAACCTGAAAAAGCCCTGCATCTGCTGGCCATGCTGGAGAAAGTGACTGTTAAAGAAGGAAACAACAAGAATGGAAAAGGAGAGGTGATAAAGATTTGGATTTATATATGTCAAAGATTTAGATGGTTGATCATAACTGTCAACTACAAAAATTTGATCATACTTTTATTTAAAATTATAGTGCGTGCCCTATCGTATATCGCTTTATTGATTTCTCATTCTGCGTTTCTAACAGAGCTCCAACAGCACGAATAAAGAATCTGCAGCTCAGAAAGCAGAGTTCACAGCTTTGATCGAGGCAGCCAAGTCAAAGATGCATCAGGTGAGGAAGTAGTTTAAATTCAAACTGTGCAGATAACTTGCATTGAAAATGGGTAATATCGAGTCTGTAGTCAAAATTCAAAATGCATCATGAAGAATATGATCAGATCCCGACTGTTAAATGTGTTCGCATGAACAAGCAAATAAATCTAAAATCAATCTTTTTGACATGTTTGCGCAGTATAAAGTGCGAGCATATATTCAGATGAAGTCACTGAAAGCCTGCAAACGAGAAATCAAATCTGTGATGAACACATCTGGAAATGTGAGTAGATTTATTTTACAACACCCTGTAAATTTGACGGTTGCAAAACTACAGATGATGGTCAGGTATGCTTTTAAATACTGTTAATGCTGACTGTATGTATGTTTGCATTCCCCCTCAAGTCTCCACCCTCTCTTTTCCTGAAGAGTAACTTTGAGTATTTGAGGGGAAATTATCGTAAAGCTGTAAAACTCCTCAACAGCTCAAACATTGCAGAGCATCCAGGGCCCTTGAAGACAGGTAAACACACTTTAGCAAAAAAGTTGCTAAGAATGTTACTAGCTAAAAATATAAGTTTTTGTCTTCTGGGATGTGTCTGTTCAGATTTATGAGCAAAGTTTTCTTCTCTCATAGGGGAATGTGTGAGGTGTATGTTCTGGAATAATCTAGGCTGTATTCATTTTGCCATGGGGAAACACAACCTGGGTCTGTTTTACTTCAAGAAAGCTCTTCAGGAGAACGACAACACATGTGCTCAGATTGGGGACGGCAGTAATGGACAAGGTGAGAGAGAAAAAATGCCAAATCATAATCTCCAACACACCAGATTTTACTTTAGATCTCAATGGACCTAGTGAATGACTGTCAGTGCAATGGATTATCTTTGTACAGCTTTTTCTAAGGGACAGTTCACCCAAAAATATAGATTCTGTCACCTTCGAGTTGTTCCAAATCTGTATGCATTTCTTTGTTCTGATAAACACAGAAAGATATTTGGAAGAATGCTTATAACCAAACAGTCCTTGGACCCCATTGACTACCATAGTGGGGAAAGTCACTTGATATATATTTTTTGTTCTGTTGAGTACAAAAGGAGATATATTGAAGAATGTTGGACCGCAAACAGTTCTGTGGCAGTTTTGACTACCATTGTCATTTTCCTTCTATGGTAGTCAATGGGATCCAAGAACTGTTTGGTTACAAGCATTCGTCCAAATATCTTTCTCTGTGTTTAAACAAACAACTACATTTATACAGTTTTGAAACACTTAGAGAGACAGAATTATCCTTTGTATGTGAACTATCCCTTTAAGATGTTCAAGACTTCAAGGGTCAAGGGATTGTTATTTATTGTTGGAATATTTCTTCCACAGGAGCTAAAAAGTTTATCGGCATCCCCATGTGCGCTCTGTTAGCCAATAAGCGCTATGAGCTGCTGTATAACTGTGGCATTCAGTTGCTTCATATCGGCCGGCCGTTGGCAGCATTTGAGTGTCTGATGGAGGCGGTGCAGGTGTATCACTCCAACCCTCGACTGTGGCTCAGACTGGCAGAGTGCTGCGTCACAGCCAATAAAGGGGTACAGATCTTAACTTCTATGTGTTTGTGATATTTCTGCTTTTCAATGTGACAGGGAAAATATGAATGTTCCATTGTTTGAAATCATGTGCATGTCTTTCATACCAAAAATGAGTCCTGAAGTTGTTATAATGTGTTCACAAATTATTTTTAATATGCTTGATATTTTAGAATGCTCAGTTTGTTTTAAAAGGAACCTCTTTTTTTCTTTAGAGCTCAGAGCAAGAAACAAAAGGCTTGCCTAGTAAAAAGGGGATTGTCCAGGCTGTTGTTGGCCAGGGCTACCACCGCAAGATTGTCTTAGCATCACAGTCCACACAAAACGCCATCTACAGGTGAGCTATGTTTCAGTACCTTTTTAGGCCTGAGGTTGTGTGGACACCACATTACTCATAAATAAGTGTGATAAAAAGGTGTGTGTTTAGAAAGGCTGAGTTAATGTTGCTGTAAGTAGGTGTAATGTCATTGTTTTTCCAGTAGATGGCATCCTGTTACTCTTCTTCATAGAAGAGAGTGACATTTTAATTTATTGAGAGATGGTTGGTTAGTTACTTTCCAAGGGTAAAATTAATCCAAAATGGAAACTCTGTCATGCTCATGCTTTAAATCAGTGAAGTTGACGAATGTTTGTTCTGTATACAGTCAACAGAAGGTATCAAACAAGCTCTTATATCATAAAGTATTTGACAGATTATGTAATGTACCACTTGTTCTGAAACCAAACAGTAGGATGGTTTAACTTTAAAGTCTGTCTCACGGCTGTGATTTTAATAGCAAGGTACAGATCTAGAGCAACCCAGTGGTCAGTTTTTTTAGTGTTGGCACAGTGTTAACAGTTCAGGTATCATCCCTTCACTTTAACCTTTAGCCTTTAGGATCTTTAAACATTGTTACACCACCTTTAGGAAGATCTAATAAATGACATCATACATCTCTGATGGGTTTGCTGTTTTGTATCACGTCTTTGTTTGCGTGTAGTGAGGGTCAGTCAGCAGCAATCCCAGTGGCCAGTATGGAGTTTGCAGCGATCTGTCTACGAAACGCTTTACTCCTGCTGCCAGAGCACCTACAGCACGACAGCAAATCAGACAACGGCTCCAAGACCTGCAGCCAATCAGTCAGCACAGAGAGCTGCGGGGAGACCAGCGACACCTGCAGGTACCCGCATGTGCACGCAGTACCACCAACCCGCACTCGTTACAGGTTCCTTCATGTGCTAACCAGTAATATTAACAACCGCATAAACAAACAGACTTTTGAGTTTAGGCATTCAGACGCTCTGTGTTTAATCATTGATGCTGTTTTGAGTCGACCTGCTGACCTTTTGCTTTGACTGACAGCGGAAAAACCCAGGAGGGAGACAAGTTCATTCCTGCCGCCCCCTCGTCCCCCTTGAGAAAGCAAGAGGTGGAGAACCTCAGGTGAGATTACATTGGACCGTCTGCTATGAATTCGTTTACCTTTGTTATGTTGGGAAAACTGCCTGAAGACTTTTGAAATGACTGCTTTAGAGGTGTGAGTCAGATCAGTCTGTTGGGTCGCAAATGTTGTCAGCTAATACGTTTTCCGAGACACCAAGGGGTCTTCCTCAGAAGAGACACACAGACGTCTCAAAACAATTTGGCAAGCAGATGTCTCAAAACAAAAACAAATGCTATGCGATTTGAATAACATAACAAATGCATTAACTTTTTGTTAAATCAAGGCTAAATATGGCTTATCCATGAATGACTCCATAAACCAATTCAGTCTTTATTCATAACATACAATGCAACAATTGATAATTATATTGAGTCACTGTTAAAACGCTTAAATGTCCATTATTTGAACCCAAGATTGTTATGCTTCTCCGTTTGCCTCGGGCGGACCATTTCTGCCCTTTAATTGAGAATAACCCCTCTTCCTGACTCATACCACACACACCTCTCAAGTATTTTATGGCCCCACTTCACTTTTTTTTGGGCTTTGGGGATTGATTAAAGCCTCCACCCCACTCTCTCTCTCCCCTCCCCCTCACGTTTGATCCAGCAGGCCGGCCGCATGTGGTCTCTAGTGAAGGGAAGGTGTATGGATTGTGTGACCCTGCGCTAACACCCTTATACAGTGACTTTTACGAGAGCGAGCACCATTTACTCTAACGCCTCTTCCTGGAATCCTGCAGGCGATTGTGTCACTGGCATTTCCTCTTTTCTTTTGCCCTCGCTCTCCGTTACCCTGTAATAGGGTTTTTGGTATTGAAGCATTGAGGATACCAAGCAAACATGATGTGAAAATCATCATTCGCTGAAAAACTTTTTTGTCGAACCTCAAATATTTGCTTGTTTAATTTTTCACATTTTTCCATAAGATTAAACTCTTGAAATTTGGTCTATAATAGTATGTCATTCATTCAGCAATTTAAAATGTTTGAGTGTGGAATTTGGCCTTCCCCTATGATGCTCATTCTTATTCCATGTAACGTTTGCCTCTTATCGCAGACAAATGTCAAGTTTTGTCCTGGTTAAAGTCTCAATTTATCCTTTCTTCTCCAGGTGCTCGATTCTGGCCTGCAGTGCGTATGTGGCTCTTGCTCTTGGGGACAACTTAATGGCTCTTAACCACGCTGAAAAGCTCCTGCATCAGACAAAGCTGTCAGGATCGCTCAAGTAAGTCCATCTCTTTACTCTCTGATTTTTATCTATTATGAGTCGTCCACTCAGACTCCGTAAATAAGCATTCATTAAGTATTTGAGTTCCTTCACTGCCCTTTTGATTGACAGTTGCTCCGGCCAGTCCTGAGTGACTGGATGTTTGGTGTACAAAGTCTAGATTAGAACATCTGTATCTTGTTTGGTTGCTGTTTCTGGTTAGTGTGCGTCATTCTGGCTGGATTTCCCAGACACAAGTGAATCACCACTCAAGAGTATGACTTAGTCAGTTTAGCTTTAGTCTTTGTCTTGGGAAGTGGGTTTAAATAATGTATCTAGAATCAATATTTGATGAGTTGTGCAATGTGCTCTCAGGTTCCTGGGTCACCTATATGCTGCTGAAGCGCTGATCTCACTTGACAGAATCTCAGATGCCATAGCACATCTCAACCCAGAGAACGTGACCGATGTGTCGTTAGGTGTGTCACTCAGCGAACAAGACCAAGGTACTACAACACACACGCAAACATACAGGAGGAAAAAATAATGTGTCTGTAATGAATTTTGATGTGTGTTTGTGCTGGTGCTGACCCCACAGGTTCTGATAAAGCTGATCTGGATCCTGTTGAGTCCTGTGAGTAACTCCACATCTCATCATCGCTTTGATATTTAAATTTTACATTTTTCGGGACTGAATGGTTCTCCTAAAAATTAAAAAAGTTTTTCAAAGTAGGTTAATTCTTTTTGTAAGGGACAAATGGAAAACTTTTACCTTGAACATGGTTCACAGTTAATGTCTTTAAAGCTCTTAAGAACCAAAAACATATTCCCTAAGATTTGTTCACTGTATTTCAAATCTTCTGAAACATACATTTAATTTTTTTTCCAAAACTGGCCTGTTTTTATCAGCTTTTCTATTATTATTCGAGACAATTAGCTGTGTAATTACTGCTCCATTAAGTTCTCTGTGTTCCACAAAAATAACAGTATGGATTTGATATATAAGGATAAGTAAATAATGACAAGATTTATTTTTGAGTCACTATTGCTTTTTTTATTTAGTATTTGAATAGTGAAGCATTTTGAGCCTGTGGTGCAGTTATATTGTGCATAAGTTATAAACTTCTGATGTGTGTGTTGTAGCAGGGAAGCAGACTCCGTTATGTTACCCCAGCTCGGTGAGCTCTGCACGGGCCACGATGCTCTTTAACCTGGGCAGTGCGTATTGCTTGAGAAGCGAGTATGAAAAAGCCCGCAAGTGCCTCCATCAGGTAAGCACACATCTTATGCAAAACACTTCAGTGTCTTCTGTGCACATAGTAAATACAGAGTTACAGTCATGAAAGTGTCTAGATTGCAGGTGTACTAGATTTACTCTAACTTGCAGGCTGCCTCAATGGTGAACACGAAGGAGATTCCTCCAGAAGCCATTCTACTGGGTGTTTACTTAGAACTGCAAAATGGTGAGTCGCAGGCTTCAGTCAGGAGTTGAATGTTTTTGCTACTGGTTCATCTTAACAACATTTTTCTTTTTAAATAGGTTTTTGTTTTGTTTTGCTGACTACTTTCATTAAATCACATTTCATTAATTCATTATATTAATTACATTTATTATAAAAAAATATTTGACAGCGTTTTTTGGTGGATGACTTGAAGCAAACAATGGGGAAAAAATAGCCAATATGAGCCCAGGATAGATAAGCCTAGGTGATACTGTGACTACTTTAAATACACTGAAGCATTAAATAGTTTTGATTCATAAGTATTTTTTAAATAATTACATATTTCCCAAATTACGTTTGTGTTTTAATGATTTAAATATTGTTTTTAAAATGTGAGAAAAATATAAAGAATGGCAAAGTGCTTCTTAACTTTTAAATGCTACTGCATATCATAACTCATTATGAATAATTGTAATGATATAAATATAAAATGTTTAAGCCTTATAAGAAACCTCATTTCGCAGACAAGACAATCCCATAATGTATTGTGGGGATTTGGGAGACATTTAAATCCAGTATAGCAGACAAAACTAATTTAATTCCCCGTTTATTCACGTCAAAAATTAAAAAACTGTTCTCATAATTTCCTGAGGTTAGATAATTACCTTCCCGGTTCTCTCACCTTGAATAAACCCATCTGGTGCTATAAGCAGAATGTCTGAGTGATTGTATATACTCCTACAGGAAACACACAGCAAGCCCTACAGATCATCAAACGGAATCAGCTCCTCCCATCCGTCAAGCCTGAATCCTCACCCGACCTCCGCAAGAAACCAGCTCCCTTCCACTCATCCCAGCCCGTACAGCCCATACAGACACCCGCCCCCTTCACGCAAGTACAGCGCAAGTGATGCACCGGAACAGCCCCCCTCTCTAAAAACATGCAGAAACATATATAAGATATTATTTATGAGGCTCCAGCAACTCAACAGATGGATGGATTGAAAAACGCATGTGGACTGGTTGTCGGTTAAAGACTGTTTTGTGTTTTGGGGTCTATGAAATGATAAATAAATTTTATTTACACTTAGTGGTGTGACGTTTATGAGCGGTGCCACATAAGCATCACATATGAAGACCAGGTCTCCTGAAAGGAGAATGACATCATGTGACTATATGACAACAAAATCAATGGATCAAAGGTTACTTTCTTATTAGCATAAAATCATGAACACTTGTTTGACATAAGTCCTAACAGAAAATATTAAATTGTAAAAGAATTACATTTTCTTTTTTAACGTGTAAACGTTTCTCTTTTACTGGTGCAAACAGATTGAAATAAATGTGCACTGATAACTGAAGTGTCGTGTCTGGTGCTCTGGTGTGGGTGGACAGATGTCGGCTTGCTTTCATGTGTGGTCTCTTCTTTTTTGTCCTCTTTTCTTAGGGTGGCCCATCACCTTTCCAAAGCTGGCTCATTCTTATGCTAAATCCCCTGCCCCCCCCCCCACCCCAAGCCCTCTGTTTTTCACATTTCGCTTCATTGTTACCCAGATCTCCTCTCTGACGTGCTGTCAGGGATCTGAGAGAGCTCTTCTTTAAGCTTTGATGGAATAGATCTTGTTCTGCAGCCATCTGATGCTAACACTTGAAACAATGCATGATATTGGTTCTTAATCCTTTAACTGTCACAACATGAAAACGAAGAAAAATAATTGTTAACTTGATCGCTGATTTGATTCCTTTTAAGATGTATTGTGTGGATGTTATATTTGCAGACATGTTTGTCAATCATTGTTCATGTTTTGTCACTGAAAGAAGCCAGCTACTGCAAGCATCCTTATAATGTGTGGTTTCATTTATATTAAAACCAGATTCATCACACATACATATTTAAGTAATTGAATATAATATAATTATAGACCAGTTGTTTACACCCCAGCTGGTTCCATCTGCCAGCTCGCAAACTTTTCATACAGGCTCCAGCTGTATTTTGCTGACCTTCCGGGCTACGCCCTGCTCCGACCTTTGACCTGCTGGTATGCAGGGACGCCCATTCCTCAAACAGTTCTGGTGCCTTCCAGAAGCTTTTATCAACTAATTTAGACAGAACAAGGACTCCTTGTGATAACACTTTCTAAATTGCTGTCTGAAATATTTTTCATCCAGTTTAAGGAGAGTTGTTTGTATTTCACCAAGTTGTATTTCAGTGAGTGAGCTCTTTTATTAAAGTTACCGAATAAACAGTTGCTTTATACAGATCTCAGCGATGAGCAGTTGACTGCGCCTCAGACTGTCCTTATATAGCATTTTGGGCCTTCTAACATCCATCATGAGCTGGAGGGGAATTCCTTTGCTGTCAGTAAAATCTTCCCCCGTCATTCAAAACAGCTGCAGCCTGTTGGATTACACGCTTTTCTAGACAACACAGAAAATGGATCATTTGCAGAAACTAGTGCTCTGTTCCAAAACGTCATAAGGCTGCCTGGGAGTGTTTATAGATTGTTAAGTTAGATGTGGCTACAAGTCAGACCCCCGATTTGGCAAGGACATGGATAAGTTGGTGGATCATCCTGGTCAAGACCCCTATTAGGAAAAACAAGCATACTAACATAATAGATGGATGTTTTTATGTTATTGGTACAAATGGCCAAGGTACCCACTTCTGATATTTCAACTGGTCAATGTAAACCAGCTACCACATACCGAAACAGTTATCACTGTTAAGGGATTGTCAAAAAAACTACGATTTAATCATGGTTGGTCAACATACTACTTTGTGTATTTAAAAGGTGTATGTCAACTTCTGGACAGGGTGACCAGTGTAAATTGTTATTTTGTTTAAACATACGTCCGTGGAAACAATTAAGAGACCATTCCAAATTGTCGTATAATTCCAGTGTCTGTTGAATTTCAACAAAATCAAACCTCAGGAGTGACAAAGTCAACCAACAGAACGATTGAAAGAATGCTATTAAAGTCCCAGTAAAATTCAAAATGAAATATTGCAGCTTTTGTAGTAAATAGCTCAACAATGTTGGTCATTTTCTTTTAAGAATTCACACACACTTATAATCTTTAGTTAAAATCTGAAAATGCACTTCCGCCCTGAAATGACTTAAATTAGTCTGCTTGGCTGGAGCATCCGTTAACTCCTCCCCTTCAAATGTCAGTCTGCTGCCAGTTTCATTGCAAAATCAATGCAACAGCTGTTTTTACTCATCCAATCAATTCGGAGTGAAAAAACGGAAGCCACACACACTCATTTTCTTTGAAATTCCTTTGAAATTAGAAATGTGTCAGAATACGGAAGTAAAAATGATTTTCTGGTGCACGGGGACTTAAAAAATCAATTTTATCACTTTTTTTCTTTTCTAAATACATGCACAAATAATACTGTTGTGTTGCCTAAAAGTGAACAAAACTTTATTTGATGTCCGTCTGTTTTTTGCAAATAAATGCAAATAGAAACAGTTTTTATTCGAAATTTGGGAGAAATATCATTAGTATTTCACGGAATGAAACTAAATATTTTTACCAAAACGCATACTTACTGAATTACTTTTGATATGGACTGAATTCTTCCATCATGCTATGAAGCTATAAAATGCAAACATGTATCCCAGAGGACAAAGTAATAACAATTGACACTAATTACCATTTTTATAGGTTAAAGTCCTCATGAACCGGAAGTTGAGATCGTTTTTACATCTATATTTTGATACATTTGATGTTGACATGAGAATGTGTAATCAGCTGCTTATGATTATCAGGAAATCCCAGATAATATCTAGATACCTTTATGTTGCCAATATTAGATATTAGAAACGCATTAGAATCCATTATAATTTTAAATTTTGTCCACACTGGACGCAACGCGACAAACCCATTAAGAACAAGCAGGTTGTCATGTCCACGCCGGTAACGTCCGGTGTAAGTTTGGTTATAGTTGTGTACGAGTTCATCATCGCTGGACAGGGGTCAAATATGCAGAAGATGCAGAATACACAAAGATCGTGGAGGATTTTCTAAAGACTAGTAAATGTGAAATGGCTCTGGACTTACAAGAAACTATTCAACAACAATCACAAAACATATTATCATTGATTGCCTACAACACCCAGTATTAGGAATCAGGTATATTTAAACGTTAATTTTTATAAATGACTGTGAATTTATGTAAAATAACTTCAGGGCACACAAAATTAAAAAGATATAAAAAAATGTATCAAACAAGTTTTCTTTATTTTGCCTGGTGTATATAGACTTGACCACAACTTTATATGCGCAGGTGGGTTTGTGGGCCTATTGTAGGATACCTGGTTCAAACACGTATTTTTCTGCAAGGATATAGACCACTTCGCGAGATGTAAATACTCAGTCAACATCACTTCTAGTTTCATTTTTAAATTTTATTTTTTAGATAAAAGATAAAAAAACGAATAATACAAAATTTTACCATAAGGACTTTTGGGCAAGTGTCTACATCTTCCAAAGTGGTCTGTAGATAATCTTTTCACATTTAGATTCGGTTAAGAATGTTCCGTTTGTTCTGTTGGTTGTATTCGGTTCAAACACTTGTGCAGTGTTAAAAAACTAAAACAGGAAGTTGTTCCGGACCAGCTCTGTTTAAGTTCAACAAAGTGGTCTATATAACTGCATATGCATGTTTAACTGTTAATGCTTCAATGCAAGAACACCCAAACTTAAATGTTTTGTAACTTTTTATTTTATTCAGCTACCCTTATTTCAAATTGATAATAAAAAACACAAAACAAATACAGGATCCAAAGAGGTACAACTTTATTTATTTGTAAACATCAAAACATAAAAAACCTGCATAGAAAATGTTTAAAGTCCACAAAAGACGAGAGAACAAGACTGCAGACCACTAAGTATTTTCGACAGTCTCATCAGCCTTATTCTCAAAATAAAACATGATGGTTCTGTTGCTTTGGTTGAGGGGGTGACAGATGGAGGGCTGGTGAGTGCTGATATTAAAGTCAAAGAGAGATGGAGAGAGTCGCAGGCCTCTTGGAGGGGCACCCAAGCCATCATCCACCCCAACCGACCCGGCATCAGAGTTGTTACTTTGATCCAGCTTTAATCGTTATATTTTAAAAGTTAACACTGATGCCAGGTCTGTTCTTCGGGGTGAATTCTCGCCACATCTCTTTGCTTTGCCTGTCTCACAGCCAAGCACTGTGACTAAGAGATTAAAAATATCGATGTATATTAAATTTCAGTGCCAGGGACACCGGGTCTAAACGTTTGTCGCCTCAATTACATTTACAAAATAAACAACCGGCCTCGGAAAGCTCTTGAAAACCAATTTCTTGAGCTTTAAAGGCATTTCTGATTCATCTCAAGGCAATGAATTGTGTAGCAGCCATTACATTTGAGCACATTCACCGTATGACACGACGCAAATCCAATTAAAGAGGAAAACGGCAAGCTGTTTTATTTACCTCCAAGGTCAAAGCTTTAAAATCGAGTCAGGACTGTGTGAATATCATGAGGTTGAGACATGCTGGTATAAATGTTACGAGTTCACCCCCTCCCTGACTGTTAACTGTTAAGTGGTTGAAAAGGATCCCGTGGAATTCAACGACAACATTTTCTTTCCATCATAACACACAAAATCTAACAAAGGATTCACTATCAAACTGTAGGAAAACAAATATTGAATTTTAATCAAATCTCTACAAAGCTACCTGAGTTGTTTTAATGTGTGTATACACATTTTTTCCCATAAGATAATACAATCATAAAAAGGGTCTATGACCATACAATTCTGAACTGTTACATTTTCTGTTTTTTCCCCGGTAAGGAAGAGGTCATAAGCTGGAATACACCAGAAATGGTGACAAACCCGTACAATTAGTGACCAGAGGTCCAAAACAAAAAAAACACATGAAAAAAATAAACAATATAGTAGTACACAATGTTAAATTCAAAAACACAAACTGAGTTTGATAACAGCGTCTTTCTATTAAACGGAGCGAAATCTATTTTACAGACAGCAACATTATCTGGATGACATATCAGTTCTTAAAAAGCTTCACTTCTGTAATGTTCTGATTTCTGTCGGAAAAAAAAAATCACTGCTCGAGTGGCTTTCACCTATACTAGATCCCTAGATCCCGACGCCCGAGAAGAACCACAACGCGTAAAACGATCGATTCCTTCACCAAATCTAACACTACCAGCACATAGACTGAGATTTGTGGTAAACAATCTGCTCATAAACTTTAATCGCACACACATAAGAACATCCTCTTCAGGCATTTAACGATCTTTAAAGCCATCAACAGCGTGTTGAGATGCAAGAACCTTCTATGTCAATTTTATTCATCTTTGGGCAAACGTGAAAAAGATGTTCATAAATGCATCATTCTACCACGATTTAATTTGAAGAAGGTCTTTGGCAGTTTTCCAGTACTGATTCCAAAAGCTAAAGCTAAGAAGGGCTGCGGCTGTGCAAGGCATGTGAATCTATCTCAACGAGGTACCTTATTCTGTAAAGCTAAAGAGTACAATCTTAGTCAACCATTAACCCAAAAAACATTTTTTGGTATATCATAAAAGTGTCCGTTTACCTCCTCCCCTCCACATCCATATTTTACATCCACCTGACCATTTCAGCATGCAAAAATATGCATTCAAACGTTTATAATAGATTAAATGCGATCGTAATACTCTAAGACAGAGCGGATCTGTGTTTAGGTGGAAGCAGCACATCTTTCATTCTTTATTGCATAAGCTTTCTATTAATACAGGCCTTGCTGGTCTTGTCGATGTCTCTGTGTGGAACATCTGTCATCGAATGTCTTCCTGTTCATTTTAATAATGCGTTAATAAACCAAACTATATATTTACCACATCTCTTTAAAATCAAACATAAATTACCCCATGATCCACAACCAAAATATTATTATAACAACAATGTCATATATTTAAGAATAAAGATTTGCAGAATCACAGAGTGATCTGCGTAATAAATGAGAACGAAACGCTACTGTGACTATCAGAATTTTTTGGCACACGTCCATTCCCTATAAATTACCCTTTGGCAAGATATTGGAATAAGATTTGAAGCGTCACAAAAAGGCACGGCTAACTACAAGCAAGCACATTAATACTAATGATTGGACCGAGTGGACACAGGACAGCTGCAGCCAATAGTAATAAGGCCAAGACAAAACATTAAGATTACTTGCAAACAGGTCATCCAACGTTCCTGCTGAATTTGAATGTTCAGTCATCTAACTGTGTAAACCGAAACATGAGCACATAAAGGTCTATGTTTAATAGGACTGCATTATGCGAGCGGTCTTCACATGTATGAACACAAGGGCATTGGGGTGGTACAACTAGTAATTCTCACTTCCAAAAATTCATATCACAAAAGACTATCCTTTTGGTCACAAACGGTACCATAATATCACACCGGGCAGGCTAAAAACCGGGAGGGACGTGTGTGCTTTTGTTCAGTGCTATAAATTCTCATTTTCCTTCCCCCAATGCTTTGCTTTCAATTTCCCTTTAATCAATTGAGCACAGAACAAACACTTTCAAACGTTTACTTGCAAGTCAGGCACAAACTATCCAATTCTTAACCGGGCTCAATTGATTCTAAGTGTTTTCAAATGATGTTACACTGACACTGAATGGTCTCCTTGGAGATCCTTTTTTACGGCCTGCAATACTTCCTGTGTCCATTTAAATCAATAGAACAACAAACCAAATTGTGTTCTAATGCAGCTGTTTGTAATGAGACCCTAACAAAACAAGCTCGGGTAAATGTCTTTAGCCTGTGTGTGTGTGTGTATATATATATATATGTCCAATTTTGAGACATCTTCAAAGAATACAATTAAAATGTAATAATAATAATAATAATAATATAATCAAAAACATCTTTGTGAAACTGGATTATATCCTTGTTTTCCCAACTGTTTCAGTCATGTGCCTATACGGTTTTTACTTTAACAAAATCATCTGGGAAAAACAACAAACACTAAGATAATGGCCTACTCGTTTATAGACTTTGATATTTAGTGTCTACATTCTGTCTGTATATCCCACCCCCCAAAAATATCTCAAGATCATCTATAAACATTAAACTTTTTCCCTCATAACACATTTTAAATAATCATGGGTATTTGTTTTTTTTGCATTTGCCAGAGCAAACGACTTGATTACATCACGATGGAACTTTGAAATGGCTACATTCTAATGAATTTCCGTCCATAACATACATTTTTGGTAATCGCTTCCAATTGCATAACATTCAAATGGACATGACCGTAAAGTGAGGTAAAAGTGTAATGAGGCTCACGGACCCAGAGGTATAGTACGGTAAATGAGGTAAGAGGTTTAGATGAGGTACACGATAAATGTCCGATTTAAAATATACATGAGAATTCCAAAGGACATAGCAGTAGATATATCAAACCTCATCCTAATGTTCCTGCCAAAACACGCCACTCTTTTTTGAGAAACATTCAGGGATTTCACTTGCGTTCTTTACACAGTAACAATCAGGTAAATTTTGTGCGAACTGTGCAAATAACCAAACATTGCTTCATTTTTTTCAATTGTCCTGTCCTCACATTCTGTGAAAAAACAACATTGAGGTAGACATTTTTTTTATAAAACTTCACGGACTAGGTCTCTGCACAAACGGAAGTACATTCATACATAAGCTAGATGAGGTAGGTGTAATGCAAAGAGAAAATATTTCAAGAATGCAAGAAATTCCCTGAGAAACAAAAAAGAAAAAGAACGATTTGAAGACACATACCAAGAGCAAAACCCTTTCAGCGCGCAGCAGCCGAAACCAAACAAGCATTTGGTGGTAGGCCATCAGTGAGAATCGTACAAAGCAAGACAGTATCATCTTAAGTCACCTTAATATCATAAACTGCATTTGCTCCTGATAGATGTGCAAACCCTTCTTTTCCATTCGTCTACATCTACAGTTCTGTCTCGAACCTTAAAGGTCAGAACATGAGGATTCGGTTATTCCCAAAGTCCACAGCAACGATCATTCCATCAGGGGTAACCGCTATACCCGAGGGGCGGTCCATCTGCCCGAAGCCGCTTCCGTGAGTCCCAAACTTGCATAAAAAGTTGCCGTTGGGTTCAAACACCTGAATGCGATGGTTGCGCGAGTCAGCGACGATAATGCGATCTTCCTGGTCCACAGCTACGCCTTGTGGTCGCAAAAACTGACCGTCTCCTGTTCCCTCGGACCCGAGGAAGCGTGCCGACTGGCAGTCGGGCCTGATGACGAGCAGTCGATGATTGTTGAAATCCGTCACCACGAGATGGCCTTCCTGATTGAAGGCCACACCACGTGGCGAATCGAAATGTTTCCAGAGGGCACCCTCAAAGCCGTATTTGTTGAGGAATGTCCCATCAGGCCCGAAGAGTTGCACGCGGTGGTTGCGCGTATCCGAAACCAGGATCTTTCCCTCGGAGTTGACGGCTACATCCCACGGGTAGTTGAACTGACCGTTTTTGGTGCCCTTCTCGCCGAATTTGAGAAGAAACTGCCCATCGAAGTTGAAGATCTGGATGCGGTGATTGTCCTTATCCGCCACAATGATTCTTCTCTGGCTGTCACAGGCGACCCCCGCAGGCCGGTCGAACTGACCGGGACGAGAGCCCAAAGTGCCAAACTTGTGGTGGAACGTGCCGCACGGTTTGAAGATCTGCACTCGGTTGTTGCTTCTGTCAGCCACCACCACATAGCCTTCCTTATCCACGCAGATGCCCCAAGGTCTACACAGTTGCCCATCCCCATCCCCCTCTCCTCCAAACGTAGCCATGGGCAACCCAACCCCTCCATAACTGCGACCAGACTTAACCATCACCTTCAAGGGACTTCCCTCGATGTGTTGATTACATATGAGCACCGATAGCAAATGCTCCCCTTCGCTCTTGGGAAGATAGCTGACTGTGTACGTTCCATCTTGGTGGTCAGAAACATCGGCGCTGAAGAGATTACCATCCGGACTCATGAGCACAACAGACACGCAGTCACCGCCAGACATGCGGGGCTCTCCGTCGTGATCGTACCCGACAACGGTAAAGGAAGCCAGCTTTCCCTGCAGCGCTCTTTTGAGGCCTTCGCCGTGAGCTTTTGAAGCTGTGCCGAAGGCTCCACTGCTGATGAGGCCCATAGACTTTATGGCGATCAGGAGAGCCTGATCCGGTGGAGTGAACATGATTCGATCGTCTTCCTGGGGCTGCAGGATGCAGCGAAGGGATTTGAGCTCCTGCAATTGATTTAACATGTGCTCGCGTGCTAGCAGGATGTCTATGCTCCGACCCTCTTCTAGGACCTGTGTCACTGTGGCGATTGTGCTATCCAACTTGGTGAGATTCTGGTGTAATTTCTCAACCTGCAGGTAAAGTGATTTAGCCTTCACCTGTCGGATCTTTTCCACCTGTGTAGTAAACCAAAAGACATCTTTATTCAACCAAAAACGGTGGAGTTGGCACTACAGAAACGAAAGAATGCTTTAGTATACTACAGTCTCAAGTTTGCAATTCTTACACAGCAAATATTTAGGGTGTTGCATTTACTGGTTATTTTTAGCATGTACTTGTGTTTGTTTACCTTCCAGAGCAGTTCACACTCGCGTTCCTCTAGAGCTTTCTTATGTCGGAGAGTGATCGTCTTCACCTCTGACTGCACAACCTTGGCCTTTAGCTCCACCTGCTCAGCAATGGCCTGTGCTTTCTCGATGCTCAGCTGAAAGATTTCAAGAATCGTGAATTAGACCGAATGCATTCTCATCCGTTAACCATGATAAATTAGCATTTTAGAGATTCAGAGAATACTTCAGATACATAACAGCTTTAATGTTACAAGAATGAAGACAACATCTTTTCCAGAAATCAAAACAACTAAAATGTCTTAATTTGAAAGGATGCAGGAAAGCGCGAAGGCGTCCATTGTGAGGTGTCACAAAGAAGGGATAAAGGTCTATCTCTGGTGCCCTGCCCCCTACATCTGCTTAAACACCAGATTGGATCTGTACACAGCCCAACACTTGCCAGCTAGAATCAAAACTGTCCACCGACCCATTGGAAGGTCCTCGTATAAACTAAAATCTGCCTTTCCTGAAGTTCCCTGAAACCATGAAACTCGGCTGCTCCCATTTTATTGAGAAATATTTAAAATGTAAAGCTTTAGTCACACTTTCAATATTATGGATGACTGATAAAATAAAATCAGTGATATCACCTGAAATGCTCACAATGACACCAAAATATCAGAGGAATTGTCACATGACCTATGAAAACAATTTAGTATTAAAAACACAGAGTTTGTGCTAAATCTAGGCTAAAAAGGTCCATGAGTCTATCTGCACCATAAACATGACGTACAACAAAAGTACAACTAATAAAGTCATAGACACTCAACACCAATGTAACCGCTATAAATGTTCAATTTATTCCCCATGAACACATTCATCATGGGAATTCAGTACTTTTCCCTGTAAATATCCATACTACCATTAAAATCACAACAACTCTTCTGTATAATTAAGATGCCAATCAAAGAAAGCAGGCCAATCAACTGTCAGATATGGGAACCTGGCAAACAGAGAAGGCAGCTGCAAATGACCGTCATAAATGCAGTAAATGAGATTATACAGCATTACGAAAACCTACACTGCCAGAGGCTCATTGATAGAGTGGGCCCTTCTCAAACAGGGTGCTTTCAGAATAGAGATTATGGCCCCGGGCCTTCAGCATTGTTCAAACTCTGCGTGTTCTTTCAGACCCATAAATGTTTAGAGGCTTCTCATTTAAAAACATCCAGTAACAGGATTAGAGACATATTGTGACACGCAGCCAATCAAATGCATTAATGCAGAGGGCGGCATCATTCAGTTGATGTCACTGGGCCGAACATGATGGAGCATCAATGGGTTATACACAGGCGATGCGTTTACCCATATTATATTATATTTTTTTGTATACAATGTACCGTATTTTAGTCAAATAAACAATATCCAGTGATCTTGTCACTTGACCTCAACGAATTTCAACAGCATCAGATATTATTTTAAGTGTATTATTAACATTAATGTGATCAGAACTAGAGCACAGTATGTTGCATACCAAGTACGCAAACAGAAAACTAGTATGTAAATAGTACATTTAAGTAGCACATTTGTATACGATTGGAAACACAAAAATATTTACCAAACGTCCATATACCACTTAAAAAATGCATGTTCTGCGAAAACGTGTGTGCAATGTTGTAAGGCCAGACAAACAGTGGTGGCTGCTCATGCGTGAAGCAGGTTGGGGGCTTATTCAAATGTAATCGGGGCTCAGGGGCATGAACTCCCATTGGAATTCATTTTCTATAGTGCCCTCCTCTAAATGAAACCAATCTCTTGTGCTTTACACTTTCAAATTCACTGCTGGTTTCCTTGCCAACCGGCCTTGTGTCACTGGAGAACGATGGATCTGAACGGCCCTAATGGGGGCTTTTTAACCCCCACCTTTCGCTCGTGGTTCCTCTTTAAAGAGTGACAGAGATTGAAACATTTCCTCTGTGTGTGACTAATGATCCGCCCCGCTAGGGCCATCAGAGACCTGAATAGAGGCAGTAAGCGAGCACTGGGCCACCCCCTCTCCTTCTGCATCTATTCTCTTCATTCAGGCTGAGTGGGGGTGAGCACGCACATTGATGCTAATGGAAGCACATTTCTACAGAGTTTTAAACCTTTAGCTTTGACAAAGCAGAGATCAGGACCCTACGCAGAGGCGCATGACTTGTGTTTATATAGGTGACAGGCAAGGCAAAGAATTAATGTATATGAAACAAGCTATGTAGTAAATGTATAAATTGCATCATTTAAATGGACAAGATCGAGTTTTATGAAAGCAGAAAATGTTATGCATCTCATATAGTATTCTATTACACGGCTCGTTGGAATGCCTGATTCTGATTGGCCCGTCGCGACATTTACAGCATTCCTTATTCCCAGATAACAACTTCTCAAAACTAATAAAATAGTAACCCGGATGCAGCAAATCATTTTGATTTTTTTTACAAATTAAATATAAATGTCTTTCAATGACATTATATTTACAAATTAGTAGTCCAAATTGCCTGTTTGTGACATTTTAGCATCGTTTCTTACCTTAAGACCGACTTCGCGGAAGGTCTGCTTTCGTTAAAAATGAAAATATTTTAAATTCACATTTTATGTCCAGTTTTTTCTAATGTTTCAAGTAGCTGTGTAATAAGCTGGATAATGTACAAGCAGCCGGCTGTTTTCACGAAATAAGCCCCTTCAGTGTGATACAAGACCCTCCACCTCGACCTCAGGCCTGGACCACACTGTCTGGGCTTATTTCTGCAAAAACAACCGCCTGCCTGTACATTATCCCTTACATAGTATGTGCTTGTTATACCCGCTTAACATAGTGAGGTGCAAGTACAAAGAAGAAGATGTTTAAAAGAATGTTGGTAACCGAACAACCCATTGACTTTTCAACCCATTGACTTTTCAATCCATTGGACGTTTTGTGTCCTTACAATAGAAGGGAATGGGTGTCGCCATCATTTTATCATTGACATTCTTCAAAATATCTTCTTTTGAAAATTAAGTCAAATGTGTGAAGTGACAAGAGGTTATGTAAATGATGACAGAATTTTATCTTTTGGGATGAACTATCATTGAGTACAGGCAGTGATGGATGCAGTCATGCAAAGAAAATCGCCACTAAATCTGTATTTTATGTGATCACTGGAGACACATCTGAAATGAACATGATCAGACCACCATACATGGATCTTAATAGCATTTGTAAACAGGTCACATGAGGGGAAAAAAGACCCAAGATGTTTACAAACCTGCACAGCCTGTCTGCCCTGCTGTGCGTCTGCGAGCAGCTGGATGGTCAGAGCTCTGGAGTCCTGCAGGGCTTCCTGCAGGTAGGTGAAACTGTGACCCACGTGTCTGCCCACACTGCACTCCCTGCAGATCGGCACGGCGCAGCTGTCGCAGTAAAAACGCAGCACCTGTTAATGAAAGCGAGAGAAAGCGTTTGAAATCGATTGATTTGCAAATATGAACTTACAACTGATTTCATTACAGCTTAAGAAACTAAAAAGGTTTCTCTTAAGAAGCATCAAGACCTAGACACTGATGAGTGGCAGTCTGTGTGTGTTAAGGGCAAAGGTCACGCTTGTGCTAAAATGACTCTGTGATGTAAAGCTCATAAATAGTTACGTTGGTCAACTGCCAAGACTATAAATGTTTACAGTAAGATGTACGAGAGAGATGTGTTTATCACATATGTTCCTATAAAAGCATATGCACACATCCAGGTCAGACAGAGTACATATATTTCACTCCTGTGAAATCTAATAAGCGAACCTTTTATAAACTTGTGTTGTAGAAAAGATAACAATGGTGGCTACAAAAACTACTTTTAAGTGAACCTCATAGCCACTTTCATCTGAGTCATTGTTTCAATATTCAGCATGCAGTTTTGATTTTGTCACCAACAGAACATCTTAAATCTGTACCATGACAAGAAACACTGAATGTGGAATCTATTCAATGACTTGCCAGAGGAAATGATGCGAGACGGTCAGTTTCCTGTGCTCTGACAGTCTGCTGACGGATTGCTTGAGGTCTATTGTTCCATCACTCACCTCACCCCTTTAAAAGTCTTTTCTTTGTTTCTTTAAATCTATTTTGATACATTGCTCAAACAGGACACGTCCATCAATCAAAGCATAAAATAATTTTTAAAGTGACAGTTGGGGCGAGTTTATAGTTGGGCGAAAACATTTATAAAGCAAAATTGGGAATTATTTGACCACAGTGATTCTTTTCTGTTTAACTCCATGTTAGCTTTGTTCATGACGAGAGACGGGTTTCAAAAAATGTCACAAAAAGATCATACATTTGGATTAACGTGATTAAAAACCTTTGAAAAAGTATCAACAGATAAAAAAGTCATTCTACCCTTAAAAATTACATACAGCCATTCAATAATATGTAATTAACATTTTTAAAATGGTTTTAAATAAAAAAAATCTGAAATGTACAACTTATTTATATTTTAAGAAATATTGCGATGCACTTATTTATTATATAATATAAACAAACATTTATTATTTGTTACACTTTGGATGCAGTTATCATTTTATTTTTACACAATTTATTTAATCAAGAGAAATGAAAGATTGCATTTTTATTTACAAATGCACGAGGACATACCATATACTTATATAAACTTCATGGAATATTTTTTTACTCTTCGTACCCTGTTCAGAAGTAAACATTCACACATTTCTTTTTGACATCAGCCTCTGCTTTGTCCTCGGTAACACAAAGAACCTGGGACAGGATTTACAAAACTGTTCTTTTTTATTGGAATAAATCCAGAGAATATCAATAATAGTGAATCCATACATTCCTTTTTCCCGTAAACAATTACAACCCTCAGTAAGAAACTGTTCTTATAACAAAATATAAGAATGTTCTTAAGATAAAGGAAGCTCATTATAATGTTCCTTTTCAAGAAGTTTTGAAATATTTTCTTGAGAACATTTTTTTCATGAGAATAAAATGTTGTATGCTTTGTAAATCAATCTTGCGGTAAAAAAAAAAAACCACAGTCCACAGTTTTTCTTGAATTATAGTTATATAGAAAAATCTGGCAGTTGAGAAGTTTCTTAAGAGTGTTTTGTGAATCTGCCCCCTGGAAAATAGGTATAATTCACTATTTTGTCTTAAGACACTTAAAAGATCTCTTATGCAACTTTTTCATGTTAATATTACTTAAAATACAGGACATGTTAAACTGTAGTGTAGTTTTTTTGCAAGCATGCATTTATTTCTGCAAAGGATGTATAAATAACTTTTTCAAGATGTTATTCAATCAAACATCATCCAACAATTAATGCTCGTCACGACCATACCAGAGATTAACAAATTAAAAAACAGTTTTAATATCTTAAATCCATATGCGTCAAACAATCTCAAGCTACCTCAAAGTCCAGCTCAGTGTCAGGTACAGTATTCACTGTTCAACCCCACAAGGTCACCTTCTCATACCTTAATTGTTTTACCAAAGACCAGATCAAACGCTAATTATATCTCGCTCTGCGCTACGACTCGGCCAGCTGCGCGTAAATCTAGAGTCGTGATTCCACTAGAGTTACCTGCTCGTAAAAGCGAGTCCCCTCTCTGCGGGCCAGATGCTACAAACACTCTTGTGTGTGCAGAGGTCACGTGGCAGCGGGGCCCTGGAAGCGGCCTTCCGGAGTGACAGGAATAAGCAGGAAGCCTCCCACAGAGGTAGGGGGGAAAAAACTGAACTTTGAGTAAACACGCATCAATTTCGTGCAGTAGGTATGTAGCATGTTCAACCGTTGCCAATTCATAATAATCACACCGCCAACAAAACTCAAATATCACCAACATAACTATACAGCCGCGGAAGATAAAGAAACCTTTTCAAAGACCATTTTTTCTGTTTTTTTTTTAATTTACCATTTATAAGTATGTGTTGAGGTAAAATTATTATTTTAGTTTTATTCAGTGACCTCATAACAATATTTCTCCCAAATCACCAATAAAATTATAGCTTCTATTTACATTAATACGTTTATTTGTTTCTATTTACACATTTATAAAAATGACTGGAGAAACAGGTCAAAATATCAGAAAAGATTCTCTGTATTTTTTTTATTGCACAGTATTGCAAAGAAATTCTGCAACGAAAACAAGTTTGAATATTCACTTATTTAAATGAAGCTAATAATGACGTAATTTTTTACGTTTTTATTAAGTCACAATTTAACATCAAGCTTTTAATTATCATTTAATATTCCTAACGTATTAATATCATCTCCAGAATATAGTTTTCTCAATGTCGAAAAAAATAGAAAAATACATTAAAACAGCATTTAAATCTGCGTGGAATGGTATAATACAAAAAGAAAACCGACAAAACGAACCGACAAAACGCATTTGTCCATATTAACAGTCTGTGATGTACGGTTATCTTGTTTATTTTGTTTTACATGTTCTTGATAAGAAAACAAGCATATAGGTACATTTTACTCTGGTGAAAGTCTGTTCAACGAGCTGACGGTAAACAAGCCACAAAGACGGAGCTATTGTAGTGCTTGTTTCCCTGTTTATTACGTGAACGTCATCCGAGGAAGAAATTTCCTGCTGATCAGCACCACATATAAATATTGTTTTCTTTGTCTTTCACCGTAATTATCTGGCCGTTTTGCTTTTCTTTTGCTTCAATAAATAAGGTAGGCTTATTTATTTCAACTAAGGAAAGGAATCACAGCGCGTTTTAAAACAAACAAAAAAGCATTCGTTCCAGAATAATTTACAGGCTGTAACTTGAAGGTGACGACCCTATTTGAACTTCTAGAAGGAAATTCAGGCTTTTGGATATTGAAAAATGTGCCATTCTTATATTAAGGCCAAAATCATTAGCATTAGTTGCTGTGAAATTTACATTTTCATGTTTCAGGTTGTTGAAATTAGCATTACTTAATATATTTTTAACGAACAAATCTGAACTGCCCCGAACAAGTTATGTAATAAATTAATTATTGTTAATCACTTAATATTACGTTGGCATTTTTATACCTAATGTTAGTTATGTTAACTAATTCTGTGGCTCACCAGTTTTGAAACATTTTAATATGGTGATGTGAGCCGACCATAAAATGCGATCCGAGCATCCTGTGTGTACACTGAAAATATTTAACTAGTTTCTGATCTGAGTGAACAAAGATTTAGGAATACAACAAAAAATATTTTTTGGGATAACCTGGATTTTTATCACAGTTTGCATGCGTCTTGTCATGCTGTCAGTGTGTCACAGTGTGTTGTTGAATCACTTTGTCACTCATCAGATTTGATTTTGCTGAATTCAACAAACTGAACTGGATTGGCCACAACACATCTAGAAATACTGATTAAATAAAAATTTTAAATGGTCTCTTAAATTTTTCCACGGCTGTATGTCCAATGGCTCTATGCAGTCAAACGGATCCGGTCCACTAGACTATAACAAAGACAAACGGTTATCTTAAATACACAAGCTGATTCTCATCTCTAGGAACTTTGTGAACCATGTTAGTGTCACCATTTCATGGTAAAGGCCCAAGCACCGCATTGCAATGCTGTAATTGTTAGTTTCTATGCATAATGCATAATAGTGATGCATAACCAAATACAAATTTTGCATCTTTATTTTACTAACAAACTTGGGCTTTTTTGGCAAGACAATTTTCTTCCCCAGCATGCAACACAGACCCAGACTTCCTTGACTTTCAAGTTAACTGCTTCTCTAAAGAAACTGCTATGACTGCAGGTATAAATCTTTGACGAAGCGCTTGCGTTTCTTTCTTGCCTGTGCATTCGCTTATCACACAGCGAGGCTCTTTTAGCCTTCCTAATCCCTGCTTAAACTTTCCTAAGCATTCAAACTCCGAATCTTTAACCTGGTGGTTAATAAAAAGAGGGACCGGATCTGCCTCTATATATGGACCCAATAATTATGGAGATATTTTTTTCTTATACTCTCTGAGAAAAGTGCACAAGCTTCATCTTGTGCCTGTGAGGTCTTTCTTTAAAGCATGTGTGGGAAGACC
Source organism: Triplophysa dalaica (assembly GCF_015846415.1). Classification (NCBI taxonomy): domain Eukaryota; kingdom Metazoa; phylum Chordata; class Actinopteri; order Cypriniformes; family Nemacheilidae; genus Triplophysa; species Triplophysa dalaica. The sequence continues at coordinate 12,496,906 of NC_079553.1, forward strand.
TAGTTTCTCATTCTGAGGTAAAATGAGAGTCAGCTGATATTACTCACTTGTCAATTTAGGAGGTGAATATAGGTGATCAAATATAGCTTAAATGGCTTTGATAAAAGTGTCTAAGTTTTAGTATGAGATGAGTCAAATAAGCTAAAAATCCTTGCATCAGATAGACCTTGCCAAAGGTAACATTATTATTTTTGAGCTTTCTGTATGTTAGGCTCGGAAGATCTGTTACATGAAGCGACAAGCCCCAAGAAGCAGTGGGTTTAGGGTTGGGCCGATAGACAATGACATCGTCCATCGCCGAGGACTGGCAGCCGTTGGGCTGGCATTCTGGTTCCCCTGCATGATGTCATTTCCATCATCAGGAGGTTCCGCGTTGTCCGCACATCTTGTCCCAAAACCCCCCTTAGCTGTTATAAAATGCACTGTAACCCATTGCTTCGCAAGGCATATTGCTTTTATAAAACGGTTATTCCATATGCGTAGCAAGGTTTCATAAAATGAAGTCAATTGAATTATATTTAGGCTATGGAATGTGGTCAGCCTTATAAATCTGGGTACTTTATAACGGCTTAGAACTCAGCTCAGCCAATCAGAATCGAGGACCAGAACTGACCGTTTTATAATCTCTATTAGAACAGCATTGTATAACAGTGTCCTCGCAAAACCAAATATCCAATCCCTTTACTGTAACTCAACCATATACACAAGTTCAAGAGTATTTGAAAAACTTGATACAAAACAAAAAAAAACAGTACACACTGTCAGTGACATCATCCTTAAAGGAACAGTTCACCCAGAACTTAAATGATCCCCATAATTGACTCATCCTAATTTCTAGCTATACTGGTTTGTATGTGTCTTGTGGTCATTGTTTGTAAAAAAATGTATTGCGTATTAACCTCCTGTACTGGAAAGAATGATTTATTATGAATTACTCCACTTTATTACTTTTGGAGCTTCAAAATCTATGGTGCTTTGCAATAGCATTATAAAGCTATGATTGGTCACTCAGGTTTGTCTAAAGAAAAAAGGTCACATACACCTAGGATGGCATGAAGATGAGTAAGTATAAAGTAAATTTGGTTGTGCCTTTAGAAGGTTTAGATGGTTCAAATAAGAGTTATTATAATCCAACAGCTTGAACTTTTAGCTGCGGGTCAAGATCAGTCGCTTATCGGTTCTGAACGCCACAATCTTGTGCAGATCAGCACATGGGTTCACTTTGGAAGTAAGGCATAACAGAGGGCTAGCTTGATGTGAAACATCCTTTTGTAAGTGATGCCATATTACCCCGGCAAAATAAGAGACCAATTCATTGTGGAGTATGTCAAAACTTAACGCCTCACAAAACATCAGAAATCCCAATGCAGACCAGATTGTGCCTTAAATTATTTGCAGCTCTAGTCAAATGATAATACTTTAATCTGGAATGACAGCCACATCAGATGCTTTAATACAAACAAAGCCGGGCAAAACTTTGTTTGCCGAGCACACAGTCACACTAATGTAAGCATTATGAACTATCCGCCAGGCAAACTTTTCTGGGAAGTCACACAACCCTTTGGGGTTTTCTCTTTTCCCACAACACACACCGTCAAAATTTACTCAAACGTTTTTCTCCACACACAACCACATGGCACTACAGCACCAAGCCGCTGGGGGAGGTGCCTGCCCGTTCTTACAATCTAACTGGCTGTTCACGAAGAGGCAAAAACAAAATCAGCTGGGCCCCTGACACACTGCCCTTCTGCACGCACACGTGTGTGAGAGTTTCGTGAAGCGTGAATGAGTTTGTACAGACATGCTGTGCAGGTTTGGTCTCAACACGGTGAATTAAAAAATGGTTTCATTTAATTAAAAAAGCTTTTTTGCCCTAAAATGACAGAATCATCAATGAATTCCAATAAATTAAAGGAAAATGACTAAATAAATACTGCTAATACAAATAAAATGAAAAAAAAAAATGACACGAAATGCATCAGCCATGTTTTCATTCAATTTCAGCATTGTTAAGGTCCAATGTGTATTTTCTGGAGGAACTATTGACAGAAATGCAACATTCTATACATAACTATGTGTTCAGAGGTGTATAAAGACCTTTAATAATAATACGATTTTTTATTACCTCAGAATGAGCAATTTCTATCCACATACATGTTCTTGTTTTGTTTCCCAACTGGTGATGACCTCAAAATATTAACCTTTTACCACAACTTTGTACATTATACACAACATTTGCACAAAAAGCACCTGTAGTTTCACAACATTGAACACAAGGCTTATGAAAACCTTCCTGAAAGCAATTACATCATCACATATTAAAATTAACTCAGCCCCCAACAGCACAATACAATTAACACACTTTTGTAATTGACAGTTATTAAACCACATTATAAAACTGAAAAGACCCCCACTAGCCTACATAAAACTACATTTAAAACAAAACAACATTTCTCACCCAGCCCAAACAAAAGACTCACGATAGACAATAAGACTTCTACTTGTAAGTCGCTTTGGATAAAAGCGCCTGCCAAATGAATAAATGTAAATATAAATTGACAGAGAACGTTTGTCTCTTTTGATGATCCGCATCATAGGGAGGAATTAACCCTAAACACACCAAGACAATCTTCTACACCCATCACCACCTCAAAACATGGTATCCATCCCATACCAGACTCTTTGATGAGCTGCCAGACGTTTCTTATATAAAATTCCACAAGCACTTCCATGTGGTAATGCTGTGTGTGTATGTGGACGAAGAGAGGAAACTCCATCTGGAGAGCTGCTAAACCAAACACAGACACATACATGTGTAAAAATGTCAGAGGTGAAGGTTGAACAGTTCTGATGAAGTCACACTTGGACGGAGGCTAAACTGCTCACAATGCACTACTGCCATATGCTGCTGTATATCAGGATGGCATCGATGGCACCTCAATGACCAAAGGAGCTGTTTTCATCCACAAGCTCATACAGATCTAATGTCAGCATATGAGGGGGTAAAGAAGAACATGTAGACCCGCCAGCAGGTCATCAACATGCAACAGAAACTTACGGTTATAGGGATAGTTCACCCCCAAAAAAATATCTTTCATCATTTAAGGTGATTCCAAACATCATTCATAATTTGTCCGGCCATTGTGATTAAGTTTTCAATGCGTTCACTAGATTTAGCAGCATTTCCGACACCATTAGCAGCTATGGTTCAGAAGACGCATATAACAACAAGCCTAGCATTTTTTTGGATAAACCACCCATTCAATGGGAAACTTTGACACTACTGCCCACATGCACGAGGTCTCGCTTTCCTGGGGCAGGAATCGTATCTGTGAGCGACGGCAGGGAGAAATCAAAGACGCTAAATGGGAAGCCTACTACCTTTAGCCCAAAAAAAGGTTACGGCTAATGCCCTGGCTTCTGCTCTTTAAGGTGCGTGTGGTTATTTTATCAAACAATGTGTCTGAGAACAGAACTGAGAACAGAAAATATGTAAATGACAACGGCTTTATTGGGCAAATAGCGGTCTTTAATGTTCAGAGAGAAAAGAAAAAAAAAAGTTACAACTTCTGCTGCCCTCATGCGCTCTCAGAAATGTGATAGTTTCCACTTACACCTGGAAATAATTCATGGAATGGTGCTCTTTGCATTTTAAATACACTTTAATGTTACTAATGATTTAGTAGCATTAAAACATAACATGTACTAAATACTTGTAATAGTAAATGCAGATGTTACTTTCGGGTTAGTGGTGGGGAAAGTATCCCACTTCCTAGGTGTCTTGAATGCAGTATTAAATCGTGATGACGTCACGACTATGTTAATTAGCATGTGATGTCATCAAGCACAACAGTTTCACAAAATCCTAGCGGAAACTCTGAAACCTGTATGAATGTATTTCTTCTGCAGAACACAAATGATACATGAACACTGGTAACCAAACACATTGGACTCCATTGACTTCCAATGTATGAACACAAAATAACAGACACATTCCTCAAAATATTTTCTGTTGTGTTCCACAGGGGGAAAAAAATAATATACAGATATAGAACAACATGAGAGTGAATAAATGACAACGGTTTTATTTTTATTTTCTAGGTTAAAATCAAACATTACTTATTAATCATTGCAAAAAAAGCTTTTAATGTGTTTAATGTGCTTTTAATAACTCTTAATGTGTGAAAAGAACATCTTTTCAAAAACTAATCCATTGTCCAGGATTGAATGCCCACGAGTCAACACCAAATGGCCTGTTTGTTTCCTCCTTTTCAAACGTGACAAATGACTTCCTGTTCAATTCTGGTTATAAAAATCTCGCTGCTTAGACCTGAAACAAAACAACGCAAGTCTAGACGATGGAGACGAACGTCTGGTAAAACTTGGACCAGAGTGTTTTGACTGGTGGAAACAGTAAAAGTTTCCACTGTGGCCCCTACAGAGTACAGTCCTTTCTCCATCCTGACTGACTACATCTGCCTTTCTTCTTCCAACAGCATTAAATGTTCAGACTAGTGTTCCTCCGGCACTGTACCCTGCTTTACAGCTCTAGGCCAGACACATGTTTAAAACGCTTGGGGGAGAAAGGAATGCGGTAAGCCCAGTAAAACCCTGTTTAAAGCCCTTTCTGTTAATAACGGAATTGAAATGATTCAGTGTTTTAGAGCACATATAGAGAATCATTTTGAGTCCAACAGACGGCTGGGCTTTGTATCAGCAAGAGATCTGTTGAATAAAGTGCTGAAATGTTCACATTCCTCTTGGACGTTGCATTCTCAGGAGGAAAACCCTCTTGGCAAACTCCACTTAACCCCTGAAAGCTTCTCTCTCCTCCAGATGGCCTGCGTCTCGGCTTCTTAGAGCGGAGTTTGTTTTAAGTGTGGCCCAGCATATTCTATATCAAAGCCGCAAGATGAGTGCATATGAACATGGTTAAAACCAAGAGAGTCGCAGGGTAATGGAGTTCCAGAGACAGGCTGTAAAACACACACTGAACAGCTCTTCTGGCCTGCATTCATGAAAGACCCCCTGCCAAAGCCAGATACATACTATGAAAAAGCTCTCAGAACGACCAAAGACCACGACAGAGGCCTGTTGCGTAACTGGTTTCAGGTACGTTGCATGTGCAACATGATGGTCTTACGGCACCTTGTTTAGGCCAAGATAGAACAGTGGGTACTTACATGCACAGAGGTCACTTAACAAATAAATAAAAACTATAGTTAAACATGTCTACCACAAATAAAGTAAAGTATTGCTATAACCTTAGTTATAGTAATAATCTATACTAATAGACTAGAAATCAACCTGGCAAAAAACATCCAGAGGCTAAATGTACTGTTATTCAAAGCTATAACAATTTTCTTTGCAAACATAGCCTGTCATTTTTCCAAAATTGATTTTACATCATATCAGCTCCAGGTAAAGGTCTTTGGACATACGGTCTGAAATTTTCGTATGCGTTTTTTCGTATTTCGCTCTCGTTTGTACGGTGTCTCTGAATTGTTTAAAGTCCACCCAACATTCTTGACGGATGCAATTTATTTTATAACGTACGAAAATATTGGAGGCAGTGTAAATGTGATTGACACAATGTTAGGTCATATTTATTTTTAATGTGCAGAAATTTCGGATGCAATGTGCAATAGTCGTAAGAGTCAAATAATAGGAAGATATGAAGTTAAAGGGACAAAGTCCAGCTAATCAATCCATCCATCGGTGACAGCAACAGCTCAGAGTTCGAAAATTAACTAAAAGAAAAAAGAACTCTGCAGTACTGTCACAGAGAAAGATGGATAGCTCATGAGAGACAGCTGGGTCAGGGCTACTTTCTATGGTACTTCATTGACCCAACTAATCTCATATAGAATCCATACTGGCAGTTTAGGACGACCCCTAACCTGAGCCAGACCCTAAGGCAAGAGAAAGCAAGCTTTTAGATGTGATGCTTTCTTTTGTTGAATATCAAGCAAGCAACTGACGCTTAGAATGGTAAAACATTACAAAATTAAGAAACAAAACAGATGGGCAATTCAAATGTGAACCTTCAAATGAAAAAAAATCTAGTTTTTACCAAACGTTTTCACCATACTGGTCAGATGTCAGAATCTGGTGGTTTAAATAACCATGTGAGGTTTTTAAAGCATTGTTTGCCATAGTTGGGCTGCCCCCAAATAGTCGACTAAAAGTTAGTCGATGTGAAGGAGGCTTGGTCGAATATCTTTTCATTGGTCTGTTAGTCTTGAAAATAAAATTAAAAACTTGTGACGTGATTATAGGGGTGGGCGATCTAGAAAAAAAATTCAAATCACGATTTTTTCCAGATAGATCACGATTCACGATTTTATCGCGGTTCTTCTTCAAGTTGGTTTTAAGACTATTTTTCAAATTAAGGGGGCTTCAATACAGCCAAACTAAGTCGCCATATAAAAATATACTCTTTACCATTTATATTTTGAAGAATATTTTAATCAAGTTAATATTTAATGCAAGTGCAAGACCATAAATCAGCTGTTAGCAAAAAACTTTACATTTTGAATTTTGTTTTTCATCTTGTTGCGGAACTCGGAGTAAAGCTGTGGAATGGGCGTGGAGGATAAATATTTTTGGCTGGGTATTTCGTAACGTGGATCTACGACTTTGAGCAGTTTTTTAAAGCCCTCATTTTCCACAGTCTTTATGGGAATCATGTCTTTGGCCAGGTAAAATGCGACCGCGTCAGTGACATCTTTCCAGCGCTTGTTCATTCTGTCATACGGATACGGAGTTCCTTTCTCAAATGGTTCTTTCGCTAAAGTCGTTGTTTAAGCCTTTTAGTTTCCGTATGCTTGGTTGTACCTGATTTACTCGCGTGGGATCCCTTTATAATTTGACTGTCGGCATACTCTTTCAGTCCCTTTTATTTTGAGGTGGTTAAAAAGGTTCGTTGTGTTGCCTTACGACGCTCGAATCTTATGATTGCCACATTTGCAAATAACTGTTGTTTGGGCCGTGTCAGTTGGGGAAAACACAAACCATTTCAATATTACTGATGTAGAATTTTTTTAGGGACCAAGTCCTCCGTGTTTCCCTCCATCTTCACTGACCGCGTCACTTAATCTTACTGAATTCACAAGCAACGTATACGAGCTTGTTAACATGGCGCAATCTATCGCAAGTATGTTGACGAATTCTATAGAACACTACTATATAGGACGATTTAACGATTTTCCCGAAAAAGTGGATCGTGCAGTCATTTTAATCGTTCGCGATCTAATATCGTCATATCGCACACCCCTACGTGATTATGTGCGTTAAAACTTCTCTGCGATGCACAGCTTGGTCAGTGTATGACGTCAAATGAAACAACAGCGAGATCAACACGAAACAGTGCCTATGTATGTTAATAAATATGAGGAGACACCATTTGGTGCTACACGGTGACAGCCTGACCACAAAAGCACTGAAGATACGACCTAGCCGAAGAAATTGATAAGAGAAGGTAATTAACGGGAAATCTCATGACCAGCATTTATACATAAGCTGCAGACTTAGTAGTGGTCGACCGATTATCGAACTGGCCGATTATCTTTCAAAAATACAAGCCATTTTAAAGCATAAAGAACTTGAATCGTCGGTCTTCAGTCAGAGCGCTCATGCTCGCACGCACGTGCACGCACACACACACGCACGCACGCACACACACCGCATCTCAAGCTGCTGGCGACAAATGTTAGATAGAGTCATTTTTCGCAACTTATTTATACACATAAAAGTACAGAGACACACATGGGTGTGATTATTGCCCGTATTGCCGACAATACACTCAAGGAATAGTCTAATTTACTAACTAAGTGTGCCCAAAATATGCTTTTAATGTTATAGCTTCATGAAAACATTTGCGGTCTTTTCAACAACATACACAATAAAGCTATGAAGGCAATTCAATTATTTACACTTATTATATAATTTCAAATTGTGCTAGTTAATCCAATGATGAGCAAAATGATTAATGGAATAGTTCTAGTATTGTATGCAGTGTTTAAGTCATCAGAAAATACTTTATTCCATAAATATAATTTATTCAATTCATTTTTATATATTTAGTGGTTTTTACAATGCAATTTTCTTTCCAAGCAGCTTTACATGAGAAAAGACAAATAAAACACAGAAAGAGGCAGAATACAGTGCGGTGAAATAAATAAAACAATGGTCTAATAAACCAATGTTGATGAAATTTTGTAAACCATAATCTATTCTAAAAAGAGAAATACGAAAGATGGGATTAATCATAAAGCATACAGTCTGTGGGTTATTTTAACTCTCTTTATTTTTCCTTAATTGTAGTCGATGGATACACAAAGAAAAACAAGATTAAGAAGTGCGTATATATCGGTTCAAAATATCGATTATCGGTCTAATTCACATGGAATAATCTGTATCGATTATTGCTGCGCAATATAGGGATCATGACAGCATTAGTACTACAGTGGGTGAGCCCGCACCGAAAAATCAGGCTGAGATATCCATGCTTATGGGCATTTATGAGGAGGAGCATGCAGAAGAGAAGAATGAAATAAATGTACTGATGTATGTAAAAAAGGAAGAACGATATCCAAACCTTGCTAAAGCAGCTAAGCACCTGTACAGTATCCACTCATCCACATCATCAGAGCACAACTTTTCACAACTCTATAAAATAGAGTAGAGCTCGGCAGTAACGCTTACGCTCGGCCTCTTGTCTGAGACAAGTGAATGTTTTGTATATGCAAGTGAGAGAGAATTTTACTTGCCCGACCGAACAAGTTACTTGAAAAAAAACAGTGCGACATATGTAGAATAATAAGAATATGTGCATTAAACAGAGCTGCGTGTTTGTGTGTGTGTGACATTAATCAATGCGCACCGCACTGAGTCCACGTGGACGTGGAATCCTGTTATTTAAATGTCATCTGGCTGTTCTGCATGTCTGAGTGAATTATGTGTACAGTTTAACATGCAACACCAGTGATGGTCGAGGATTTATCTCCGTCTGCACTGTATGAGGATTTGACCACATGTACTTCATCTCCAGAGTTACTCTGAGAGCTTATTTTACGGTCGATTTATTGTTTGAGTGAAGCTATCTGCAAACAAGGGTCTTCCAGAAGACCCATCAAAATAAAAGTCCTGTTAAATCAAACAGTATAGTATTTGCTATTGAAAATGTAGTAAATTAATCAACACTGTATACTATATTAAAGTTCAAATACAATATAGTAAGAATTTTACTGCAGTTTACTTTAGTAAATACTACACTATACTACAGTAATTTTTGTGGACAAATATACAACTATTGTATGGTAAAAAACACAGAACTTAGAAATATTAAAACAAATCTAGGTAATCTAAAAATGCTATGGCCCTAATTTATCTAAATGTATGTAAAATGTATGTCTTTTGTCAGTTATCTGTCTATTCATAATGAACTACACTTGCACATTTCTGCCTGTCCAACCAAACTTTAAACCTCTCTAGCACCAGTGCTATATGCAAAAAAAGTAAACTCAGGCGGCCAAAGCGGAAACTGGTTAAAATGCTTGGAAGCAAACTTGCCCAATCTAAATCCGAAACAATAATATTGATTATATTATATTATAATTCAAATGAAACATCATTTTTTTATCTTTATTTAATTTTTGTACTCTGAAAAGTGAATGATAAATTTACTTGTCCGAAGGACAACCACATGACAATGCTTAATGTCAAGCCCTGTAGAGTTTTTTTTTTTTTACTGTTTGGAAACTTCATACTTATTTTTCTATTCGTTGTTTCTGGTCAAGACTCACACGTCAGGTTAATATGGCAGTTTGCACTGATATTTTTCTTGAATGTTTCCATTTGATTTGTACTTCTAGGCTTTTTATTTGTTTGCGTTGTTTTGTACAAAAATGTATTTGTTAGTAGCATGTTCTTTTTCATTCTAAGGTTTGGCGTTTGCTGCGTTTATTCGTTTTCGTTAATTTCCCTCTTCAATATAATTTTTCAGATAAGTGTTTTTGCCATTTATTTATTTTGTTTGCCTTGCTTTGAACAAAGTTGTTTATCTCTTGTCCATAGGCCTGTTTGTTTATTTACTTTGTACTATTAATTTTTTATTTATTTATTTATTTGTTGGCAGGTTCATTTGGCATGTACCTGAAGTTATAGTTTGTATTTTTGTTATTAGATTATATAAATGTACAGGCAGTCTCCTTGCTGTTTTCCAACACATGATAATTATAACTTTTTCCGGTGTTGCTGCGTCTCATTTATGTGTCCATTTAAGCAATTCATTTATATTTTAAACGCTATATTATTATGATTTAGCATTTCTCTTTAATATGGAAGTTTTAAAAAACATATTTTCTCAGCCGGTAAACTTAGACTATTAGAATTTCCTTGTATAATTACGCGAGTAATTATGTTAATATCATAAACGTGCGATTATTCAACTAATTGCTGAAATAAAGGCCTACTAGTCGACTAGTAAAATCTTTAGTAGGGGGCAGCCCTAGTCAGTTGAGTGAATTGTCACATCCGTAAGGGTCTATATTCCTAAAAAATGAGCACTTGAAAATTTCTGAAAAGTGGTCTATGAAGAGCCATCCTTCTTCATTTGTTGGGTATAATTGCTTTAAGTTTGTGCATTTAAATGATCAGAAATCCTACAAAGTATGCTGTATATATTGGTAATAAAAACTGTGAGAATTAATTTTTAAATTTTAATTTAAAATAATCCATAAAGTTGGGATTGCCCAACTGCCCGGTATCTGTTCATTAAAGCCATTTTTTACTTACAATTATATTTGCCTCAACTTTCCTACATAAAACCAAAAGCCAGGATGTTCGGAACTTAAGAGAGTCACTATTCACGGTTCATACAATGAAAGTGTATGGTGACTGAGGCTGTAAGTCACGAAAGTACAGCCAAACCTCTCATTGTTTGTTCCGAGAAAGAGAGATCACCATACATGTTAAGCAAATTATGACTTTTTTGAAAATGAAGCAATCATTTATACTATCTCTGTGTTAGTAAAGTGTAAAATACCTCTTCCGCCACAACAAAAGAAGTCAATAGTGTAAACTGTGGACAGTGCATAAATAATGCAAAGGCAATTACTCTCAAACAAAGAGATGCACACAGCCTTACTCCGTACATTACTTTAAGCGGGAAATTGAAGGTTGTAGTTCTGAGTTCAGTGCATGATGCCATTATGACTAGCGCTGTTAACCGTAAGCTATGACTCACTTTGGGAGCAGGATGGCACTGGATATTCCTCACCGACCCCGTGCTCTAACACATTACTGTTTGACCTTTCTTCAGGAGGGTTTCTTGACCTCAAACACACGCACACAGCTTTCCTCACGGAGTGGCAGGAATGTAAAAACCATCTAATGGCTACTTCTGTTTACTTTAACCAAAGAACTCCATCAGAACAGAGAAAGAGCGAGACGTAGACGGTGGTTGAGATGTAGATGGTGATTGAGAATCCCACAGATCTCCCAGGGGGATTCTAGGAAGTGATGTCATGGGTTTTATAGACACAGTCTAGGACCAAGAGCTTTTTTATTCCCCCCCTCACTGAGCATCAAACCCGATCTCCACATTCTGCATATAAATAACACGAGTTTACGCTTTCCGATTGCGTGTAATACATACGCCAAAGCCCAATTTTGTGTGTGCATGAGACGCCATTTCTTCAGTCGCTTGCCTGGTGTCATAACGAGACAAGTTCAATTCTTTGCATTTGTAAAACTGAATGATTTTATAAATTGGTATTATTCCCACTTTAATAGATATTTTAGAGCACCTAACCCCACTCCTACCCTAAACCCACCCGCTTCCCAACGAGATAAAACATGCAACAAGCAAACAGAAGTCATCCACGGGTATTTATTGAAATCACTGACTGACACCAGTATAAAAGCATTACCGGTTGTGTTGCATTCAGAGTCTTCTTTAGGCATACGTTATCGTTGTGCGAGCACAGTAGGTTTTAATTGCTGATGACGATCATGCTCCGGGAATGTGTGCTGCTGCAGTCCCCTCTCGTTCAAAGATACACGCTAGCTTAGCGTGTGACACAATTGAAGCAGGGCAGCCTATGCCTTTTCGTAACGTAAGCTAATGTAATGACACGACCAGTCACGAAACACACGAGAGCCAATGACATCTCACAATCCAAGCTGGCGCAACGTGTCCGTTTCGGCAGCAATTTAAAATCTGTGCATGCGCAGCCAGGTCGTAGTTTATGGCGGATGGAGAATGTGACCGCTTCTAGGTCTGTTCATCTGCATCGGAACGCTCAAAATAATTGCACTTTTGGAATGAATAGCATCTAGCTGTATCTGCCTGTTATGGGTTGTGTTTTATATTGCATAATACACAAACTATTAGGCCGAGGGGTGGGGTCAGGGTACGTGCTAAAATCTACACGAACGGAACAAAATAATAAACGTGCACAAAATACAATGTCCGATTAAAACAACAATCGATCCCTACATGTCACGATGGCAAAATTACACCAAAATATAAAATTTAGTCGTGTTGTGGACGCGTCTTCTCTCCAGCAAAGCTAATGGGAAATATTGGTGTATAATATGGCGTTTATATTACACACAATCGGAAAGCGTAAACTTTTTCCACGCAGATTGATGAGACCCGGTTGGACATCAGCTTGGCTCTCTAGAGACGTCACTTTGTGTTGATTCTCTATATGTGTCTTATCATTATTCCTCAGCATGACTAAAACTCTATACATCTCAGTTTGAGAATTAAGGATCAGTAGGATCCAGTGTTGTCATATATGAAGATAATTGCATGCTCAACAGCATTATATACATTAAATCACATGTAATTGCTTCATTTCAGAACAATGGCCTCTCTCCTGCTGTTTATAAGAGAGGCAGTTTAAAAAACACACTGTGAAACTGGAGTCATGTTGTGAGTATGTGGTTGCACAGTGTGGTGCGTTTCTGGTTAAGAGCAGAACTTGTGATCAGCTGAACAACATCTTTACCATAACTGACAATATATTAAGAGTTCAAAAATGAGATTATGATATTAAGTGAAGTCCTCCACACATAGTATATGTTACTCAAATAATTTAGCTTCAAAACCTGCATAACACCACATTCTGCACGTTGTGAAATATCTGCTTTTGCTTTAAGTAAATGAAGGAGCCTGATGAAAAATGCTGATTTAAACAGAAAAGTCGTCTGACGGATTTAGAGGTTTTTGCATCAAAACCCTTCATATTCTGCATATAAAAAAATGGCCTCTCTCACCATCCAATGTAAAAAAAAACTCACACAAATGACAATGTGATATGTATAATAAATAAACATATGAAGGAACTATCCAAGTATGTTGAATATGACATGCTTATTTTGAAGGCATTAACAATAAGTAGTTAAATAAATTGCGAGTTAATCAGTTTTTTTAAAACTGAAGATGAATGTGGAAACAAAATGATATAAAAACATATTTAAAATGTGTTTCAATATTATATAGTAATACATGTAATATTGAATGTTTTGAAAAAAAATCAAACATTTACACACCACAATGAAATGTTTTTTTTATATGAAAACTTGAATTTTAAAAACTTATTTTAACACTACGAAATTATTTTGGTGTCATCTGAACTCGGTTAGCTAAAATAGGCTTTTTCTGGCCTTACATGGCCATTAAAAATTCTGGCTTTACAGGCCACTGGTATATACACAGTGGGCAAAAATACTTAATACAATATATAAAATAATAGACATATGATGTTTATGCAGACGTATGTAATAACAATACTCCGCAAAAAAGAATTTGCACATATAAACAGCAGCACTTTTGCATTAATTAAGAAAATATACAGATGTTGCATAGACCATGCCACAAAAAATAAGACATTTCTGGTAAGCATTATTAAATCCAATCCAAAGTCCCACCCAGTGTAATGGGCTCCAATATCAGTGTTGGGCTTATTACTACTGAAAACCAAAGTGCAAAGGAAAAATACTGATGGTTTGAACACAAGCTTTGAGTAGCAGCCCATCCTGCTGAATAAAAACTATACAATTTCTTATAGGAAGTATTAATTTCCCATTAAACCCATTACAAAGTTCCATAATGTAATGAGTTTAGTGTCTTGTGCCTCTCGATTTCATGGTTCTCAACTGGTTCCCATCCACCCGACATGAGATGAGACGCAAATATATGATATGTTTCTATTAAAATCAATACAATTCCCGTCCTTGATGGCTTCTATTGTTTTTTCAGCAGGGCAGGTCCTTAACCACCATCCAAATCGTTACAAAAGATAACTTACCATGACATTTTTACAAGTTATCATGCTGTATAATTTATCACTCAACTTACCGCATTGTCATGTTGCTGGCAGAAGTCCATCCTCTCCTGGAAAACGTTCAGCATTGCGAAGCTGTTATGGAAGGACTGAGACAGGTTCACTGGGGTGTTGGAGTTGCGGTTGGCCAGGTGCAAGCTCTCCATCAGCCGCTCGATGAAGTGGTCTTTGGTGAGGCGAACCCTCTGGTGGGCCCGCACGCAGTTATCACAGAGGTACTCCTGGCAGTCCAGGCAGTGCGAGGTAGCGGGGTTACCCTCATCACAAGAGCTGCACTGAGGATCCGAGAGGTGCTGGGGTCTCAGAAGACCACCGTGATGGACCACCGAAGAAGACCGCCCGTTCTTGCCTTGCTCTTCAGTGGAAACCACCACATCCAGCAGGTTGCTGAAGAGGAAGTTGGAGGAGGGCAGGGCGTCTACGCCTGATTCGGATAATGATACTTTTTGGTCACATGTGGGGCATCTGAGCTTCAGAGGGTCACAGGGGTTCCGGTGACCCTCCAGGCATTGCCGGCAGAAGGCGTGCAGACAGGGCAGGACGTGCAGTCTCCTGGTGGATGAGGTAGATGACGAGCTGGAGGTGTGGGAGGAAGAGGAGGAGGTAGAGGAGTTGGAGGAGATCGGAGCAGAGCAGCCGCAAAGCTCCTTGCACAGCGGACATGTTTGCAGGTCGGAGTCTGGGAAAGACGCCATTTGCGCAGCGGACCAGAGGATAACTTCAGACATAAAGATGCGTTAAGACACACGACGGCTTGCGAAAAGACTTCCCTGATAAATCTAGCAACGGTGATGCAGATTGAACAGGCTGTTAGGTTACTGTTAACTACATTCCCCTATTTAGATATACATTTAACACTTCCAATTTGGTGCCACTGTTTTTATTGTCGATATTAACTTGAATGCAGTTGCATTAGAGAAGCTCAATTAAAATAATCTTCCTGATCCACAATAACGCTCACACTAGTACAATAAACTCTATGCTGTAACTTCTCTAGTGCACTTTAACCATTTGGAAACAATGTGTCATTTCGAGGCCTTATAATCCCTCGGTGTGGGGCATTAACATTGTTGCGAAACATGAAATCCGCTGTAAGGTCCCTGCTCCGATCCTCCCCCACCGCCGCATGACGAGAGGGGCAAACGCGCACGGTACACTGTCACTTTTTATCTTCCCAAACGCAAAAATGTCCGTTTTCCATGAACGCGCGTCAGTCGACCATCTGCGCGCTTTTATTCTCGATATGCAGTTTACGCCGAGTTTACGTGCAGGACGCAATTCAATTATTCAAAGTATGTCCCATGTAGCCCGTTAGCACGCCTTCAAGCTCTCGTTACGGTGATGTTGTCTCATGCAAAAAAGCCCATTTGAACTTCCCTCAGTCCAGTTACGGTACAGTTTGGCGAAGAGTAAATGGCAACCGTCCGACCTTACGACGCTTCCACTTTATGCAACGAAGCAGTGTTGCGGTTTTCCCAAGCTTTCAGCTGCACATCCGATGGGAAAGACACGCACAGCCCGTGTTCGTCTCGTTGCAAAACAAACGCGCCTTTTTAATCCGCGTTCATTTTCAATAGTGAATCACGCTCGCGCGAACAATTCAACAGCGCGTGATCGTCAATCGATTGCGTCCGTACTGAGCTCTTGCACACTTCCGCCTGAGATCATTCGGGAGGGGCGGGGCCTTAGGGACGAGAGGGGCGGGCAGGGAATCGACCAATAATATTCTGCAAGGGGGAAATTTTTTACTGGGAACGTGTTTTTGGGACATTGTTTACAATAAATAAATATTGTGGTTTTTTTTGTTGTTTAATGCGGGTAAATTGTTGGATTAATTTTTTTTCTTTTTTTTTTCGAAAGCTGGTTATCCCATTTAATTTACAAAGAACTATTAATATGAAGTAAATATATATTTCTTCTCAAGCAGTTCTTACAGAACAGTGATTTTTAAATCCTAGCACTCCTTTTCTTTTTTCTTAGGAAGTTGTTTTTTGTGATGGGGTGTGCTAAGAGTGTAATTTTATACATTTGTGTGGGTGACCCTCAATGCAGAAAATATGTGCTACTTGCTAGGTCAGTTTTTTCACCTACTGTACAATTTTAATTATAATTACTGCCATAATCATAATTCCAAATCATGTTCATCAGAATGTGGGTTTAAAGGAACACGTTTCTTGTGTTATTTGATGAATATATGTTTATTGATAGTAGTCACAGGACTGTGGCAGTACATTGGACAAAAGAGGTTGACAAACCGTGTCCTCGAACATGAAGACCCTCACTTCTGTCATTACTTAAATCTCTCACAGCCATCATCTCTCAGCATTACACGATTATTTCCCCCCTCACACCTGAAACTATGAAATCAATTTCAGCCCTTTGTAATTGATGCTACCCCTCCAGAGGGCCCCTTGTGTAATAGATAGCTACCACATGTAGAACTGGCTTTTGTGCGCATTTATGGGCACTTAGGACGGGGTGCTGGGGTGGCTCTTGTGACAAGGGAGGAAGCTTCTCGGTGGGGCTTAGGCTCCAGATGCAGGCTGCCCAATAAAGCAGTGGGATGCCAGGCTAAAAGACAGAGCTTTGGGAGGGACCCTTTGACCCCATTATTGTGGGCTGAGATTAGGGGTTGTGCAGGCTGCCCACACTCCGGCCATCCGAAGGACATTCCATTGATCGGCATGAGGAAAAATCTGGAACGGGGGTTGGGTGAGGGCAGAGGCTCAGCAAAACAAAGCAAAGCAAGGAAGGGTCATGTCACATGGTGGAAATGACCACAGGCCATGTGGACAAGGGCTATGACTGTGTGCGTGTGTGCTTGCACGTAATCAGGACTGTTTTTTCTCATTCCCAGGAAATAGCTCGTCTTTCAAACTGTCACCTTTAATCAACATCTGCAATTATAAGATTGTTTTATAAAAATCCAATTTCTTTCCATTTAGTTTTAAAAACGTTGTAAGGATTGGTGATGGCAACTCTCATTTAGGAGTTGCAGTGTGCCATTATGAATGTACACAAACATACCAGCATCCAATCTCAAAATATGTATAAGTGTGATGTGCAAAGGAACAGCTTTTGTCCACTTTTGAGTGCCTTTAAAACGTGTCTAAACCTCAACAATGCATTTGATAGATGCGTTATGGGTGGGGTTTTCTGCAGACTTGTCTTAATCATGGGATTACATTTATATCCACTTACTGAACAAAGAGTCCTGTCCTGTTGATCACTGTTGCCCTGACTAATTGATAATTAGCCACTTCTTTGTGCGATAGCTTTCATTGTTATGAAATACGCTCAACTCAGTACTCAGAGAAAGAGCTTATTTGATTTAAGAGACCACTGAAAGGATATTCTAGTTTATTTCTAGAGAACTGAAATCAGGCAGATTTCGGTAAAAAGGTGTTTGAACAATGAACTGCTTGAATATGAACAAAAGCACCCGTAATTGTTAAAGTTGTTAACCGGGTCAACCAAATTTGTTGCAGCAGCCTAGTCTTTCATTGATGAATGAGATTTGGCTGATCTCTTTGTAAATCTTTGATTCTAATGAGAGGGTTTCTCGAAGGTAACTAACGAAGGAAATGAAGAATGCTTGTGTGAGTTCCTGTGAAGGATTGTTTCATTTTCTTCACAAATCATTCTTGATTCTGTAAAGTTCTTTAAAAAAAATGCCAATTTGTAGAGGATTTTCAAGATAATAATACAACAATAGTGTGGTTACACTTTTGTTATTTATTTTTCTGATTAACATATATAAATACAATCGTTATTTATACACTGTATAAATTATAAACATTTGTCTTCTCTGTAATTTGATGGGTTACTGTATTAAAAAAATTCGGTATATTATAGTTTTGTAAATGGGGGGCACGGTGGCTTAGTGGTTAGCACGTTCGCCTCACACCTCCAGAGTTGGGGGTTCGATTCCCGCCTCCAACTTGTGTGTGTAGAGTTTGCATGTTCTCCCCGTGCCTTGGGGGTTTCCTCCGGGTACTCCGGTTTCCTCCCCTGGTCCAAAGACATGCATGGTAGGTTGATTGGCATCTCTGGAAAAATTGTCCGTAGGGTGTGAATGAGTGAGTGAGTGAGTGAATGAGTGAGTGTGTGTGCCCTGCGATGGGTTGGCACTCCATCCAGGGTGTATCCTGCCTTGATGCCCGATGACTCCTGAGATAGGCGCAGGCTCCCCGTGACCCGAGGTAGTTCGGATAAAGCGGTAGAAAATGGATGGATGGATGGATAGTTTTGTAAAGTAGCCTATACTGTATACGTGTAGTTCTTAATTGTTAATGCTCTGTCAGGGTTCAGGTTTAGAAGAATATTATAATTTTCTGGTTTATAGAAAATCCTTGTTATTTAAATTACCTAGGCCAAATGCAATTGTGTTTCTCCTAAAAGACCATGTAATTGTTGTAGATTCAATGACTTTTTTTTAAACACTGTATGCTATATAATTGATTATTAAGTGTGAAACTTCTGCCAGAGTTTTTGTTGTGTAATGACTAATATTAAAAGAAGACGAGACAGGCCTCTTTACCCAGAGGGAAACAAAAAACGCTGTCTGGTCTGTGACCAGTTTCTAATTCCCTATGTCTTGTGCCTTTGAGTACATCTGTCTAAAAGCAGACAGTGCAAGCGATCAGGCCATGAACAGACACACAGGTAATGTCTGAAAGAGGTGATTCACGTGTCATTCAGTTCAGGGCTAATGCTCAGCAATGTAGGGGGGCCTGCAAGTTCATCCTATAGGAACAGTATATGGCTTCTCCTTAATATATGAATATAATAAGTAAATAAAACACACATACGTTTATGCACAGCAATTACCGCTGGCTGTGTATTTAGGTGCTTAAAGTCACCATGAAATCAAACGGGAAAGTGTTTAACACGGTGTTGCAGTAATTATTATAAATTATTTATCTGTGTACATCATTATTTTCTCAAAATTAAGCTCTTCTCTCCCTCTCAACAACAACTCTTCGCCAAATGATGTCAGCAACGAAAAAGTGGTTGGACTATCCTGACAGTCCAATGGCTAGGCATTTTTAGCCCTACATTTTTTCAAATTTCAGAAGCCGTTTCAGTCCGATAAACGTCACAATGCGAAAAAAAGTAAACCGCAACTACTGTTTCATGGTGACTTTAAGATTTGTCCTATCATTTTGAGGACACACAAAACTGTCAGATGTTGGCTTCTGGCTCAGGACTATGGTGCTACCTTGATATAACTGGTATTCAAAGATTCATTTCACTAATTCATTGCTTCACAGCAGTGGACTGTGGCCCCCTGGTGGGACATAGTGAATTTTGTACTAGTCAACATGAATACTGTACTTTAGTATAGTATTTACTGCAGTAAACTGAAATAAATTGTAGTATAATCTAGTAAATAGTGTAGCGTAGTATAGTACACAGTACTATTCTGTAATAAGTATAGTAAATTCTGTTAACTTTTATATTTACCATAGTAATATTCAAAAGTACTTAAGTACATAGAAACTTTACAAAAGCTGGTACACTCTTAAAAGAAATGGTTCTATTTAGAACCAGAAAAGGGTTTATCACCCGCTTCATATATGGAACCCTAAAATGGTATATTGAACCAACAGGGGGAATTATTTTACATTTAAAGTGTTTCATTACTTTTTTATTTTATCATTACATACAGCATTTTACTATTGCATGTTACTAACACAAAATAAAGAAATACATTTCAAAAGGATATATGGGCCCTGAAGCTTTTGGTTTGTTTTCTTCTGTATTTTGGGGAGCTCTACGCCTGGCTACTATAAGGTTTATGACTTCACCACTTTAAATAAACATCAATTTAATTGCTTATTACAGTCTGTTTGTGTTGAAAGACCGTAGATAGAGTCTTCAGAAATACGTTGTTTCCTCATTTAAATCAGATCATTTTCCATTAATTTATCAATTGATTAATGTTGGTCATACCATCATGCAGTGCGGTGACTTCAATATTATGACATCATAAATACAATTCTTTACAGATCAGTGGTTTCATCATCTCAAAGAGTGCTGTCTAGTCTCATATATCAGCTTTCGGTGATTTTGTCATTTAAGGGCAACGGTTAATGGGAAATCTCACAAACACCCAAATAGAAATATTCAAAGTTAAGCTGGATGGGAAATGGTATGTTATATCTATATATTATGTGTGATAGATATTAGATGTGTGCTTTAAATATTATTGTGTGTTCTATCTCTAAGATCTAATCCTCACCAGAATATGCTGTGGTATTATTTGTGGTATCCCACATGAATACTGTAGTACACTATATTATTTACTGTTATATATTACGGTATAATGTAATGTAAAATATACATATTTGGGCACCATCTTATATGGCAGTCCACATTGAAAACTTTTGGGACTATAAAAAGGCTATAAAAAATAACAAAAGTTGAAACAGGCGTTAGTTACTTTGAAAACATAAAGCTGAACGTTATGTAAGGTACAATATTGTCAATACACTGTTTTGGTTTTACACACAGATATGATTAGAAATTATCTTCTGTGGTAACAGACAGTAACAGATGTAATCAAACATCATTTGTATTTAAGTCATCACAAATCTGAAGTTCACATGCTTGCTGTCTTTGACAATATGACTCCAATATGACTGAGAGATTATAATATAAACAGTTAGTATTTAAGTTTTTTATATATAATGCAACTGAACATTACACATTTATTCATATTTGTCACAGCAAAAAAGTCATGGACGTAAACCTTTGTAAAGCAAGGATCAATAAAACTCTGAACACAAAAAACAAATAAGCAAAGAAATTCTAGTAAAAGATGAATGTTAACATTTATTTAACTCTGTGGTCACACATTTGATATTTATGAAACCGAGTACAGCCATCACATTATAAACTTTGAATTACAACATCAGCAAAACTGAGAATTTTACAGCATGTAAGATTGATGATGCACATTCGCTATATCTAAAGGTGCATATGCCAATCCTGAATACTTGGACACACAATAAATCATCAGAATGATATTATACCATTCCATTCTACAGAAACCTCAAAAGTTATGACTCAGCACTTGAACATTGTCTGTGCATTTTATTTTTGGTAGTTGGTACCATTAAAAGTTTACCTTTTGTAAATGTGAGGCAGTGATATTTTGGTTTTGAAATGATAAAGGAAATGATAAAGCAGCCATTCATGTGGTACCACTTTAGCACCACTTTCAAAATAAAAAACCAAGAAACGTTCAATACTGAGAAGCTATACAGTTGTATATAAAACTGCCATGAAAAGAAGAATTACGATATTATAAATATGCTTTTTAAAAGTGATTGTTCAAAGGCAAAACGTAGGTCTATCAGCTCTGTTACAGCCGTTTAGGGTGAAAAACATCAGACCCTGTTTAATTGCTTTAAAATCACAGATTTTGGACTTTCTTTTTAACCAAAATGACCTTGCACAATGGTGATTCTGTTGAACATATAGATATATAAAATATAAAAGGTTGGCAGTGCAGTCAACACATTTTCTGTGCCAAGCTAAAATATCACATCACTGGGAACCATTGCCTTAAAAGCACCACACTATGCATTAGTATTTTAGGACCAAAGTGCATTTATAATAGCGGCTATACATTAGGCTGCTTCCATTATAACAACTACATTAGCCTGAGAGACATAGGTTATCATGTAGAAAACCTATCAGTAACACTTCCAGTCTGTTTCAGCCCTTCCAGTCCCAGGGAATACACAGATCCCCGTCCTGCATGACGGAATAGAAATGTGAAACGCAAAGGTGAAGGCCTTGCATCTGAGGAGATTTTTCTTCCATCAGACGCCTGCAGCAGGGAATCATCTGACTGCTTGACACGCTGGTCTCTTTCGAAAGACTGCGCAGAGACAGATCCTGCTGACAGCTTGAAATGATGTTCTCTTCCTCTGCCTCCAACCTGTGCACATGGGAATACTTTCCATTTTAATGGAAGCTTCCAAGGCTGTATGAAAGCTAAGTTAACGGCCACTGTGAATCTAATACTGTCCTTACAGTTATACATAGAGATTATGTAGTTATACATACACTGTAAAAAAACCCAGATAAAATACTGGCATTTCCGTTAATGCTAAAATTTTATTTAATGCAATATGTAAAATATAGGTAAAACAACTGCAAAATGCATAGTGTATGAATATCTTTTTAATAATAATAAGAGTTCAGTGCTTACTGGTCCTTGCGTTGGACGCGTCTACGGGCCTCCTGTGCCTGGCTCTGGAGGAAGTTCTGCAGCAGTAGGGTGTCACACATGGTGGGGATGATGAAGTGCCCCATTTCATGGAGGATGGGGGTGGAGCGGTCACTATGGCAACAGAACAGAATAAAAAAACACAATGACGGACTAGACATTCAACAGCACAAAGACTTCATAGAACTGTTACTGGTCAACAGTAACATCTGTCAGTATCCTTTAAATGAGACAGATGTGAAAAGAACAGAAGAATGACAGGGAAAACACCTTCAGTGTCTGAAACCTCTATGCCATTCATCATCAATCTGTTCAACTTGGACAAGCAAGTTCTTTCTTTATTTCATTTCCATCTCTTTTTCTCAATACTATTCTTTTATGAAACATTTCCTATATGAATAAGATGAAGAATGCATTTCAGTTTTGTAACGTCGCATAATTCAAATGAAACATTCAACAAGAAAGGAAACATTGGTACAAAGGTAACAAACATTCTGATTTTTAAAACAAATGCCCTTTACATCACCCATATTATACTGGGGCATTTACAGACAAAATTTAAATTTGATTTTGTTTAAGGAAGTGCATTTTCGCCTTTTCTTTCCACAAACATATCTGCATTTTTGGGTCAACTGTCCATTTGATATTCAAGTCCACAAGTCTTACAAGTTAGTCATCCATTTTTTTTCTTCAAAACTGGTCATAACTTTTTTAATTCAGTCACATAAAAATTTAGATTTGTCTAATTAAAATCTAAAAAGTAAAACATATTAGTCCTTACTAGCTGCTAGTCAATGAGACTAGTTGTTAAGCCACAGTCTTAATTTAGCGACCATGTTCATGCAACTAGCCCCTGGTCACCATGTTCCAGTTCACCCAAAAATGAACATTTTCCTCACCCACAATGTCATTGCAGACCTGTTTGACTTTCTTTCCTCTGCAGAATACAAATAATACATTTAAAGAATGTTGGTAACCAAACCACTTTGGACCTCATTGACTTTCATTGTACGGACACAAGACCACCGAGACATTACTCAAAATATCTTGTTTTGTGTTCCACAGAAGAAAGAGTCATATAGCTGCTGTCCTTCTGAAACTTTGTATCTTCATATTCCGTGATTCTTATTTTTTGACATAAATCATTATTATTAGTCTCCCTTTATGTTTGTCACTAGGTTTTGCAAATATTTAACCAATAAAAAGAATAAAAAATTGCTTGTCAACTTTAATAACACAGTGTTAAATCATTTTAAAAGTACAGTGGTTATCCATTTCCTGATAAACAGTAAATTTGGACATCCAAGGTTTTGGAAGGACAATGATGATATATATATATATTAGAGAAGTGATCTCCAACGTGGTCCTCGCTTAAAGCAATAATAATGCTCAGGACAGTAGACAAATCTGTGACTATAGCGCATCAGAGTGTATAAATGCTAGCAGCATTTTTACTTTTAGGTGAACTATTTCATTTAGGTGAAATGATCTCTTTTATTTCAAAACCATTACACAAACAAATGGATGAATTGACCATAGATTCTTTACTTCTCCAGGGTCATAGAAAGGCCCTGCAGGCTGCGGGGATGCAGGGAGAGGCGTTTGGGCATCAGTCTCTTGTGAAAGGTGTTGAGCGTGTTGTAGTGTTCCTCTAGAGGCAGAGCTGGACCCAAACGCTCGATGTGGATCACCCGAATCTCTCCCAACAGGTTACTGATGCGCTCCTTCAACCAGTTCGACTGCTGAAACAGCCTGCAGTAGCTTGGTAATCTTTCAAAGAACTGAACACAGATATGAGAAGATAGAAAAACACAAACAGATTTTTATCAATCACGGTAAGCATAAAGGTTTGTAGTGACATTTTAATCCTGTTAAGAAGTAAACATTAGTTTGAATAAATGAGTTTTACCTTTGTCCACTGGTGGTGGACATCCATCGTTCCCAGCATCACATGACCGCAGGCGTTCATTCCTGATTGGTCGGTGAACACGATTATGTATCCTGTGATTTGGAAAAGAGATAACAAATAAAGGAATAAACATGTACACATTGAACATTTGTGGCATCCCCTATTATCTTATTTTCATGGTTACCTCTCAGGTTGTGTAGAGCTTCGGGGCTCTGTGTGAAGAGACGACTCAGACTCTGAAGCTGACAGCATTTGTGCGCAACTCCCCATTTACGCTGCCACCTACAGGACAGATGAGCACATGATCACAGGAGACATTTTGACAACAGGGTGTTTGGCTGGAATCTTTGTTAAATCACGTTTTCTAATGGTGGAACATCCAATTTTTGTATTATATTATATTGGTTTTTAATATATGTGATATCTGGACAACAAAACCAGTCTTATGGGTCGAAACTAAGGTTTCTTTTGGTGTATGGGTTGTTAGGACATGACAATATCTGGCAGAGATACAACAGTTTAAACTCAGGAATCTGAGGGAGCAAAGGGAACTAAATATTGAGAAAATTGCCTTTGAAGTTGTTAATCAGAGGCGCTGTAGCAGGCCATCAACTCACAAAATTAAAGTTTTTATATATTTAAGGTAGGAAACTTACAAAATATCTTCATGGAACATGATCTTTACTAAATACTCGAATGATTTTTGGCATAAAGGAAAAATAGATCAATTTGACCAATACAATTTATTTTTATCTTTTACTAAAAATTTCCTGTGCTACTCAAGACTGGTTTTGTGATCCAGGGTCACATATTATCAGCTTAAAATTTTGATTAAGAAATCATTTTGTATGAAAATAATGAATCAGTTTCACAAATGTAGCAATTTAATATGTTCTCAGACTTCTGAGACTCTCTGGGACACAGACTTCTGTACATTGATTTTAAACCTGAATCATAGAGGTATCACAAGAAGCCACATATTAGGAATTTTGTATATCATAATTAATTTGTTACTGGCCGAGCCCAGAGGTGCAGATGATGACTGATAATAATGAAGTGAATTGAATTGAATTAAAGGCGGGATAACATGCTATGTCATGCACTCTGACTTCTTCACAATGTTGAACGTGCTGGCTTCTCATGCTTCAAATGGTCAAACGAGTTTGACGTATAACGTAGTATTTTTTATTTGATACACTCCCCTAGCACTCCAACTTGTTTCGGAAATTGTTTTATAAGTCAGGATCTTTGTTTCATAACAGGCATCCTATTCCATTTATTGGGGAATTCTCCTGGAAAAGCACGCCCACGGCAAGGCAAAAGAAATAGTCCGCCCATGCGCTGTGGGCCTTCAGCTGCAGCTTGTTACTCTTGCGATAGTGAAAGAAGTTGTGTGTTTGTTTGTTCACGGCATTTCAGTGATGGATGTTATATAAACAATGGATATATTGCTGGATTTGGAGATGGTTTAATACTGATAGATGGCGCGGTCCCAGTGCTAAAAGATGCCTGACATGAACTGCACGCTGTAAGTCAAACTAAGTCATATGTCTGTGTTTTGTTGGCAATCAGCGCATACATGAATAATAAGGGATAATGCGTTGAAGTATTGTGAGGTCGTGCTGTAGTTCCTGTAAGCCTACAGCAGCTGGTCTTTTTCCGGAAATAATCGTACAGCTGTATCTCTCTTTTATAACTTTGATCAAACTAAATACTCTTCGAAGATACGACATATGCAATACTACTGTATAGGCACTCAAGATTAATATGAGATTGGCAGAAACTGCGTGTGTTTTCACAAATTTAACATAACTGGGACTGGAAAAATGTACTTTAATACAATGCCACCAAACAGGGACATGGATCTTTCTCAAGGGCACAATAGTGAAGAACAAAGACTCTCTTCATGGGATCAAACCAATTAATCAGCCCTGAGATAAACCACTGCACCACTACCCCACCGTATATTACCGGAAATACTAAAACCACTATAAAAGCTGTAAAGCTGAGTTAGGGCTGACCTGATGTCTAGCAAGCCAAGCTTCTGGATCAGTTCTCTTTTAAGTCTGTTCAGCTCTTCGCGTCGTGGCATGCTGGCGTTTTGTTTCTTTGTGGCCTCTTGCTCATTGTTCCTCAGCCATAAACTAAAGACAGACAGACAGACAGAGAGAAACAATGCTTCGGATCAGCCACCCTTTGGAACATAACAACATTTTCATGGATAAACTAAAGCCTCAGACACAAAAACATGCTGTTTATCCAGAGCTTACAGCTCAAGGCTATAAGGTCTCTGAAGGGATTTCATCTCAATAGGACTTCTAGCCCTGAGTGAACCTGTTATATGTACACGTAACTTACTTCTAATAATAAATGGCACAAAAAACATTGTTGAGTCATTATTCATGGGTCAAACCCGCCAGGTCGAGTGCCCGCATGCTCCACCAGAGGGCACTCCCTATACACTCTGGACTACACATCACATATTTCCATTTAACTGTGTCTTGTTAACTGTGTCTATTCATACCTGGTTAATTGTCCCATTCATTGCCAAGTCTTGTTAGTTTTAAATCCTGCATTCCTGAGCATTCTTGTCTGTTGGATTATTGATTATATCGATGACCTTTGATTGTATTTCTTTGTTTTAACAAAAATGTAAAAAGTCCAAAACAAGTTCAAATATGTCTTGCAAACTCTCAAAAGGGGAAGCTTCACTGAGAGTAATAATAGTCTCTGTATGTACCTGAGTGTTGGATCCACTCTTTTGGCTTGTTCCAACTCCTGCTCTGGGTCTCTGAACCCTGTGAAAGTGTAGTAAGTCTTGTCCCATTTGATTGGTCGATAGAAAGATGTCCCAGGTTGTTGTAATGGGGTGTGTCTAGTTTCAGCCTTAAGCAGCTCTTGCATATGTTCAACTGAGAGGCTACAGGACTTCAGAACATCCAGAACTGTGCTCAGAACATCCTTAGACTGAAGGGTGAAGCTCACTGTGCAGAATCCTGGTAAATGAAAGCCGGAAAGCCTACATTACAAATCCCTTTGTCATTTACCCACCCCCACATCACTTTTGAGTGAATTTCTGTGGTTTTCATTACACAAAGCTTTTATATGGCTTCAGAAGATTTGGAACATGAGGTGTTTTGAATACTGGAGTAAATCATCATTAAAACATAAAAAACTAATATCAATCATATAGCCTTCTCGTTAAAAAAAATGATAGGGGTTGAACTTAACGCTTTTTGGTTATATCACTGAAAAAACATTTAAGCTTTATTAATCAGGTTCTTGCACAAGCAACATACACATCCCTGCTACAATGAAGACTTAAACTTTTTTTACTAGTACAGCTTAACCCCATGGGTGGGGTTCATTGTGACAGACAGTGGGTTAGTTATAAGACTTGCTGAAAAATGATGTTCAAACACAAATAACTCAATATTAATCTGTCTTTAAACTACAGGTTTACATTATTTGTACTTCTGTCTATAACAGATATCTACTCATCTATCATCTATCTGAACATCTATCATCCAGCCAACTCATCTAACCATCCTTCTATTATAAATCAATACATATGGATAGATTTAAGTGAAAATGCTGAACAATTATAACCCCCAAAAAATCATAATAGACAATTACTCTTGCTTATATTGTAATTTCATATATGATTTTGATTAATGGAGTTTACAGATGTTTTCATCTCGTTGCTTTGAATACATTTTCACACATTTGGATTAATTGTTACACTGTGTAACTAACCCGGATGTGTAAACTGTAAGTCGAGTTGACAGTTGCTATTAGTATCTGACATGTTTCAATACGGTGCTATGTTTCATGCGACAAGATAATATAATTGATTACGATAATGTAAGGTTGAATTTGGTGACTTAAACACCCAAGTGAGAAATCGAAAAAACATAACAAGATGAAGAAATTTACTTCCATGCTACCACTACACACTCCAATATCTCTGTGACAACACATCGAAACTTTGAAACAATTTTACAGATGATCGTCATCTGGGAACGAGAGAAAAAGACCGAAAGCACAACTTGGTCGACCCTGTCCAACTATGAAAAACACCTGTGTTACAATTAACCCTGCGTTACTTTGTGCCCCTCGCTCCCCTACAAGTTTCGAAAAAGTAATTCATCAAAGTACCGCTATTTGTACCCAAGTTGGCAACAGTTTTAATGCCACTTTCTCCTGGGTACTAAAGTACAACCTATTTCTCACAACACAGACAGGTTATTTGCTGAATTGTGTAGTGTTTATATACAAATCTGATTTACTCACTTAAAGTTACGTTTAATTTTAACTAGGAAACTTTTAACTCATGCCCCCAACATGCGGTGACTTATATGTTATTTATTGGATGTAAATCAAACAAAAGTACATTTACAGGTAAACTCAATATTAAATCGGTTTACATCAGCACTTTTTTGACATTTCGAGAACATGTTAATAAAACCGTGATAATATTGATCACTATAATCGTGATCTGAAATTTACACACCGTTACATCACTAATTTATAGATTTTTCTTAAAACCGAGGAGGCGTGTCTTGTTGTAACTAACCAGTCAAAGGTGAATTAATTTAATCCAAGGTGATTTTACCTGAGCCTTGCAGACTGTTATTGGAGTCTGTTCTTTCCTTTGTGTCCCTCACATAAAAAATAAGGTTTGTGGGTTGGGGGGATCTCACACCAGGCTTCTGAAGATTTTCCAGGTAACCATTTAGCCTTTTCAGGGAGTTTTCATTCACTTCCTGCAACACAGAAATTTGAACAGAATTTGGACTTTTGAACACATATGAAACACTTGAACAAAGCTGTGGGCTACAGTAGATTGACAAATATTATCATCAAAAGTTATAATTAAATATTTTTATGCAGCCAATAAAATCTTAAGGGTTTAGGGATAACGTAAAATTATATTAAGGGCTTATGTATATAATAAAGATGCAAATTAATTATTACTCTCTCTCTTGGATGCTGGCCAAAGAAATCAGGATGCACTGCAAAGTAAAACGGGCGCAGGGCATTAATGGTGTCAGCTCCTGAGAGATTTCTCCTCTGAACGATCTGAAGAGAAAATCTACCACCAAACCTGTGAGACGAAATGAAAAATGAGAAGACTTGACACAACGCATAAGTACAATATACCTTATTTGCATATATTTTATTTCATGAAACATAACAGAATATTGTCATTAACCATAGGTGTTAAACAAACCTCATATATCCCAGGAAGGTGGTCCCATACATCACGCTAGATGCTGGAGAGAGAAATCAAAGTAAATGAATCTCAATGACAGACATCAGACGCTTTAGCAGGTCAATAGTACAAAGATCTGGTTACATTTAAATATGTTACCAAATATTCAAGAATGAGGAGGACTAAATGTTTCAAATGTTAAGCACTGTTATGAATATTAATATACGTTAGTTATGTCTGGGGCCAGATAATGCTGTGACAACTTGGTTCTTCACACAGTCGTCTATCAGTTTAATATTTTAATTATTGCCTACCTAACCAATAATTTACTTCAATATGCAAATTAGTTATTATTTAGCAGTATAATAAAATACTCCACAAACTGAGATTTATGTTTCATCACATGATTTTTTACAGAGTCCTGTGTAGACTCTGTACACTGTTAAAAATAAAGGTGCTTAAAAGGATCTTCACAGCGATGCCACAGAAGAACCATTTTTGGCTACAAAAAGAACCCTTCAGCCAAAGGTTCTTTAAAGAAAAATCTCTTTCTTACTTTTTATAATCTAAAGAACTCTTTTTCACTACAAAGAACCTTTTTTGAAACAGAAAGGTTCTTCAGATGTTGAAGGTTCTTTATGGAACCTTGCATAGATGTTCTGTCTTAAGCAACTGTAGCACCACTAGTTGTTACTGCCTTTATGAAAATTAACCATGGTGTAGAAAATGATCAAAGACAATTCTGTTCTCTACCCTGCGTACAGAATACATTTAAAGGTACAGTTTGTAGAAATCGCCGATAGAAAGCACACTATCAAAACAACAACAATCACGTAGTTTGACGACGCTGTGTAGAAGCATGGAATGATGGGATATGTTGTCTTCAACTTGGAAGAAAGCTTGAAAAATACAGAATAAGTTCTGTGTTGGTAACAAAATTAAGGAGGTATCGTATAAAAATTTGAATAGAATTTATCCTGTTAACCACGTTTTAGAAAGATTTAAACTGGACATATCTTATATATGTGAATTTTGTGGGATGGAAAAAGAAACAATTTTACATTTGTTTTACCATTGTATCTATTCAAGATTATTTCGGAAAGACTTGGAAAATTATATAAATCGGAAATTGGGAAGTATGGTGTTTTTGATGTATTTTGTTATTTTGAAAGTTATAATATACAAAGCAAAGAACAACATATTATACAGTTATTTATTGTATTAGGTAAATATCATATACATAAAACGAAATGGGCCTCATGTAAACCAAACATTTCACACTTTGTTAATGCATGAATCTTTTTTCCCCAGCATTTTCTGCCTAAAATCCCACTACCGCAGGATAGTGCATGATTGGCTCTAACAGAGTAATTGTTGTTGAATTGGTGGTTCTAGATGTTCTCAAACCACAAACAAGTATAGTATGTTCCCCCCTCCTCCACAACATTTTTAAAGGACTGTTTACACAAGGACACAAATCTTGATTTTGTTCGCATAAGCACACATGTCAGTCAGTGTGTATAATATTATATATAAACAAACGTTTATACATTTTTTTATTTTTCTTATTTGCATGTACATGTATGTGTTTATGAATGCAAAATTAATATGCACAGTATACAGACATATATTACGTACTAAAGACAAACTTTTATTCTGGATGCGATTAATCGTTTGATAGCCCAAAAATATTTGTCATATTTGAAACCAAGATTGTGATAAATCACCAAACTTACCATATCTTTTTAGTGTATTTGCAGTAAAATCTTAGTAATTACACAAAAGATGGTTGTGTTATAGTAATTTAACTTTGATATTTGTAGTTAAACTATATATGGTAATACAAATGGTAAACAATACACCAAAAATTAGCCACAACTATGGTTACATTTTATAAGTATAGAGAATTTGTCACTTAGACGTTATATTCAGGACCAGGACAGGTAACGTTTAAGACATGTAAATGATCTTGATCTATAACGTTACTGTTACTGTAAACGATGTCCTATTACATTTAGTTTTATCCAAAGCGACTTACAATGCATTATCGTATACATTTATACTTAGGTATGTGCAATCCCCAGGCATCGAACCCACAACCTGCTCTTACCACTGAGCTACAGGAAAGCTATTATTTTGACTATTTACAAACAAACAACATAACAGCAAACATTTCCGCTCCAAAAACTAAATATTATCTCTAGTGATCTTATATTCGGTTCACTATCTAAAGTGTACGTTTGACAGCATTCTTTACACTGTAAATAACAATAATCCGCTGTAAATAAGCACAAACAAACTGTGTGCGCTTTATAAAGACCCACAACAGACACAGAATGCATCGCACGAACACATTATTCATGTCTGAATAACAGATCAAAATGTCGACAACAACATAGCATGCTTTACCTGTGTTTATGCAACGTTACATGTTCACTGCTGGTATGTCTAAACTCACGGTCTTGACTCAGGCACTCAAATCAGGCCAAATGATACATACAGACAGAACTAATCGACCGCCTATCGATCGACGCTTCTGTGTGTTTGCCTCGACGTGCGATTTGTGTGGTCTAGCGCCCTCTATAGGTGCTGTTTGGATGATGACACAAAACTGAAAAACACATACAATTCTAAGTGTTTTTTATTCATATTACAAACTAGAAATGTTTCTTCATCAAATTTGTCTAGACATTGAAAAATAAACCTTTTTGAGAGTCAAGATCACTCCAAATTTGTTTATGCTTTTCTAAATCATTTTCAGAATTAAATTTTCTGATTCTTTTAATTCATTTGATCACGATTTATTAAAACTTTCAAACAAAAATGTATTGTAAATAAAAGAAAAAAGATTGGAACAGCTGAAAGCAAAATCACGCAAAAATCATCACTCTCTCTCTCTCTCTCTCTATTTAAGTGTGCTTTATTGGCATGACAAAATGTACTTTTGTATTGCCAAAGCATTTGCAGCTGGGCTGCATACAAATAGTGCAAGAATGTGTACAAATGAAATGAAAGAAAATTGTAGTAATAAAATTAAATTACATGTAAAAAAGTGTGATGTATGTTTAGTGCAACTTTAAGTGGTTTATAAATGTAAATATTTGAGTATAGTTTAAACAAGGATTAACAAAAGCAAAATATATTTAAGTAGCAAAATAAAGTGACATAATGATATAATTTTATGTACATTTGGAAACATCAGGTCAGGGCAGCTTCATTGTTTTCTCTTTTGTTGTGACAGGCAGACACATATTGTGCAGCTAACACACAGCAGTCCTTGTGTTTTCCTTACAGATACGGCAATTTCTCATCGTTTGACAGACTTTCATGGACTTGATTTTTTCATAAAACATTGTCCGTAGATCCGTGTATTTTGTGCATTTTGTTAGGAAGTGGAGTTCCGTCTCAATTTTGTACAGATTTTTTTGTCACTGTGTACCCGTTAGTTTGGCATACCGTATTCTCTCTTTAGGGCCAAATAACACTGCACTTTACTTTGTTTTGGTTTCCCAATGAGTGGTATAGTTTTGTTTCATTTGTCTTGTAATTTGGTTGTGTCTGATTTAACAGGGTTCTGTATATGCAGGCTCTCAATTGGATGTTTTTCCCATTTGGTTAAATCTTGGATTTGTCAGTGGACCCCACACTTCACTGCCATAGATGGAATAAATTACTGATTCTAATATTTTCAGCCCAAATCTAAATTGGGATTTCAATAGGACATTGACGTTTGATGGCATAGAAGGCCCTGCGTCCTTTATCTCTCAGTTCATTCACGGATTACATTTTCCTGTGGATTTGATTTTTAATCCCAGGAAATTGTAGTGTGATGTTATGGGGTTTGTGCCTATGCCTAATGTAAATGCGTGTTGTGATAGTTGGGATCTGAATCTTTTGTGAAAGGTTATAATTTTAGTTTTACTGACGTTAACTGTCAGGGCCAGCATTGTTCTAGCAGGTCCAGGTTCTGTTTTAAGCCGTGTTGAGTGGGAGAAAACAGAACAAGATCATCTGCATAGAGCAGACATTTGATTTGTGAGTGGTGTGGAGTGAGAGGGGCTCCAGATCGCTCTAGAATGGTTGTTAGATGTAAATATTAAACAATGTTGGGCTAAAACCGCAACCCTGTATCACTCCACGCTCCTGATAAAGATATGTAATACATTTTGTGTTGATTTTTATGCCGCATTTACTCATCAGTGTACATTGATAAGGTCATAGGTTTTAATCTCTCTCTCTCTCTCTCTCTCAAAATGGGCCTCATTTATGAAACTTTTTTTATAAATCGTTCATAATGTCGTTCTGACGTAAATAAAAAAATACATCATGAGTAAAACATTCAGATGTTCTGTGTTTTTTCTGACAAACTGATTACAATGAATTTTGATGCACAGTGTATCATAATGATATTTCATGTGTTCCTTTGACCTGTCTTTTAGTCGTTTTTTACTTTTAAACTTTGGGTAAAACGCAGACCTCGTCACTGTCCCATTCAACCCAGCTGTCCAATCAGAGTGGAGGAGTTTCAGGACAAACAGTACATTGACCAATCATCACACTTATACAACACTACAATGGAGAAGTTAACATTTCTGGTTATTGCATTTTTATATTCAGTAATAATCTTAAAAATAAGATACTCTATATATACTATAATAAAAGATACTATAATATGTTACTGTCGTGGGTATTCCTTATCATAGAAACCAACGTGTCTCCGGAAAAACGCGCAGTGGATCCAAAGCGCTCTCAAGCGCCACCATCTGGTTATTTTCAGGAGAGCACCAGGCACTATTTCAACTGACTTAAATTTATTGTTAGGCATATATTAGTAGGCTATCTTGTTTCTCTAGCCATTTGTGAAAAAAATACGTGCAAAACCTGAGAATGGAAAAGTCAGAACAGATAATAACTCTCCCAGATGTGGTCACACACGAATGATCAAACCAAGGAGTCGTAGACATCCATTTAGATTAAGTATGGCTATTGTGTAGCTGCTAAAACAGCAAGCAGAAACAATGTCTGCTTGTGTGACAGGACCCTTCCTGAGGGACACACTCCATGTTAGTGTTAAGGCTACGCCTGACTCTCATTTCCATCTGACCTGAGCCAGACGGAGCCTGTGATGGATTTGTCAGTAGTGGTTACAGGTCATTTTCTGGATGTTTTTAAGTGAATGGCGTGTTGATGTGTCTAGGAAACACACCTTCTGGCAAACCATAGCAGTAGCACAATATTAACAGCTTTATGTAATTGAGGGCAGGCTGGATGTGTTATCAACTGAAATATTAATACAGTACAATTAATCTTTTTTGGAGAGGGGGGTCGAGTATGGTCTGTTTCCACCAGAGGGAGCAAGTAAACTTATTTCCTTTGATTTTACCAATATGTATGTTTCTCTAATTGTATCGAATAAGAAGAACAATAAAATAGATTTAAAAGAAAATAAAATTAGTAATAAGGATTGAGCCTTATAAAAAAGGTAAACTAATTACAGTCCTTTCCACCATCAATATTTCTCACAATATCACAGTTTATTGCTATAGTGTAGAGAATGGTAATGAAATTTGACAAAATTAAAATTAAATAAATTAAACAGTGTCTGAACAAATTCATCCTGATAATGTCAGATTACTTTGATAGAAATGTATGTAATGGATTAGGTTGAATAACAATTTAGGTCAACCAATTATCAAGCAAGGCTTCATTTTGTTCAATCTGTGGAAGTCACATTAGGAGTAAAGAAAACACACTTGAAAAACATGGTCAGGTTAAAGTGTCAGAATAATTTGGTCCCAAAGTTTTGTAAATTTTACTGGTAGACCACTGTATGAAGAATTTTTGGGTATAATATGTCACAGTTTACTTTATTTTACTTAATTATATGTGGTGTCTGAATAATTTTTTGTTTTAATCCATATGATTAGATTAATGTTAAAATGTTCTGTTTTTTTTTCTCAATAAAAAAATACACACAGTTGTTGTAATGACTTTTATTTGTTACAAAATACAAAATAAGTGACCATCCATCTATACATTATAGTGTTTCAAAATCGTCGCCTAAGAATCATACGTTTCTAATTATAAGGTTCTATCTGACATCAACTCAAAGTTGAATTATTCACATATTCACATACAACTGTTCTTTTAGAAAACCAAAAGGTATTACAAAATCAAATGGAAAGCAAAAACTTTGACGCTCAATATCTTCAGAATGCAGACAGAACCTTATAATTCCAAGGCGACAAAATACATATCACATGAAATTTATATTGACTTATTGAACAATAAACAAACATAATTAAATAAAGTGCCAGTCTCACAAAAATCATATTGATGTAACTGGCTTCAATTTACAGGACTTACCGGCTGATATAAGATTTCGATCCATTGGCATGAACTCTGATTGAGAGACTGCTATGAAATACACAGTCATGTAATGTAACACACAAAATCAGGCAAGTCATCTCTCGTGATGTCATCAATGGGCACAGGTTGACTTTTATTGTTTGTGATTGGTAGAAATTAATGATGAATACTCGGCCAGTTCCCAGGTGTGTGTGGTGAAGTGAGACCCTGGTGTTGTGAAGAAGCCGTGCCCTTTCACTACGGCGGCCTGATTCACAACACCAGCTGCCCTGCCCCACCATAGAGATATGAGCACATCCTTCGATCTGTCTAAAAAAGACAAAATAAATATGCATTTACATCTGAATGAATAAAACATCAATTTCTACAGAGACGTTGAATGGAGATAAGTAGAAATCTACAAAATTTTAGCAGAAATGATGTTGATGAATGATTTATTCTTCACAGGAGATAAAATATGACTAGAACTCTATTAACAAATAAAACGTTAATTTATCTGTTATTAATATAAACATAATAATCTATTTTTTCTATATGTTAATAAGTTAGTGAAGCTGTGAATGTGTACTGCCAACACAACATATAAAATGAACTTACATTACAAAGCACCCTGCACAACCCATAGAACAAAATGTGCAGTGACTCTTTTCACCACATTTCCCGACTTCCTGATCATTCTCCCCTGGCTACAAAGAAGCCTTCAGGGTAGAGGTTTTATGAGGGCTTCACTGATGTTTCTGATTTCAGTTGAAACACTTAAATGAGTTGAACTAATTCACTGGAGCTTTTTAACAGGAAAATGGCTTAATTTCCTGTAACTCTATTATTTGTGTGCTCTACTATTCACCACAGGTTAATCCCTCTTAATTCCTGCATGGATGGACATGTCACAGCACATATAATATCCAGGCAATACATTTCCCTATAATCCTGTTTCATCAACTGGCCTGCCCTTCATGGTCAATCTTATTGCGACAAAACCTATTAGAGAACTTCAATATGGTTTCAATCAAAGGCTGCGAAAGGCTGAAGAAGGTTTCTGGATGTCCTCCAGTGTTCTTCAAACACACAATATCACAATTGAAACTATCAAATAAGTCATATAAGAAACACACACAAGGTGGGGAGGGAACTCAAAGGATGAGTGTTTAAAAGTGACACATGAGACATAATGACCCATCTTTGAGGATGACAGAAATAATAATGCTCTCCTTCTGCAGGGTGCCAGCAGAATTTTAATGGCCTTATTGAAGCTCACGGAGTTTAATTTTCATATTGACCTCTTTGATTCAGTGTTCATCTTACATTAACTATGATATCTTGAACCTTGCGGCTCTCACCTTGACAGCGTAAGGGTTTAAGATACTCATTTTAATCTTTTGAAAACGATGTGAGTATCTGTAAAGCTCAGATGGTAGAGCACAGTGCTGGCAAGACCAAGATCGTGGTTTGAATCACAGGGAGCACACTTGTACTAAAAAAATGTAAACCTCGAATGTGTGGGCCGGTTTGGATAAAAGCATTTTAATGCACAGAATGACAAGAAATGAATCAGAAGTTACATCACAGACTTAGATGTTGATGCTTAAAGTGATAGCTCACATCAAAATAAAAATTCTGTTATTATTTATTCGACCTAATGTCATACAAAACCTGTATATGACTCTTTATTCTGTGTTACAGAAAAAAATATTTTGAGAAAAGCCTGTTTTTTTGTCAATACACTGCAGTCAATGATGGGGGCCATTCTTCAAAATATCTTATTTTGTGTTCTGCAGAAGAAAGAAAGTCATGTTGGTTTGGAACGACATGGCAGCAAGTAAATGATTTTTTTTTTCCCTTTAATATGCTTTAAAACAGGTCTTCTTCAAAAAATATGCAAGAAATTATCTATTTCTGAAGTTTGTTTTACTTTTAGTTGCTTTGGGCAAGAATTATAATTCAAGCCCAAAATGTTCTAATAGAAACACCTAAAAGACTATTTTGATGCGTGTTTTCTCGATTTTGGAAAGTGATATTTTGTGCAGTAGGGTTTGTACCGCAGTTCTCTTGACAGACTGTGCTGTGGCCACTTTTGAAGCACCAGCTGTTCTTTTGACAGTCTGTCTAGTACATCAGAAGCAACTCATTTATCTCACACATCCCACACACAGCTCTCCAACAAAACCAAGTCAATGTCTCATCACCATCTTGTTGTCTGATGTTTACATTTTGTATACAGTAAAAATTTGCAGTTAATTATTAACCGAGTCTTTTTGTGGTCATCTCAACCTTTCGCCTCATTTTTGATTTACCACTCAAAACATTTTTTAAGGATCTAACAATTTACAGTAAACTGTATTAAATGATAAGCGGAAGAAGATGGATGGATGGATGGATGGGTGGATGGATGTATTAAATAAATGTGTCATTATCCATCTCTATTTAGCTTTCACAGATATAGTAAAAATGCTATGAATATTGGGAAAAATAATTGCTCTTCATCCATCAATGTAATTAGCCGAGTAGTGTGAATTTCTGCTACGGTAAACTCAATGCTAGTCAAACAGCCCCTTCTGACAGCAAACAGAGGCAGTTTGTCGTGCTCGGTCTGCTTGCTAAATGCTGGCCCAAACATTAATGGCTTTTAGTCCTAATTAAAGCTCTCAAGAAAATTATTCAAAGCTGGAGGTTGGTGTGTGTGTGTTGGGAATGGCAAAATCCCAGTCAGGTTTCTCTCCTCAAACTGAGAGTATGTATCGAAATTCTGATAGATAGACCCGTTCCTCCCGAGCCCTTCTGAGAGCAAAGCTTACTCAGCAGAACGCTGCCCCACCCAGCCCACATTCAGGGATTCTGTTTAGCAGTTTAAACTTATCTCCAGATCCCAGCAGGTGACCTAACAGAAGAATCAATCATACAGTCAGAACAACACGCAGGGAGACAGGAGCCGAATGTCTGAGTCTGACTAGCGTTGGCGAACTAGTGCTTGGTGCACATACAACTTCGATATGAATACATCAAACAATATTTGAAGATAAGATGCATTTCACGTTCAAAATATTATTTAACATTATTCCTTCTTGTTGTGATGGGCAGTAAGATGTAAGAGTATGAACACACACAAAAAAGAAACTTTACCTTTTTAATGAGAGAAAAAACATTCCTTCCATTATATTTTGCACACGGATAGTTTAAACCGTACATGTGGCCTGTGGTGTGCAGCAACAAATTTGAAAACTGTTAATTATTAATATTAATATTTCTAATTTAAAAAAGCATAAGAGAGATTTATCTTGATTGTTAGTTTTGTTTCTAAAGTTTTGCTGTCACACCATAGGACACATTTACGGTTATTTGTCAACTACCCACATATGTATGCATTCTGTAAGTTTTTGCAAAACTGTAGACGGGGCAAATTTGCCCAGAAAAAAAAAAATCCTAAAGAAAATAATGTTTTTTATTCAAATTAATCAACATGTGTTTTATGGTAGGATTAGTCTAATTATCTTAAGGATTAGTTTATAGTATAATTAGCATTATATATTTTTTTTTTATAAAAATAAGTCTATGTTATGTCTTCATTTAGATAGCAATGCTGTGTGTGTTTGATGGCCTCTTTAAAGCCGGCAAATAACTCTCCAACTCTTATCACACCTTATGCAGCTGCCGAAGGCAAACTGCACCAATTGCAGAAAAGCGAAATGTAAAAAAATCAGTTCATCTTCCCAAGTGACATTCTGGGGGTAAAAATATCTGTTGACAGAATTTCAGGGACCAGCCATTTTGCAATACTCCATATATCCTAGTAATTTAACATCTACTTATTTACTGCTTAATGTTTTAAAGGCTTAATTTCGTTGTGTGCAAAATGTGTAACATGTACTTAAAAAAAGAGAGAAAATAACTTTGAAAATAATCTGATAGCTACACTTAAACATTGTCACATTACAAAATTTACAGCAGATTTTAATTCTGTTATCCACAAGGCAGTTTGCTCATTATAAAGACTAGCAAAGTCTTGTGACGGTTTACTGGGCTGGATCTTTCCGCATGGATTAAACAGTTCCGCTTTGTCTAAACAAACCACAAACATGCACACGAACCTTCCTCTCTGATGGCTGTGTGATCTTCAGACTGACAGCAGGCAATGATAGTCTGCTAGAAAGATTTTCTGTCTTTCCAAACGACACAAACATGTATTTTCTATTGACGATTCAGAAGATAAATCAAAACCATTAATTTGTATTAAAAAAGGAAATGTAAACTATTGTTACTCCATACTGTGTGATGGTTTTCCTT
Organism: Triplophysa dalaica; assembly: GCF_015846415.1. Classification (NCBI taxonomy): domain Eukaryota; kingdom Metazoa; phylum Chordata; class Actinopteri; order Cypriniformes; family Nemacheilidae; genus Triplophysa; species Triplophysa dalaica. The sequence goes on from NC_079553.1 coordinate 12,537,279, forward strand.
GCTGTAGTTGAGAAAGAAAGGGACAGCCTGAAGAGACAAAATGGCCGTCTTTATCAACCTACACAGTAACTGTAACATGCCATCTTTGCTCCTTTCTGCTTTATTTATAGTAGAACAACGCTATATTTATTTTACTAAAGCTACATTTTTTCTACTTCTACATAACTTTATTTATTGTAGTTCATAAATTATGAAATTATTTTCTATTTTTTTATTTGTATGTTGGGAGGCGTGGCACTGGAGTCAGAAAGAGAGGGATAGAGAGAGACAGAAAGAAAACGAAAATGTTTGTCTTTCTATGTGAATGAGAGAGGTAGATACAGATCGACTGTGAGAGAAAGTGTAAGGCTACAACCCTTGGAAAACCTGGGTGTTGTTTTAAATAAAGTTGAGCTGTATTATGGTAGTGACAAGGAAATTAAAGATCACAGGACTAAAGTAATATATGTGTTGAAATTTCACAGAACGTTATTATTATTATAGTTTGTACTATTTACAACAGTCACATTGCAATTTGAAAATTAATACAACATGCAAACTCGATTTTATCTATTGAATCTAAATAGGAAGAAATTCAAATGTTACATAACAATAGGTTTAATTTACATTTAAACGCGAACGATGTCCAGTAGAAATAGGGAAATTTATTGAAATTGAATTGATAGCATACCCCTGAAATAGAAAATTGACTATGTGTTTTACTGAGACAGTTGTTCATGTTCTTCCTAAATTAAGCAGACGGACATTCATTGATTGCTTGAGAAAGTCCATTAAAAGTCGTCTTCTGCTCATTAGTCCGGCTATGATTACGGAGCTCCCTGTAGGATCCACAAAATGCAAGTCATTCTGCAGCCATTCTGGTCACTCCCCCCTCCCATTACGACCTTGCCCAATCATCATTGCTATTAAAAAATCCATACAACACACCTCTATTGAGCTGCACGGTACATGATAAAATCAGTCGTCTTAGAAGTAAATGATTGACATTAGATTGCAGAGACATTACTAAGGAGGAACAGAAGAGTTCGGGTCTAACATAATGTACAGAAACATAACATTAACTCCATTATGTAATGATTGGCAGTTACAGCGACCATGGCTAATAAGATGGTAAATGATTCAAAAATTATGTTTCAATTAACTGTAGGGCCATTACAATTTGGTTCAAAAGATCATTTGTCCTGGTGTGAATTCTTCATTCAAATGCATTAGGGAGTTTTGAGAATGAAAAAAAGTTTTAAGTTAATGAAAAATTAATGAACAGTAGACAATAACAATTTGTGAATACTTTTACTGAAAGCAATGAAATGAAAAATATATTTTTGAACAACCTCATGCAAAAGCAAAGAGAGAAAAAACAATATGCAAGTACTATGTTAACAAGTGATAAATAATATTTCTTAGCTTTAAATTATAATAGAGCAGAATTCTTGTAAAAATCATGATAAAAAACAATTTCATGTAATATTTTTAGACATTCAGTGCTTTTCATATGTGTAATGAATTGTTTTTATCTTAACAACTATAGTGAAATTATCTGAAAATTAATATCATATTATATATTTGCAGCTTGCAAATTTACAATTGTTATTTTAAACCTGAAAGATTTTCACTGCTTTTTCTGAATGTCAAATAATTTTTAAATCTCTAAAATCATCTACATTTATTTTGCACATAAATGCACATTGTCAGCCTTCTAAAATAAGCGCTTTACGGGATTAATATTTTGTCATTGATTGAACCATTTGCCACCAACATATTTGGACAACATGGATTAATTCTAAATAAATAATGTTCAAAATGCAATGAACTGAAATAGGCTACATAACACAAATAAAACAGTTATCAGTTTAGAATCAACTAAACAGACACCAAAACAGAATATATTAGTCACAGAATGCAGGAAGATTTAGAAGAGGACTAAAAGGACTGAATTTTTTAGATTGATAATCTAAAAAGATTCATAGAAAACACAGCACGAGTAGAGCGGGGGAAGGAGAGAACGAGGGAATAAAAGAACTAAAAGGCAGACGGCATGCTGTCGGGGTTACATTTGCTGAAAAGAGCTATTGGCATGTCAGCCTGCTGCTTTCACAGCATTCAAAGACACACACTCACTTTCACACAAAGTGACACAATGGGCACGCGGCTACTCTTCTACCTGTCACTCTTAACAAAGAGAGGAGAGGAAATACAGCTGTGCTACATAACGGACACTAGTACCTCACAGCCAAAAGAGCGGAAGGGATGACAATGCAGAAACTGAGTCATTTATTCGAGATGAATATGAATGAAGATGAATATTAATATGGAGCATCTTTCATGTGCATCTTTTTTGCACACATTTGTATATTCAAGCTACACCATAAATGCCTCTTAACAATTGTAAATGTTTTTGTAGTCTAGTTTAGGCTATATAATTTATCTACAATAGATTTCAGTAATGCATGGATTGTAAGGATTTTTAGACAAATGTATAATAATTAAATGACTAATATGCTGGCACTTGGAAACACAAAAAATAATTGTAAGTGTGTTTATTATACTGTTAAAAATGATTTTAGTTGTTTTGCTAAAAGCTTTGTTAATCATTTATTTTAGGCTCTGATATTCTTGCAGGGTGTTTACGTACATTAAAGAGAATATAGAGATTTTTGCCTCAGTGTCACGTCGACACACTAATCTCACAAAAGAATAAACTCAGTTTGAATGTGAGCGTCTGCTAATACTGATCCAGCTGTGCTTCATAATGATGTAAACACGAATTGCAAAAGTACAGTTTATTCTATATTTGCTTTTTTATGCATTTACAACGACTCAGGTGGGTCATATTGGTGGGTTATATTGTATTATATCAGATCATGTGAATGTGAAACATCATGTCAGTATTAAACTTACACTTCAGAAGGTCTTTATTGACATCATTCAGGAAGAATCTTTCTGACGTCTGCTGCTGCTGAAAAAAAACACAGAAAAAGGACACATTATTATGAAGTTTCTTTTTTCAAACTGCTTCTATTTGTTAATCAAATGAAAAAAAAATTATCAACAATAAAAGGGCGAAATATAAAAAATTGAAAGGAAAAGGATAAAACCAATAATCTATTACCATCTACTTGAAATGTTTTTAAAGAGTGAATGCGTTAATTTAATATTTTAAGGACAATTTCAATTTCTGAAGGGAGATTTACTTGAATGGTCCAAAGTAAAAGGTTACATTAGCATGAAATTATTTAAAAGTAAAGAAATCCTAAGCGCTTGGGGAAATCTCTGAGACAGCAGTGTCAGTATCACACACGCATGCACGCACACACATTGAGTTTACATGTTTTATGAGGCCTTTCCTTAAACTTAATGATTTAATATTGTAAAAACTGTATATTGTATCCACTTAACCTATCATTAAACCTCTCACAAACATTTTGCATTTTTCCAATTCCAAATAAACATAATTGAATTTGACTTTAGACGGTTTCATCGGACGCACGCGGCTGACCTAAAGTTAACTTGCATTTGTTGGTCGGTCTGGCTAGTGGATAATAATATAATGATTTTTATTTTATTTAACTTCTATTCATGTACATTTATGTTAATATTTTATTTCATTTAGATTTTTTATAAAACAATTAGTTCAATGGGTCATGTAACCCATTCAAGTTAAGCCGAGTAACATTTCTTCTACTGGTCACCCAATATAATACTGGCTAGACATACTTTTAACCTTCGAGCTAATGTCATTCACTTGTTTGTTTTTTGCTTGTTATTAGAAATGATCTACAGGGACTCTATTCTTCGTGGATGTTTACCGGAAGTTAAGTTCGGGATACAAAAGCATGCATAAGCAGTGCTGTTGTTTGTTCTGTTTCTTTCTTTAAAAAAGTCTGCAGTGGACACACACACACATGAACATGAATATATAAATATATTTATTTCATTATAGTAAAAGTTTTTAGTTCCCTATTATCCTTACTCTCTAAAGATATACCAAAAAGTCAAAATGTACACTGGTATATGCATTATGAGACTACAGAATAAAAGTCCTGTCAACATACAAGAGAGAGAGATAGAGTGGTGGGAGAACATTGAAACAGAGAAATAGAAAAAGACAAGTTTTAGAGAAGACAAGCATGTACTTCTGGCTTTGTCCATGAGGGTTTGGGTCACCAGCAGCCAGAGTCGTTTTTCACAGTTAACAGTGTCATTAATCACCTGGCTCGCTCCCGCGCTCGATATCAGATTCAAGTCATATGATTACACTCATTGATTGAGCGGAGGCTTTCTGCCGCTGCCCACTCGCTGCTGTTCCGGCCCGAGTGTTTATTAATTGACTAACCGGTCCAAGGACAAAAGCTGACAAACTGGACCATGAATAATTCTCCTCTCACAAGCAGTGCCGCGATCAAATGAACAAATACGTCAGGCCGTAACTTGCATGAAAAAAGATTCGCTTTTATCGAGCAAAGCACTGATGATTTGTGAGCATGTGATATCGCACGCTGCAATGATTCATCTTATCATGCCTGAATGTGAAATATTGTTCTGTGTTTCCACAAGGTTCCCTCGATGGAAGCATGAAGTACTGTAGCCTACATTGTATTTTTTTTGACCTACTAAAATGTTTTTTTAATAGTTGATACTTAGGTCTAAAATACTGAAAGCTTTTAAAGGGGTCACACGGCTAAAACGAATATTATGGTTTGTTTTAGATGTAATGCAATGTGTATACAAGATTAAAGGTTAAAAATGCTGTATTTTCCACATACCCTGCAGGATTTTATCTCCTCTTTGACCCGCATCTCTGAAACACGCCGATTACTAACAATGCTCATCACTCCGAAATGCGAGGTGTGCTATGATTGACTAGTTAACCAGTGTGTAGTGATTGGTAGAATACTGCAAGCTTGTGACGTGTGTCTCTGACTATATACGGATCATAAGGTTCCAAAGCAATACTACTGACAGGTACGCCCACCTTATTTGCGTAAAGCCATATATTTGAGTGCTACGAACTGACGTAGATTTGTGTGGGTGTGGTTACCCTTGGCGTTTCAGGCAGGTCTGGATACGCATTCGCTTTTAGAAAGAATGCATCTTTTGTTCCGACAATTTAATTTTTGCAATTTTACATGTCTAATACATGCATGGTATAAATAAAATATAAAAAAAACACACACCCTTTCTCTCAACAGGTAGTGGTCTAGCTTATGTTGAAACCAGTAACTTTTGTATTGGCACATACTGTATTATTGCTCCTGTATGACATATTGTTATTGCTCCCTAAACTCTTTGTAAGTTGCTTTGGATAAAAGCGTCTGCTAAATAACTAAATGTAAACACACAAAAGACGCAGAAAACATGTATTTGCACCATATGACCCATTTAATGTAAAATAGAAGTGTTTATGAGAAATGGGAGATAATTTTACTGTACAAAGATGAACAATTAGATGAGAAGATTGATGGATTCATTTGAATTGCATAAATGTTTTCTACAGTTTATTTTTATGAACATTTATATTTAACATTTACACTGTTTATAACCTGACCACATGCAATGTGTTGTCAGGTTATATTTTTGCAAATGCTTTTAATCTATTGATGACTGCATAGCAGGATGGACAATCTTCAGAAACACACACGGACACAGAGTGAAGCTGAAGCGAGCCGAGCACATCACACTCTCAGCAGTTAGACGATCTAACACAGCGTTTTTTTCCCTTTCTGGGCACATGATTACTCCACAGAAACTATACTGACTTTGAAAGATCATTTCTGGTGTGGTCTAGAGACTGATAGACGGTTGAGTGTACAGTACATTAACCTTCTCCATTTCAGATAATTGCCGGTTTACAGCATGCTGATTTAATCTGTGAGACTTCAGTACTTTCACTGCATGAAATTGTGTTTCTTCAGCAGATATTGTTTTTGTGGAGCATTATGATTTATTTATAAGTACAATAGTGTTGATTATAGTACAATAGTGTTGATTATAAAAATGACTGTTAACATAATTATTAAGGGCAAAGACATTCATGTCTAATGTTTTGAATAATGATGTTGAAATTGTGATTCGGTCCTTGTTTCTCATTTCCACAGTGATAATCACAATTAATACATTCACATTTGAGTCAAGATGGCAGTAGATCTCCCCATCCCGCTTTCACAGATAATAGAAATGCCTACAGCTCGCTGAACGGTGATAAGAAATATCCATCCACAACCTTTTAAAATTAGGATGGGTAATTGGAGCAACCAGAATGGAGACTTTAATTTTACAGAATTATTGTTAAGCCCGGGGGCAAGGACCAAATGATTGCTGCCTGTTATAAATGTGTGTAAAAATATAGATTGCCGTACGGACTAGGCCATCTCAACAGTTACTGGGGCAACACGTATTATTATCTAGAACAACACGCTGCTCCACATACAGTGCCACTGTGAATGTAGTAGTGTTTAGGGCATGATTCGGCGCAATGTATTCTGCTGAGGAGTTATGCTGAGAAAAGTGACTGAAACAAATAAAGAGACACATGACAGTGTAGAAGGTGTGAAATGTAAAAAGACAACAGTGGCAGAATGACGCGATTACCATTTTTAACCTGCTTCTTTCTTCCACAGATCAGACTTTTCTTGATCATCACTTTCTAGAGCTCAAGGGATTATTTTTCATTCCACTCCGGCAGGGCTTTAGTGGAGTCTGTCTTAGTGGAAGCGAATTATAAAAACCTGAATGTATAATTCACGTGTGTTTGAATGTGTGTGTAAGTGTGTGAAATGTGTAAAAGAAAAACAAAATGGCTGACGTAATGGTCCTGCTTTTCTAAAGCGTATATAGTGGCCATATGTACACTATATGGGGATCATATTGAATTCTGCTTCAGTAGCAGTTAGATATAATTATAATGTGTGTAACAGATTTCATATTTCTGTTATATAAAGAATACATTAAAGTTGCTGGAATTGAATTTAAAGGGACAGCTCACAAAATGTTTTCAATTCTGTAATCAGTTACTAGCCCTCGAGTTGTGTCAAATCTGTGTAGATTTCATTGTTTTGATTAAAGATATTTGGAAAAATGATTGTAAACAAACAGTACTTGCTTTGTACATTTATTTGTTCTTTTTTCTTAAAAAAGAAGATATTTCGAAGAATGTAGGAAAGCAAACAGTTCTGGGGCACTTTTGACTATCATTGTAATTCTTCCTAATATGGTTGTCAATGGTGACCAAGAACTATTTGGTTACAAGCATTCTTCCAAATGTATTTCTCTGTGTTCATCAGAACAAATTACTTTTTGCAGATTTGGAACAACTCAAAGGGGAGTAAATGATGACAGAATTTGTATTATTGGGTGAACTTTCCCTTTAATATGTAGATTACTATATTAACGTATTAATACAAAAAAATCAATTAGCAAAATATGAAATCGACAAACTAAGGTAAAATATTTTCTGAAAACTATTTTATGTGTCCTGTGTGAAAGTATTTACATGGTAAGAAAATATGTTCTTCAGTGTTATTTAAATGGCAAACAATTTTTGGGAGCAAATATAATTTGAGATGTGTCAAAAATAATGTTAAGAAAAAAACGACAGATTCTCAGATGATTTATGTACATACACATTAAAGTGTGCTTTAAGAGTACACAACATATTTTCTTTAATCCCTGCCGTTTCTATTGATGGAATACAAGCATCTGTTATCTGCAAGCAGCAAATTTAAAACTGCTGACAGTTTGCGGCTGAGTTGGGGCCCAGCAGCAGAAAGTCTCCCACTGAGGAGGTAGGGGTGTGAAATCCATTTAAAGACTGCCACGGGCGCAAGCAATGTCGTCCTGAACACAGACACTGCAAACTTGTGCTACAAGCCCTTTGTATGTCTATACAGTGCAGAGCAGCATCTAATGTGTTTGATGCCTGAACGGATGTTTGCTGGACAAATACAAAAACTAATGATCCATGAAGATGACAGTAGTGTTGACTTCGGATCAGCAGCTATGGAGGTCTTGCCTTCTATTAAAGCACACATATTAAGAGCTCTTCTCAGGATTATACATGTCAAGCCAATTGAGGCTTCACGGTTCAAGGTTTTAAAATCTTTTCTGATCTGCACAAACACACAGGACGATTTCAAAAGTATATCAATATTAACTTACTAACGGCTTTATTAATGCCAGCATGTGTACTTTGTTTGTCTTTTTTTGTTAAGTGGCCACAATATCATTATTACCATCACTGTTTGTCTTTTGGCATTCCATGAAAAATGCCAATTATCCTCATGTCATAATCCCAGTGTCGACACACTCCCGCCGCAGACAGCACACTAATTCTATGTAACTAATCCTCTTATACACTGGCAATGCAATTTCAATGCTTAGACATTGATAGATTGGGCAATGACAGGTGTAGTGTTAAAGAAAACTGTGTTAACCTGTTTTCTTAAGATGACGGCTCAGACATTAAACATTTACAAATATGAAAAACAGCCCAGTAAACGTATGTCCAACTTAATCCTGCATTTGTAGATTTCCTGATAAGTAGAAAGTGTCAAAAAAATCTACACATTTTGTACAAATGTACGCTTTTAAAAAAAAGCAGTAAATCTAAAACAGATTCAACACAGATTTATTTATGCTGTTGACCCTTGTGTGGAATGTTAAGGTGCAGAAATTAACGTCTAGGTAATGGACGGAAGTGGAGAGAGAGGAACACAGGGGAGGGAGAGACAGAGTTCACATGAGGATGAGTCTACAGTTCATGCCAGACTCTTCCACTCCACTGAACACAAAACCGATGACTCTGTGTGAACTACAAAGCATTGAAAAATATGGCAAAGGATTCTGGGTACTGGGTAAAAGAACGCACTGACTAGTCAGATCTGTGATCTATGATGAAAGGGTACAGTTCTGTGCTGTCGTGAAATGTGAATTTATAAATATAAAAAGTCTCTTAGCCAATTTTGGCATGGTTTTAAGTGTTTAAACATGTTTTTACATGTTTTAAAATGTCATGGTTGGCTACTATAGAGAGACAAAGGTAAATTTGTGGTGAAACTTACGAAAAGAAACAAAGAAAGAAAATATCTGTTACTATATACTGTAGATGGTTTCATCGGATGCACACGCCTAGCCCAAAGTTAACTTTCAGTTGGTGTTATGAGGTAAAACATTTTTTATATTGAACTTATATTAATATTCATTTATATCAATATTTTATTGTATATTAATTGTATAAATTAAAACTACAGTTTTTGATTGTTTCTGAGATCTACCAGAAGTTAAGTTTGGGCCACATTTTGGTAAAATACTATAATAGAGTAAATGTCGCCCTACATTTAATCGAATCAGGATTCAGTATGAATAATTGAAAGAGTTTTCTCGCTCACTAAATCGTATGGAGAGGTAGACAATACTGAATGCAGGGAACAAATAAAAGCTATAGATGATGTGTGTATTTACCCAAAACATCCTGAAAACCAAAATGTGTCATTTTAACTGTCATGGTAATAAGTTAATAACTTACATGTAAAAAAGTGTTTCGATTCATTTTCATTATGAAAGTCAAAAGCAAACATCAGCTTAAAAAAAAAGAGGTATAATTATGTATTTTATAATTTTGATTGACAATTTTTATTAAAACCAATATGAAATAGCTACCATGTAGCATTTGTCTAAAACTTGCTATGTTCTTTGAAATAAAAAAAAAATATGAATAGAATCTAGCTACCTACATTTTTAAATAGCCTGCGACATCACTTCCACAGGAAGATGTAATGACCTGCCTATTGTTTTTCTGCTCAAAAAGAAAAAAAGTGCAGTGTTTCTCAACAAGAGTCCTGAAGACATCTCAACAGCCAGGACATATTTTGGATGTTTCCCGTGTCTAATTTGAAATCTTACTTAAACTATGTGACAGCTTGACCCGGTCACCCCCACATACAATTCCTTTCATGTCAAAATGTTTGTAGCCATTACTATGACCAAATATTCAGTGTTGGTCCCTTAACTTATCAGACTACAGTAACCCTCTGATTGAAACATGTCAATAGTTAATGTGGTTAACCACACCTGTGGTCGCTCTGCCAAAAGACAACCTCACATGTCCACAGAACAGCCATTTACCAACTGCTTATTGTCCACAAAACAAAGACTCAATAACATGAATCTGACTGAGTTTACACAATATCTGTCTGCTAATAAGGGCACAAAGATGTTTTAATATACAGTACACCTTTTTTTATTTAAGGACTTTCTATATGTATATACATTACATTTACATTTAGGCATTTGGCAGACGCTTTTATCCAAAGCGACTTACATTGCTTTTATCCTATACATTTTACATAGGTATTTGCAATCCCCTGGAATCAAACCCACAACCTTGCGTTGTTAACGCAATGCTCTTACCACTGAGCTACAGGAAAGCTACACGTATAAGTATATATTTTTTATTTCATTTAATTTAGTTTTAATCTGTTATTTCTTCCTAAAACCACTCCCCTAAATGGTACATAAGCAAACAAACTATGATTGATTGCTTTCAATATCTGTCAAAAAGGGTTTCCTTTTAAGTTGCAAAAAGCAAGGTATATGGCTGCACGGGACTACATAGAAACTGACATCATCCGAGACATAAATATATCTATTTTGTAAAAGTCTATATGAGCAAAAACAGAATTTGTACATGTCAGTACTAACTAGCGTTCTAGATTCAGTCGTGTTCTCGTGATAAGAAGGGTGCACAAAATCTCCTCACAGCTAAAAGCAATTCTGGCATTGGCATCTAAAAGCGGAAAAAAAGCCTATGATAACGCCTCTTATGGCCGGTGGAGCTACGAGCCGATAAAACAAAGGCTAAAACCTATAAAAAGCTCTATTAAATTTCCATGAAACCATTCTTTGGACCCAGGTCATGTTTTGAAAAAGAGTTGTCATAATAATTACTGAAATTTCCCGCCAAACACTTCTGTGGTGATATCTCACCTTTTGATATGGAAATAGGCGAGCACGGATATGGCACGTTTCTGTCAGGCAGCAGATGAGGACAATGAGAGAAGAGAAAGAAAGAGAGAGAGCGGAAAGCCAGGCGAGTCCTTCAGTGAACGTGTGTGATGGAATGTGGGTTCTTGCCACCTTGCGGTAAAGAATAAATGAGAAATCATGAAAACGGGGAACGGAGAGGATAGTGAATAATGGAGGACTTGAAACGAAAATGTTTAGTTTAAGCTTTATTTACGATTAAAAAAATCGAAGAAATATTCTGTTGTGTATTTAAGAAGCCCGTGGTCATGTGGGAAGTGGGTGGTGAAAAGACCAAGGCAGTCAGTAGACATTTAGCGAACGTGAATTCAATCTGAATTTGGATCAAGCTTCAAATAATATTCAAGAATAACAAAATAATGTGAACAATTCAATCACAAAGCACGTGTAGCATCCCACGAAAAGTGAAAGAATGTCACCAAAAAATGAAAGAACGAGTAAAACCAAGAAGCAGTACTATCAGAAGAAAGTGCTTACCTTTATGGATCACACTGGAGACCCACAGACACTCACGTGCACAGGTGTGTACACACATCCTCACACTGGCGACCAGACAGACAAGAGCACCCATCATTGTTCTCCACTTTCTCCACCCACACAACGCCCACGCAGTGTGTGTGAGCGTGTGTGCAGATATGCAAGAGCAACATAAAGCATCCACGCACACAGGAACACGTGTGTTTGGTGTATGACAGTGAGAGAGGCTCAACACAAAGAACTCCAGAGAGACACCAGTGCGGTCACATGACACGTGTGCGCGTGCCTGAGCGCAAGCATGTACGTGCATCCGCACGCAGGTCCATGTGTGTGTGCGTGAATGTGGAAGAACATTGAAAAACCCTACAAACAGGCATCAAAGAGATGTGGATGTAGAACAGATCTGCTTTACGAGCCCTTCGGGGAACACTGATGCTACACACACAAACACACCCGTCCTGTTTTATTAATAACTTTTAATGGCACCATTACATGTTGGCTGTAGTGCTTTAACACGGATGTCAGTATTCACGAGAGCGGTTCATGAAAAGAAAGCCCCCCGCCCCCCCATCAGCTGACTAAAGGGGTTTCTTTATAGTTTATAGTATCATCAATGTTTCTTTATTCAACAACAAAGCATAAAACAGAGAAACACTCATAACAACGTTCCAAACTGTCACATGTGGCATTGCTTTGTCCACGGATAAATGTGGATGGCTACGGATAATGTGATGTAGAGAAAATCGAGTAGGAGGGAACACGGCTCAGGAACGGAAATGGAAGGCTAATTCCGGCATGGGAAACCAATCAATGAGAAAAATGAGCGAGAGACAGATACACAGAGAGAGAGAGCGTGAGATAGGGATGTATGGAGGGGGATGGGAGTCATGTTATCTCTTTAACAGACTAATCAGCGCTGGTATTGTGCAATTGCTAAGATGAGAAGCTTTTGTCTGATATCTGCATTATTGTGCCTCTGAATAGAGTTTTGTATTAATGAGCGCCTCAGTACTAAACTGAGGATTAACCGAAAGAATAATACATGCCAATACATTTTTGCACGTATGGGGTTTATTCATAATAACTTCATTGACATTAATAATAATAGCTTGTCTCAAATCAATATTGTGCAGTAGAGAATGCAATTGGGGCTTTCCATACTGGGTCGCTTAAACACTATTCACAGCTGCTGCCTTAACACACAATAGTCGTATTAAAGATTATAGTGAATGAGATTTTTGGCATTTAATTATTTTTTCTAGATAAATTCACACAATTGTTGAATACGTTCACACAGGACTAAATGAATGTGGTGGCTTAATCACTCTAGTTTTCTGTTTTAAGAATTTTGAATGTCGACTGTGATAAAATGTGTGAAAAATTGCTACTAGATAAAATACAAATGACTTTTATTCCCTTTTTGTTGTATTATATAAATATATATCATCATCTAATGTTTTATAAAGTTGAGAATTTTGAATATGCGGCTTCTACAAAATTAGCCATTTTACCTGTTTATTAGAAATCTCGTTGAGTTCAACATTGTGATTATTTAATAAATGTGATTAATCAATCATTTAACCTCCACACATTGATCACAAAGCACACAACAAACTTGCTTTACGTGCACATGTGGCTTTATCTCCCCACATCTTTACCGTGCATCCAATGTGATTTGCATTGCACAAATGCAAACGCAATGGAAACGCGTTCATTAGAAAATCTAATTGATTGCATTCTAACTGCCTTTGTTACCGTTTGGGTTTTAGAGAACAAAGACGAGGAACCTTTCTGGCACGCCAGTGATTCTTGCCTACACACGCTTCCCGAGCTGCTCACCATATAGTGCACATCCATCCTCGCAGGAATTTTCTGTCAATCACAGAGCCTGTGGGCACCTCTGAGTCTACGGCCATTTTGTGAGCGGCTCCACAGGGAGGGCTTCGCATTATAGAGATCGAATAATGCTAGTATTATTATAAGACAGCACATACTTCCAATATGTTACGTTACAGAAATACTGTAGTCTCATTTATGTTTCATATTTGTTTTGCTCACTCTGAAACAGATGTATGTATAGCACAGCTTGCAAAAAAGTCCGTATGAATAAATCTTGCAGGTGCTCGGTGGAATTGGAATAATGGTTAATACATCCCGTTGGTCAATGAAATTGTAAAATATGAAGTCAGTCGTGCATGTTTGGCGTCTCGCAGCATCGCATTTACAAATGCCGTTAATTGCCTCTCATATAAGAAAAACCAACAGCGTTACACAACTGCACGCAGACACACGGCTTAGGTAAATCCTCACGGCTAGACCGGCATTCGGTTGCATACGGCACCACACCCAAAGCCACAGCGAGCATATGGAGCACAAGTGAGTACAAATGCTATACTGCAACTTGACCGAGCGATTGTGTGTGAGTTGAGAACTAAATCGTGTCATAATCAGGGTGTGATATAAGTGACTTTAGAAACACAATTTAAAATGAACCTTGACGGATGCTTTCTTCAATTAAGATAATGAAAAACAGGCCTAAACGCAACACAGCGTACAGAAGTGTAAAAAGTCGCAATATGCTGGAATGTATTTCGTCAGGGTGTGATGATAAAAATGCATATTTGGAGTTTAATGCATAACCATATCCTGGTTTGTAGTGCACCTAGTTGGCTTTTTTCACAATAAGAGCTTATATTTAAGGCATCATGTGAAGCCATATTGCCCATCGGGTGGAACCACATTGCTTTATTTGGCAGTTTCTCATTCGACATCATCAAGTAGCAATTATCGTTTGTCAACTCCATTCAAAGGAACGCATAGAATACAAGCTCCACAAATACACATGTATACGTGGGAACCTAAATCTATGTCATTTTTTATTTATTTTGAACCGTTCATCTGTTAATAGTGAGGCTCTAAGGCTTCTAGTTGTAAATCGTTGTTACCCATTCCTATAATCATGCTACTCATTTTTATTTTCACTAAAAATGCCCAAGGGCAGATTTTTTCGTCATATGTGCATGGTATCTGAGGATTGTGTGCCGTTAGGGTGCTAAATGGCCTTTCGTGTTATAGTAAAGCTCAGAGCAGGAAATGTCAGGTGGACGCCTCCTGTGTGGATGGACGTGGGTGAGAGACACAGGCTGGTGTACCACGCTTTTTTTCAGCTCGCTAATGAAGCCCCCCGCTGACAAACACACACAAAGAGTCCTACATCGCGCACATACGTTACCTGTATGTACGTACACAGATGCAAAGACATTCCTACAGCACATGTATGTTCACATATAGCTAAAGGTGTCTTATATTTCAATACACACACATGCACAAATGAAATAGATTTGTGCATAAACTGTATGTTTATGTGTGTTTCTACAGAATTTAATATATAAATATTCACAACTATAATTAAAAATAATTTTAACATACACATCATTTTAATAAAACGATGATTGATTTGTATGCAGGTCACCATTAGTCCCTGGCTGACACCCAGGCAAGGTTCATTCGGTGCCACGACAGAGAGACCACACCTGACCTCTGACTGCTCCCATCATAGAGACATTGGCCTTGCAGGTCTCCTCACACTAAAACCACAGCCATTACAATACAGAGGCTAAAATGTATCTGTTGAATTAAAAAATGTCCTTATTTTCTTTATTCCTCATGGCTCAGTCTAAGGAAAGGCTTCTTTCGCATCTAAAGCCGCCCAACCGTCTATCATCTTCTCGAGGATAAAAATGCAGCTTTTATGTTGAGTCCTGAGAATCCTATACTTATCTGGTCATGAGGTGTGCGCCTGTCAGCGCGTGTGCATTTGAACACGCGTGTGCACATGTGTACGTGTTTGTCGCGAACCAATTCCGTCTGTGCATTGATCACTTTCGCAGTGAATGGTGCTCTTTGTCTTTTAGGATTGCGCAGTGACTTCTGGACTTCTGGCGTTCTCTGTCGTCTAGAAATAGAGTTAGACGTGCGTTTTTTCTCTGTCTTGTGTGGATCTTGGAAAAGTCTCATTGTTTTAAGGGAAGTTAATGGGAAGGATTGCAAACCACGGCACATCTTGACAGAGAATGCGATGGTCGACAGGTTATCACAATTTAATGACAGAGAACACATGCACTTTAGAAGTGACACACTTTAGTCTGCAGGGTCTCAAGCATGAGAAAACACACAATGAGAAAAAGCATGTGTGTGTATTTGCACTTACCCATCAGATGTTCTCATGATCTTTGCAGACAGAAGAGCTGATGGGGTCCAGTTGTTTCTTGAGCTTCCCAGCTCTCCTCTCTCTCTCTGACACACACATGCGTTCATACTTCCTCTCTCTCTCTCTCTCTCTCTCTCTCTCCCTCTCTCTCTTGTTAACTGTCTATGTCTCGCTTCTCTCTTCCCAACTCGGCTCTCACACTCACACGCTCCAGCAGAAGGAGATCGGTAGGCTCACCCTGGCACAGAGAGTGGAGAGACACATGGGAGGGGTGTTTTGTAATCTGCCAGGTTGTACCACCCACGAGAAAAAGCGACGAGAGGGGGAACAGAAAGAGAGGAAGCTACGACCATGCTCCATCTATACCATCACTGACACCCTCCGCCTCCCTGCCAGTGGTCTCTCCCGTCTTCTGATTGGAGCTCCTTCCTCGTCTTCATGAGAATTCCAGCAAAAAAGAGAAGAAACGGAGGGGAATGCCTTCACACTGGAGTTGATTCAGCCGTCGGTATTTGCAAAGACATTAGGATTAGTCATTGAGACAGGGTACAATAAGCACGCTACTGTCACGCCAGCGCTGTCTCGGTGCTATGAGTATGTGTGAGGTTGTGTAATGTACATTCACTTAAAAGTGAGTGAATCACGTGCAGTACGTTTTCTTATATTTTGTCAGTAATGTGCATCACTAGAGCAGATAAAGAATAAATCAGTTCTAATGGGACAAAATTGAAGGAACATGCATAGTGGTCGATGCTATTGGTTTGTCTTATAGTATCTCATTTACTCATCGACCTCGGCCTTAATGTCACAATGACTGTGTTGTGCGGGAAATATCTTATCAATGGCATCACGCCGTACACAACGGGTTTGAGTTGCATTCGTGGATCTGGGTTTTTCGGGTGGGGTTTTCCACATCATTCTTAAATGTGCCTTCTTATTGCATGGAAAAGCGTTTCACATTCATTCGTGTTGCAAACTGTGTGTGAATATGCTTAAATAGCTCCATCTGCGGGCTCCATCACCCATCACTGTCTACAGCAGTCACTAAAATCAATGGCAGAAATATGCGGCTGGAGATCTGCGCAAAAGCTAGTGTTCCTCACGCCATATCTCTATATCCACAGCCGATAGAATCCGAACTCGAGAGGTCGAATCGAAATAGCGAAAAAGGCTTAAATTACATGTGTGCAATCAGGATTATAGACCTTGAAAGCGATCCCGGGATTAAATAAAACCACGGGTGTTATGACATTTGCGAGCACCCTGGGCAGCATGCTAAAGATAATTTGATGCGAGTCGGATGGGCGTATTGTGTCGTGTTTGACTGACAGAAATCCCTGTGGTGAAACAGCCAAAGTCCATCATGGCACGCATTGACAGGTGGTTTGATTGACAGGTGGGCGTGGGAGGGCGAATGCAGTGCGTTTAATTGTCTAATGTTGTTCGACAACGGGCAATCTTAGTGTGACCAATAATTTGTCCACTTTTTAAGTGTGTGTATGTAAATGTGTGTTTATGTGTGTTAGTGCTTAAGGAATAGTATATGCAATGTACGAGTATGTCTGTTTGTGTAGGTCAATTTTGTCTACATTGTGAGAACCAAATATACTCATGTGCGAAAATAGACGGTGAAGATGCTTCTACTCCCTACCCCCAACATAGCAAAAGCATTTACACGCTTCGCTGCCGCCTGCCGTTACTGATAATAACAGCGTGTGTGCATTTGTATATTTATGCATTTTCCCGTCATTAACCTTGTTAATACCACACAGATGCGTTTTCTGTCTCACCACGTTTGATTGGTAAAAGCAGGGCAATTGTACGCATCTGTACACAAATGTTTGCCATTTGTGCATAATCGCTGTGTCCATCGATTCCAATCTTTAGAATCTTCGCGTCTTGAAGTGGTGATCCTGAAATGAAGAAACATGGCGGTTGGCAGAGGGCACACCCTATAGGATGTCTGCCTCTGGTCTTTCCGTCGTGCCACAGAGGGGATATGATTAGCCAGCACTACTGGAGTTTGAAGCGAGGATGGAGGAGAATAAAAGGATGTGGGGGATGGTGGCAGGAAATTGGCCTTACATGCATTTCTTTGTGATGGCCCTATTGATTTCGAAGTATCATGAGACGGTGGTGAGGTTAGACAGTTGGATGGAGGAGAATTAACAGAGGAGAGACGGACAAAGAGAGACGAAGAATAAGTCAAGAGACTAGAAAGTTATAGACCATATAGTGCTGGTTGTTGGTGTCCAAAATGGAGTTCAGTTACTCAAACATGTGTTTTTTAGGGGTGTAATAATTAGGGGTGGGCCGATCCAGATACTCTGTATAGGTATTTTTTGCAGGATGGATATCGGAGGATATCGGACGAATCAAAATCCGATCCTATGCTGAATAATTTTATCAAGCTTTAAGAAGTATGAGCTATTAGGAAACCGCTGTAAGAGTTTTCAAGCGCTAAATTTAAAAAAAAATTATGTCATGTGATAGATTTATGTGAGGAGAAAACAAACGATCATTAAGTATGTGAAATCTCTGCTACTGCTGTCATCTGTCACTCTCCGTTCAGCATAGTCTAGTGTTCAGTGAGAGTCAGGACGCTACTCTTTTCATTGTTTGGTTTATAAGGATTTTATTTTACTAGAGTTAGTAATCACTGATTGGTGTGTTTTTTTAAAGGGATCATATGACACGGGTAAAACTAATATTATCATTTGTTTTAGATGTAATGCAAGGTGTATACACAATTTACTGTTCAAAATCAGTCTTTTTTCACGTACCATGCATGTTTTTATATCTCCTTGTAACAAGGTTCATTAAAAGGAAGGAAGGAGGCGGAAAACGGCAGACATTAAAATAAAATTTTAATATCAATAATAACAGCCGGCGGCCCCTCACGGGCGACCACCGGCGAACAAGTAAATCACAAGAACATAAATACAAACGTAAAACATGTTCGGGCCCGGTCCTCTCTCTTCGACGGCCCGGTCCGGTCGCTCATTCTCTTATATGCTCCCGATCTCCTACGTGATACGAGATCATTGTGCGCACAGCTGGCGCTCATTAACAATAACTCACCGGTCTCGAACCACAGTCTCTCCCCGCCTACTCTACTACATACCCCCATCACCCCTAACAGGCCGGGGGGTACCCCCGAGACTGTGCATGCTCCCTCCCTCGGGGGGGGGGAGTGGGGGTTATGCAGCGACGAGACGAGGCGTGGTATGGTGTGCTATGATTGGCCAGTTCACCAGTGCATAGTCATCGGCCGAATACTGCAAGCGTGTGTCGGAAATGTAACGCCTCTTATCATAATTGGAACATCAGGTTCCAAAGCAATTGTACTGACAGGTACTCAGACCTTACTTGCGTATACATTTGGGCGGTCTGACATAGATTTGTGGGGGTGTGGTTACACGAGGCTGGTATGGGTGAGCATTCGCATTTAGATATAATGCATCTTTTGTTCCGACACTTAAATTTTAGCAATTTAACATGTCTAATACATGCATGGGCAACTTATTACACACCAAAGACACAGAAAGACACATATTTGCGCAACATGACCCCATTAAAGCAGTTGAAGTGGTCTAAGTAAATTGCTTCAGACACATAACGTCTTGGTTACGTATGTAACCTCAGTTCCCTGATGGAGGGAACGAGACGTTGTGTCGAGAACGACAGATGGGGTTCGCCCTTGAGAACCAATCAAATCTGACTACTATAGAAAAGGCCAATGAAATTTGGCAAATGAAATTTGCATGCCGGTCTCCGCCGCCCCAGATGTCCGGTATAAAAGGAAGCCGACGTGAAGCATTCATTTACCTCTTGTTCTGAAGAGCCTGAGAGCTTCTCACAACTGCAGCAGAATACGATACGTGTTTGTGGCATAAGGGACAGAACGTCTCGTTCCCTCCATCAGGGAACTGAGGTTACGGAAGTAACCAAGACGTTCCCTTTCTGTCGGTCTCTCGACTTTGTGTCGAGAACAACAGATGGGGTTGCCTATAGAAAACGCCACAACGCTGTATCGTGTCACAATCTCTAGCGAAGCGACGGTAACAGGCCTGGGTGTGTCAGCTCGAAGCTTTCGCGAAACTGTAACCTTCCAGTTTGGTGGTCGGGGGGTTCCAGAGCTTTCTTGGAGAAATATGGGTACAGCCCTGACCGGTAACCTTTCACGGATGGAGGCCTTAGCTCTCTACTGGCGAGAGACCGTCTGGCTTGGGTTTACACCGGGTAAGAGCAACTTCCTTAATTAGGGATGCGCTGCAGAGGCCCCATCCTACACGTGGAGCTTTGGTTACGAGGCAGGAGCCGCCCCGTACCGACCGATCAGAGCCGTGGCTGTGAAGGTCGGGCCCGATGTTGTTCTCCCTGGGGTCTTCCCGTCAGTGTCCCTTTTCGCGAGAAGGTTGCTGACGGGGTGGAGGTTTCCCCCTATGCTTCCGGGGTGCCGCCTGTGGGGGCACAGGAACCGGAGCCGATGTCGAAGGGGTGCTGGGCTGCCGGGAAGCAGACGTCATGCAGGATCTCGGAGGCCTCTAGGCGGCCGAGTCGCGGTGCGGTAAAATGTGGCTAATTGCCATTGTCTGCTTCTTCACCGTCAAAAACTGCTGAGTGCAGTCCTCGACGGTGTTACCAACAACCCATCCTGCGAGACGGGTGCATCAAGAAAGCGGACTTTCTCGGTGTCACTCTTCTGCGCAAGGTACAGCCACTGCCGTGGACATCGCCCAACCCAGGGCCCGTGCCGCATCCTTGGTTGCCCGTAAAGCGGGCTTACCCTCGTGGAGCTCTCTCAACGCCTTGGCCTGGTGGACCTGCAGGATGGCCATGGCGTAGAGAGAGGAGGCAGCCTGGCCCGCGGCAGCGGAAGCCTTTGACACCAGTGATGCCGAAGTCGCTTTGGACGGTCGACGTAGCCTTTGGCTGCCCCACTATCGAGGGAAGTGAGGGAGCCCGAGCTGGAGCGCTCCAAGTTTTACACAGCTCCTCATGTACCTCATGTGGAAAAAAATAGCACCTGGGGTGGGCGCGGTTTGCATCGCGCTCCGACCTCAGGAACCATGTATCCACAGGTTAGCATGGCTGACATCACTTCTGCTTCCTCCTGAGCTCGACCCCCCTGGGGATGCCAGTCTCCCTCCGATGCTGTGAGCGACATCTCATCTACGTCACGCATCGTTTCCGAGTGCGTGCCTGAGGATCCGGACGGTATGCCACCGCCGGTTGTGGAATGTTCAGAAGAGCGAATCGGGGTGCGATCGGCCCTTGAGCACTTGGCTGGCGGGTTTACGTTCGCAGAGGTCCCCACATCACTAACGCTGCTAACACTGGCGGACTTCGGGGCGTTGCCACCGATGTCATGGCCTTGGTAGCAGACGAAATGTTGGCTGTCTTCCTACGGGAACCAGCCACCATTTCGCATCGTTGATCGGATGGAGGCCTTCTTCCTACGGGAACCAGCCACCATTTCGTCTGCTACCCGGGCCGTGACATCGGTGGCTATGGCCCGGTGACCGCAACTTCTGAATGAGCAGTGCGGGCAGTGCGGGCAAGATGTGTCAACGAACGCTGCTTCAGCGTACTGGACTTCCAGACACCTAACGCAGCGATCGATGAGGGTTCCGAACCCAAAGGAACAGCGGGACATGCCGCGCTGGAGAATGCTCAGTCTTGAAAAGGACCTTTTTAGAAAAAAATCTCTAACACCTCAGGAACCGCCGAGACGTCCAGGGGAATGTCGCTGCAGGTAGGGATGAATGCAGGGTGGCAGAGAGTAACTACAGTTGCTCCTAAAATATTTAGTGGCAACGAATATTTTTTTAAATTATTTTTTACGTGTGTAGAACTAACACGATATAAACATGGTTTTTAATATTATGATTATTGTCAATATCTGTTAAATGTAGGTGTACCCCAACACACAGTACTGGGTTTTTGGTTATGATTTTATCACAATACTTTGAATAAAATGTAAAAATATTACTGAAATTCTAAATCCAACAAAACCTATTCCCAAAAGATTTTTTCAATTATTTTTTTCAAAATTTACAATATTTAAGGTTTAACTTAGCATTAACATGAATAAAAGCTGAATTTATCTGTCACTAAAAATGAAACAAAATTTTGACATAAAATTTAAATTAACAAAGCTAAACCCCCTATAAGGAAGATCTTCATAAAGCAATAAAAGAACAAAATGAAGCATAAACAAAACAAGAAACATACTGTATAGAGAAGCAGGTCAGATGTTGGCAATAGGATTAAACATCATAAAACATTAAGCATTCATAACTATCATAGAGTACGGTAGAGTTTTCTCTTGCATTGATTTGTATGTGGCTTCAAACGTATCCAGAAATATTATTCCAACACCATATACAGTATTTCTGTTTTTCAATATTCATATATATATATTTCTGGAAACATTTGAAGACAGTTTTATTTGCATAATTTATAGCAAGGGGAACTTGTATAATAAAGGTATGTTTTAACCAAAAATGTTGAACTGGGTTCTTAGGATCATAGTATTTTTTTGAATAACATGTAAGGTCACATGTTTCATAAAAATAATTAAGGAGGTAATTGTGAGAGCAGTGAGATGAACAGATGGAGGGTAACAGAGAGAGAATGTGGCTATGTATGTTTCCTTCTGTGACCGCGGAGGAGGAAGCTCCATTGATTTGACTTCATCATGTGACATCCCCCTTCGGCAAACGTTACAGTCTAAATAGAGCATATTTTGAGTGCATGTGCGCGTGTGTGAAAGCCATCACAAGCTCCATAGACCAGCTCTTTTTCTAATAGAGTCCATCTGTCTGCCACAAGCCCCCACCGAGTAGCCAGAGATCCTGCTATCAATGTTTATACTCACACCTCTGAAGAGATGGAGGCCCCCAGTGCTCGTTCTCAAGGACTGGACATCAGGGTCATGATACCATAACACAGAAGACAACACAGAAGAGTGATGTGCCCCTTAAACACCACTACGACATTTCAAGCTTCTTGCAAAATGTAAGCTAACTGCATTGAAGCTACATGAAGGGAAAGTCACCTAAAAGATTCTGTCATCATTTCTTCACATGACTTTCATCTGTGAAACACTAAATAATTTTCTTTGGAGTATAATTTTAAACATATGAGTCATTTTTTTTTATTCACCACAATCTTAAGAGATAAATTTACACTTCATTGCAACCAAAACAAAAAATATAACTGAGCAGGGAATTTAATAATGAACAGCAGCCATTAACTTAATATGTCACAATATATAACAGACAGAAATGTCACCAGAGACTGGATGCTGTGCAGGGACTTCTGTGCAAAAGCTCAAATCAGTGAATCGTTTCCTGTTAGATCTGCTTCATTAACATGAACTACCCAAATAAAGTGATTAAGTAAAATGAATCAGACTTTCCAATGCTAAATGAGCAATGATGTTTCAAGAGAATGTGTTTGATGTTTTGCCTTTTCTCTGCTCTGCTGCTTTCTTCAGCTGTAAAGCTGTGTTGTAAACCTATATAATGTGACTATCCCTTTTGTCTTTCATATGTAGCATTCAGAAGATTTTCTTGCATCAAAATATACAAAAACAATGCTAAATATTTTGTGTACTTACATTATCCCCAACGTTTCCAATGACTTTGAAACGATTTGTAGTGACAGCAATACAAGAAATATAATTTCTTTACAGTACAATATATTTAAACAAAATATTTGCATGCCATTTAGCAACATAGTCATTTAGCTTTGATTCATATGATATACTAATACAAATCTAGTATTAAGTTTAACATTCAAGTCTCAAGTCATGCCCAGAGCTATACAGTGATGTTATACCATAACAATGTTTAACACATCTGTACGACAAATAAAGTATGAATATAACTGAATATTGTGAATTAAGGTGATCATCCATTGCCTTACTAAAACTTTTAATCATTACCCCATCCATGAACATTTGTGATTGTTCTCCATCGGCTGTGGAGGTAAAATGACAACTCCCAAGATTCCACTCTCCTTCAACGCATCATGCTTTGACTTTGTTATTGGTAAAAATAAGGAATTTCTTGCGGTGAAATGTGTATATATTTACTGCAATCTGTACATTTTCGCGGTAAAATGAAACAAAAACGAATAATAAAATGAAACAAATACTATTTGGAAATATCAGTTCACTTCAAATACAACACCATTTGACTTCAATTGTAAAGTAACCTTCAATTCAATTTTATAAACAAAGATGGCAATATAGACGCTAATGTTACAGACTGTCTCTTCAAGTAGTTTAAATGAGCTTCTGTTTGTTGGAAACTTGTAGTGTACTATAGCTATACATTTTTCCAAGATTAGCTTTACATTGGCTAGCTTCAAAGTCGATTTCCCAACACTGTTTGTGTAAGTAAGCAAGTAAAATGTACTTATATAGCACCTTTCAAAGACAAGGAATCACAAAGTGCTTAACACTATCATAAAACAAATCAAACATACATATAGGCAATTATAAACCAAAAACATAACAACAAAAAACTATTAGAGACCAAATGTCTGACACATGTAAGAACAGCCCAAATGTATTTATTAATTAAAAGCTTATCCAAAAAGATGCGTCTTTAGGTGTTATCATAGAACAGTAACCTGGTTGAGTAGAAAGGATGTATCGTGCGAATTAGCACTGAATGTGTTTACGGTTTGTTTGGAGTCAGGGTCCAGCACTGCTGGTAATTTATCTTATAATCAAATAACAGCCACTTATTCTCGATATTCCCAACAAGATGCTGAAGGCAGCACAAACGGCAGGCTCATCACACAATGAGGGCTTGTTAAATGCATCTCACTGTCTGATATAGACATTAACTGATTTCCAGTACGAGTGTGTGTGTGTGTTTGAGAAGTAAAGAACAGGCTGTCAGTTTCTCTGCCTCTTGAAATGCATGGCTGCCCACACTACTGTTTGAGAATCCACCCAGATGTCTCAGGCCCAGCTCAACCCGCTGCTCTTGAGTAGGATGAGAGGATGTGTGTGTGTGTGTATATAGGCAGCACACAGACAATTGTCAAAGCTAAGCTATTTAAATCTAAACTCCACTGCAGTTCAGCAAGATTAGAAAACACTAGAAATCAGAGAATCGATTGAAGACAAAAATGTTTGACATATTAGCTTTGGAGTTAAGAAAAACAACTTCCATTCCATTTGATATCAATGCTATGTTGAATGTTTCTGCATAAATGATTTGGGCAGAATAAAAGAATATGTACAGAAATGAAAGTTAATAGCGAGAGCTGTGATAATTTGGTCTTGGAAGAATTTGAGAAATGTTGGAGTTTAACTAGAATTGTTTGACTTCTTAAAACTATTGTAAAAAGTAAAATCTGGGATTTAGGTGTCGGTTTCCATGCATTAAAGGCGATTTGGCATATCGGCAATTAAATGGAAGTTCCATTATAAAGTCAGTTAGAGGCTAATAAAAGTAATTTGCATGTTTTGTATTACTGGATTTAATCATGATCAAAGCTCAACAAGAATACATATAAGGGAATTTACAATATTTTATAATACAAATCATTCGTATTTTATTCATTTTTCTATGTAAATTAAATTTATTTGAGACTTGAGAACATGTATGTTAACATATTTTTATCGTCTGTACAAACATAAAAAAACGCTAGTACCCATATTCAAATTTATTCAGGGATACCTACAAATTCTAATAGGATTATGTTGTACAGATATGACTTTATGTAACTGTGTTAAGAGCATATCAAAATATTTTATTATTACATATCAATACAAGCTTACATCAATCATGAGTACCAGATATGAGATATTAATTCTGTGCCTTCGGCTAGTTTCTTTTGACTGTGATTTTCTTAACAGAGTCCATTTTGCCTCCAGCATAGTGGCTTCATTGAAATTACATAACAGGCAGCATCCATTAGCATTTGCTTTGAATCTTCAGAGTCATAATAGAGACGTGGACTCGCTTTCACTTTACACAGGCTGATATGTCCGTAGGCCATGTAAATGTTTTCACGCTTCCTGTTCTATTTGCATTAATTAGAAAGAAAACTGGAAGTTTGTGAAAGGAGAGGAGTGGACCGGTGTTTAGAAGCACTTACAGCCAAAGATGGGTTTGGTAAATGTCTAAATGTCCAGCCTGGATTTGGCTGGAAGTGCAATCTCAATGGCAGCTCTCCTATTGACCCTTCCTTAACCAACTGGTATATCTCTGAGCCATGAAGGAAATTGCAATTCACTCGTGTCTCCAGTCTCAGCTACACTTTATCAGCCCTACAATGAGTCATAACTTCACCGGAGCTTTCCACCCCCTTCCCCAACCATTGCCACATTCCCAGAATCTCGTGCAGGTTCCCAGACTGATCTGAGCCAAGTGCTCCCCCAGGAGCAGTCAGACACCAACCGCCAACAGCAACCATTACACAGTTACCCTGTGAGTCAAGTACAGATCACCACAAGTGACTACTGCACATTGTGTCATTAGTTTTTAATGAACGTGTATACCTGTGTGTGCTCTTTATCAAAGCTCCTATCATTTCATGGTTACAACATGATATTTCTCCTCTGGAGCCGCAGACCATTTTAGATATTCAGTACACCTTGCAGATTCAACATTCCAGTAGCTACAAATATTAATCTGAGTTATTTGGTAAACATAATTTTATCTCTCAGCACTTACAGTAAGTCTGGCAAATAATTGAGCCTGCTCAGTGTCCATCTCAAATATCAAAATATTTGCTCAGGATTTTGCAGGGTCCATAAATGTTGATACAGCTCATTTATACACAAATCATTAAAGACGTTAATGCTAATTTCAAACATAAAACAAAGTGTTGGTAAGAGTGTCTTATTAGCGGGTGGTAATTCATGAGGGCATAGAAGTCTCATAATCCCTTTATTTCACAAAATCAATATGGATTTCAGACTTACATCAAGGAGCTCCATGGCAGCTCAAAGGACCATAACTTTCAGGACTTTTGTCTTTAAATTGTTTAAATATTTAACAATAGAAAGAATAAAACTACACGTACTTCCCTTTATAATTTAATAACAGTATTGTTACAATGTAATAACTATGTCATAACACATTTATGTCACTTCTTTTACTTTCCAGCCTCTGTAACAGATCAGATCTTATCTGCTGGTTACTAAAATGTAACATGTTTGCAAATATGTCCAATATGTTCATTAAGATTTTCTAATAGATGAAGTAAATAACACAATACATGTTAAACAAATATGTAATAACCGTGTTGCATCACATGATGCTCCTAACTATCCTGAATTCCCCCACTCGCTGTCTCTCTTTTTCTCTATCTATGTGTGTGTGTGTGAGTTTCCCACTGCAGTACTGGGTGTACGGCTCAGAGAAAAGGCTGATTCACTGGCGCTCTCCTCTGTGCCAAGCACATGGCAGCCTGGCAGAGCAACTTGGCATGCTCCACCCTATGCTCACAAGAGGGCAAAGCAATGACAGAGAGATAGAGAAAGAGCAACTAGAGATAGAAGGGGGGTGAGGAAGTTACAAAAGAAGAGACAGACTTAAAGAAGGAATTCTGCAAAAGTATTCAACCATTGGAGGTACATGAGCAACTAGCTTCAGTGATAACAGATCAACAATGTCAGCGTGGAAACCACCTAATTCACTCTTGCTCATCTGAAGAATCGCTGAAGAAAATAACAGAAAATACCAGTAGATATTACTTCTTATTACATGGTGATCTAAAATACTTGATTCTGTTTGGCCAGTGATTAAAAAATGCATTGTTACAACTGAGCTAAACATTTTTTTCCTATCAATATTTCATGCCTAATAGCTTACGTAACCGCATAATAAGAGGGATGATGTACATTCAGATGGTTGTTATTGCAAATTAAACCCCTCGAGTGTTACACTGTCGGGGTTTATTCTGCGATAACAACCGTCTGACTGTACACATAATACTGTGTATAATAGATTGTTTTAGCGGCAAAAACATAAACAAACGTTACATGGAACAACCAAATTCCGGTAGACCACCACAAAAAATCTGTGATAGTTGAGTAGGTTTAAACATATTTATTAAAATGAATATATAATAAAATATTAATTTACATTTAGTCATTTGGCAGACGCTTTTATCCAAAGCGACTTACAGTGCACTTATTACAGGGACAATCCCCCTGGAGCAACATGGAGTAAAGTGTCTTGCTCAAGGACACACTGGTGGTGGCTGCTGGGATCGAACCAGCAACCTTTGATTTACCAGTTCAGTGGTTTAACCCACTAGACCACCATCTCCAATTTGAATGAATATAAATTAAAAAGAAAATAAATTGTTATATTATAACCAAACACATATCGGAAATTAATTTCGGTCCATCACATGCATCCGATTGAACTGTCTATGTTATCTTATCATTCCAAATCTTCATTCATCCAGTGGAAATTAGGTTTAGATAATATTAAAATATCAACAAAAACAATAAAGCTTCTATTAAGAAACAAACACATCAACTAAATATAAAACTGTCATTGATTGTCAATTTAATTTAATAATAGCTAAGTCTGACCAGCTCATGAAGCCAGATACTTTTGCCCTTTCATTACAGTTTGTTCTAAGAACTGTTTAGACATGTAGAAACCTGGCCGACATGCACAGGAAAGTGACCAGCACTATACAGCATTTAGTGGTGCAGTAACTGTACCTGAATTGGATTATAGCACAAATTGGCCAGGTTTGCTACTATACAAACAAAAACAGCACTATGCCGCCTTGAAAAGACTACTTTGTTTCAGACTGATAAAAAAGTTACCTCTCTTTCCTAAACACCAAAGTGTGAAGTCATCCAATCAGATTAAAATTGGCCAGGGCTGCGTTTCCCGATAACGTTGTCTCTCAGCATGCTACGAAGACTCTAAAGGTACCCCTTAACTCAAGTTTTCAACCTTTTCTAGGCGTGTTCCCCGAACTATACATTTTGAGGTAATTTCAGGTAAACCTTTTTAAGTGCGACATTAGCAGGTGCTGTCCATGGCTGTGGTGCTGAATAGGTTGATATTGATGCCTCGAGAATCGATTGTTCACTCTAGCTTGCATTATAGAGTGGGTAAAGTATTGAGAAAACAATGTTTATTATAAAGAAACGCTTTAGAAATAGTTTAAATTGCATTTATCAGGGCTCACTGACATAGTATAAATAAAGAAAGTAATATGTCTGTGTGTGTTTATGTACGTACTTCTAATTTTGCAAGTGTCCGATCCTCACAGCAATACGCTTTCTGCGTTAACCAACTACATTAACTGGCTGTTAGGCTTCGCTTGTTTTTGAAAGGGTCATTTATATTCTCATAGTTTGCCATCGTGTGTAAATGTTCTCAACAATCTGTATTGATTCACATTAGTGGCGTAAGTCACTCATTTGTGTACAGGAATAAGTATCCCATCCATTGGTATGAACCATCAAAGCGATAACATATAGCTAAGAGCGGTCCAGACCAACCTCACAAAGGTATGATTTACAGAAGGTATACTTAACTAAGAAGGTTTCGGGAAACACGTATTAACGATAAGGTACAGCTTAAGGTTTAACTTAAGAACGACGTAGAGTTAAGAAGGTTTCGGGAAACGCAGCCCAGATCAAGAAATTGTTTTTCATTTTGTGTGTAATACACAACAGACGGTCAGTGAATAGACTGTGGGCGGTCTGTGGCTGTGCCTCTTGAGGCTACCGGCCAGCTTATGTATAAATTATTTCATTATAGTTGCAGGATTTTTTTATTTTAATTTGATTTATTAAACAATGTGATTCAGGCATTATACAAGTGTGTATTTGTATATTAGTGTTAGCTCTTCCCTTTCGTTTCATTTTCAATATTGTATTCAGTATTAATTATAGAAGCCATTTGTGCTTTTAGATTTTATCTGTATAGTCAATGCTTGTGCGTGTGTGTGTGCGCTCAAACCGACAAAGCTTCAAACATTAAAGGATTGTTAGCTTCTTTCGAACAAAGGCAGAGACACGGTGACAATTGCAATAGCAGATCTCTTTGTGCACGGCACAGGCAGGTCTGTCTTCCAGCCTCTGGTTTCCCTTTAGGATTCATTTCAGACTATTTTTAGCTGAAAGAGAAATGCTATTTTGGGATTTTGGCCCGTGTCATTGATTATGTTAAAAGATAGAAGCTTCACACAAGCAGCATTAACAGCGATCACTGTGTGTAAAAAGACATTGGCACGAAAATAAAGAGATACAACTCAATTCATCTCAGATAAAATCACCAAACGCAGCATACACAGTATGTACTTTAGATTTCCGTTCTCCATAAACACTGTGCAACCTGAATAACAGCATCGCTAACCGACAACCAATAAATGAGCTTTGAACATACACGCGTGAAATAGAGTTTAAAGTGGACAGCTTGGAAACCAGCTTCGTGCAATAGGCTGCATTGATCCCTGTGTTGGTGGCTTCAGCACATCGGTTGTGGCGTGAGTACAATGGATGAGGTGAGAAATGGGGGATGGAGAGGACAGAAGTAGAAAGGACAGGATTGCAGGAGAGGAGAACAGCAGCGTAGCATCTAATTGCTATAAAACAGCCTTCGTGTCCCCTTTCCTCCCACATGCACAGCTCAGATCAGCTCAGCCCGGCCCGGTTGAACTGGGCTCTGTTTGTTAATATATGCTGTTAGGCGGCCGCCGTTGAGACAACACATTAGCCAGGCAACAGATTCAGATTCAAACATGCACTGAAAGTTTTTGAAGTATCCCTCACAAGCGTGGGGCACATATTTGCATTACAATGCCAATTAAACTGGAAATAAAAGGTTTATAGTCAGCTAAAGTTTTCATGGGTGTGGCGGCTATTAAAACACTTGCTATTTGTGCTGAACGTAACCATTACAGCAAACTGCTTGCTTATGCAGTATAGCAGTGAAAGTTTGGATACACTTGACTCAATTTACATTACATTTTATATTGAAAATGTAAAGGCTTGCGCTTGAATGTTTGCATGTGTTTCAAAACATAACTTTTTTTTACATGGCTGGCTTCGCTTGGACTGGCAACAAAGCAGTGATTATAAAACAGGCAACAAGCGTCAAACACACATGGGAACTCCTTCCCATTTTTTGTTATAAAATATTATTATTAGTCACCCTTTATGTTTGTCATGGGTTTTGAAAATATCCGACCAATTAAAAGTATTAAAATGTGCTTGTCAACTTTGACGTCATCATTTTTTCAATTTTTCTGAAAAATGTGGACATCCAAGGTTTTGTAAGGACAGCAGAGGATGTTATATCAATCTCGCTCTAAAATAAACACCATACAAGTAGTAAACAATTTTTTTTTAATTCACTATTCACTATAGTGTCGGTAATCATAGTTAAAGTAATCATTGTTCTGTTGCGTGGTTTTACTGCACTGACCATATATATTTTATTTATTTATAAAACCACAGTAACTACAAATTCAACAAAGTTTTACTATAGTAACCATACAATATATATACAAATATAACAATACAACAAACATGGTCTTTTCTTCTGTTTTCTTCTTTTGTGTTCCACAGGTTTTGAACAACATGAGGTTAATAAATAACTTAGATTGTTTTGGTAACATTTTACAGTAAGGTGGCATTTGTTAACAGATAGTAAATTAATTAGCTAACATGAACAAACAACGAACACATCTTTACGTTTATTCTTAATTCATGTTAATTTTAGCATTAACAAATAAATTTTTTAAATCAAACAGAATCTTGACTTTGAGCATGTGAAATTCCTTCAGACGGTGGTACGAAAATGGGCTTGAGCGATTCCTAAACTTTTTACATTTTGTACCGAGACGTCACGCTGTGACGTTATGTTGTTCTATTTGTCTCACGCACTCACGTGACGCGAAATCCCAGGTCAGAGTTCACCAAACTTGAACTTTGATACACAGCGAAATGCAAAATATCTTCGGATGGGCTTGCGTTTCCGATTATGAATGAAAGTCAAAGGAAGGAAAGTCAAGTGTGAGCGCGGCTGAACTGTTTAGACATTCCCTAACATTAAGAACAATTAATCGCCTACATGTTGAAATACTATAGTTCCTTGTTAGTCAATGCATTTACTAATATTAACAAATACAACCTTACTATAAAATGTTACCTGTTTTTTTGTGGTCTACAATAAACAAAAAACTCAAACTAAATCTAGGCCTTTATAATAAACAAATATTATTCTTTAGTTAGTCACTTCTCACCCCAGCGCTTCCAAGTATAGAAGCTGGAATTTTATTTAATTCCAATATTATTTTAAGCTCCAGACTTTTTGTTATTTATCCAAGGTGGTGAGCTATTCAATTTACTTTTAAGAACACCTGAGATGTGTCATAACGCACACACACACGTCTTAAATTGCACAACCTTGAGAGTGTATTACAGTCTGGTCTCTCACTAGTCTCTTACAGATACGAGGCTGATCTGTAGTAGTGTTTTGCTTTGGTAAGGAACAGCACCAGAGCTATGCAAGAGCAGCGGGGTGAGAGGAGACGCAGAGCTTTGCGGGTCGTCTCAGCATATGGCCGGAGGAGGTCTTCACACAGCCCTCGGCAGACAGGGCTCTGCTGGGTTGCTAGGAGACCGGCCCGCTGCCTATATTGGATCTAATTTATTAAATTCCCCCTTCTTTCATGCCACTTTCTCACCATATTTCAGCCATCTCCCTCTCTTACTAACTCACTGTGCAAAGGTTGAGAAAAGAGTTGAAATACGCGAAACTTACAGTTATAAAAAATGCTCTTAATGACATCACTTCCTCTGGGTTTGCAGTACGATGATTGCAAGCCACACTGTATGCTTGTAATGTACTGTATTTATATAAAAGCTTCATGTACTAAAAAACTGTTTATTATTCTAGGTACCTTTAATCCTATTTTTTAATGCTTAAAGAATTATAAAAGCGTATACATACAAGCTTTCCCTTAAGCTCAGTGGTTAGATCATGGCGCTAGCAACGGCAAAGTTATGGGTTTGATCCCAGGGATTGCACATACTCAGAAACAAATGTAAAGTATAAAGCAGTGTAAGTCTGTTTGGATAAATGCGTCAGTCAAATGCATAAATATAAGGTACATTAGGAATTAAAGCAAAAATGAAGCCTAGATGTTGCCCAGTGGGAAGCAGATATGATGCCACAATTTACCTTTTACTCAAAACATAGCAAACTGCCGATGTTGTTTTTTTTTAGGAACATTTTTGTAAAATAAGACCACAGGAGAAATGAGACAAATATATGTGAGGATTTGGGATTGTTTATTTATTTATTTAGACTCTCATTAGTTAATGCCTCAGTGGTTGCTTCATGTGGTCCTTGAGGAGCCAATTATTAAGCATCACAGGCAGGAAATGACAGAATGTGGAGTCACATGAGGGGCTTTAAAAACCCAAAAATGTATGGATAACCATTTTAATATTCCATAAACAGGATAAATCTCTTTGCTCTTACTGTTATGTGCAGATTGTCTAAATTATAAGGGAGTTTTAACTCTGATTAATGAATTAGTGTATGTAATGTTGAATCTTTCCACAGCATGATCAAGACAAATTACAGGCCATGAATATCCAAATATTTGACAAACAGCTTGTTTAACACAACAGCCACATGTCAATGTTGTTTAATCTGAACATACAGTTGACCTTAATGTATGCAACTTACTTTATTGTTAATTTTTTTTTTAATATTCGGAGGGAACAAGAAAACAAAATTGCAGTAAATGCAGCATAATGCATTATAGTCCATTCAATAAGTCTTATTATAACTACTTCAAACCGTTTCGTAAGGTTTAACTAGTAGGCAATTCACTGCCAAGATTCGTTGTGCTGCATCAGATCCTCTGTCTGGACCAATCATCATAAATCTGCATGAGGTTTTCTGAATGTAGTGTAAATGAAACCAGCTGTAATTGCAAATGAATTCTGCTTTCATATATAAAAGCTGAGAAAACTCTTTTAGTTTTTTATTATAAATGTTTTAAATACCTGGGTTTTTGTTATTTCTTTGACTGGTTATTGCTATTGTTATTATTACGGAAATGTATTTATTCTATTAATATAAGGATGATGGAGAACTTCTCTATTCAAGAAGTATATGTGCTTCTGTTTTTCAAAGGTATAGTTCACCCAAAAGTGAAGAGTGTTAATTTCAAAGAAGATTTATTATACATTGTTTAAATAAAGAAAGTAAAATTAGGCTGTCAGTCACTAACATCCAGGTTAAAAACTTATGATGTGTTTCCCACTAAAAAGAAATGGATGTTTAGAAAATGGATAACAGAAGTGGAAAAGACTTTAAAGTGGAAAATATTTATAAAGACAGATTTTGAGCCTATTTACACAGACACACAAACACAGTTTTGTCGCACGAATAACTCCTAGAGTAGAATAACAAAAATGCTTAAATTAACCATTTAATCATTTAAAATATATATTTGTATAATTTATTTTATACACATATTATATAAATATGCTGTTTATGCATTTTTTATGCATGCTTCCACTGCCTTATGGGTTACTGTGAAAACTGTAAAAAATTGACATTTAAATGATGGTTATTTCAACCTGAATATTAACATTTTATAACCTTATACTCTATATACAAAGCAAAATGTCAAACAAACCATAAACAAGAAAAAATGAATAAATAACAATGTCTCATTGTTAAACTGGAACTGTAAAGGTGATATGAACAGAACCACGCTGGTGCAGCAAGTGAGCGCAGTGCTCCCATACAGTATTTCACAGATATAAAAGGTGGAGAAATACTGTATTTTGTCAGTAGGAAAACACCACTGGAGGGTATGAGAGAGAAAGAGAGTAAAACGGTTTGCAAAGAAAGAGAGATCAGACCCCCGGGTACAATGTCTCTCTCCGTCAATGTGCCACAGCTTCCTGCACAGCTCATGACACACAGCGGGCCACAGCTGCAGAAAAACAGAGGAGAGGAATCAATCTATCTTCTTCCTCTCTTTTCCCTATGCACTCTCCTTTCCCTCATGCTCGCTGTCAACCCCTCGACTGACTGTAAATGTGCTAAAATTACATCCGTGGAATATGAAGATCTGAGCAGGATGCAAAGTAAGAGAGCGCTCTACAAAGCATGACAGCTGATGAGTGTGTGTTCTGTGTATGTTATTCCAGCCGCTGTTGTTTGGATCATAAGCAGGAGGTTGGGCAGTATACAATACACCAGTCACGCCCGCTACTTCTGAAATGCTGCACGACTGCTGACTGCCTGAAACCGCTCAGGTGAGACAACAGCGCAGCCGTTGTCATGGTGACCAGGACCTGGTGATGCCTGACAGCCCAACACTCAATGACTGCATCTCCACTGCACAGAAACATCAGTGACAAAGACTGGAATCTTTTAGGACTTAAAAATACAAACGTGTATTTTTACATATTATAAAATGTATGTGGCACATAGTTAAAATGGTGGTATATTTGATTGTTTTATCATATGGATGTTGAAAATATTTGATCATCTCGCACATTTTCATACCTCTCAACAACAAGCCTCATAATCTGACAAAGTAGTGGTCAAATTGATGTCCACAGCGGCACAATATTTGCTTTTAATGACCCTACAGGTACAAAAAACAAGTGTCAATATACATGGTGTATGTACTACACTACACTTGGTATTAAGTTTACAATTACTTGGTAAAAGAGCATATTACAGTGTATCAGGGAAAACTGGTTTTATTATGAGCTGCAAAAACAATGAAGTAAAATAAATAATTGATCAAATAAAATGTTCAACGGGATTAAATCATAAATTAATTACAAATTGAGTTTATTCAAGTAGACACATATTTTGTGGTTTTATTTTTGGCCAAGACTCCTTAAATACTTCCCAATGCTAAGCCTCAGTTTATATGCCAAACACAACATTGCAACATGAGGTTCTATTTTAACGATCTAAGCGAATCGTCTAAAGCGCATGAGGCAAGTGCACCAGATTTAACAACAGGAAAAATGTTCCAGCACATGGTCTAAAAGGGTTGTCCCTATTTTCTTAATGGGTAATGGGTGTGTTTTTGGCAAAACAGTGCAGTAAACCAATCAGAGTCTCATCTCCCATTTCCTTTCAGAGACAGTCGCGCTCGTGCCATGGCACATTTGGTATTCATGTGACGGAATTAGCAAGACCAAAGACGCTTCTCTAGAGAGTACACGGCACACATTAATATTGTGTCCATAAAGATCAAAATCTGCTTTAACCTCGCCAGACCAGTACGAGTCAGATTTCAATTTTATGTACACAATAATAATTGTTCATATTCTACTCCTTTTGATTTCAATTTTTGGTTTGTTAGTGTGCTACTTTGCATCCCTCTGTGTGTATAAGTAGAGTGTACATGCGTTCTATAGGCGCATATTACTAACACGCTCTTTAAATAACCAAAATAATTATTGCGCCATTGACCTTAGAACAGGTTTTAGTTGGTCAATAGTCTATTTCAGTGTCCTAAAAATAGCAACGCGCCGACAATGAGTCTGAACACACATTGTTATTTGACCAGCACGCCCATGGGCGCAAATGGGCGCAAATGCATTTGCTATTTAAACAACATGATGCAGGGCGTGAACATGATATGTGCGTCAGGCTGAAACAACTAAAAAACACTTTTGTCGCGCTGATAGCGCCCCAAGTCTTTAAAGGTGTCATGAATTAAGACATCAATTTTAACCCGACCTTTTGTTATATAAGAGGTAATCGTATTCAAGCGAACATCCCGTAAGTGTCAGAACTGTAACTGTAACCTTGTAACTGAAAATACAACTGTTATTGACACCAGACCCAGCGAACGCCAGGTCCTGGAATGCACCTATCTAGGTTGAACAAACTTCTCTAGCCCAGGTGGGTTTCCCGAACAAC
This sequence comes from Triplophysa dalaica, assembly GCF_015846415.1. NCBI lineage: Eukaryota > Metazoa > Chordata > Actinopteri > Cypriniformes > Nemacheilidae > Triplophysa > Triplophysa dalaica. Next base: position 12,573,939 of record NC_079553.1, read on the forward strand.
GACATAACTCGCTGGTTCCCGCTCATTCTCTTTCACAACTCCTGCCTGGTGGAACATTCTTCCTAACTCTGTCCGGTCAACCGCATCTCTTACAACATTTAACTACTTAAAACTCAACTCTTCTGTGAATACTTGACAGAAAAATGAAAAAAACTAAAACACAAAAACACTCTCTAACCCACTAACACTAACCCTCTCTCTTTCTCTGAAGAGGAAGTGGTCTAGCTTTTGTTGAAACAAGTAACTTTGCATTGGCATCTATTGTTTTATTGCTCCCAAAACTCTTTGTAAGTCGCTTAGGATAAAAGCGTCTGCTAAATGACTAAATGAAAATGGTTAACCACCATAGTACGATGCATCGTAAATTAATGATGTAGTCTACTAATAAATACGTTCAGATCGAATTAATGACAAATTCTTGCTGTAAATGACATACATTGCATTTATGGACTACTTTTGTTATCCTTTTTTTGTTATCTGTTGTTTTATTTCACGATATTTCATTAATTTATAAGTGTCCTCCTACGTTATTCCGCCCAGGGATTCCCCAGGGGTCTAGCGCACGCAGGTCATGCGCACTTTTAAAAAACAGCGCTTCTATTTCCTTGACAAACTTAAAGATGTCCAAATAAATTTGTATATATTTCCAGTGATGGATATTGAATGCAGTGCATGTTGCTTGTTTACTTTGATCGAAAGCCTGATGCATGTAAGTCAATTGTCCCGGAGCATCACTTTTGGCTTCTACTTTATCTTTCATCTCAATTGCACTTCACTATCTGTGTTTTGGAAACACCCTTCTTTCGGTTTATAATGTAAAAATGTTACATTATGGCTTTTAAAGCCACTTTAGATGTTGTGATATTACAATAAATAAACGTGACTGACCGCAAACACATAAAGTTGCCTACCTCGGAGTTTGAACCAAGAACTATTGCTTGCTATTATTATGATTACTGCTGGTAAAAATTTCACTTTTTGTTGATCTTTGATAACAGTGCGGTTATCACCATATTATAATATTATTATGCGACTAAAGGGGGCTTTAAGAACACATTTTCATGTTGAAATCACTGAAACAAGGCCCCTCCTATTTCATTGTTTATTACAAATCAATGCTAATTTGATGTCTGCATCTGGATCAGTTCGGCATCCATGCCATTGCGCATGTGCGTGCTCCTCTACCCCGGCGCATAAAGCAGCAGTCTCAGCACAGTCACAAGCTTCAGGTTTTTTTAATTGAAATGAAAAGCTCTTGGCTCTGCCTGTGCTGTTCAGGCAGACAAACTCTGAGTTAAAGCTACTGTAAGACAGCTACAGGACAAGATACAACAAAACATTTCCTCTGTGCTGACCCCACGGTACGAGCAGACTGCTGAGTGGGCTCTGTTCACCCTACTGACATGTGGGATTTTCATCTGCATGTGTGTGCAGATCTAGAAAACATCTTACAACACACATTAACATTTTGCATCTACTAACTGTGTGTGTATGTCTTCGTATGCATGGGTAATTCCTGCCAAACCAGCAATAATAGGTCTAATGCTTCCGGAGTTATCCAGCTTCGCATTAGGTCTGGATGGGCTCATTGATTTAGAGCTAAGAGGCCGGGCCGAAGCAGCCCCAGCACTCTCGAACACTCGCGGCATCCTGTCCCAAACCAAGCCTCTTATCTCCCCAATGCAATTATAGCTGGTGAGAGTGCATTTTCTGGAAGGGGGAGGGAGGGGTAATGAGGTCTCAGCTAACGCCACTCCTGTAGACAGACTTCAGACCAGCCACCACACCCACGGCGCTCGCGAGGTAAATCGGTGCATTACTGCATTACTGAGGGCGGAAATGCATCTGTTGAAGTTTCATGGGAGAGTCTGCATGAGGATGATAATGGAGTGATGCAGGGAGAGAAAGAGAGAGAGGGAGAGAAGAGCATTATATATATAAGATATAGAATTAGACAGGAAGAGATACACAAGAAGAAGAAAAGGGTTTTGGTGATGGGAGCAGGCTTGAGGGTGAAAGATTTAAGAAGAGAGACACACTGTGACTGATGAGATAATTACTCCGGCTCTTTTTTCTCAACCCCAGCTGCTTTGCATTATATAATAGCGTGTGGGTGACGCTATTTAGTTCCTATCATCTGACTTTTGGGGTGAAATGGGGACCTCTTACTCGCTTTCAAGAGGTGTTTGGGCAACTCTTATGTAAACTGAGTTTAAACTGGTCTCACAAAAAGATATGGCTGCACTGTGGCAGGGAGTGGAGGGTGGGTGACAGGGTGTTACTATGCGGTTGTTAAGGTGTCCTATAGACCTCTTTGGATGACGTTAACAACACTGATTCAACTTCACAACGTTTTGTGTTGCAAAAAATCACAACCTTGTTTGGATCTGCTCCACGATTATGGAATGATCTTCCTGTTACAACAGATCAGCAGATTCTGTAGCCATCTTCAAGAATTGGCTAAAAACACGCCAACACTTGACCCATTAACACAGACTTCTATTTCTTTCTATTTTTTCTTTCTTTATAATTTTTCTGGTACTTATCTTTGTATACTTTGTATGCTTACTGAGACCAGTTATATTTCACTTATGCATATCTGTCCTTGTGTTGTTCTACTTGCTTCTGTTGTTCACCTCATTTGAAATGGCTGGAATGCACAACAAGACTTTTCAAATCTGACCAGATATTTTTTAACTAGGTACGTACACTTCATACACTTGCAGACTTTTTGAAAGTTTCAGATAGAAACACAATAACTGGTCAAATCTGAAGATTGGTACAGACTTTCTGCAACATGTTCAGACTGAAAATCTGAGCAAAAGTCTTTTAGTGTATTTTAGCCTTAAATCGCTTTGGATAAAAACGTTTGCTAAATTACTCAATGCGAAATGTCCCGTTTCAGTTTTTAATACTACATTTCAACAAAGTACAATCAACGGAACATTTGTAACCAAATCAAAATGTTAAACAAATATATTTAAGATGTGATTACATACGTAAGATTTAAAAATGAATGTGCCTCTGGATCACTGTTTACATCGTGCAAAGTGGTCTATAGTAAGTCGTTTTTATGTTGTGGGTGGTTGCCTTCTAGTCTAAGTTAAAAAGTCAACACTGATCCATTACGCAAAGAAAATACAATATATTAAATTATTTAATATATTATTGAAAATATGTAAAATAATACATTGTTAATATATTACAATATATTGCATAATATTTGGAATTGAGTTTATATTGAAAAATCTGAAAAGAATATGATTCCAATTTATATATTGCAACAAATTTTTCAGTTTTATTTAGAAAAGGATTGTCATACAAGTTATGGTTATAAACATTGCACTGTGTGCTGAAATATGTATTAAGTGCAAATATACAATTAAGAGGCTTTTTTTTATTATTATTTATTTCCCAAATTTTTTTCATTTCGTGTGTTCGGGCAATAGGGTTGTCACAGTACCATAAACATATCTTTCGATACTAAACCTTATGACGATACCAAGTAAAATCTACAAAATATACCAAGATCTAAATGAAACATGTTGTATTAAGTGAACTGTATTATACTGCACACAAATATTTGTAATATTACAAACAACTGTAGTCATCTGTGTCATCATCCCGTGCCCATAAGCAGGCGGCTCACCACGCAAAGAATCTACGCAAAGAATTATGGAAGCACTAATTGACCATCAGTTGTACCCTTCGAACTCCTTCATTCTGAAGGGCACTTTGAAGTGGCCAGTTATGCGCACTTCGGTTTGGAACAACCCTTCAGTATGCCGGCCATGATTGTTGTCACTCCGAAGTGCTCTTCGGAGGGCGACATATCCAAGTTGGAACACTGGGCAAGTGTCTTGATAAATGACTTGTTCAAAACACGATTTCATTTAGGAGAGAAACACCGCAAAAAGACAGATTAAGTGTTAAAAGTGTTGAAATGAATGTCAATGCGCATATGCAACGACACTACAATACTACCGTTTTAAAAACAGAGCGACATTGCGGGAATTTTGAAGCTTTAGCATCACGATGCTATCGTAGCACCGGTACACCGTGCAACCCTATTGGGCAATATTGTTACTTTTGTTTCATTCTGTGAACTTAATATTTTCTCCAAATTGAAAATAAAAATATTCTTTCTATTTGCATTTATTTGCATAAAAGTAAAAACTAGAAATACAGGTCAAAATAACCGAAAAGATACTCTGTATTTTTTCAGACCTCAAATGCTGCAAAGAAAATGAGTTCACATTCACTTTGAAGCAATAAAACATTAATATTTCTACATGTATTTTGGAAAAGTTAAAAAAAAATATGTGATAACCTAAATTTTCATGTGTCTTGTCATGCAAACTCTCCTGAGTTTTATTTGGTTGAAATTCATCAGACACTGGACTGGAGTGTGCACAATACATCTAGAAATGCTGATTAAATGAAAATTTGGAATGGTCTCTATTTTTTCTGTGGCTGTATATGCAGCCAAACTGCATGCAACATCACATCCGTAAAAATGCAAGAAATTTCATACGACATCATTCAGGCATTTAAAGCATCAAAAGTCAGTAACAGAAATATATGAATGCATTGTGCCATGGGTTTAAATAAGCACAACCAAAATCCCATTAGGTTAGACATTCAGTTTGCTGAGTTCATTCAGAGATCCCTGATAGATCCTAAAACTGTGAAACCCCACACAGTAACTCTTAACCTTCTGTCAATACCTTACACACACAACAATCTCATACACCAGAGACAAAATGCTCCAAATGAGCTACCGGAGGCTTTCAGAGAGCTAAAAAAAGCCAGAGACGTCTTATCAGAGGACTAACAGAATAAAAGCAAGGCGTAGAGAGAGTATAAAAGGAAACGAAATGTTCGAAGAAGAGAGGGGGGAGAGATGAGTAGAGCTAATGAAGAAGGAGTCTTCTTTTGGCTGAGCGCAAGCCTTTGCTGCTTCCAGTAAAAAGCCAGACGTCTCCACAATCAATAGCACCATAATTCCACTGCAGTAATTGCCGTTTGTGTTGAGAAAAGATAGTTAATCATTAGCCGGTGAGGCCGGCTAGACTCACGGGAGCAGGAGAGGTGCTGGTGACAATCGCTTATAAGGTCAGCAGTGGCAGTTTAACACTTTGTGAAATTTCCATACACTGAACCCTCGCTGGACCCTTCTCCCTGTGAGAAGATAAAGATGACGGGGCACATGAGTGGGAACAGAAGATGGAGTCTTATCTGTTAGTGCCTGGATCATGAAAGCGCAATTTTATATAACAAATCGGCACTATTAGCAGCAATTTAATTCAACATAATTCTGCCCTGAAAATTTTTCTTCTAATATCAAAGAAGACAAATTTAATTTACAATTTTATTTTCATTTACTTTCTAAGGTATTTGTGGATTTAATTGTCTGTCGCTTGCAGCTTTGTTTTTTCATTTAGTCCAGTAAATTTCAGTTTCTTGGAAAACAAACCTTGCCGTCATTTACTCCCATTGTAAACATTTAGTATTACTCCCTTGGTTTTAGTGGAACATAGATGATATTTTAAATTATTTACTATTCACACATTTTTAAAGTGATAGTTAACTCAAAATAAAAATATAAAATGGAAATGCACTGTAAGGATAAAAGCATAAAATGAAAGAAATATCTTATGTTTGTGTTACACATGAAAAGAAGGCAATAAGGTTTGGAACAGCACAAGGATGAATACATGACCTCAAGATTTTTACTGTAGAATTCAAAAACAAAAAACTCCTAAATTAAATGATGTATAGATATTTTTTTTAAATCATTAGGAGGATTAATATTATTTCTTTAAAGTATAAGTGATATTTATAAATGATTCTACTGCGGTCTTTCACATCAAACATACTTTACACGACTGGATAATTACCTGATGTACAGTAATGTACAATATAATGGCCAGAACACAATGTGGCTCACCCATTCCCAGCCCTCAGTAGATTATAGAGGTGGTAAAGTGTCCATTTATACAGCCCTGCAGGGCATGCTGGGGCTAAAAGACACACTGTCTATTACACACTAATGACATCAGTGGAAATCTGATTTCTAGAAAAATTTGAGAGAGTGAAGAGGGGGGAGTGAGCATAAGGCTGCGTTAATGGCTTTATGATTGAGCCAGCTCACGAGTGCCGTCTTCACAAGCGCTGAAATGCCTTTGCCTGCCACACACACACATATTCTGTCACATAGAAACATATTCCATTGGTCTATATGCATTGTTGTGGTATATTAACAGTAACCACAAGAAAAAATGTAAACTTTATGATTGTTTTAGTTTAAAGCAGGATGTTCTGATAAAAATGTTTGAATTTACAGAATAGTATATTTGGCTTTAGTCGCTATACTTTCACAGTAAATTTCACTATGAACTGTATTCACTCTATGCACCCCGGCAACCTTGGGTGTCAGCAAAGCTTCCCAATGCTGCTTCAGTGATCGTATACTGTACATAGCTACACCATCTACCCCAAGAGACAGCACAAAATAACTGAATATATCTCTGCATGTTATTTCTAGACACTTTCTCATGTCATCCTCCCAAATTTACTTTTATGGACAGGTGCTGTCCCAGTGTTCCTGCTGGAATAATACCCTTTAAAGGGATTTTTTAATACATGTGAAAATTACACAGCATACTTTACATAATATAATACTACACCTTAGTTGTTTAGTACTTTTCTACACTGTAAAAAGTATTTTTTTACATATAAAGGGCATCATGTATGAAAGACGAGGAGTACATTTTGTGTAAATCGTTCGCAAAAGCGGTTGTGACGTACATTTTCAGATTCATGAAAATGTTCATATTTTCAAAATGTTAGTTAGTACGAAAGAAATTTACACTTGCTTCCTACCACTTGTAAATGGTGAGCAAAACATTAAAACGTTATGTTTTCTTTAAATAATGATACAGGATATGATGCACTTTGTATCATAATGGTATTTCAGGAGTTTCCTTGCCGTGTATTTTTTTATTTTTTACTCTTTAACATTAGTTAAACACAGAGCTCATCACTGTCCCTATTTACACAGCTGTCCAATCACAGTGGAGGAGGGGTGGGACAAACACTACATTGTTCAACTATCCTACTTACAACACAACAATGAAGAAGTTAATATTCAGGGATGCATGATCAATTATTGGCAATATTGGTATTGGCCAGTAAATGGTCATTTTTAATGTTATCGGCCGATAATAAAATTTAGGCAGCTATATTATAGCCGATAAATAATTAATATTTTCCTTAGGTTGAATGACTTCAGCTGCACGCTGATCAGAGTTAATATCCAGTAGAGTACTGTCTTTCTGTCATGATCATTTACTTACTGCTAATAGCAAAACATTGTTGATGTAGCGTGTAGATATTTATGAACGGCCTTTCCTGTCATGCTAAGGTCATGGGTTCGATCTCAGAGGATTTCACATACTTAGAAACAAGTGTATAGGATAATGCAATGTAAGTCGCTTTGGATAAAAGCCTCTGCCAAATGCATCAATGTAAATGTATTTATTATACACTAGGAACAAAAGCATATTGTCTGAATCAGACTTTTGTCTGAATGCTTTCTGTCTTGAGACTAGAATTAAATAAACATTATACCAGAAAAGCTTAAAAGTTAAATAATCTTTAACTAGTGTAAAGTAGGCTTGGTGCATGATTTTAAGGGGACAAAAAATTTTTAGAGTCTCAGAAAATATTAATAATAATATTCTGATACTGTATATCGGCCAATATGTCGGTTATTGAATTCCAATGATCAAGAATGATCGGTTATCGTTATCGGACTAAATTTACATATCGTTTCATCCCTAATTCAAAGTATTTGTGAATCCGGAGGAGAGTTTTTGGGAAGGTCAGTTTTATCCACAAATGACTCAGAATCAATTTATATATTCACTTATATTTCACGAATAAGGCCAAATGTCCCAAAAAAATGTCAAATTACAGAAAAAGACTACACATTCACAAGAATAACATGAATATTTGTTTATTTTACAGTATATTTCTGGCACCCCACACTCTTAGGGGTAGTTTCCCAGACAGGGCTTAAGCCTAGTCTAAGACTAATTTAAATGTAAGCAGTGTTTTGATCGAAAACAACTTGCTCTGGCATATTTTAAAATATATCAGTGCAATCGTTTTCTCTCATGATGCGCACATGTAATGTTTCTTTTAAAAGCGATTAATATATCCTAATTTAACCAAGGCCTAGTCCCTGTTTAAGATAATCCCTGTCCGGGAAACCTCCCCTTAAAAATATAAGTGCTTTACGATGCCATAGAAAACCCTTTTTTTCTCTAAATGGTTCCATAAAAAACTGGTAACACCCAAAGAACCTTTCTGTGTCACAAAAGGTTCTTTGTTGCACAAAAGGTTCTTAAAATCATAAAAAGGTAAGAAAGAAATGATTCTTTGTGGAACCAAAAATGGTTTTTCAATGGCATCACTGTGAAGAACCGTTTAAGCACCTATATTTGTGCAAGTGCCGGAAAACTTCAGGGTTTTTTTGCGGGATTATTTTACAGTGTATTTAAACGCATACTATGCTATGACTAACTACAGTACTGATGATGATAGAAATTCTAGTATTGTTCTTATTATTTATCATACTTTGTAGCATTTGTTGTGGTCTGACAAAATAACAAGGCCTGCATAAATTTCACAGTGAGTGTGTGAAAACGGCATTCCATTGTAAAAAATGAGATTAAACTTTATATACAGCACACGTCTGTAAGGATAGTGAATTGATCTCTCAATTACAGAATATTTTACTTACAGTTCCTTTTGGAAGACACAGAAACCCTTGCCATCTGATCATCACCGTAAATGACAGATGTGTGACTTTTCTTCTTGCAGTAATTACCGAACACAAGGAAAAGTCCTCGAGTGAGAGTTCAAATCAGTCTTTTTAATCCCACAACCTCTCTGAGAAAAGCCTTATTTGATCTCTCCTTTCTAAGAGGATCTGATCTTTACGTCTCTCCATATTCCGTGGTAACATTCGCCGGCTAATTTCCTTATTTAAATATTCATGTATGCAGATTGGACGGTGTGAGTGTGTTTACACCTACACAGGGTCTGTGACAGACAGACAGTTTGTTTTACAATGAGCTCCCCCCCTGAGGGAGAGACTAAAGCTAACGGGTGTATTTCGTTCTGAAATAGCAACATTAAGGAGCCACAGATGAGAAGCCAGTTTGATTGAAGGATTGTCGGGCAGGCGGGTGGGTTTGCGGGATTGCAGGCAGTGGAGGTTGAGAAAACCAAATGATGAGTACAATACCACCAGCAGGATTTACTCTGGATTATGATGAAGAGCCAAAAACTGCACAGGCACGGCAAGAGGTTTCTGACTCTTTCTCTTCTGCTATCGCTCTCTCCTCCTGCATCCCCCTCACCCCACCCACCCCAGCCTCTTTCGCTTGTCGTTCTTCGCTTGGTCAGCAGAAGCATTTGGAAATGAAATGGGTTTCTTTCATGGCAATTGTACAAGAGTCTCTCCTGGTTCTGGAAGCTTCTTTGGAGAACACTTAGAGTTAATTAAGCTCCAATAATTTGCAAATGGACTGTGGACCTCGGTGCAGACAATTTAAAAAAATAAAAAAATACATCAGCTCACATGACTTGACCCGGTGCTGTTCGCTGCTGGCGTACTGGGAGAGAAGTTGTTTTTACAAATGTGATCTTGGAAAGAGACTGTCCCGACTCCGCGTTGTCGAGAGACAATGCATTACAGCATTAGAGTAAATGTGGTTATAGCCACATTACAATGGTGCCTGTCAGTCTTGCATTCCAGAGTGCTTGACTAAACTCGGCCAGTCTCTTAAGAGAAATGTCCTTTTGGCAACTTTTATCCTGCATCACTGCAACGTCGCTGCAGAGTTTACATCAGAATGTTTAAATGACGCAAAGCACTAAAGTTTCAACTACAAATCGCTGTATTTTCAGATCAGATCACACAGATCACACTTCTGTTTTACAGATATTTTTGGCCAACCCTTTCAACTTTAAAATATTAAAACATAGCATGCAGTAGGCTTTTTACGATACCATATCTTTCGATAATACACCAGCTAAAGTACAGTTGTATCACAATACTGTGAGCGATAATAGTGTTGTGGAGATTCCAAAACTACAAAATGAACCAACATTTTATAAATACACAGATCTATATGAAAACAGTCGTCATTTTGAATACTTTACTTATAAGAATGAATAACTGGTTACAGTATCATTACACTTGTTTCATGTACACTACAGTATTTTGTAGTATTAACTATATTGGATAAACTATTGTAAAATACTTTATTATTTACTATGGCAAGACTAAAAAACACTATAGTGTCAAGAATTTTTCTACAGTTTACTGTATATTACACTATATTTCAATGTGCGAATTTTTGACTGTACAAAAATTCATTAGCGTGAATGAATACTTCATGCGATGGGGAATGTCTTCACGCATCCAGACGTGTCAAACCAGTAGTCAACAAGCTCTTCACGTGACTTTCCTGCTCGAATTTACATTTTTCAACTTGCATGGAAGACGCGATTGAAGTGAATGTAACACATTCTCGCGCAAATAGTTAAATTCGCTCTTTAGGCTAATTTAAGTTAAATCAAAGCACACGATAGGTTGTGTCAGTGTTTTACTAAGTATCAGTGAATCATAAACATTTAACCGTTGGGTTCAAAATGGCAGATTTATTCAAGATCGAAGCAAGTGTCTTTATGGATGACTCACTGAATCATTGACTTTTTCGATTCGTGCAAAACACAGATTTATTTCCGAACGAATCACTGTTATGTGTTGTTCAAAGAAACACATCAGTTCTGCTCTGTTTAGAAGGATTTTAATTTGCAAAGTAGTGCAAAAACATGACAACATGACAATGCTGTTGAATTACTTCATTGTTATTAAACTGGGAGCCAAAGGCATATTGACGTTAAACTTGTTAAAAGAAATTCTTAACAAACACTATTATAGAGGAGCAAGGGTAGATTTGTGGAATTACACCATACAGTTCATTTTGCTCCACCCCTCAGGAAAATTAGTGTTATAAGAGTGTAAGATGATTTTTGTTGATTGATTACCATTTGTATAACCATTGTTTTACTACAGGTATTATGGTTAAACTATGGATTGTTAAACCATGGTAAACAACTCCTTATGGAGTGAAATAAAAAGCATTCTTTATCCACAACAGTTCCATCACACATTCAGTTTCCCCTATATTTCAAGTACTCCACTATAGGCCCGGACGAACACTTACTAACCATTGTGTACATTATGCATGTGCACTTATCTATATACAACCGAGCGCTTATCGACCAATCCCTCAACCCACTCTAAGACACAGAGGGCTTGTTCTAATAAAATAGGGAAACAATTTCCATTTAAAGCTTCTGTGACTTGCAATATGTTCTCACACATTCCCTCAAATAACATATACGCATTTGTACGGACTACGCAATGCAATGACATTTTTGATATGTGATTGTTAGATGTATCTCAGGTGTACTTCATGTATACATCAAAGTATAAGTAATAACAGTAATGCTAGCCTTAGCAGGAAACACCGAACTACTATTTCCAGATGCTTCCAGACCAAACCCCAACTATCAGCGGTAACTTGTGATGCCTTATGTGCAGTATATCTTAGCTAGTTTTCTATAGATCAGGCCACAGAGTAATGGAAGTGCTTTTATTAGCACTTTTGGTCCTTCAGTATAACCCCACGCACAGGAAGTGGGCGTAAAGTGTTTCCTGTGGGTTGAGACAGGGAGTCTAATATTGATGAAGCGGATGTTGTGCTGGCTTAACTTTGCCCTTGATGCTGTACTGCTTTCACGCTATAGGCAGTGTAAGTGAGCGTGTGTAAGTTAACTGCATGGACTCTATAGTGAGCATTCGGGGAGGGGGGGGTGCAGGGCGCTAACTTTCCTACAGCGTGACATTGTGCCCTCTTGTGGAAACAAACAGATATTATGTGCAGACCTTCTGAACGACTACCATATATTATCTAGCAGGAATCTTACGAAACATATGACGATTTGTGTCAATATTTTCTGATAGCAGTCTAAAATATTTGTTTTGCCAAGTGATAGTTGGGTTAGAAACTAAAGAGTTACTTTAAGATTTGTCAACATCACAAAAAGATGGACATTTAATCTCACATGTAAATTATGACCTGGAAATCTTGAGACTGTTCTCCGCCCGCTGTGACATGATGGTCGCCAGGCAACAGTCTGGCCAAAATAGGTCATATATTGAGAGGGCAGGGGGCAACAACTCAGCTGCTTTATTCAGTTGACTCGTAAGAAAGATTTATTTATTGTAATATATGACACATTACACATTATTTCACAGGTATTACTTAAAAATATATTCCATTTAAAATTAAAATCCATTCCATTTGAAGCTAGATTTGCTAAAGAAAAAAATCAGATCAGTGCTTGCAACATGGCAAAATAATAGTTTTAGATATCGGTGCTGCTTAAATCTGCAGGCTTAATTCACTGTACAAGTTTGTCAGGAAATTAAAATCAAATCCTATTTATAATGTTTGAGGAATATCAACCAATTGCAGCTTTGGAATTTATAAAAAATAGTCTATAAGCACTTAATGATTTGACATAATATTAACTATGGGACTGGAGTTTTTACTCGGTTTAAAGAATTAATAGACCATGATTAGAGGCTCAATAAAATATTTATAGGAAATTGAGAAATATGCCTTCAGCAGTTTTCAGCTGAAGATGAGAACATGATCATTTAAATCAAACAATACTATGCAAACATGAACATTGGAGGCTTTAGAAACATTATGAGGCAGTTGTGATACTTCATCCAAAAATGAAAATTTTGTCATCATTTACTCACCTTCGTCATTTACTCAAGTCAATGGGGGTTGAGATCTGCTTGGTTATAAGCATTATTCCAAATAAATTTCTCTGTGTTCATCAGAACAAAGAAATTGATGCACATTTGGAACAACTTGAAGGTTAGTAAATGATGATAGAATTTTCATTTTTGGGTTATGTATCCTTTTAAAGAACTGTGAATCTTCCCCATGTCATTCAAGTTACAGTGAAACACTTGAGCTGCATATTTTCTGCCTCCCTTATGATCCTAACAGTTTTATGAGGTAGAAAACAACAAAGCTTCAAAAGCCTACAAAAATTATTAATGCTGCATCAAATTCCTGATAAATGTCTATGAATTAAAAAACACTAAATTCTGGAGAAAACATATATAGACATATCTGACACATAACAATTTATTTGAAATTTAATTTATCTGAATATTTTATTCTATATAAATGGTATTAAAACTACTCAACAATTATTGATTCTTTGCAGAGGTCTACCGGAAGTTAAGTTTGGGCCACATAAAGTTTGTTTATGCTGTGGCAGTTGAAACCGTTTATAATGTTGTACTTAAATATTACAATGACAGAGTTAGATCATTGAAGTTGTTTTAAAATAATAGTATAATTAACAAGCCGTATAGCTCTTATTTACTTTATATTATCCATTCCTTGTATTTAAGTTTAATTTCAAATATGCTCATATTCACAAAAATCATTTTGTGCAAAATCTAGGAGCGGTTTCAAGTTAAATGGATGATGTTTTCCAAATCATCCTGAATTCATACTATATAACAACCAGTGGCAAATATCAAAAATATACTTGTTGTTTTTATATTATAATAAAATCACAATTGCACGACATCCAGAGTTACTGTAGAAACATTAAATAACATTAGGTAGCGGCGTAAAACACACATCTGTATAACATTTCTGTAAATACAGTATACAACAGAAATCAACCTCTTGAGCTGATACTGGCATCCTAAAAGCACATGTGCTGGAACATTCCCTGACTGCAGGTCTGCAGAATGCCACGTTCAGCTTAACACAAAAGGGAAGGATGTTCATTATCAGCCTTCAGCTCAGTGTTTCACAGATTTGGAGTACCTTCTGGTTAAAATCCTCTGGCTGGTCAGCATACACATAGTGTCCCGCACCACGTATGGCCTAAAAACAACACATGTCAATAATAAGTTTAATAGAACAACAGACATTGAGCAGGAATAAGTAAACAAAGTGTATGTTACAAGTGCCGTAATAAAACATATGTGATTATTAAAGCTCAACCATATAATAAAATGTAAGCTGCAAGATTTTCACTGGCTCTTGTAACTTTCTTAATTACAAATCTAGTCCTCAAAATTATACTCATTAGCTCAGTTTTCATGGGGAAAAGAGTTAGAAAGCAGATGTTCATTGTATAGAGACCTTTGTTTACAGGCAATTATAAATTGTATGTTTAGATCAACGTTTCGGTTGGTTGAATAAAAACACCATTAACTGCCATTATATTACATATTATATGACTTGTCTGCAGTGTTACAAGTTTTGTGAAGATATAAAAGATTTATGTGAGAAACATCTTTTTTTGTTTCTAATCCATAAAAGTTCCCTTTTCACCACCGTTAAATTTCCAGTAAATCTTTGACATATTACACACGAGTCTTGGACAACTTATATTATGTATGTTTTTTCATTTTAGAAGTAATGTATCTGTCCCCTTTCACCTTATTTTTTTGCATAATATTGGCCGGGAGATTATGCAGTTTATCTTTTGTGCCCTACAGAAGTCATGCATGTGTAAATGTGCACTGATGATAATCAATAATGTATGATATACTTCAGGGGAAATTACCACTTTAAGAAAATGCAAAAAGTCTATATGAAGCCCTGTGTCAATGACAGTTTGTGGTGAGCGGTGAATGGAGAACTCACAATGATCTCTACATGGGAGTTTGGCCTCATTTCTTTGATTGAATTGCCTGAGTGGCCATCTATGCTGGAGCGTGAGCCATAGATCACCGTAATGGGGATGTCGCTGTGAATCAGGCCAATTCTCTGCAGCATAGGCCTCTTTGCCCAGCCATATGGAATGGTCATGTTTTTGAAAGCAGTTTCTCCACTAAAACATTATAATAAGTAAAAAACAGAATGTAATGAGAGACATGCAGACTTATATCTTGTATAACATAATTCACAAGGCCAGTGACTTAGAGAGAGAGAAAAAAGACAGATATAAAGAAACACACACAAATAGGGTACCTTGGGCATTGAACATTAAGATGGTAGATATATTCTGTGACTCTATTGTCATCAAACATAGCAGCGAATTTCTTTCTGAAGTCTGGTCTCAGAGTCTGCACAAGAGTGGGACCTACAGGGCAATGCAAACACATATCTCATAAGTTAATACCACCTGAAATTCATTCTTCTAAAAAGGATGGATCGCCAATACATTTTTAATCCTATTATTAATTCTTCACTAATGTCCACATGACTAATGTTTGATTGCCTCCATTTTAGAACTAACTGAATCAAGGGGAATTCTGGGTATATAACACTCTGAAAGTACCCAAATGACTGGGTACTTTCCACCCTGTGTAATGAACTGGCACTTATGGGAGCTGAGATTTGATATTAAAGGTATTAAGTTCTCCCCAAAATAAAAATTCTCTCATCATTCTTTCATCATTTACTCACCCTTTCGTCATTTTAAAGCTAAATGACTTTCTTACTTCTGCAGAAGCCACAAAACATATATTTTGAAGAATATTGGTAACAAAACAATGCAGGTAACCATTGACTTGCATAGTGTCACGGTTCTGCCTATCTTGTCTGGCTAATTCTTGGTCTTGAGGCAGAACCAAAACAGAATTCCCTGTTTCATGTGGGGAGAGACATTTTGGACCTTTTGGCCTTCCATACTCTCCCCTAGTCTCGTCTGTGTTTCCCGCCCTTTCCGTGTCATTAGCTTCCCCTTAGTGTTTCATCTGTTTCACCTGGTCCCCATTAATTATCCTGTGTTTTGTCTCCCTATAAGAGTCCTCATGTTTCTTTGTCTTGTGCCGGTTCATTGCTTGCTTTGCATTGTATGCAGTACCTGTTTGTATGTACCTGTATGCTGTGTTACCTTGCCTGTAAGTTGTTCCTTGTCCTTTGAAGTTCCTGTATAGTTAATGTTAGTGTAATTCAAGTGTTTGTTTTCTTATAGTTTAGTTAGTCAGTGTTCTTGTCCTTGTTTAAGATTATTGTTTATCCTATCTTGTTTTCCCCCTCGTGGGTTTTGTTTTGCCTGTTTTTTAGTGTCTAATAAATCTGTTAACATCTGTACCCATACCATCTTGTCTGAGTCTGCCTGCACTTGGGTTCTCCTGCCCAGTTTTGCGTTCATACATTAGAAGTCAATGGGTATTGCTGTTCTTCAAAACATTCTTCAAAATATCTTTTTTGTTCTGCAGAAGAAATAAAGTCGTTCAGCTTTAATGAGTAAATAACACAATTTTCATTTTTAGGTGAACTATCCCATTAAAGACTAATATAATAAGGTAAGAGTTCATTTGCAAAACTGATAACTTACATCATTTTCAAAAATCCTTTTTTATCATGCATTCCAATTAATATAAATCAATGCAGTTGGTTTGTTTTGATTAAGTAATAGTAACAAACAAAAAAGCTAAACATAACAATAAAACACAATAAAAACATATATTTTTGAATAAATGAAAACATGCTGTTTATCTGTTTTTGCAAATAAACTCTTAAAAAACCTAAATAATACCGTTAATAAAATAAAATAAATCTTAGAAAATATGACTGTAAAGTGATTTTAAATTAAATATAAACACAAATATGAAACACTTTCAAACTCTAGGGACTTTACAAAATCTATTTGTTCTTGCAAAACCATTTTGCTGAAGTGGAATCGCACAGGGCATGTGTGATTGAGTTTTAGATACATGGCTGATATGAGGTTTGCGATAAGACACATGCTCCAATTATTGAGTCAATTATATCAGTGAAATTGCAAAGGTTGACTTAATCTATCTCTGCGTTTCATTAATGACAGTCTTGATAAAATGGAGCTTTTCATTTTAAGATACAGATCTAAAACCTTAAGCTACCATCTCAAATGGTCTCATTAAAACTGAAATTTGGGCAACTATCAATTCAAGCTATTTCATGCATTCTGACTTCTTTTCACTGTTAAGCATGCTGTCTTCTAATGCTCAACATGGTCAACTTGTCAAAAAACGAGTTGGACGTATTACGTAGTATTTCTGTCCTCTTTCACATTTTGGAATTTCCGTTTCGTTACAACGGTTCTTAGTCACATATAGGGCCATTCTCCCGGAATAGCACGCCCACACATCAACCATCGAGAGCAAGAGAATGAGCACGCCCATCAACGTGCTTCGTTTGGGTTACGGAAATTCAGCTGTGTTTCTTGTTCACGGCATTTCGGTGATGAATGTTATATAAACAGTGTATATATCCTGGATTTGCAGATCGTTTGAAACTAATAGATGGAGCTGCCCCCGCGGGTTAAAAGATGCCTGACATGAACTGCACATGGTGGGCGAAACGGAATCATATGTCATTGTTTCGTTGGCAATCGGTGTGTACGTGAATCATATAAAAAACACAAACTTATAGTGAATCCACAGTAATGAAGGGCTAATGCGATGATGTATTGTGTGCTCGTCATTTAGGTCCGCCCACTGAACTGCACGCCCTCAGGAGGTCAACTTTTTTATGAAATAATCGTAATGCTGTATCTGTTGAATCTGTTGAAGAGGGATTGTCCCTGTAATAAGTGCACTGTAAGTTGCTTTGGATAAAAGCGTCTGCCAAATGACTAAATGTAAATGTAAAAATGTAAATGTAAATCTGTCTTTTACAAATGTGATCAAACAAAATATTCTTCGAAGATATGAAGTATGCCATACTACTCTAAATGTACTCAAGATTAATATGATGTTGGCAGAAACTGCATGTTACCTCTGCTTTAAAATAAACTTAAATCAGTTATTGAACAAGTCAATTAAAAATCTGTGTTAATAAATGACTGTTAACCTTGATTTACAATAAGCTTATTATAAAGAGCTGTCAGATACAATTTTGTGATAAATATCAGTTTGAAATAATCGGACTTCAACTCACGTAAAGATAGACAATTTTATGCTCCAAACAGAGCCGGCGAAAGTTCTGGCTGTATCATTCATACTTGCTATTTTACTATAATGGGGTTAATCTTACCTAAAGGTCCTGCCAGACGTAGACCAGCAAGGGGGTTGAATGGGATCAGCATTGCCCCCAGAGCTTTGATCCACACAGGAATAGGTCTGTCCTGGTCTCCTGTGTCAGGACGCTCTGGAAAACCCCATGGCTCCACCAGAATCAAATGCTTTACTCTAGAAAACAAGAAGTGGGAACAAAGACAATGCTGTGGCCTATGTGCAAATTAACACTTATAATGACCAATCACATTTGGTTCTCCTGAACGAGATGGGTGGGTATCACACATAACAAAGTGATAACACACAAAGTGAAACTGTAAGTCTCCAGGATGAAAAGGGAAAATAGAAAATGTGTCCAGACTTTGTTGACAGACAGTAATAAGCTGTCCAAAAGTAATAAGCACTGATTACCTCACCAACTCTGTACACAAAGTGAAATATACTGTCCAGTTGCTACAAATTATGTGTTTATTTGCTACAATAGTGCCTCAAGTGACACAAGCAATAAATGTTTGATGCAACAAACCCTAAAAAATTACATAGCATTTCTTTGGAGGGATTCTCCATAATCTCACATATTGCACCTTTGACTATTTATTAACCCCGCTATCAGAAAAATAATCAGCAGCCAGCCTATGAAATGTAAGCGTTTTATTTTTTGCTATTAGCAATCTCCTGATTTTTTTCTTTACATTTCACATCAGATGGTTAAATATATTGTATGTTTTTGTTTGGTATTCAAATTTATGGGGATGCATGATCAATTATCGGCCATATCGGTACCGGCAGATAAATGGTGATTTTTAATGTTATCGGTCTTGCAGATAGTATAATTTAGTCCAATATATTATAGCCGATAAATTATGAATAATTTCCTCAGGTTGAACCACTTCACCTGCACGCTGCTCAGTTAAAATCCAGTACAGTACTGTCTTTTTGTCATGATCATTCATTAACTGATATTAGCAAAACATTGGTGATGTAGTATGTACTGTAGATATTATTGAATGTCTAAATTATAGGAACAAAAGCATATATTGTTTAAAACGTTTCTCAAAAGTTTAAGAATCTTGAATCAGTATAAAGTAGGCTTGGTACATGATTTTGAGGAGGGGGGAAATTCAGACTCAGAAATTGTAATAATAGTAGAATTATAGAATAATTTAGATACTGTATATCAGCCAAGATATTGGTTATCAGCTTCCAATGTTCAAGAGTGAGCAGTTATTGTTATCTGCCAAAATGCACATATCGGTGTATCTCTACAAATTTAATAACATACAAGCATATTCATTTACTAGAAATGAACATTTCTCACTATTTTACCTTATAACTGAATTATAAATAATAATGGTAGACAATTTATAACAAATATGATGTATTTCACTATAATTAACTAAAGCTTGAATTATTTCCATTCTCCTGACTTACAAACCTGGTTGGGTATTTGATAGCGTAGGAGGCAGCCAGATATCCACCTAGGTTGTGACCCAGCATTATCATGCTCTCCAGGCCCATCTTCTCTCTCCACTGTTCAATGGACTCCACAAACTGGAGCTCAGCCTCCTGGGCCTCTGTGCTGAAGTGAGGTCTGCTGCTCTCGCCAAAGCCCAGTAGGTCAAGGGCGTAAACGGATCTCTGCTGAGAGAGACAGTCCAGGTTCAGGGCCCAAAGACCCACGCCGCTCCCGAATCCATGCAGCAGCACCAGAGGTGTTTTACTTTCCACTGGCCCCTTAAACACCAGCGTCCACAACATGTTGTTGTCAGATATGCGGACAAACTGTTTGAAGAACTTGCTTTTGATGTCTGATAAGAATTGAGGGTCAAAAGGGAGAAAGGTTTCTCTGTTAGTCTTGTTAACAGTAATAGTCAACAGGTTTATATTTTTAACTCAGTGTGGAACAGGGAATGGTAGTGATTTTACTTACTGTCTTATGTGAAAATATTCAAGAAGAAAAATGTGAAGGGCAGGATTTTTTTTTAGTGAAAATTACTGATTTAAGATGACACAACAAACATTCATTTTGTTTATCTGCAATAACATGCACAATATGAGCAGTAACACTTTTAAGAGAGTAAATATGGTCAATTGAATTCAAGCTAAATTCAGCATCCAGTACAATGCAGCAGCTTAACAATTTTGGCCTGTATTTAACAACTGTTGTGCTGTATTTACCTCGTTCATTATTTATTAAGATATACAGGTAGTGTCACTTTGCATCAAGAAGCTTCATGTATTGAGACTAAAATATTTTTTCAAGGCATGGATTGTCTAAACCCCGTGACCCGAGGTAGTTCGGATAAGCGGTAGAAAATGGATGGATGGATGGATGGATGGATGGATTGTCTAGACAGAATATGGGGTTAATATTTATTATATGCACTTACTGCACTATTCATGTGCACTTAAATATTTACTGACATATTATATAAGAATTATTCAAAGACTTGTCAGTAATCAGGGAATCATTAGCAACTGTGATCTGCACAGTATTGACCCAATGAATATTGATATACATTGTAAATTGACATGAGAACTGCACTTACACTGCAGCATCCTCTCCTCAGCCTCCTTCAGTTGTCTTTGAGATGTCGGACACCATGAAGGCAGCCAATTGGTTATCCACCATGACCTAAATGTACAACACATCTAGTTTATTTACAGTTCCTCACAACTAATGACCAAACTAAACAAAAGAGTACATACAGTAAATTTTAGTCCAGTGACAACTAACACACCAGCCACATTGTTTACGCATATCTGTCTGTATGTAATTCTGTGGCTTTTAGTCAATGTGTGTTAGCTTTGAGGCAAACAACTATTGTATGCGTACTTTACTTCTAAACGTTGACAAAGATAACTACACTCAAACGACTTATCTTGCACATTTTGCACCATTTCAAATGCTTTCTAAAATGACAAACACAAGTACATACTTTCAAAAACTTTACGTCACGCTGTGATTAAATACTAATAACTAGATACACACAAATGTACTCTTAAAACAGATATGTGAATTTTAATACATTATTTGTGTAATCCTTTCTAACACATTATGTGTAGTTGTTTAACACAAGTTTTGTAAAAGTAACACAGATCATGTTATCCCAAGAAATAACACATGTGTTCAAACACAAAAGCTGTAACACAAAATATGTTATTTTAACACAACTGCTTTTAAAAATGTACCATTTAAATGTTTAGGGTCACTTGACTGAAATTATTTTTTACATGAACTGAAGGAAAATTTCATAATAATTATGTTGTGTGGAGAAACAAACAATATAATTGAGCAAATTAAACTAACCTAAAATAATACCACGTTTAATTTATTTATTTATTTGGTCGCAACATAATGCCCAAAGTTACTTTAAATTTGTGTTATTACATCGTATTGATGAGTGTACTATTATTATATACAAAATGTGAAAAAAAGAACAACACGTTTTTATTTATTTAATTATTTCATCATAACATAATTCCTAAAGTTATTTCAAATTTATGTTATTACATATTTTTGATTTTTATACTAATATTATAAAATGTGTAAAAAAATCTACCAAAGTAATAACAACACATTTTTCTTTTGTCACAACACAATTCCCATAGTTATTTAAAATTTGTATATTGTTATCAAATAGTTTTGATTAGTATCCTATTATTATAAAATGTGTAAGAAAATATGTAAAATAAAAAACAACAACATGTTTTTATCTATTTATTTCATCACAACATAATTCCTTTAGTTATTTAAAATGTGTGTTATTACATCGTATTGATGAGTTTACTATAATTCTAAAATGTGTGGAAGAATATAAATAAACAATGAGTAAGTGACCCTAAGCTTTTGAATGGCAGTGTACAATAGACACATGGATACAAGACATGTTGTTTAACTCAGTCATGATGAACTGTGAATGCATGAACCCATGCACTGTGTCTGTTAAACACAACTGGAGACAGATTACCTCACTGTCTTGTCCAAGAAACTGAAAACATTGTTGAAGAGACTATGAATACCGATAAACATCAGTACACGCTGTGCCAATCTAAAGTCAAGAGAATCAAACAGACAATTAATCATCACACGTCAGATATTAGAAGGTTTTATTACTGCGCGGTAGGAGGATTTGACAGGTGCACACGTGTTAGTATTCCATTGCGATTGTCAGCATAGAGACACAATTTTCTCAAAAAGTAAAACAAAACACAGAGTAATGATGTAATCAATGTTCGATTTTTTAATCCAAAACAAACAGTTATGACGTAACATGTAAACAAACAGTTCAACTCCAGCGTGACGTTTGCGTCAAAACAACTCATTATAAAAACAATAACAACAATGACAGTACACAACATCTACACTGTTATTAACAAGGTTGGGGAGCTTTTTTAAGCAAAAGTATTTTTAAAAGGTGACTCTTACCCCGTGTCCGCTGACAAAATTTGCTCTGCCATGACTCCAGTTTGCTGTTGTTGCTTCTGATTCAAGAAGTTAGATTCATTTAAACTGATTCGCGAATCATTTCCCAGGCGTTCCATGCAGGTTAATACGCGAATCAAATCGGATCGATTCACAAAATGGGCACCGACTCAAAAAGGTGATTCGGACGACTGCATCCTTTATCACGTGACTGAACGTCACCAATGAACTTTGATCCAGACATCATTGCTATCTATAGATTTTATATCAGCGCAAAATGCCTATAGCATTATCATTTATTCAGGTGTCATTTTCCTGTACACGTGTACACTTTGTTTAAAGCATATATTTTCATGTGGTTTAAAGAATAATTTAAATCGTAATGTGATATGCACTCTAGATTTTTATAACTGAATGTACTGAGATTTGAGTTTTATGGCTGTAAACATGTTAATATGAAAATAAATATGAATAAATCATTTAGTTGCATCTTATCTCTGCTGTGGTTTGTTTTCAGCGGATGGGTGGGATCAAAGATGTCTGCGACCTCACGAGGTGCTGCACAGATGCTGATCGAAGTATGACATCAGATACCGCGAGAGCGAATCAAAAGCAGTGCTCTAAAACCACTCTCGCGGCACTTTAATGTCATATCCAGATCGGTCTGCGCTGCGCCGCTTTAAGTCGCATACATCTCGAGACTCAAGGCTGTGTCACGTCGATGACGTGGTCGAACTAAAGTCAAGCCTTAAGTTTACACCTCTCTGGCTTTTACACTTGAGGTGAGCACAAACCCAGCTTAGGTTTTTAAATCATCTGTCTTTAATGGCTATCTAAAGTGCATCGCTGACGTTTCATTCGCTTTCCGGACAGCTGATCGACCGCGCAACACTGTGAGTAACACACACACTGTCAGTGAGCTTTCCAGGCCTGAAATACGGCATGTACCATATACACGTGTTTCAATAGTATTAAGACATTGTAACGTGGCAGCGCGAGTGTATTTGTTCGTAGAAATGTAACTAGGATCATGTGTATCATGTCTTTTGTATGTGTCCTTATCGGGCATGCGTGCTTAGCTCCGCCCAGTGATCTGTCACTCACTGTCAGCACGGAGACTTGATTGCTTGTTTACATGTTTACTGTAATAAGAATAAAGTTTCTTGAGCCATGCCCATATATCACAGATATTTCTGTCTCAATCCTTAATATTCTTGTGTTAACTATGGTCCTCTCTCCCTTTACCACACCTTTTCATGCAATGTTACTTTTCAGGTTTTTTCTCTCAGTGGTACATGTTTGATGCTAATTTAACTGGTTCATATCACGTAGCACATATTTAGCAATATTAAATACTATGTGTATTAAACATTTGTTGCAAATACTTCTGTTTGAACGTCCTCATACATTTACTGTGAATTGTAAGGTGACCTGCATGATCTCTACTTACAAAAAACATAATTGTAGGATGTTTTGTTGATGTCTTGGTATACTCAGTTTAACCTCTTAAAACCTTTTTAAAAATAATCTTTTTATTTTAACCCTAATAACATGGGTGGTTTACTGGAACCGTTTTATCAGATCTGAAGGAAAACTTCTACCCTGTTGCCACTGGGAAGAAGAGTGAAATGACTTATTTAGACATTTTTTCGTCTGTATTTTACACAGGGATCAGGAAAAATGCAAAGCGGCTTGTCGTTTTTTGACAGTGATGTTTCGTTCAGCCCTCTGGTGGTCCTGGAGCTGGCTGCCGACACGAAAACAGAGGCCATCACTTGGTTACTAAACAGGATCAGAGGCAAACAGCAAAATGGAGGTGAGACCCCAGGCTTGTTACATCCAGGGACAGAGGTTGACAGGAGCTCTTTCTGAGGTCGTCTGTGTTTGAAGTTCATTCTTTGTGTGAATGAATGTGTGAAACAGTCCTTCACAGAGGTCGGGACACAGAATCTAACATTTTGCTTGTCGGAGAAGCATAAATGTTTCCTATTTTTAGTTCCTATTTGTCTACTTATTCCTTGTAAAGAGAGCATGATAAAACAATAAGTGAGACATGTTTATTATTTGTCAGGACTTGTGAAATACCCTCTTCCCGACACTTTGATTTCTCTTACAGGAGCTGAGTTGTTGGTGGAGCAGGTCTTGTTTCCAGCTCAGGATGGTCAGAAGCCCAATCCAAATATCATGGTGGTGGGCTCCACGTTACAGAGGCTCTTAAATGGAGCTGAAGACGTAGGGCTGTTTAAAGAGTTTCAAGACGGCACGATGCGAGGGTTCACCTACGCCAACAGAGAAAGCTTTAAAGACTTTGAAGGTGAGATTCAGTTATGGTGTGTTTTCTGGCTAAATTTTCATAATATCTTTGATTCTATCCTTTTTTGTGAAATGCATTAGATCTTCCTATTAGCTTCCAACAGATAAAGGATTAGTAAGTAAGGTGATTGTTCTCACAAGGTATATGGTATTTTAAATGAATTCGATAAGGCACTGAACACAGATTTGATTCTGACATTGTTGCTTTGTGCTCACAAAACTGTTTTTATGATTCTGTGCATTTAGGAGATGGCGAAGGGTTTCTCAGCGTTGCTGAGTGTCAATACATTGTCAAACATGAGCTGGACACACTCAGGGCAAAGAATGAAGATCATGTTCCAGGATATCCTAAACTTAAACTCTATCCTGGAAAATCAGTTAGTAAGTGTGTGCTTTCTTCTATCATAGTGTATAGCAACAGCTATACGTGAGCCATTTTTATGTTGTTTCCCATTCGTATAGACCCTGTGGCTTTATGGCCTACATGAATGGGACTGAAATAACCAGCATTGTGAGTTTGGGCATTTGACTTAGTGTCTCTTTGAATATTGACATACAGCCAAGGAAAAAATTAAAAGACCGTTCCATATGTCATTTAATCAGCGTTTCTAGATGTATTGTGGTCATTCCAGTCCAGTGTCTGTTGAATTTTAACTGAATCAAACCTCAGTATTGACATAAAGTCATTCAATAGCAATGTAAAAGAGTGACAGCATGACAAGACACATGAAAACTGTGATAGAAATAGAGGTTGTCACATATAGAAAATATTTCTGAACGTTTAGTAAATATGTGTTTTTGCAGTATTTGAGGTAGGAAAAAATACAGAGCATCTTTTTTGTTATTTTGACCTGTTTCTTAAATTTCTGCGATTTAAATTCAAATCAAAACTTTTTTTTTTATTTGAAATTTGGATCAGAAAAACATGAACCTTTAAAATGGTCTCTTAATTTTTTTCTATGGCTGTATGCACAAAATAAAAAAACAAAAGTACCCAATAGTATTATGACATTTACATGTAGCAGATGCTTTTATCCAAAGGGACTCACAGAGAGTTCAGGGAGCAATACGCTATATATGCCATACAGGAGTGATATTACAATACAGGCTAATACAAAGATACAAGTTTCAGCAAAAGCCAGGCCAATATCTGTTGAAAGAAAGAGAGGGTTCGTTTTTTTCTCTCTCATTTGTCTTTCAAGTATTCACAGAAGAGATGTTTTTTTTTTAAATGTTTTTTTAATGTTTTGAGTAATGTGGTTGACCGGACTGAGTTAGGAAGGAAATGGGGAGGATAATAAGCGGGCAAGCGATTAACTGCCCTTTTGAGAAGGCAATACAAGTCGCCGCTCGTTTGATGACATAGGGTTCTTGATGGGGTGTAAGAGTGTAGGAGGGTGTGAAAGTATACCGGTGCAGATCCAGTAAAAGTCCTGTAGGCAAATATTAGTGACTTGAATATGATGGGGTATTCAACCAGTAGCCAGTGGAGAGAGATGAAAAGGGGTGTCACATGACTTTGGAAGATGAGGCGTGCTGCGTTCTGAACCAGCTGGAGCGGTTTGAAAGCCTTTCCAGGAAGACCAGCAACAAGAGCATTGCAGTAGTCAAACCTCGAGATTACCAAGGCCTGGACAAGGAGTTGTGTCGCATGCTCAGTGAGATAGGGTTTAACTTTTCTAATGTTGAATAAGGCATATCGGCATGACCTCGTTGTCTTTGCAATGTGATCATGAAGGACGTCTCTTCATCAAATATGATGTTCATTATTACTTCAAAGTAGCACTCAGCTGGTCATTAGATCCAAACGTGACCCATACCCATGTAGCTTTTGTAATCATTATGTGTACCAACCCAAATAAATGTTCCAGGCCCTGCAAATTTGAGTGACATTCCTTGGTCAGCCACTTATCAAGATGTTTTTCAATAATAACTTGATTTAGTATTCATCTTCATATGATTTAAATGCTTTTTAATGCTGTATTTATAAACTCTTTTCCAGTGCGGAGATTGCAGTCCAAAGGTGTCTTAATCCAGTATTTTCCTCTCCACGAAAAAGAGGATCTTAAGAGACTCTCCTTCTCTTGGTACAAACAGATCAAACTGTCCTTCCAGCCACTGGGTGAGTCACTCTCTCTGTGTGCTGGAAGCATGAACTTTAAACCCAGCACTGGCTCCTATAATAGTTCTTTTGAGATAATTTACTGTAAGAAAAATTTCACAAAAACTGTATATATATTGTATGATGTGATGAATAGATATAGAATGTATCATATTTGCTGGATGTATGAAGGAAGTCAATATAATATTAACTGAAGATGTTCTCTTTGTACTCATGATGTAGATGACATCAGACGTTACTTCGGTGAGGGTCTTGCACTCTACTTTGGGTTTCTGGAGTATTTTACATTCGCCTTGGTACCCATGGCTTTCATCGGTATTCCATACTACCTCTTTGACTGGGAGGACTATGATAAGTATGTGCTGTTCGCTGTCTTCAACCTGGTGTGGTCTACGGTTTTCCTGGAGGTGTGGAAGAGATGCAGCGCTACGTTAGCGTACAGATGGGGCACATTGTGTCGCAAGAAAGCGTTTGAAGAACCAAGGCCTGGATTCCATGGAGAACTGGGGTTCAATCCAGTCACAGGACGAGAGGAACCGGTCTACCCCAGCTCCAAGTACCTGTTTTGAAATTTTCATTTATGATTTAATTTAGTTCATTTGTATAATGATTTTTATAGTACTGTGCATGATACATAATAGTTCAAAGCTGTGAAACCCAGAGAGTAGATGAAGGAGAAACATTGGGCTAGCACATTTTTAAACAGACCGTATCATAAAAGATATGCATAAACACACAAACAATCGTTGGGTTCATTTGTTTTGTAGGCTAGCTTCATAAAATAATGGAGATTTCTTTAATGCGCTTAGGTATTCTGATAAATTAACTGATGAAGCGTAGAAGCACTTATATTAATTTAAGTCATTCAATATGAGCATGACACCCAAAAGATATTGCATCTGCTTACAAGATTGTTTTGACAACATTTGTTTTTCCCTGACAGGCGGCAGTTGAGGATCTATCTGGTGTCGGTTCCTTTCGTGCTGCTGTGCTTGTATGTGTCTTTTTACGTGATGATGATCTACTTTGACATGGAGACATGGGCTATAAGCATATACAATGACAGTCCAAACATTTTGACCGGCGTCCTGCTGTTTATTCCAAGTATTATCTACGCTGTGGTCATTGAAATAATGAACTTATTGTACCGCCATGCAGCTGAGTTTCTCACACACTGGGGTATGAAGCTTTTCTCAATACTTCTTTCTCTCTGCTTTCATATTTTCACAGATTTATTTAAAGTGCTTATAGTTTATTGTCCAGGTTATAACTGTATCTTTACCAGTAAATCAACCAAACAATCAAGGAATGCTTGTTCTGCGATTTTCTCACATCACAGTGAATTAATAAATCTTTTTGCTTTTTTTTGTTATTTGCAGAAAACCACAGACTTGAGTCTTCCTTTCAGAATCATCTGGTGCTTAAGGTTTTGGTGGTACGTTGTAAGGTTTTCTTGGAGTGTTCTTATGTCGCTTTTTGGTTCCTATTTGTTAGTCCAACCGATCTACATAGATCGGGCGTAACATGTTTTCAATGTTAATGTTACTATGTCCAAGAACAATAATAATTTAGCAAATAATTGTACAAATAATGTATTTCTGTCAGAAATACAGGCAAACAGAATTAGGAAACGTTATGGGAATTAACACAAGTGATTAATTTTTTTTTGTCATTTTAAATTTATAGATTTTAACTCGACTCTAAAATACTCCATAAACATACATATAATACTGTGTATGAATGCCAACCATATACAATGATTTTTAACGATTAATTCCAATTAACATTTTATTTAAAAAATGTAAAGTTCTTGCTATAGGATAATTGTTTTTTCCAAGTGCACATTTAATGAAAGCTACGTTATGTTATGTTTTCTTGTTTCCAGTTTAACTTCGTAAACTGCTTCGCCTCTCTATTCTATATTGCCTTCGTCATGCAAGACATGGTGCTTCTGAGACAGGTGAGTGTTTTGAGCTCAGCTGCTAAAGAACAAATGTAATAAAGCTGTGCATCTCTGAAGCTAGGCTCTGGGGATTTACTTTATTAAAGGGTTTATAAAAAGCAATGTCGTTTTGAGTTTTCGAATAGAAATAATGTTGTATTTGGTGTGTCTGTGGACTCTTAGAGTCTGGCCACCCTGCTCATCACCTCTCAAATCCTCAACCAAGTGATGGAGGCCTTCCTGCCCTACTGGCTGCAGAAGAGGAGGAATAAGAAGGTCAATAAGAGAATGAGGAAGCTGATGGGTGATAAAGAGCTCCCCCTGCTGGAACAAGTTCAGCTGGAGACAGACATGAACACATATCTGGTATATCCTTTTTCAACTGAATGTATTAAAATGTATATAGTAGGTTAGGAAATAACAGTTTTCCCGAAGGATTTTGGTTAAAAATTAATACAATGAATTAAAGAGGAAGAAGTTGTGTCTTGCAGGTTAAATAAACTATAAATATGAACGTTTTTCTTTTTTTTTAAAGTATTTTTATAAAGTGTTTGTGAAGACCATAAAGGCTAACCTTTGAAATCATTTTGATCACCAGGGCACATTTGATGACTACCTTGAGCAGTTCCTGCTGTTTGGCTATGTGAGTCTGTTCTCTTGTGTGTACCCGCTGGCCGCTGTACTGGTGGTACTGAACAACGTTACTGAGGTTTATTCTGACGCCTTTAAAATGTGCCACGTCTTCAAGCGTCCCTTCTCAGAACCAGCTGCAAACATCGGGGTGTGGCAGGTGAGAAAACGTTGTGAGAGAGAGTCGCAAATTACTTACTAAATTAGAGAAACTGACAAAAATAAAGACATTTACTGTATCACTTTACAATAAGGTGCTATTTGTTAACAGTAGTTAATGCATTAGCTGACATTAGCTAACAATGAACAATTTAGTTTTTCAGCACGAATTAATCCTTGTTAATGTAAGTTAATGTCAGTACAATTATTCTTGTTTGTTCATGGTGTATTAAGTAATGTCAACAGACACAACGTTTAATTTATTTATTTTATTAAATTATTATTTAATTAAACGTTTAGTAAATGCTGAAATTAACATGAACTTTTTAATTCATGAAATAATTGTTAACAAATACCACCTTATTGTAAAGTGTTACCAAATTTACAGTGATTTTTGACATTTTACAAAGCTCTTGCAGAAGTCATAATGAACTGTGATATTAACTTTGTGTACACAGAATAAGATTAAAGCAGTTTTAACAAACATACAGTCAAGTTTACAAATGTTTTCTGTATTTTCACCTATTCAGCATTTTTTTGTCAATTTGACTTCCAGCTGGCGTTCGAAACCATGAGCATTATAGCCGTTGTGACCAACTGTGCCTTAATCGGTTTGTCCCCGCAAGTGCAAGCGTACTTCCCTGAATCAGAGACTCAGCTCATCTTCACTATTGTGGCTATAGAGGTAATCATATGTTTTCTCCTCAAACAAGTATTTTCATCTCTAACCCCCTGTTGCAATGCCCTAAATGCTCCATAAGATGGCATCGGTGAGCTTTTTTGCTCCCTGTGTACACATCATGTGAATGTTAAAGGGTGCTAGCCTTGGCTGTAGCCCTCTTTTCTCGTACCTCCATCCTTGTGGATTGGATAATGCCGGAAATAGAGTGTGCTGGACCTTGTCAGTTTGTGTAACAGCGTAGAACCTTGAAAATTCACCACCGTGACGCTTCAGTCCATACGTGTTAGCTTCAGAAATAAACAGAAGGTTCAGTGAGGATTAAGCTATGCTGCCGGCCTCAGGAGATTCACTAAAAATAACTGACCCAAAGCACATACACAGGGATGCACAGACACAAACGCACCAGAGACTTGAATTTTTGGGAGGAAAATAATAGAAGTGCAGATACTGGGTGTGAATCTGCAGGGGATATGGGGAGAACGTCATTGTGCCATGTCTTGTTTTTGACTAATTAAACACCGTGATCGCTCGAGTTGTAATTAGGCCACGATGATTTCATTGTACCGTGACAGAATTTGAAATAAAACTTGTGGGAATATAAAAAGAGTCTTTTAAACCACAAAAGCAGAAGCTGAGGTTGTTCAGGTCTGTCTGTTAATGTTGTTTTGTTCTGCAAGATTACTTCCTTTGGAGGAAATGTTAGAGATGCACTGATGTAACCACAGCTCATATTTATCTGTGTGCTTTCTATTTATTGAAAACCATCAGCATATCTGTTATAGCGTATAACAGGGCAGATTTAACAAACAATCACTTTGGTGGGAAGAGAGCAGTCAATCCTTTTCTAAGGTACCTATATACAGTAGCTGATATGTGAAGGAAAAGAACTGCAAGCCTTGTTTGTTAATGAGTTTGTTAAAGAAATGTAATGTTCTATAATACGTCAAGTATGATTTCATGTTTTCTTACATTGTGGCTCTCTTTATGAATTCAATCCATGTTAAATGAATTGATTAAGTAGCACTACTACAGTAGCTAGCATACTTTAATGCATGTTTCTCTAAACACTGCTGATTTTGAACATGGATCCGGGATCTACGGATTTCTCTGGCAAAAGTTCACATGAAGGAACAAATATTGATATCACAAGTGGTCAGTAGTCGATATTGTTGCATCCATAGTCATAATGTACCTGATGGACAGAAATCAGAAAAGGTTAAGCCAGGGAAAAAATTAAGAGACTTTTGCAAATTAGCATTTCTAGATGATCTGTGGCCAGTCCAGTCCAGTGTCTGTTGAATTTCAACAAAATCAAACCTCAGGAGTGACAAAGTCAATGTGAAAGACAGACAGCAGACTGACCACTTAATTCAAATATTACTGTTATGTTGCTTAAAAGTGAACATGAACTTGATTTCTTTGCAGTATTTGAGGTCTGAAAAAAATGCACCAAATTTTCTCCAGTTTTCATTTTCTACAAATAAATGCAAATAGAAACAATATGTTTGTTTGAAATTTGGAGGAACAGTTGTTAGCAGAATAAAACGATAATAAAAATTTTACCTCAACAAATCCATATAAATAATAAATTCAGATAAACCGAAAAGAGTCTTCTAAGAGTCAAGTGTTAAATATGTATATATTAAGAGAGTAAAAGAAAAACTAAAGGTATGTACTGTATATACCTTTTTAATAATTGGTTTTAATTATTTAATATGTATATATTTCATTTTATTTTTTGTTCTTAATTATTATTTTATGTAATAATTAATAATGAATATTTTCAGATTTCCTTTAGTCATGTACCTTAAAAATTTCAATTTGAAATGGATGATGTGTTTTTCTTTATGTTTCTAAAAAAAACAATGATATCTGACCAAAAGTCAAATTGACCCCAAACATATTACTATTTGATAAAACGTCATTTAAGTTTGTTTAATTCAACCTATAGAATATATACAGTTATAGTTTTTTTTTTTTGTAAATTATTTCATTCTTTCTGTATTAAGTTGCTTCTCTGAACATCACATTCTTACTTCAGTAAATGTAAATGAAACCCTTATTTCAATTCTTATATCAATTTACTAATCTCGGGATAAATGGAAAGGAACATTTAAGCTAAAAAAGTTTCAGACTATAATCACTGGGATAATATCGACCCCAAACAGCGAGGAAATAAAGGAAATCTTAACAGAACAGGAGGGTTAAACCTCACGCACACTGCATGTGATTTCAGTTTGCTGGTTTGTGTGAATTGATTTGTTAATTCAAGTTTATTTATATAGCGCTTTTCACAATGTGCATTGTTCCAAAGCAGCTTTACAGGGGCAAACAGGAAAAACTGAAAACACAAAGGTCAAACACAGCACAGTGCATGGTGTTCATAGAACAAGCAAGATCATTCTAATAAATAATATCTAATTAATAAATAAATGCAGTCTCCCGGTGAGCAAATATCAACGGAGAAAAGGGAGAGCCCACCATGCGTGACCCAGAAAGTCCCAGTCGCCGAAAACCGTGCAGGTCCAACCCGGTCCCACTCCACGATCGACACCAGAAAACAGAGGAACAACCAGGGAAAATAGTAATGCGATGTTGTAATTTAATTCCTCTGTTGTCCGACATTGACCACAAAACAAGACCAAACCGGACCCACACAGCCCCACCAGATGAATCCCCACAACCAACGAGCCCCCCCACAAACACCCACCCAAAAACCTCCAATCAGGGCCACTGAATGCAGCTATAACTTCAAACTGCTGACATGTGATGTAAGTTTAGCATTAAATACCAAGTGTTACTTCAGCATTAATGTGACAAGTAGTCCGTCTTTGCTCTTGGTTGGGGATGTAGTGGTCTGAGCTGGGATGGTCCGATGGTCGTATTTCTGGAATTGCCTTAGACGGAGCTTGGATGGTCAGTCAGTCTGCACCTGTAGCTTGCTTAATCTTTAGGTGTTGATGGGCATATGTCGATCATCTGGACCTGGCGGAATTTCTTCCTACCTCGGGATGGGCATACCTCGGAAGAATAATTAGCGTAGCTGCTGTTAATGATGACCGATACAGCATGGGTGTGTGGGGCATGCTGGAGGACATTGGTTTAAACTCTGTTCACAACACGTCACCTCAGTGTTACAGATTAGCTTGTTTGAGGGTGAGCTTCTATGTTGTCAGTCGTAATGTATCTCTGATGTGTCCACTTATTTTCTGAGAACTCCCATGGTCCTTTGAGTCATTGGTAACTTAAAGAGTAACTATTACTATGTCCTTAAAATTACATTTCATGGAGTGTGTAATGTTGCTGTGTGTGGATGGAAGCAGTCTGCCAAGTTTTAAAGCTGAAAGTGAACTAATAACTAGTTATTGGCTTGGGAAAAGGAGTTGACTCTGAATCACACGAATGAGTCGTCTGTCGTTCTAATTCAGTTCTGGGTCAGATTTACGTCACTCTGTGTAATGGCCTCTTACATTCCATATGCGCCATTCCACGCGGTAGACCAATCATAGCAGACTAGACCATCTGGCCAATCAGATCAGTGTGGGCTGACAGAAAAGAGGGGATTAGATGAATCGCCGAACTAATCATTTTAGAGTCAGTCAAAAAGTAAGGTTAAATTAACGGCCTATTATTAGAAAATAAAAGTGTTTTTAACTCTGCGTATGTAGGTAAACGTGTTGTTGGACACTCCATAAACCAAAGTAGGACCTTATAAATCACAACATATTTACTCTTTAATAGCCTATTTGCTCTATTAATACCTTCGTGTCCAACTAGAAAACGTTGTTGAAAGGCAGGATGTGTGTGTTTAAAAGTATATACTCTTACCTACTCCAGTTTAATGTGCAGAGACCACTGTACGTAATATGCATTACAGTGAATGTACACAGATCGGTCGATCAGACTTGCATGAATTCAGTGAATTGGTTTGAATCGGTAAAAGTCAGAAGGATCGTCTGACCGTGGTGAAAGCACTTCATTCATTGCAACTGCATTGAAAAGAGAGCTATTGCTGCATTTAACCAAACCTCTTCTTTGACAGACGAAACAAAGTCATAGATTTGTAAGACTTATTCAATGCATTGGAAGAATTCAATTGGTAAGAAAGCGGTGTCAGATATGAGTCAGAATTGTTCAATAGTTATAACGATTCTCATGTTCATCATAGAAGTTCTTCATTATTAACACACTGTATGTGCACATTTTCGAGTCTGTTAAATAGAGCTCAGTTATGCAACGTGCTTCTCAAGGCTGTCTTTATATTTTATATTGACTCGGTTAGTTCATTAAGTGAAGTGAGCATGGATTGGTGTTGGGGGAAGGGTCTGATTCTGGATATTCAGGGTGTGTACTGTATGGATTGCTTTCAGAATCCATAATGCAATATCACACGGTTTGATCCATGACTATATCATTTATAACAACAGAGAAGAAAACAGGGAATTTAATAGTTTACATTATTACAGCATTGTATTGCGTGCATTGATTTTATGGGAAGATCTCAGTTTAAAATGTCTATTTTCGATGAACAGCTGTCCTTCAATGATCACATTGCAAAGGCAACACGGCCATTTAACATTGGAAAGGTTAGAACCTATCTCACTGAGCATGCGGCACAACTCCTTGTCCAGGCCCTGGTAATCTCAAGGTTGGACTATTGCAATAGAACCTATCTCACTGAGCATGCGGCACAACTCCTTGTCCAGGCCCTGAATATCCAGAATCAGACCCTTCCCCCAACACCAATCCATGCTCACTTCACTTAATGAACTAACCGAGTCAATATAAAATATAAATGCCTTATTTAACATTGGAAAGGTTAGAACCTATCTCACTGAGCATGCGGCACAACTCCTTGTCCAGGCCCTGGTAATCACAAGGTTGGACTATTGCAATGCTCTCCTTGCTGGTCTCCTTGCTGGTTCAGAACGCAGCAGCACGCCTCGTCTTAAACAGCCCAATAGGGCTCATGTGACACCCCTTTTCATCTCTCTCCACTGGCTACCGGTTGAAGCCTGTATCAGATTCAAGTCACTAATGCTTGCCTACAGGACTATAACTGGATCTGCACAGCATACTTTCACACCCTACTACACTGTTACACCCCAACAAGATCCCTGGGTTCATCAAACCAGTGGCGTCTTGTATTACCTTCTCATAAGGGCAGTAAATCGCTTTCCCTCTCATTCTCATTCACAACTCCTTCCTGGTGGAAAATCCTTTCTAACTCTGTCCGGTCAATCACATCTCTCACAACAATCAAAAACTACTTAAAACCCATCTCTTCTGTGAATACTTGACAGACAAATGAAGAAAAAAATAACAACACCAACCATCTCAACAGGTAGTGGTATAGCTTTTGTTGAAACCAGTAACTTTGTATTAGCACCTATTGTATTATTGCTCCTGTATGACGGATATCTTATTGCTCCCTTAACTCTTTTTAAATCGCTTTGGATAAAAGCATCTGCTAAATGACTAAATGTAAATGTTTTTATGGTTGGAAATATTGAAGAGTTTGATATTCAGTTTATGGTAGTTTATTCACCTTGTGCTAAAATGGGCATTTGTTGTGTAAATGGGCAAAAAATTCAAATCCATAAATAATCCTAATACAGAAATAATCTGTGTCCTCACAGGTCGTTTTATGAAGATAAATAATGCAAATCTCTCTCTGTCCATATCTCCTTGTCTTTGTGTGCCCTGTCATGGGCTCCTGGTGAAATGAATCAGAAAACTTTGTGAATGTGTGCGCGATCATTGCTGGTATTTCTCAGAGCCGCGACTGCCCCTATTTTTGGGCCATTCGATACTCAGGTAATTACACCATGACATGCCTCAGAGAGCAGTAACCAGGCAACAGTGTAGCCACGGTGACAGGAGACGGCGGAGGATCGGGAAGAACTGAAAAGCTTGATGGCAGGGACCTCTGAAAGAGAGAGTAATGCATACAGACGTACACAAGAAATGATGCTAAGCAATGATTTTGCAAATATTTAGCTGCAGTTTTGTCTCTAGATCAAGCAATATTTCAGCGTGAAATTATTCACTGAATACTCTGTTATCAAGTTTAACAGTTAAACATGATAAAATGGCATAAATTAAATGCATAAAATAATTGAATTGTTGAATAAGCCTTAGTTACAAAACCCAGCACTGCTTGCATTGTGTATCACAGGAATCATATCAGAAAGATGTTTGTTGACGTTTTATCAGTCTTCTTGTGGGTTGTAGTCAAGCACATATCTACCATTTTAAGTAGCTGACTCTGTTGTTGTAGTATTGTAGATGTCTGTTGTATCCTACACAACAAAGTGGCCTCCTGGCAAGATGATGATGCTCTCACAATCTGAAAATCTGTCTCAGCCAATCTTCGGCGATATCTAGAACTTCATATAATCTATTTTGCAGGCGTCAGTGACTAAATTAGCAGTTCATTACAATGTGTGTGTGTGTTCTAAGTTTGAGTTCATGTTAACAGGCAGTAAGGCTCTAACAGGACTGTTTAACTGAGTCTATGTGCTCTTGCATGACTCTCTAACCATGTCTGACATGCTGCAAGATCAGATATGTCCTTGCTCTCTCTCTCTGTCTCTCTCTCTCTCTTTCTCTCTTGTTCTTTCTATCTCTGATGACAGCTAGCCTGAAATCGCTCTGACACCTCCCTGACACGCTTTTTAATTCAGTTCACTGGTCACACATGAGATCGGTCATCAGCAGAACTAACAATTCTTAGCCTTTATCCTCTCGTCTCTTGCAGTATGGCTTCAGTTTTAATTCTAGTCTTCTTGTATTCAGGAGGAACATTGTGGTTTTCGTCCCGGTCGTGGAACACTGGACCAGCTCTATACCCTCTCCAGGGTGCTGGAGGGTGCATGGGAGTTTGCCCAACCAATCCACATGTGTTTTGTGGATTTAGAGAAGGCATTCGACTGTGTCCCTCGCGGCATCATGTGGAGGGTGCTCCGGGAGTATGGGATTCGGGACCCTTTGCTAAGGGCTATCCGGTCCCTGTAAGACCGGAGCAGGAGCTTGGTTCGCATTGCCGGCAGTATGTCAGACTTATTCCGGGTGCGGGTTGGACTCCGGCAGGGCTTCCCTTTGTCGGCGGTTCTGTTCATAATTTTTATGGACAGAATTTCTAGGCGCAGCCAGGGGCTGGAGGGTGTCGGGTTTGGTGACAACACGGTTTGACCTTCAGGATGCACTGGGACGGTTTGCAGCCGTGTGTGAAGCGGCTGGGATGAGTATCAGCACCTCCAAATCCGAGGCCATGGTTCTCAGTCGGAAAAGGGTGGCTTGCCCACTTCAGGTTGGTGGAGAGTTCCTGCCTCAAGTGGAGGAGTTCAAGTATCTTGGGGTCTTGTTCACGAGTGAGGGAAGGATGGAACGGGAGATTGAGAGACGGATCGGTGCAGCTTCTGCAGTAATCCGGTCGCTGTACCGGTCCGTCGTGGTGAAGAAGGAGCTGAGCCGCAAGGCGAAGCTCTCGATTTACCAGTCAATCTACGTTCCTACTCTCACCTATGGTCATGAGCTGTGGGTCATGACCGAAAGGACAAGATCCCGGATACTGGCGGCCGAAATTAGCTTTCTCCGCAGGGTGGCTGGGCGATCCCTTAGAGATAGGGTGAGAAGCTCGGTCACTCGGGAGGAGCTCAGAGTAGATCCGCTGCTCCTCCACATCGAGAGGGGCCAGCTGAGGTGAATCGGACATCTTTTTCAGATGCCCCCTGGACGCCTTCCCGGGAAGGTGTTCCGGGCATGTCCCACCGGGAGGAGACCCCGGGGACGACCTAGGACACGCTGGAGGGACTATGTCTCCCGGTTTGCTTGGGAACGCCTTAGTGTCCCCCCGGAAGAGCTGGAAGAAGTGTCTAGGGAGAGGGAAGTCCGGGCATCCCTGCTTAGACTGGTGCCCCCGCGACCCGGCCCCGGATAAAGCGGAAGAAAATAGATGGAAGGATATGTGTCACCCTGCCTGTAAAAACCAGACTCGAATGACCATCCAGGTTTGATTTCATTCAAAAAGTTACATTATTGATTTCAATCTTCGTCACGGTCAAATATTATAGATACCAGGGTTATATTTTCACAGAATGTTCTTTACATTATGTAGGATGATTTTATGTAGAAAACAGTAAATCAGAAAATATGACTTCAGGGTCACAAATAGGTAAGCAATATTTATTTATCCATTTATTCAAGGTCCCTAATTGAATGTGGCACCGATAAGGCTATACCATAGCGTTGTGCTAGACGTACAAAACTGTCAAATTGCACATGCAGTATATAGTAATCTCTTTGATCATGTTACCATTTCTTTAAAATTCGTATTAATACACTAACTGTCATTTAAATGCTATAATTTATACTTGCTTATATCTGACAAATCAACCCTTATCTAACATCACCCCTTAAAAAAAATCTGGTTTTGCTTGGTAACATAGAAACATGCATTTCCGTAAAGCTGCTTGGTTCCATTAACATTGCTTTGATTAGGATGGTCCTCTTTGTTTGTACTCTTTACACTTAATTTTCCTCTTTTGTGTTTTCTTTTTAATGTAAAGCTGCTTTGAAGCAATGCAACATTATATATAGTGCTATATAAAGAACCTGAATTGAATAACCATTGTGAAAAGCTCTGGAGAAAATAATCTGTTATATTCTTTAAGAGTACATAACATGAGATCATAAAAATTACATTTCGTGATGTGTGTAATTTTGCCGTGTTTGAAAGTAAGCTGTCTGCCAAATTGCAAATCCGAATGTGAATGAATTTACAGTTCACCTCAGGTATTCTTTGCACTACAGCTTTGTGCTGTGACCGATGCTTTGGACTATATCCTCAGATCTCACAGAGACATTTTTGGATCTAGGTTACAAGGGTCTTTAATAATTACTGTACTTGTGTCTAGCGCAGCATGAGGCAGAGTTTATGGAGTTCATTTGTTAAAATTTTACTCGCTGACTTCCGTCTGGGAATTAAAATAATCCAGAACAAAGAAATACATTTATCTATGTCGTATTTGCAGTGGGGAGGAAACATTTGGACCAGTTAACTGGAATAAAATGATTTTAAATGAGTTATAAGTGATGAAAGCAGAATGGGTGTTTGTTTCAAAGTGATGGATAATGTAAATTACTGTAAACTATATCCATGATTGGGCAAATTGCTGCTTTTTAAATGGGTTCCTTTCAGTTTTATGAATTTGAGTGGGCAAGGATGGAGCAGTGGAATGGCAGGAATAGGAATTTACTGAATTGTTACTGTTATAGTCCAAGTTGAGTGACGATCTAAATAATTGCATTATTGATTTGGACGAGCAAAACAACTTTTGATTTGATTTTGTGATGTAGCACGAAATGTCTATAACAGTTTGCAAAAATATGTTATATATTAGGTAAAATAAATATTAAATGAAACTTTCAATCTATCTTTATATATATTAATAACTATATACCATAAATAAATATACTGTATATTGAAACTGCATAAAGCATTGCGTTAGTCATGTCATGGTCATGAAAACCCAGACTGATCAAATATATCATTTTGGGTTGACAAACACATACACAGATGAATATCGAGTGCTTTCAGAAGCCGTTGGTCTGGGGCATTTGGCGAGTCAGTAAAATGTTGCAGTGGCACTCTGCCAACAACAGATCTCATTAATGTGGCCTTTAAACACATAGAGAGCCATAAAGATCATCCATCCGTTTAATGCGGCTAAAATATGTTCCCTTCTAGTCTATATGTCTCCATTAATATGCGTGAGGGTGTGTATAGGGTTTGGAGAGAGGTTAGGTGGAGTTAAATTATGCAAAAAAGCTTCTCTAGTTACATCTATCCATCTAGATCTACATTTACATTTAGTCATTTAGCAGACGCTTTTATCCAAAGCAACTTATAAATGAGGTAAACCATGGAGACAATTGGAGCAACATAAGGACAACAAAAAGCATAAGCGCAATAAAACTGGTCTCATATAGCCTACCACAGCCAAGTTATTTTTCCATTTTTTTCTAAGATGTGTGTTGACGC
Source organism: Triplophysa dalaica (assembly GCF_015846415.1). NCBI lineage: Eukaryota > Metazoa > Chordata > Actinopteri > Cypriniformes > Nemacheilidae > Triplophysa > Triplophysa dalaica. Next base: position 12,614,400 of record NC_079553.1, read on the forward strand.
TGCTGTCCAAATAAAACCTCAAACACATTATAAAAACGAATGAGCGATTCATTTCAATTACATCGAGATTATAGGAGTACATGATAGATGTGCTGTAAAGCTGTCCCGTTTTGTCTGTTTTAGCATGTTCTCCTGGCCTTCAAGTTCATCCTGGCCTTCGTCATTCCGGATGTTCCCAAACACATCCAAATCCAACTTGCCAAGCTGGACTTTGAGTCTCTAGAAGCTCTTAAGAAAAGGGTGAGTATACATACTTTTTATACCTATGTATGTAGACCTTTGAAGTGTTTATAAGCCTCTGTGGACACGACAGAGTCAACAGCTTTGGTCTGGTCTGCATGCAAGGAAGCATTATCAGCACAGCTTTAACACACCTTCTGATCAGTAAATGATCAAGAGAGACCTTTGCACATGCTGTGCTGACTTCCAGAGTGTGTGCTCACTGCTCAGGTAGTGTTTGATAATGAGGATCAGTTATTTAGACAGATGTTTATCACCTTTTATATGGCACAAAATAGGCCGCTCTCACACACACCACGGTCTGCCGTTATCAGATTAGCAGGCTTAATGATGGATAAAAAACAATGCAGTGTTTTCCATTAAAGGCAGAGACTGCATTCAATATGAAGTACTTATATACTACTGTACATGTTGTGTAGTATAGACAGTTTTTTGCGATAACTGGCATTATGCAAAAAAAAATTTTATGCGATAATGTGGTCACATGATCAATTTGCGAATAGGTTTTATCTTAAAAAAAACCATGCTTTTAATCTTTTTTTCAATTCTTTTTATTAAATATCAGTATGAAACGATGATTAAAGTAGCAGTTGATACTTTCTGTTCATTTGTCACGGAGGAAAAAGTGCATTGGATTGTGGGATACCGTGTAATGCACATTTCTTCAAATCTATCCAGGTGTCCAAAGAATACCTAAAGTTATAATATAGAATATATATATAGAATATAGACGATTTCATCGGACGCACGCACGCACGCACGCGCCTGGCCTGACATTAAATTCCAGTTTGTGTTTGTTGATTGGTCTGGCTTGTGGCTCATAATATAGCTGTTTATATTAAATTTAATTAATAGTAATATTATTGATTAATATGAATATTTCATTGTATAGTAATTGTTTTAAATAAACAATTTGTTGAATGGGTCGTGGAACTTTGTCGCGTTTACGTTTAGCCAAGTAACAGTTATTTTACTGATAACCCAAAATAATACTGGCTAGACATACTGTTTACTTGCTAGCTAATGTCCTTTACTTTTTTGGCTTGAAATAATCTGCACTGACTCTCCTTCACGGATGTGTACCGGAAGTTCAGTTCGGGCCACAAAAGCGTGCATGCGCAGTAACATTTGTTTATTTGTCTATATACTGTATAAATATATATATATATATTGTTGTATATATATATATTTGTCTGTCATCAGTGTATCTATGGATAGATTTGTACTGTTATACAATTATCAGGATATGTGGTACCAGTAGTAATTGCTCCATAGCCTGAATGATTCCTCAATAATACCAAATATTAATTTTTTATAATAATTTCATACCACTGTCCTCTTTTACAAGACAAAAGGTTGTGATATATTATGTAGAGTATTGTTCATGTGTGTCAGAGCGACAGCACTGCTTGACTTTTAACAGATATGATGGCTTTATTTCAACAGAGCCGAGCCGTCGGTCGGTAAGTCTGTTGCCATGGCTCTGGTGATATGGCACAGTTGGATTGTGAATGACAATGAGCTGGAGTGTGCGGTTGGCATCAGCGTTATCTTTAACGTGGCCTTTTGTTTACTCCCTGTACTAACAGCAGATAAGATATGTGCGATATGGTCTCCCTCGCCTTATAATTGCTGTGGATTATAATGTTACAAGTTGATCTGGCCACATTTTGAGCACAGGATGTGCACTGGCGAATCGCAACAGTGATATATACGAACAAAACAACTGCTGATGGACTTTGTAACGTTCACCAATGCAGCGATTGCTTTGAAATGTGAAGAATTAGGAAAGACTCTTATATGTTGATTACTCATCATATTTAACTAAACGTTGTATTTTCTAACTCTTGGTAGACATCTTGTAAATAGTTACAAAATCTCATGAGATTGTGTTGGAGAGGTACATTCTCACGACAAATTCAAAGCAGCACATGTAAAGCCGTGATTGAGCACTTGGCCGATGAGCTGCGTTGAAGGCGGGACTCCATTGAAGGTTCATCCGTCTAACATTTCTTTTAATTTAGCCGAGAGACGCGGGTCGTAAAACACATATCGATTATATTTCAGGATGACGGAAGACGTGATGTTTCTGGGCTCCGGCCCGTCCGCTTCTCTTTCACAAATTTCACCCGACACCATCTCGTCCCTCTGCCAGCGCTGGCCATGCGTCTTCACCGAAGCTTCTTCATCAGCATGATGGACGGCAGCTAATCGTTCCAACTGCTACGTCCGGGTCTGTTCAAGCACAAAAGTGCCGACTGCTGTTAAATGGCACGTTTGGTCGGTGATATAGGGAAGACGCTTGGTCCAGCGGTTTGAGAGCGCTAGTGATGAGCTAGCATCAAATGACGGCGATTAGCTGTATTTCCATGTGTTCAGCAGGTCAGAGGAGGTGAAGACAGCTGTTGGGAGGAAAGCTTGTGCCGCTCTTGGGCAAAGGGACTCTGAAAATAGCCGGTAAAAAACTTGCGGTGCCAGTGGAAACCCCCCTGTAAGTGGTCACTGTTTGGAAAAGACCCAGGAAAAGGCCAAGCTGCCAGCGCTAGCAGGGAACCATTACGACAACTGCCGATTTAAGCCTTTACATTCTCTTGAACGATCTCAGTTTAAACCTCAATAGCTGTATGAGTGGCTGGGAATGGAAAACAGATTGGCATTGAAGATTAGAGATGCGATACAAGAGATAAAAAAGAAGAGATACAGTTTAGGGTTTTAAAAGATTTTAAGCATAGAAGCTTTATGATCTAATATGAAATAATATTTAAGACGGTCATGAATCATTTATAGGACGTTAATCAAATGTAAGCACATTTGTAATCTTGACCAACCGTACGTCATAGGTCAGATTTTCTTGCTTCTGTTAAAGACACTTAACATTCAACTTTGCAAGATACTCAGATCATTAAGGTATGACAGGATCATTAGGGTTTATACAACCTTGTCATGCTCATTTTAATGTTCATCATTACTAAGGCGTGGGAAAGGCGGAAAGAGAAAATTGTATACAATTCTGAAATTGACTGAAGGTTTCCTCGAGGTATCTTGAGGTATGATTATATGTAGAGCTGCACCGACATATCGACCCAAAAAAATAATAAAAGGTATTTTTCACACTATCGGCCGGTAGTTTAAAAACAGTCGATGATCAGGGCCGATATATTCTGTCAATCAAAAGACTTTTGCAGTGGTTCTCAACAGAGGGGGGGGGGCAGCTGACTTCCAAGGGGGCCTCAGGATGAATAATAAGTTAAAATGAGACAAAATTAGCATGGAATTACATCTTACAACAACAATACATTATTTGTATTTTTTTTTATTGAAGGATCACTTTTCCAGATAATATCAAGCTTTGAAATATTTTATTGGATAGAAATATTGAGTTTTTGTGTGTGGCGGGTAAGGGCTTTGAATATTGTTGAAAACTGGGGGTCTTGGAGTCAAATAGGTTTAGAGCCCCTGGACCATCAGTATTGGCAGATATCACTCTGCATAATCGGTATCGGTGGATAAATGTAGTTCATACAATGTGCATCTCTACTTATAATTTTTAACAAAAATGTTGATCAAATTTTTGGGGGGGTTTCTGTTGGAAACTCGCTGTATTTAGTTAAAGTGTCATATCGATTACTAAATTATTGAAATGTGAGAATTGTCTGCGTTTTATGGCTGAAAATGAAGACAGGGGATATGATTGGGAACAGCTAGGGCTGTTAATACACATCTGCATATTAGCTCACTTTACATAAACAGCTTGATCGAAGCGTTCCCATGGTGATGGTTTAGAGATGGTGAAGTGAAGAGAGTCTTCCCGTCCATGGGTGATCCATAAAATATCAAACTACAAAAGCTTGTAGGACTATAGAAAATTAGAAGTTTTGGAAAAAGAAGAAACTGTAGAATGTTCTTCCAAATTGTTGCAGTTGCAAGATGGACCTCTTCATATTAACACAGCTTTTACGTCATGGGTCGACCACCGTCACAGGAAGCGGTACAAGCCGGTCCTCTGAGAATATGTCAACTTTCTAAAGTCAGTGAGAGTGTGACATGTCCCACGCTGACCTTTGGTGATGATGGGGGAAGTGAAGTCGTCACAGCCTAGAAAATCTGAATCAGACAGCTCTCGACACACTGATGTCTGTTTTCTAAATAATTAGATCTGTGTGATTTTGTCGAATCAAAGGATCCCACCAAGCTGTTCAGTCTGTAATGATTCATTGACCCTGAGCTTGCTCTTGATTTAAGTGCAGTTGTTAACATGACTGTATGTAGTATGTTGGTGTTGCAAAAGCTTTAAAGCCTTTAAATCCCCATCCTCCTTCTCACATAATCAATACTGACATGTCCAGTCAATTATTCCAGAACGTCCATCAAGACATCCACTGAAATCCAGAAAATTAACTTCTCTTTGACGTGTAGTACTGACTGGCATGTGACAATTCTGTGAAAATCTCCACGTTAACATGAAAAATACCAAAGCTTTTGATTATACTAACAGCAAAGATATTAACATTTGGTGGTTCAAATGCCCATGTGAGGTCTATCTCCAAGTTTTAAAGCATTTTAAAGAATTTCATTTTAGTGTATGATTTTCCATAATAATGTAAGTGACATTTTCAGGATTGTCACATCCATAACGGTACATATTCTTCATAACTAGGCACGTGAAAAATAACATAAAGTAACTATTTGATGTTCTATGAAGAGGCATTCCTCCATTTGTTGGGTATTATTGCTTCAGATTTGTGCATTTAAATGGACCGAAATCTTACAAAGTTTGTCGTCTCCCATAAACTGTCCTTTTTTGCCACATCCATGGCATGTTTATTTCCCTTTTTATAATAGAAAACTTGTGCGCAGCATAAACTGAAATTTTCCTGATGTTTAAACTCTATTAACAAAGGGTTTGTTCAAATATAAACAATGGTCCTGATTATTTGTAACACATATTTTCTCTGAGCGTTTCATGTCACATCCATAACGCAAAATGTTACATCCGTAACACTGAATTGCTTACCTTTGTGTAATTTTTGCTCTTGGCTTTTATCAACAGAAACCGATAATTGGCCGATATATCGGTGCATCTCTAAATGATACTATATAAAATACTACTAAATTACTAAACTATGCATTAGAAATGAAGGACCCCTCTTCCCCCCACAAAAATACAAAGTCCAGATAGTAGAAAAAATTAAAAAAAAATTGGAGGGGGCGTTATCAAAATTGTCACAATGCAAAATTGTTTATTTAAATATTTATTTTGTTTAATGTAATTTGCTTATAGGGTGAAATTTGAACTAAAATAACAACTAGTCAATCAAAACAGCAGGTGATTCATTACACAAGCTCGAGTTATGACTGGCCCAGAATGAAAATGAAATTAGTTGAATAAAGACGGCAGTATGAAAACACAGACCTCTTTAATTATTTAATGAAGTTTTTCTTTCACATCAGTCTAATGGTCTTTATACTTGGGGCTGAATAATAACCATTGTAGAATGCTCTCAGAGGGTTTGAGCGTTTGGACTCTATGAACCACATGTACAGAATCACAGTGTCAGCAGCTCCGACCCTATTGATCTCTCTTTTGGACTAAAATGTTAATTGCACCTAACACTTTTCACAGAGAATGTAATTTTCTCTGGTTTGCTGGAGGCAGTGAAATGAATTGATTAAATGAAGCTCGGCATACCCTACATTCTGCAGAATGTGCACGCTGCAGAAAAGCTCTTCATTTTTTGAAGAAGATGAAGTATCTTGCTGTAATGTACTTGTCTTTTTAAAAACCTGTCATGATGGCGTAGTTGAAGTCCTGTAATAACAGTGTTTGTTCATCTGAATTTTAACATTTATAAAACTGTCTGTCCAACACTACATTAAACAGCATATTAGCTTTATGTAGTCCTTTTAGACTATAAACCTGAAAAATTTAAAGGATATTTTAAAAAAATCTTTAAGATTTTAGAAGGATTTGTACATTTTCAAGAATCGTATGTTTCTTACCTTACTGTTCTTGTCTGCATTCAAAAATATTTTTTTGTGTGTTTTCAGAAAATACTGGAAGCAGCGGAGACTTGAGACACGGTTTGACATGTGACAACAGAGGAATTGAACTAACTATAATGATATAACTGCTTAAGGTCTGCATATGCTGTACACAGTCAAGTATTACATGTACCTTAAATACTGTAAAATGCACTCCTTGACATGTTATTTGCATAAATGGCATATTGACTCAAAACATACTGTACACATCTGAATATGACACAGAGTATTTTTAAATGATTTTTTTGTTATTGCATTAAAGCATGCACATTTGTTTCATTCAGTGTAACGGTTATTAACATGATGATGGACAGGTGGGAATGTAATTGAAAACAATGCAAATCAGCAATCCTGAACCCATTAAACAGTGCTTCAAAGAATGCTGCATTTTTATGACTGTCTGAATCTGTCTATATTCGATTTGTACAGAGAAAATATTTATCCGATGTGGGGCCTAAAAATCCAACAAATGATGATGTATTATAATTTTGTGAGCAATAGAAACTGACTGCTTTCATTCACTTACCTCTCTACCAAAGATTGAACTGTGCCTTTTGACATCACTGCATCACATTAAACTGTTACAGCTTTTGTTTACCGATATCAAGTCCACCCTATGCTGTACTTGAAGAAATTCAATAATCTCTGGCTGAAAATAAAATCTCAGTTATCATGTGTTCCTTGTCTTTGACATTTCCTTTGGAAATGGTAATGAGATGTTCTTTAGGTTTTCAGAAGGTGTCAGATAACGTGCGACTTCCATTCTGGTCTGGAAATACCGAAGATGCTCTAACGTTTATGATAATAAATCATTCTGCAGAGTAATTTAATCAAATCAATTCTCATTCATGTCCTTGACAACACAAGAGCAACATTAGAGACACTTAGGATGATTTTGCCCTTCTGCATATTGATTTACACTCCGTTTATTAGAAAGTTCTTGCTGCAAAATGTGTTTCTTAAATAGTTTCCACACAGCCAATATTCTGATAATTTACATATAAAATCTTAAATGCAGGCGTATGCCCAATTTATTTTTGTATTGGAAACCAGTTTCAGGTCGACATGAGATGGAAGTCATGATGGTGATTCTTTATGTTGTGTGACATACTGTATCTGTGAGTGCACAGGCTTCTAGAAAGAGAAAAAAATGTAGGGTTGGACTCGATTACTGTACATCCTTCATGAATTGATTGGATCATTGGAAATGGGAAGCTTGACCGAGACACTACCTGTAAAAACTTTTAGAACAACTAACCAAATTTGTACCTTTTTATTTTTACATTCATATTTACCCTATACTTTAGAATAATACTAAACTCATCATATAATGAAACATAACGAAGAAAACTATGGGAATTATGCTGAAACAAAAAAAATGAAAACATATATTTAAAATGAATTATAATTGAAGTTATATTTTAGCATATTCTGTGCAGACACATTGGTAACACTTCAGTATAGGGGGCAATTCTCACTATTAACTAGTTGTTATTAGCATGCCTATTATTGGCTGTTTATTAGTAGTTATGAAGCACGTATTCTGCATTACCATACTCTACAACCTTACAACTACCTTACTAACTATTAATAAGCAATAAATTAAGAATGTATGTTAATGGTTTATAAAAAGCGAGAATTGCCCCCTATACTGAAGTGTGACCGACACATTTTGCCCGAAGTTAGCAGAAAAGTTCTCATGGTTTTTAGTCAAACAAGAGTTCCCAAGGGTCTTTATTTGCTGCTCTTCATTATTCGGTCATCCATTAAAAAATTATATTTCGTCATGAATTTTTTTTTGGTAAATTTTTACTTTTGTCTACGAAACTAATTTCAGATATTTAATTAAAAACGTTTCACTCAATTGTCTTAAACCTTTTGATCGGTAGTGTATGAAAAACAATCATGACAAGTACATATAAATCAGTTAACACTTATAAACACTGCAATATTCCATCAAAAAATAGAATCGTCTGTTTTGATTTCATGGTGACTTTAAGCTGAGTATTGAGTACAGTATTAGTGCACTAGAGCGGTGTGACTAGCAAACAGTCAAAAGACTAATTAAAGAACGGCTCGTCACACTTTCTGACACCGATGCCGTCTCAGCAGTTTCCACTGACAATATGCACAACATGTCTGCGTGTTTAGTATACTCAAGGTGCTCGAGTGACAACATGCGTGGTGTGTGTTTGACTAACTGATGGTGTACATGCACTTGAGATGCCCCTGAAAAGCTCTTCGTTACTTGAGATACCTTGGCAGCACAAGCAGGCAGTGAATCAGAAGAAAATACCTTTCAACAGCAGGGGCCCATGAGCCTTGAGCAGTACCCTGTCATGTTTAACTTCTTTACAGCAAAGCAAGTGTCCAATGAAACACTAAACCATCTTCTTTCCATTGGAAAAGGAAGCTCACAGAGAAATAAAACGTTGTGGATTTGAACAGAATATTCATCGTATTGGGCTGGGGACTTAAGGAGCAAAGTACTGAAACCTTCGTCTTTCCTGCGCCATTCTTCACATACATGACAGTAAAATGCAGATTTCTTAAGTTAATTCTCAATGCAAAAAAAACTTAAAAACTTGATTTTAATCATTTTCACACAACGTAGGCTTATGTACAAAACAGAAAAAATCACTTTAGCTGGGTTTTCACAGACCGGGTCACATTAATACGACTTTTATGCATTTACCCAAAATATAATGGAGTTTACAATTTATAACCATGTCCACTAATGTTCAAAACCTTCATTTTATGCACACACCTTTTAATAATTATAATAACACACACACACATACCCAAACACAAAAAACGACCAGTCAAAGTTTGAAGACAACATATTTCACATTTAATTTTGGACATCACCATAGTTATATGTAACTTTTAAGGACAAGTTTCAGCAACAGAACATTTATTCGTTTTGCTTCTTCAAAAGTCATTTTTTTTAACGTCAGTACATGGTTTGGTCCTGTAACATCTCGAGTTGGTTCTTCTCCTCCGAATGGAAGTGGATCAATAATGTCAAACACACAACACATGCACATGTCGTTTAGCTGTTTACATTAGGGTAGGACAAAGTCAGAGACTGACATGATGCATACAGCACTGTTTTCTTCTTTTCAACCTCCCTTGCTCTGTATTTGACACTCATATCTAATAAGGCTATATTACAGCTTTGAACAAGAAGTCCAACACTGCATTTCTAAGTATAGAGCACCATATTTACACCTATATTTACAGACTTTATTCTTAAAACGAAAAGACGAAACGTACGGAAATACTTAAGATGGGTCAAGTGAGCCATTTGAAGAACGTACAGGTTTGAAATATAAAAAAGAAACAGAAATTATATTTACATATAGCTGCAACTTATAGCTTATTGCAAATGCCCTTTAAGTTTCTCACACCCAATCCTCTTGTACACTCACAGCAGACCTTTGACTTTATCTATATCAGGTGATGGCCAACACATCCTGAAAGAGTGGCCAGTCACTTAGGTGACAAAACAGCCCTGTTTTATCCCATCTGGAAGCCGACGACGCTCACATCCGACACAGCATTAAAACAGCAGTCCTTTAAAAAAAAACTTTAAAAAAATGTATGTACATACTTATTAACAGCCCGTAAGGCCAGTCCATTCGGAAACTGGTATATACAGTAACTCAAAGCTGAACAGTACAAGAACAAAAGGAGAGAGATGGCCAACATCGGGATCTGCAACTGAAAATAAACTCTGTTTTCAGATTCTGTCTTGCGGTAATGACATTGAAAAAGAAGGGCAGTGGCTCAACGGTTCCCATTTACTATTCAGTACAACACAGCTGAAGTCTGCAGGCTTTTACTCAAGCACAAACAGCTCATGTCTAATTATGCCCGCTGTGATTTGTATGTCGTCCTGACTGTGGACTTACACCATAGTGTTATTTTCATTTTATCATCTGTTCAATGATAAACGCATCTAGGTCTTGGATGCAAATTTGGCAACGCAGATGGGCATTTAATGGGGGGTTTAAAAAATTTGCCAGTTTTGACTTGAATAAATTGCACTTAAATCTGAAAAAACGTTTCTTGAATGCACACAAAAATGAAAACTTAAGGTGAGGTGTGATGCAAATGTACACGTGACAATTCAAACCAAACAATGAAAAGAATGTTTTCTGGATTAGCCCGTAACCCACTTCAGGAACATTTCCATTAAGAATTTCCCTTAATAAGATATTGCAAATGATTGTCAGTAACCTCAAGTTTAGTTCAACTGAAACAGTTTTAACAGTGAAATGAAAACAGTCGACAGCACTTTAAAGATGGCGAATAAAAACCAGCTGTGTGCAAGACAGTAGTTAACTTTAAGACTCACAAGGGAGCGCTATGACTTCTTCACTATTGCTTTTACTTTATTATCATTCAATCTGTCTTTGATACTGCAGTGACACTGGGGCTTAATCTACAAAATCAGTCTTTATACTTAAATTTACTTTGAGCCACTTTAAGTTCTAGTTTTCTGAATTGCCATGTTCTGCTCTGTCATACTTTTGGTCTTAATGTAAATATCTCACTTTATTCAACTGTTTATACATACACAGTTTCCACAACGTTTGATTGATTGGGCCAAGTTAGAACCATGGAATTCACGTTAAGAGCATTTTAAGGGAATAAAAGCAAAAACAAGACTTGAAAACATCAAATTCCATTATTCGAATGGAACCGAACACACGCGCACACACACACACACACACAGGAAAGTAAAGGCTAGCAGCGTGCACTTCATTAAAACCAATGGGTCCAACAGAAGAAACTTAATAAATAAGTTGTGAGAATGATTAAGATGACACTGAAGGCAGGTTCAAAGGTCAGGTTGGGGTCAAGAGGTCATATACAGCTACTGGTGGTCAACTCATCGTTACGCTACAAATGTGGCAACAGGAACAATGGAGTCATATGACCTGGCAGCAGCTGGCCTGGGCCGAGGCACAGAGGAGCCCATCCCTGGGGCTTCGCTGGATGTTCACCGAGATGGTTTTCTCGCACAGAGGTAGCTGGAGAACGTTGTTTTTCAAGTTCATGTTATTCTCCTTGACCAGGCCCAGTTCGTTCAGCATGACAGCCGTTTGATCCGGATATCGCTCCGTTGCCCCGACCCCGGCAGGGTTGATGACTTTTTCTAGACTGTTGTTGGAACCAATGCACATCTTCCAGGAGGACTTCTCCTGGACTTTGACGCTAGACAGGCTCTGAGGATCCAGAATAAACCGTCCTCCTCCTCCCGAACTGCGATGCTGAAACTGAGAGCTCAAGCACAAACTCATGAGTTTCAGACTCTCCACCAGTTCTCCGGCGCTGCGAGCTGCGCTACGCTTCGAGCCAGATGAAGCGTTGTTGTTGTTGCTTCGGGAACAGCTGGAAGGGCCTCCTTGTCCTTTAGTACCCCCTCCACCTCCTCCTGTACCACCACTACTCCCTCCTCCTCCTCCGCCTGGAGGACCCCCCTTGTCTGGTCCCGAGTTACCCTCCCCAGGTGGTTTACTTTGCCCTCCGCTGCTTCCTCCCCCATTGCCCCCTGAGCTTCCAGGCGGACCCTCGCTACTGTCCCTACGGTTCCAGCTGTAGGTAAACCCTGTCTCTTTATCTAAGCGCCTGCGGTGGCTCTCTGAATCATCGTCGCTGGTTTCCGAGCTGGAACAGCTCGATCCACGGCCTTGACTCTTTGGCCGGTGGTAACGCTTCTGGGCAGTGCCCGGAGACGTCATGTGCATCTTCATCCGGCTAAGCTTAGGCGGAAGACTCTCATCCATGTCGAAGTCATCATCAGATTCGCCCTCCTCAAAGATTTGTTTGAGCACCGGGGCGCTTTTGCGGGACGTGAGCCGGTTGGTGATGGACTGTGGCTTGCGTCGCAAAACCACTTGGGTATGAAACAGTGGAGGCTCCTGTTCTTCCTCTTCTTCTTCGTCCTCTTCCACCCGAAAAAGGCATGGACGTTGCCTCGCCGAAGCGAGTGGTGCCATGACCCCAGTCTTGAGGGGGTTTGGGAGCAGAGCGACAGGTGCAGCAGAGCTGCTGGAGGCTTCGCTGGTCTCCTCCCTATGCCCTACTTCTAGAAGTCCTTTACTGCGGTGGCCGTTCAACAGGTTTTCAGTGCTGCGAGCCGGAGATTGTGGACCCCCAGTGTGAGCGGCTATACTATCCTCGATGTCCTGAAGCATGCCAATTTTTTGGGTCGGCCAAGACTGCCTGCAAAAGAGAAAGGGACATGGAGCTTGACATCAGTGATAGATTCTGTATCAAACAAAGTACATTCTTTGTTAGACGCTTCAAAGGAACAGTTCACCCAAAAAAAATCTGTCACCCAGGCGTTGTTCCAAATCTGTAAGAAATTCTTTGTTTTGATGAAAACAAAGAAAGATATTTGGAAGAATGATTGTAACCAAACAGTTCTTGGCCACCACTGACAACCATAGTAGGAAAAATGGTGGTCAAAAGTGCCCTAAAACGGTTTGTGAAGAAAATAAATTTACAAAGCAATTTTTACTAATATGGGAGTCAACAGTGGTCCAGAACTGTTTGGTAACAAGCATTTGTCCAAATGTCTTTCTCTGTGTTCATCAGAACAAAGAAATTTATACAGATCAACTTGCGGGTGAGTAAATAAAGACAGAATGTTCATTTTTAGCTGAACTGTTCCTTTAAGTTAAGTCAGGATAGAGTGAGCTAGAAATAACTTTTAAACATAGAAGCTCTGGAGAGTGCCTTATGAAGACAACCCTTGCGTTCATGATGATCCTTGACAAAAGACAGATTTGCTTCTTGTGCCGAACACTCAACAAAGGAACATGGGGATTCGCAAGATAATTCCAACCTGCTGCTACAACTTGCCTTTAATGTATCAACTTGTTTCCTTAGCTTCCTGCTGGGGTACCATTTACACAACATGTCTGCTTTCTTGCAAGTTGGTATGGAACGAAAAAAAAGATGCCAAGATGATACATTACGCTTTAGCAGCAGTACAACAGAGTTCCAGCATGTTCACTGTGGTTGTCATAACCACACTAACACTACATAAACTTCATGTTGTTATGACAACAAACGAAACAGACACGGCACAACAGCGCCCAGATTAAAACAATAGGGAGAACAATACAAACATGTAGTAAATTTCTCATAAAACCACACTGTAACGTTCAAACAAGCTTCTGCCCAGAAAGACCACCACAAAATAAAACATGTCTGTACATATTTTGTTTGTCTACTAAACTTGTTTATACATTTACTTTGGCATGATGCTCAGTATTATTTCTGGGCTATAATGATATGGGAGTAAGGCCAAGTCAAATTTATGAAGCTTCAGCTTTGTTTACATGTTTGATTAGAAAGGACGGTAAACATTTCCACATCTATTATCGTAAGGAAATGAACCGAATAAGGTTATTCCACAATGTTAGTAAAAGAAAAGCATGATTTTGTCTACCTGATTACTTCAAAATTAACAAAATAAATCTACTGTGATCCCTATAAAATCAAGAGGAAAAAAACTTCCAAGATTCTGGGTATATACCTTAAAACCTAAGCTTACAAACTCTTATCCTCAGAGGACACCTGGACATACCCAGGGTCGCACAAGCCAAAAAGCTCTGTGAGATTTTAAGTGCTTTTCCATTCTGCTGATATTTCTGTTTAGATTCCCAGAAAAGTGTTTGTTACCCTCTCGCATGATCCCATGAGTCACTGAATGTTTGACGGCAGAAGTCAGACAAGTACACTGCCCAAATGAGCCAAGCTAAACCTGCAGAGAATTTTCTCTATTCTCCCTCCAGCTTCCATCCATCCACATCCTCTCATTTCTTCTCATGCTGCTCTCAGAAAGCATTTGCAATCTCACTGCCTTTCTGGGTCAGTCTGAAACGATTTCAGCATCGTCTCAAAACACATTTGTCACCCCGTGCTGGGTTCAGAGGATGTGCTGGTTATCCAAATACAGGACTTGGAACAGACAGAGACATCTAGTCTCTCACATCCTGTGAATATAACTTGGAAAAAGACTTTGAATCAAAAGTTATTTCTTGTGCTACTTTTGTATAACGTATCAGTTGACATTAAGTTTGTTACTGTGCTAGTATTTGTTAACGTACACCTAAATTTCCGTCGTGAATAACATCCCAGACTTCTAAAGTTCAATAACGTACGCTTAGGTTTGCAAAGGCCTCATTCAACGAAATCCTCACTGTGTCTGACCTTTCTAAAGAATAAATCTGATTAAAACAAAAGGAGCTAAAGATGTGCCAAAGAATGACCATGACATTCTGAACAAAAGTTAACATCTCACTGGAGATGAATGTTTTCACCTTCTGCTGAGAGCGATCTAAAGCCATTCTTTAAAACATTCCTCTCTGATTTTGCTTTGTATCCAAGAGGACAAAAAATTGTGAAAAAAGTGGTTGTAAGTATTGTGACTTATAAGAGAACTAGGCTGGTTCTTTAAGTGTTGCATTTTGTCTTCTGGGCCTCAAGACAAGATATGACCCTCAACATGAAACACAGAAGAGAGAGAACAAACCCCCAGTTGGAGAGAAGTACCTGAAGTGGGCCTTGATGTTACTGGGGCTGGAGGATCGAGGTTGCACCTCTTTCTCCTGCTTTTCCCTTAGGATGCGTTCAGCCAACAGAAAGTAAGTAGCAGTGATGTGGTTATACTTGTTTGTCTCCAGGGCCCTAGAGAGAGAGACAGGAAGAGAGAGAGCAGGAGCAAAGAAAGTGGACAAATGAGGAGAAGATACAGACTGTCTGAGAGAAACACTAGTTCAGACAACACAATTCAACATGTCAGCTACAAGCAGACCTCCAGGACCTCCAGAAACAAGTGGTTGCTTTCAGCTTTAATCAGAGAAGGGAGGCATAAGCAACTCGATGACTGTGAGTCTTAATCCATTTGAGGGCTCCAGTCTCTGCACAACTTCAATACCGTTTCTTTCAGAATAACCAAACAATGTTGGTACCGATTCACTTGCATTGGGTTTGTGTTCTAACAATAGAAGTGAATGGGTACCGCCATTGTATGATTCCTACATTTTTTCTAAATATTTTCTCATGGGTTTTGGAGTCATACAGGTTTGAAATGACAAGAGGTTGTGTAAATCGTAACCTATTCTTTTGTTGTGTGAACTATTGTTTTAACACAGTGTCTATACCGGTACGCTCTGCAACGCCCGAGACGCCCCATTATAATTATACGTTTTGTCCACACTGGATGCGGCACGACGCAACACGACAACCCCCCAGCTAGCACACGTACGTCTATAAGACGTCTGCTAAAGATCTGGAAAACATCCGTGTAAAAAACATCCGCTAAACATCTTAGAAAGAGCAGTTTTACATCCCTTCTAAATCAAAAACATCTTACAGACGTCCCCAAGATGTCTATATGACATCTGACAGCAGACGTCTCAGAGACTAATTGCAGATGAGCAAACTATGTATTGCAGATGCCTTGAAGATGTAAATGGAGGTGTCAAAAAGAATTCTGCCAGATAGAGTGTCCCATCAGGGCCATTTAAAACAAGCCGTTGTCGTGTTGCATCGGTCGCGGCCAGTGTAGATAGGGTGAAAAAATGTTGGCTTAGTTTTATGAATGAAATAAGTGTTAAAAATGACGAGAGGAGTTACAACCACAAATCTATTTCAAATAGCTTCCATCTGCATTTTCAAGACGCTTGTACACTGTATTTTAATCCTATCACACAATTACAGTACACTGAGGGACCCTATGAGGTGACCGACTTCTCTCAGTGGGGTTTCCCAGCTGCCAGTGAGTACTATCAAAGACAGAGTGCATAGACTGATGACTGCTGTGAACCGTCTCCCAGCGTGCATCTCTCTCGATGAGTTTGTACAGCGGGACTCTTCCGCAGACTGTTCATTTCATGCTCCACTGGCAGTGGGATGAACTTTTTTGGCACTTATGAAAAATGGTGGAAAAAAAACATGCAATCCTTTTTAGTGACAGTTTACAAAGGCGACGGAGGTATGCTTCCAGTCAAATTCATCTTATATTATGACAGATAGAGAAGCTTTTTTTCAATCTGAACACTCGAAATGACAGAAACAGGACTGGTGTGGGGTAAAATGAGGCCAGGAAGATACGCACATACAAATGCTTAGTCGCACATCTTCACTCAAACTTACTCGATGATGGTTTCTCTATCTGCGATATCGCCCAGCACCATGCGTTGGATGATGCTGTTGTGTTCTTCCTCTGACAAGTTCTTGTGAGACACCAATGGGGTGCTATACTTCGTGGCTGGAGAGGGATCGACACCTTGAAGCCACGCGTGCCCCTCGATCTCCTCCAGTGATGCTCGCCTCTTCGGATCCCTTTGAAGCATCCGGTTTATCAGGCTGTGAGGAACAGAAAGAAGAGATGATGAAAAAAGTGACTTGAACATGCAACTACACCTCTAGACGCCGGTCAGGATTTAATAGGTGATTCTCGGTTGGAAACCCCGAGCTCTTCACTTATCGATCTAGCTTTCCTGTAGCTCAGTGGTAAGAGCATTGTGTTAACAACGCAAAGTTGTGGGTTCGATCCCAGGGGATTGCACATACCTATGTAAAATGTATAGGATAAAGCAATGTCAAGTCGCTGTGGATAAAAGCGTCTGCCAAATGCCTAAATGTAAATCGATCTGAGAAAACAACCTTTAAGTCAGCTCATTAAGTTCTCATGTTTCATTGGCTTTATAACTCAAAGTCCTAACTCACCAAATGCTAAGCTGGGCATCTAACAGTATAGTGCTCAACAAACTGATGTCACATAGCTTGCAGTTTAGACAGCTCTGCATGGAATAATGTGAGTGATTTCATTCTGTCAAGTTGAGGTTTCAGTGTTAAAAATAACTTGCAGTGTAGGCATTAGTCATGAACGGTATACTGGTGTTCCTATCGTGCCAACATTTGTCTGGTTAGCCTGATTTTGAAGTCAGATAAGATTAGAACATATCTTTCCAGTCTCAGTACATACTGTCTTTCTCTACAGCAAGTTTCAAATGATTTTTTTTTGCGTTAAGGCACGCAATACATTTTTTCAGATAGACAAAAAATAAGATCTAAAAAAAAAAAGATAAAAAGATCTAACGTGATTAAAGCAACATCTGTTTTTTCTGTCATCATTGTCGAACGTTACATTATATAATCATGCTCTTATTCATATAAAAGCCGTTAAACTATTTAGGCATGATTTGAAACGGCTGTATTGACACATCCAGCATAGATTGACCGCTTCTGGCTGTCAAACAAGGATCAACGGCTCAAAGGCTGTGTCAGACAGCGCATTAGTAATAAATTCTTTTTTGTGCTTGAATGAACAAAAACACACAAGACTAACAACAACAAAGCACATTTTGTTTAGTATTTTCGCAAGCACAGTCGTTAACGAGTTAAATAAAGTCTTAAATGAATGCTAAGAGTAGTGAAAATAGGAAGCGCATTAGACCTTCTTAGAGCGACAGCTCATAAAGGTACTGCGTTCATAAAAGTGCTGTTGTAACTCCTGTCACTAATGTTAATCAAAGAACCAAAGAAAAGAAGAAATCAATGTGATTTTGTCGCTTTAATGAGGATTCTTCTTTATTTCATGTATTTAGCAGTAAAGACTGTGAAGTGTTTGAGAACTTTATTTATTTTCTTTATATTTCCTACCTGTTAGATTTTATACTTATCATAATGGGTTTGATTAGTAGAAAAAGTATATATATTTAATAAAGACATCAGTTCCAACGCCAACAATATTAGAATCTTGGTTTCATTCATAAAATGATGCTGTTAAAGAAATGTGTTTCTACATTCATTTGGAGATAAAATATGAAATTATTAGAATGTAAAAGTATTTTTAAAAACATAAAGCTGTGTGTGATTAGTTAGTTGTGATTGACAGCACTAAAATAAACCTGTTTAACAAAATAGTGTATGTTTAATTTCATTATATGTTAATTTCACAACACAATCAATCGCAGTTAATCGCAAGAAAAGGGTGCGATTTATCGCAATTAAAAAATGTAATCAATTTACAGCCCATACTAAATTTTTTAATATCTTATTTTGCCAATTCTATGCAAAAGTCAATCACATCATGAAAATTAAGTTTTCACCATACTAATAGATTATAATGGTTTAAATACCCATGTGAAGTCGCTCTCAAAGTTTTTAAAGCAATTTGTATTATTAAAGCATGATTTTTCACAGTCTGGTAGGTAGAATCTTCACATCCATAAGGGTCCATATTCCCCATAAATGGGAACATGAAAGTTAAAATAACTATTAAATGATCAATGAAGCACCATTCCTTCACCATTTGTTGGGTCTTTTTGCTTCTGGTTTATGCATTTTACCTCACAGAAATTCTACTAAGTATGTCGACTCTCAACAACAGTGTCCTTTTTTGTCACATCTGTAAAGCATGTTTATTTTCCTTACTTAAAATTGAAAACTTGACTGATATTTTTCTTATGTTTAGACACCATCAACAAGAGTTCAGTAAAATGTAAACATATGGTTCAGTGTCCTGTCAACAAACACATTTTCTAAGAGTTTATATGTCACATCTATGACGCAGAATGTCACATCCATAATTGACCCTTCGCAAAGCCCTCCCAGACATCAGCCAAAGTGATCGCACTACACTAAAGAATATTTACATGAAATAATCATTTCTGTAAAAAAATGACATGTACTTCAGCCAAAAGCAATATGAAAGTCTGCAATATGCATTTGAAGTATATGTTCAGGATGTGAAAGTGACTCGGAATAAAGTAAACAAAATTAAGATCGAAGCTCGAATGTACCATGTTTGCTGTAACGACAAAACATCTGGATAGCACCACTGGTTTCTGACACGTTAAGTCAACGGTTGAAACTGTGATTTTGACGATAAAGATCAAATTTGACCTCCAAATTTGATGAGATGCAGTCCTTCAGTGCGTATCATATGACAGTCTATGGAGGTCAACTCTAGGCAGGTCTTCTTGTAGGAGTCTGTTTTAAAAACCCTTTATTGTTGTACATTATTATAACTAAGATTCCAAAGTGACATTACTTGCAGCTGGGATCATGTTCCTACAGTGTGACGGCCAGCAACAATCAGGACTTGAACTCTATCTATGGTTTCATTGTCAGATAAAATGGAGAATAGCAACGGGGGCGCATTATATCTGTCAATCAAACTCAACACGAAGGGTCAATTGCCCATTTGATTCATGAAGTGTCACTATATTGTTGCTCAAACTTTTTGTCCCCTTTATATTACTAATGTTCTTCCAGACACTTAAACCGTTTGTATATGGTTACAGATACTGTCTTTTCAAAGTGAAAGACTAGCATTTCTATTATCAGCTGAAGAGAAGCCAATGAAGCTCATATTAGCCCAGGGAAAACAACTCCGGCTGCTGTTTGAAACCAAGTTCGAACAGGCACATCAGCATTCAGCGCACGCACGCGACAAAATTGCAGCCCAGCCACCATGAAAGAGCAGAGGAGATTGGGCGAGCTTACAGCAGCAGTCTGAAAATCATCGCTGCGGAGATGCAGAAACGGCCAGCCTGCTTCAGCTATTATCAGCAAGCAAGAAATTCGTTAAGAGAATAAATAGATACGTGAAAAGATAATGAGCCTGTTTGCCTCATCTTGAATACACTGCCAGACTCTTATCATCAGACAAATTATCTTAAATTTCCATTATGGTGCTAAAAATGGGATGGGGAAGAACGGGACTCTTTTAGAACAGAACTGAAGGGATTAAAGCCACAATTTCCCGTTGTCACAATTGGATAGCAGAAGAGACGGCATGCTGTCAATGACTATGCTTCCTCTCATACACAACCACAGTCATTGGCCGGCCTTGTAACAACAGCTGTCATTAGAGTAACATAATAAGAGTGTAATTATCAAAAGAAACGAAGTCCAGATGTAACCATTCAATGACAACTTACAAAAACCAGAAGAACAAACTACACACTACGCATGACATCTGAACAATTATGTGTCCGTAAGACCTGCCAGAGTTCTTTTAAAAAATAAAATATTTTCATACCAAATTTTTTACACCTCATTTTATGTGCTGAAAAATTCCAGATCATTATTCCAGAATAATGTAAACATTAGGGTGCTCTGAAAATATCAACCAATGGGTTGAAGTTGAGGCGGGACTGCCTGCAAATTTCCCATATATTGTCAGATGGAAAGTGAAGCGATGGAAGGAATGTTTGGGAACTCAAGTACTTGCAAAGTACAGCAATGATTAATCCTGAATCCAGTGATCGAGCATGAAAACACTATTCTTATCCCTTCAAACAGTTATACAAAGCACAACTCAAAGGAACAGGCTATCTTTTTAGACCTTATTATAAAAGAGCCATTTTATACATGACACGCCATATTAAAAGTGCAGCGCTTGAGCCAAATTGAAAATCCAGTCAACCCAGCTGTGGCGGAAATAACCGGGAACGCTTATTTAGGAAAATGATGGTAATCTGCAGGACACGAGGAGAGACTGTGACAAAACACAACCTAGATATAACATGTATTCTGCTTGATGCCACTAGTAGCACAAAACTTGCGAACTTCAGGTTACAGGCAAGTATGTCTTTTCAACCCACCTTCAATTTTAACGCGCAACACTCATGAAAAATTCATGATATGATGGAGCTTTCCATTTCTGCACTTCACAGTAGAAAATGGCATCAGCTGAAGAAAGAAACGGCTGTAGGGCTAAACATTTATTTCTTCTCTGTGAGGATTTACGTCCTTCCCGCAACCTGGGGATGACAATCACGCCTTAGGTAGTCGCTAACTACATCATGGCCTCTTGAAAAAGGGCATTTTATTGCTTAAATTATTCTTATCACCTGACGACAAGCTGAGATTTCACAACAGCTTGAGGTTTGAGTGCCTTGACGTCGGAGGGCTGCGTCTCAATAGCTTGAATTTCACATGCAAATCGAATGTGTGAAAACTGAGGTAGTTGTTTAATGAGAGTGAGAAAATTATGCAACAAGGCGGTGACTAAATTAATCTGCTTGACAGAGTCACCTTAAAATACCCTCCGTATGAAAAGCTCTGAAGATAATATCCCGATCCAGACAAAAGGGTTTAAAGCAGACATCAAAAGAGAGTCTGACAGGCTAATATCTGAAAACATGAATGAAACAAATAAATGCTAAAAATACTGAAACATTAAACAAAACACTGTCAATGCAAAAAAGATGTAAATTTATCATCTTTCACGGCTTAACTATAAGTACACTATGTGTAGGTTTATATCTAAACTATAAGAGTAAACAAGGTGGCATTATGAAAATCTGCCACTCTTTATTCTGTGTAACACAAAAGAAGATACTTTGAGAAATGTCTCAGTGTCCATATACAATGGAAGTCTATGGGGTCCAGTGTTGTTTGGTTATCAACATTCTTCAAAATCTCTTTGAAATTGAGAGTGAATAAATCAAATAATTTTCAATGTGTGGTGAACTATCCAACTTTTTATCATTTTAGCGTTAGTGAAACATGAATCAACTAACATGTAATTTTCAGAGTCTGATTTGTTCTCTCGGTGCATTTGTTTCGGGTGTGTTGAAGCTGAAACGTCAAATTCATGCACCGACTGCTTCTCTTTCCGCTGCCAGACTGCTGTCAGCAACCACTTCCCCAGAGACTCCACACCGCTCGCGTCTCCAGCATGGCAGAGAGCCGTGATAAGACTCCAGCTCAATCCTTATAATCACTATATCATTGCTAAACGATCCAGGCCGATGATGCTAGCATTTACTCTATCTCAAGGTCAAGACTCAAGACTCGGGATGACCAAACAGTCCCGCGGAAAGAGATGACGTATTTATCAACCAGTGTGTTAGCTGGAAATCCAACCTGTGACTTTGTTGTTGGAGCTACTATCAGATGAACGAATAGAGCCCAAATATACCATTTTCAGTTTTTCTAAATTTACTATTCATGAACCGCACGCAGTAAGTGAAACTGAGTCATATGTCTGTGTTTTGTTAGCAATGAGTGCGCACATGCTTTAGTTTCGCCCTCCTCCCTCACAAACAGTATGTTTCTGAAAATAATCGCACAGCTGAGTCTGTCTTTAATGAATGTGATCAAACTAAAGACTCTACGTATATTTGAAGGGTGCGATACTATTCTGTACATACTCAAGATTAACGTGCGATTTGCAGAAACTGTCTGAGTTACGGCCACTTTAAGCAACATTCACCACACAAATGTAGGCTTAAGATTAGCTCTAGCTTTTTTTCTGTGTAGTCTAACCTGCTGGAAATACGTGGCAGGAAGCAACATCAACACCCACTGCCAGCTCTCGGAATAAAAGAATAAGAGGTAGGGAGTCTATATTTACACTAAACGGTGATGAATAATTCACTATGAGGATGACTGACGTGAGAACGATGGCAGATGGAAGCACAGCAACGTTGATGAGCCAACTAGCGCTTGAACACGCATTAACCACATGGTGTGGTGCAATGCCTATCAAAATCAACTGTGATTCAGCAGCTCTGAGAGAGAAAGCAACCAGGAGGCCATCACAAGGGTATGGAGAGAGGCGAATCAGACAGCTGGCTGTATTTTGGGCCAGAATACATAGTGACAGAACCTACAGATCTAATAGAACTGCTAAATACACAGTGGTGTCCAAACCACTGGATGTTTGCAATGGACAGGCCAAGCTAAACAGAGAAGCAGAGAAATTTGCAGAAGTGTCCAGCGGGGTGACACCAAAAAATGGCACACCCTGATGATAGGAGATATGAGGACATCACAACAGACAAAAGCTAAGATAAAGCAAGCAGCTCCACAGATGATCCATATCTTCTTGTGTTGACACAAAGAATTTTCATACATTATACATACATGCTTCAAAGAAAGTGTTACGGAAGATATTTTGAAGAACGTTGGTAACAAACAACACTGACCCTCTTTGACATTTCTCCAAATATATTCTGTTGTGTTCCACTGAAGAACGAGTAAAATACAGATTTTGAATGTTATTGGGGAAAAAAAATGAACACATTTTTCTATTGGGTGCCATTTGTGTGACAAACATTGCACAATGTTCTTTGTTACTTTATTCTTGGGCTGTTTACAACACATATATTTTTGCAATGAAATACAGGTTTGTGTTTTGAAGCCATGCTGCACATTTACACCACTACACTCAAATTTAATGACCCAGCAAAACTGTTCACAAGCCGAGGAAAATATAGAGAAAAATCAATGTCTGCCAATCAGATTTGGTTAACTGTTTGGTTCAAAGGATGGTAATGAAAGGTTTAAGACGTTTACACGATCTCGCATGTTGGCGGGTTATTAAAGGAAATAGCTGTAACATGAAAACGCATCATGTAAACACTTTCACTCTGTGCATAACAGCACATTTGTGCAGCAGATTCATGACTACGGCGATATCACAATCACCCAGACCAAGCAGGACAAAGCACAGGAGGAAAGAGGAAATCATTGAGAGAAATAAAGAAACGACCAAAAATTTAATGGATCTCTAGCTTGCATTTTTACATGCTGAGGACTGCAGGACTAAATTATACCACCCCAGCATCCCCAATATAAACATATTTATTAAACTACTAGAATAAGAAAAGGGTTGTGGGAACTATGTAAAGTTACGGCGATAAATACATAATGCACATTTTTTTTCATTGGAAAAAATTAATTTACATTAAAATCAAAATAAATCACAAATTTGTAAGAGCGAAACAGAGAGAACGGCATAAAAGTGAGACCCAGGGGCTGTTATGTTATGGAGATTCAGATCACTGGAGCTGAGTGGACTCCCACAGAAAGTTCAAGCACATGCCAAGAGCCAATTAACACAAAGCTCTCAATGAGAATTTATTCAACTTGTAATTTACTTTATTAACATATGAAAAAAACATGGGCTTTACGATAACCACTCTAGACAAATATGTTTCTTCAACTACAAACTCTTTGGTTGCATTTTATTTTCGGTAAAACTTTATTTAACGGTGCCTTACACATATTACTCCTAAACCACGCCCTAATCCTAACCCTAACCATATAGTAAGTACATGTAGTTATTTATTATTACTCAGTACTTAAATGAATAATTACACTGTTATACGACAGTAGGGTTGGGACGATAGACGATGACATCATCCATCGCCGATGGCTGACAGCCCTTAAAATGTTGGGCTGGCATCGTGGTTCCCCTGCATGATGAAATTTTTGCCATTACAAGGGTTTCGCTTGTCCAGTCACGCTTTCCCGTGGTCGAGTATGATTTTGAACCTGCGCAACTGTGCGCTTGACCCCAAGATCTAGCTTTCCTGTAACGGATATAACCATGCCTCGCCCCGCCCCCCGATGTCATCATCCATCACGATGTTTCAACGTAGGCATCAGCTGATGCCAATATGGTAGACAACTAACAGGCAGTGTAAAATAAAGTATAAATTTAATTTTCAAGTATGTGCATTTAGACATTTAACAATATGCTGGTATCTACATGTACTTAATATAGGTTAGGTTTAGGGTTCGATTCAGGGCTGGGACCAAGCAATTACATTGTTGGCTCTTGGCAGCACTTTATTTTACAGTCCTGTAACTCTTTTATAGTGGATTTTATGTAAAACTAACATTCGTCAACTTTATTCTCTGTTATATTTAGGTCTGCTTATCTTTTACACTAGTCCCAGATATAGATATTCAGTAATAAAACATGAAAAGTTAAAAAGCAAAGCAATAAAAAAAAATATTAGAGCTCTCACATATAAGGTTGGGTTGGCCAAAAGAATTTACAATACTTTAATCGCAATGTCTGTTAAAAGGAAAACTAAACAATTCATTCATCTGTAATGTGATCTATTTTGTGTTTTCTTTTTTTTCTATGAATCACTTATAAAATACAAAAGTGTGAAGGCAGAAAGGGAGTTTGTAACCATTGTGACTTTTAAGGTAAAATATAACATTTGTGTATTATTATGTATTATCGTGTATCATCCCTGTTGATAAAACAAAAGGCTCTCGCCCAAAACACAGAACAATCAAATGGAGATGTAATGGTCATAATGGGAATTGTATTGGTTTTAATGAAAACTATACTGGTGTCTACTGGTATATGACGAATTCTATTGGTGTGGGGTTATCTGGTAGATTAATTTGAATAATTCCTAAACACAATACAAAAGAAGTTTTGTAGTGTTTTAATGTCAAAAGATAATGGTTCATAATGGTATTTAAGCAGAAACAATTACAATTTCTGTGATTTCTATAGGGTTTCTACTGTTTTCAGCAGGGTTAACAACCCTATTTTAATAATTTTTGTACTTTTCGGGCCATTTTGTGCCTTTATTTGACAGAGGATAAAAAAGTAAATGAATGTGTGAAAACTATGTCTAACAATTTTGGCAAATAAGTGTCCTTCAATTCTTATCATTTAAATCATGACCAACAATTTCCCACTAACAACAGCTGAGAAAACACCCAAACATATTTTAGCTGTATAGGTGCCGTGATAAACCCCATAAACATTGCTCCAGTCTTACAATTTTAAAATACTACTCATACAATGAAACCGGCTAGCTAAACTAAACCAGGCTGCCCATAAGTTATGCTGACACAACTTCATTCAATTCAACAGCTTTGTAATAGGTCGCATTCCATCACCTTTTCAAAGGAAGAAAATACCGTTCATTCCAAAACTCTTTTGCACATATCTATGAGTAATGAGATATGAACTAAAATATTTGGCACAGGTTAAACAGGATTTGTTTTCGAAGCTAAACTGCCTCCACCGTTCATCAAATTTCAAAGCAAGCGTTGCGTGATGCTTTCAACGGCCTAACAATGGCGTCCTGCAGAGAACAGGCGTCAAGACCCAACACATTTCCTTACCCCACAGCGCAATTTCCACTCTGCCCCGAGAGTGATAATGACAGGATGGAGGAGACAACACATCACAAGGTGCTTGAGGCGCTTGAATGCGTTCCTGTAAATATTGATGTTCCTGTAAATATCAAAAGCAGGCACGAAAAGACCTTGTCGTTTAGGGTGTGCAAATAACGTTATCAGCACTTGATACAAGAAGAAAAATATTTGTAAGAGCTAGAGAGACAATTCTGAGGAAAGCTCCACCATACATTTCTGCAGGCAAACTAAAATAAGAGTTTTAAACACAGCTTGGAGCATGTCCAGCAGCTGGAGGTGAGCATGTGTGCACGCTCTAAGCTGTTTCTTATTAAACAGACTTTCAATTTAAGCTTTAATATTAGCACAGACTAATTTTAGCTGCTTCAAAGTTGGGAATAGTAACATAATAGGGTCGCTTCATAAATTACAAACAATCCGTCTACGGCAGCCTATCGTATTAAACGCAAACCCTATAAACTAGGGATGCACCGAAATTTCGACTGGCAACATTTTTTTGGCCGAAAATGGCATTATTGGTTATACAGCGCCTGCGCTTTCCTTCAGTGCCTGCATTTACTTTCTCACTAGCTGTTATTAAAGGACGATGTAAGCATGCCATAACAAAGTCTAAAACTAATACATTTAACAATAATAGCTCAAAACCAGCAAACAGATATGACACGCAAGCTCTGTGTGACGTGTGACTGCGCTTGATCTGCGCTTGATCGTTTGAACTTTAAATGCAACAGAATCTTCACAGACTTGAATGATTATTGGAACGAACTGTCAGTAACTGATGATGTAGCTCATGTGGACATCACTGAAGTTCATGTTAAGCTTGTTTACATGAAAAGATTCACTATTCGCTTCCGTTATGCATATAGCCATAATAAATCTAGAACTACAATGCTTAGATGATTGTTAAAAAATGACAAGGAAAATTATATTTGTTGTATTGTTTTAAATATGTTCTTCTTAATTTTTGTGGTTTTAGGGTGTGTTATTAATAGAATGCAATAAAAACTATTTCAAAGTTTCAAAAAAATCTGTACCGATTTTCCTCACTGATAGACGATTTGCTCGGTTTACTGGAAGGCGCGATTTATTAGTGCCATATTGAGCGTTTCATACCTCCTCAGTCATTGTAACGGCAGTTAATATCTTGTTAATATTAAAATTGTTGGTTTAAATGAGAGTGCATCATTTGACAGAATATCGACATTGCATCAAAAGTGTAACAAATACCCAGCTGACACAAAACAACCCTGTAATTTATTCGTCCTTTTTGGTAATCTCATGACTTACTATCTAGCAACATATCTGCTGTGTCCCAGGCACAATTTAATTACCATTAAATGGCCAGTTCACAACGTCATATTTTCCATCTCCATTGATACATATAATGTGATTGATATTTCGATCCAAATCCAATATGCTGTTTGTGGTTTTCATCATTACGTACTATACTGTTGATCCGCATTAGATTAGATTTGCAACTGACATAAACAAAACAATTATATCATTAATCATAATTATTTGTATGGCAATTCATCACCAAGCAAAATGCTATAATTATCACAGCACATGCATGAGACCTTTACCAATTCTCGGACAGAAAAAAATGTCAACCTTGACAGATAATCAGATTCAGAGAAGGTCATTCCAAGTCTGTGTCAGGTATCTTATTACCATCCATGTCCACATTGCTGCATCTGCTTCTCTTTGTAATGAATGTACAGTGAAAAGCCACACAAAGCCACAGTGTTCCAGCCCATAAGAAAAAATGTGGACGTGTAAGATGCAGAAAATGCCAGAGATGATGTGACCGGGTCTAAGGTTACGGCAGTGACTTACTCTTTGCAGGCGTTGGAGACGTGGGCAGGTACAGTGTATTTACAGTCCATGATCATAGTGAGGGTCTCACTGTCGTTGGCTTCTTGGAAGGGGGGCTGACCACAAACCAGCATGAAGAGAATGACTCCCAGACTCCAGATATCTGCAGGGAGAAGGTTTTAGTCAGTTTAAGTCATTAGAGCAGTAAAAAGAAGAAACATAGCATTGTAAGGAAATGTTTTTGCATAAACAATTTGTAGAAAAACATGATTCATCAATAAAGTAAGACTACTATATTTTCTGATACACTTCTAAACGAACTCCTGGTGGCCTTGCAAACTCAGAAGAAACATGAACCGAAGTGATCATAATCATAGTTATCAGGATAAAAAATGATAAAGTAAAAATCTCAATCTCAGGTTTTAATTATGGCACACTTGACTTTGCTTAAGTCTTACTGCACGAGCATCTTTAGAGTGTACAAATATTCACACATACCAAAGAATGGCTGTCGAAAGCCTTTACATGGAGATGTTTGGGCAGGTTACCCTGGTGTCGCATTTTCAACACCAGACACGAATGCAATTATTAGTTCAGCAAGCTCAAAGGCAGAAGTAAAAAGTGCATAACACAAATACTTGTGGTTACAACCTTTAACCAGTTTAAGATGAGCGTGGGTGAATCAATCGGGCGTGTGAAGGCAAACATACCTGCACTGACTAGATCTTACTGGCACACCTCCTATCATATGATTTCATGTTCAGTATTGTTTCTTTGTTTATTTTTCAGACGCTAGGTTATTCTATACCGTAGAGCTGCATGATTAATCGTTAAAAGATCCCGAGCTCGATTCGAACACCAGACGATCTCATTAATGATAATCAACTATTCTCGTGTGTCTATTAATTTACACCTCGGACTAAAATCATAACGCTTCAATATTGGCTGTTGCTGCTGCAGAAGTTAAAATTATTATTATAAGGTATGTAACGACGTCACAAACAGTCTTTTTCAAAACACACACTATCATTATGTCTGTGTCAAATGATCACAGAAGTACTGGGATTAAAACAGAGAGTTGCCAACTCGCGCGCAAGAGACTCGTTTACAAATTCCTACTCTCCTAAAATAATCTCACACCAAATAACAGACCAACATATAAAGTAGAAACAGCCTGACAACAAAACTGTTCTTATGAGTGTCTTTCAGGATTGTGATACATGGTTCTGATTATGCTTCACATCTTTACTGGACATGTTTGAAACGAAACTAACGATTGTAGTTTGTAGCGCGGAGAATCCGAATGAGCGCTTATATCCGTCAATATGGTAAAACACGTCATCAGAGCGCCTAGGGATGGGCGATACCACATTTTTTGATGCGATGCGATACTGATACTTTTTCTTGAAATTGTTTCGATCCCGATACCGATAACGATACTGATGATGGAGATTTTTTTTTTTATAGATTATATATATATATATATATATATATATATATATATATTTTTAAATAGAAACATAATTACAATTAAAGAGAAATTGCATACTTGTACTAGCTATTAATAACAAATTTACTAAAAAAGTAATTTAAACAAATAAATACAATGTTTTAACAACCTTCTTACAAAAATATTGATTAAATAACATAAATCTTAATAAAATAAACAAAAATATCACCAACAAAAAATTGCATATTTTCACTGCAGTCTTATTTTTAAACATTCTTTAACATTTTGTTTGTATTGTAATATACTGTATTTTGAAGAAAAAAATATTGTTTAACTAACAAAAATCTTATACAATACAATAACCCAATACAATTAATAAAATTACAAACAATATAAACTGTGCATACATTAACTTAACTTTTGCCCTTCCTCTAAGCCATCTTGCAATTCTCTCCTCTGTTTAATGCGGAGGTGTGCAATGCATGCGTGTTGTGTATGTGTAAGTTACGTAGCTGAATAGCACGTCCATGTGACGATCCAGAGAACGATCCGTGTGTGACGTCAAACTGTCGCGAGAGCTAGTACTTTCATAACATAGTGTCACTGATCGGCATGCACAGAGCTAACCTCATTTAGTTACGCTGAAACTATTAATGTAATTAACCAGATAATCGATACTTTTGTGAAAATATCGATACCTAAATAGCATTTTTGAGTATCGATATATCGATACTGCAGCATCGATGTGCACATCCCTAAGAGCGCCTATTACTCTATTAACGCTAATAGAAAAGCTTCGCTATTAGAGCTCTTCATCAAGTTGCCCATCATTTCATGTTTTCAGGTTATTTTAAACCGTTTACAGGTGAGAATACTTTGTTGCGATGTTTATCAGTAGAGTCTTTCTGTAAAGACCCATTCAAGCGGTCTGTATATATCTGACAAATGTATAAAATAAATAAGTGTCACCTTATGAATTTGTTTTACTCAGAAATAGTTCATATACAAGTTACTTCAATGCATTTATACTTTTTAGGAAGTTAAACTTTTGCATTTAAAGTAAAAAAATGAAAAAACACTTTAGTTCACTTATGGAATTTGTGGTTAAACATTCCTCACCATAGTTATTGTAGGTTAAGCATGAAATATGTAATAATTTTGAAGCAAAGTCCTACATATTACATACCTAAATAAACTATTTTTTGTCAGAACCGCTATTAAATTATTTATTTCTTTAAGTCATCATTCAGAATCGTAAAAGAATCGCAATCTCTATTTGAAACAAAAGAATCGGGATCCTCAATTTGTTCAGAATCGTGCAGCTCTACTATACCGCCACACTTAATTTACGGTGCTTTCACACTGTACAATGAGGCAGTGAAAAATTTTCTCTGACATTAATGTTTGTTTCTTTTGATTACTGTTAAATCTGTGCACATTTCACATCTTGTGTTGTAGCTTTAAATGTATTTTTCTATCGACTCGCTCGCTCACTTTTTCTCTGGTGGTGAACAGCAGAAGAGAAGAGTTTGGGAAAGTGACCATTCTAGTTAGCAAACATTAAATCAATCTTGCCGCGTGGGTGGCAACAAGCGGAGTGAAATTTGTCTGATACAGCCAAACTTGGCTCCAGGAGCACCGGATGCCTAAACACGTGGGAAGTAATTAACACGACTTATGTAATGCTTAACTAAAATACAAACAAGACTTAACAACAACAAATGTTTACACGAACGCCTCTGGTGAGACTGTAAACAAATTTAATAAAAGGCTTATCTGTGTAAAACATTGTACACAATGCCCTGTAATTTCAGTGACGTGTATTTAATTACTCTAAGATGGAAATCGTACGCACAGCTGTAAATGAAATGAATGGGAACGATTAAGCAAAACTTTCATTAGGCATTCAGTCTCGGAGGATCCTGACTCTGGTAACAGTTTGCAGTCGCATGAAGAAAACCGTTTCGACATGACCACTGCAGAAAATGCGAACGAGGCGTAGACATCAGACGTGTATTTCCAGGAGGAAATGAGATATGCTTTATCTGATAATAGTCCCTCAGAGTTTACAGCATTACATGAAGCATCCAGCAGATGTGGTTATGTGCTGTGCCAGTGGCTCTTGACCAGCCACCCATCTTTGACTGTGGATGACCTGTACATCCACGGGTTCTTTTTGGACCGGCGAATGACTGCTCAGATAGATCAGAAACAAATCCGGCCTAGTAGGAGGTCATTATATGACCAGAAATATTTCAGTCTGTTAACCTCAGTTTGATCACAGTAGAGTGAACAAATAACATGCTCTACTACAAATCAAGCACGTAAGAGCAGATTTCATAAAAAGATTTTTTATTTTGTATTGGACATTGTAGTGTGTACAACAAACTGTCTGAACAGTAGCCACTGGCATAAAGTCTAGCAAACTTTTTAGTTAAAACCTGTTTATATGTAAACACAAAACTTCCCTTCCCTAAAGTCTTGCCAAAATGCTGTAAATCCAGAGTCTCTGGTAATTGTAAAATTGCAAACTATTAGAATAGATCCCGTGGCCTGTGGATGTAAATTCATCTGACAATCAAGGAGTGGTTCACTCTTTAATGTCTGAGGCGCAACTTAAAGATTCATGAGACAAATGTTTGGGATTTCTGAGCAGGTTGACCGCATGGGTCCTGAACGTGACAACCTAAACGCTTAGAAAATCCTAAGGGGACATTTTTGTACAATAACTTCAAAAGACATGTTTTACCAGCCACTCCAGCCTCCACAAAGCACGACTTGTCAAAGATTGCAGATAACACACTGTCCTGATTGACAAGATACTTAAAATGTTCTCAAATAAAGTACTTGATCACAATGGATCAAAGAGCAAGTTGCATTCTGTATTGAGATGATATGATTTTCTGCCCCACTTGACAGGTCCTAAAACATGTACGATCTAAGAGAAAAATGAAGTTCGCATGCTGTTGTTACAGATGCAATTCTCTAATCTATTAAGGTTCAAATTCTAACGTTTCTTGAATAAATAAATTCAACATATTAATCATTTTACTTACAAATTATGTTTTCTGATTTGCTTCAGAAGACATGTATTAACCCCCTAGAGTCATACAGATTAATTTTTTGATGGTTATATGTGCTTTCAAGAGCCTCAAAATGGGGCACAATCCAATGGCATTACTCTAGCACTAAAATGCTGTAAAGATTAATAATAAGTAGCGATAATGTACAGGCAGCCAGTTGTTCTAGCAGAAATAAGCCCCAACATGAAGCGGAGGGTCTTGTATCACACTGAAGGACCCTTTTTCACGATAACAGCCGCCTGCTTGTACATTATCCCACTTATTACACGGCTACTTGGCACATGAGAAAAAAACTGAACATGAAACATGACTTTGATATATTTTCTTGGCAAATTTTTAAAGAATGCTAGGAAAAGCCAATTACTTTCATTTTAAAGGTAAGAAACAACATTCAAATGTCACGAACAGGCAATTTGGTTTAATAATTTATAAATATAATGTCATATATGTTATTAAAACACACATTTATATTTAATTTGTCAAAAATACCTGTCAAAATCATTTGCTGCATCTAGGTTACTGTGTGTTACTAGTTTTGAGAGGTAGTAATCTGGGAATAAGGAACCTTCGACTGGCCAGGCCAATCAGACGCAAGCATTCCAACGAGCTGTGCAATAATAAGAGTATATAGTATCCACAAAAATGTTGTAGCTGAAACGGTTTAACCTATAAAACATTTGACCTGCTTGCAAACTAGTACATAAAGTAACACTAGCTGAAAGCTTTACTCCACATTTTGGAACCGTAATGATTTCTTTTAAGAAAATGAATCGCAACAAAAAGCCGCAAATGAGAGGATTAAAACTTTTATTGAAATGTTATGAAGACGTTCAGACATGACATTACTGCTTTTCACAGCTCCAACACATCAAAAAGGCCAACCCAAGCAAAATATATCACACACAACACATTTCATCGCCCGAGTACTTCAAACATAAATGCATCTGGCGGCACAACAATGCCTCAAAGACTCTCTCTCACCAGTTCCAGACAAAATACTAATGGGTCGTAGATAAACAAAGGCCCGCTTTTAGTGTACGAGTCCATCTGTGGCACTCTGTCTTTCAGCTGCGGATGAACTTCAAATGTAATTCCTTTGTAAAGAAACAAAAGGCTCAGTCTGTGAAGGCTACAGTAGATCTGTGGGTGCTAGCAACTCACAGGCAGATACTGGGACCACTAAAGCTATCGCTGACTGACTGAAGGGGTGTTCTCTGTGTCAAGCTGTCAGATGCAGTTCTATCCACATTAGGTTATACCGTCAGAATACAAATCCTGAGTTATTACTATGACCTGCGGGCTAGACCAGTGGTTCTCAAACTGGGGGCCCCAAGATGGATCCAGGGGAAAAATGATTTTGTGACATTTTTTGAAACACAGAAATTGATCATTCATTTTATGGAATCAAACGTCAGGAAAATAAGCCCACCAACCAAAATAATTGATGTTCCAGCATTGTATAACTGCATATGTTATATATTTTTGATTTGATTTAAATTCTATGTTTAAGATTATAAGTCTCTATTTGGGGGGCCGCAAAGCAATGCACCCTACACAAAGGAGCCTTACTGTGCCGTCAGGCCGCCGCCGTCGAGATCGTCAAAGTGGCTGGAAGTCTTTCATTTTCAATGCGAGCCAGCAGCGGCGCAGCTTGGCCGTTGAGGGCGTCAAGAAGAGTTGAAATCAGGTCAACTTTATGGTAATGAGCTATGACGTGGTTCGGCTGCAACCAATCGGAACGTAGAAGTCCACCGCTTGATTGGATTCCAGAGAACGCAGCCCTGTAAACTTTGGTCTACGTCAGAGCGCCAGAGAGTCCACAAATCTTTCTACAGCATTGATGGCAGGGCTGCCAGAACGAATTTTTAACACACATTTAAAACGAAAAAGTTGACTAGGCAACTGGACTCTCAAGCATGAATGTACCCAGTCTAAGACTGGAAAAAAATTTTCTTTACATGAAATATTCACATCATACCGTAATTTAAGACGTTGACATGGCGTGCATCAATACAGATCCACCTCAGAAAAATAGACCTTTATCTGGTCATTCACCCAACCTAATAATTATTCAATTGTAAAATACGTAGATCTGTACATCTCTCAATGCCCTCATGAACCCAAATAAGAGCCAAACACATTTTTTTTGCAAATGGTAAGATAAGGCTGTTCATCAATTAATCGTGAAGTTTGTGTTATATAAATGTCTGTGCACTGTGCATATTACTTTTGTATTTAACAAATGTTTATTTATAATTGAAATGATATGTAAATATATACACGCAAATACTTCCTTAATATATACATACATGTGTATGTTTATAAATCCAAAATAAATGTGCACAGCGCACAGACAAACTTTTATTCTGGGTGCATGCAATTAATCGCAATTAATCGTAGAACATTTTTGGAATACATCCTATAGAAAATGTGCCAACAATCTCAATTTCCATCATAAACTCATAGATGTCGATGCAGATTTTAAAGATTCAACCCTGCAAGAATGCACAATACCTCCTGCAGTCTTCACATGCTGTTCTGCACTGCTCCATACATGCATACAGTGAAAATCAGCACATTACACCTCTGGGGTTTGTGGTAAACTGGAGCTTTCCATAATTCAAATGTTGAAAATGTGTGGAAAACTAGAGTGGCCTATTCTCAAAAATTGTGAAAAAGAGTTGAACTGTGCAAAACAAAGAAACCAGGAAAATAGGTTAATTCTCTCCCATGCCCAGTGAGCTGTTACTAAATCTAGATTTTACTATAATTTGTTTTTGCCACCCTGATGTTAGGTTTAGGGTGGGGCTAGCGGAGGGGCCTCAGTATAGCTTTTTCCTAATAATCATGTTTTCTGTTTCAAATTACGTTACATGAATTCATACGAATTAGCCAACTTGTAAAACAAGAATGAAATTCTGTGAGATCAGGTTGTGGTGGCATAACAGATTTTCCTTTTACATTTTCTGATGTAAATGTGCCACAACAGCATATGACATTTACCACCTTTACAATTTAATTCAGATATTAAACTACGCTGTTTAATATAAATATGTAAGAACACTTAAAAAGGTCAGATTTTTAACAAAAGTCCCGTGTTTTAGTTCACTGACACCCACAGTGAAGCCATCCAATGATCTAATAACATTCTGTGACTGCTAACCTGAATCTAAAGGAAATAATCTAAAAATATTCATGCTACAAAGCAGGATTAAAAGAGTTTTTGTATTTTTGCAGTAGACTACATGAAACTGACCTTTCAGCAGAAACCGAAAGGGACATATTTGTAGCTACATCCTTATATGTGGGTAAAAAGTTTACTGTGAAGATGAAAGCTAAATTCATTTGTACCAGCACTTCAGATTATTGTGTGCATTCATTCCGTGTGTTTACACAAAATATATAATCACAGCTCTGGCAGCTACTGAAAGCTTGCCGAGGGCTCAAGGTGCGTGCGAGACTAAGAAATGTCGCGTGCAAAGCTGTATGCATGCACACAGAACATAAATAATAATCTTGAGTTATGCATGGTATGAGAAGGTTGCTTAACATGATACTTGACAACGACTGACAGCGTTTCCGCTACATAAATTTTGCCTTGGAAAAATCCTTCCCGCCATGACTACAGTTACGTTTCCATTCATTCACAATTTGTCCGGCCATCGTCGCCAAGTTTGCAACTCTTTCACTAGATTTACTTATCCTGGTAATACCAAACTCCATCTGGAAGGGCATAATTGACATTTACTTTCTCGTGGGGGGGGGGCGCACGCTAGTTTGAAGTTTAAAATCATTGGTGTACACGTAAGACAATCACATATTGTTTGGTTATGACGTATGCTGTGTGCTGGCTCAGCCGCCTCAAACTTCCGCTGTAAACACAGGTATGCAGCGAAAACAAAACAATTGAGCGAAATACAAAGAGTGAAAATGGCTGTTAACAACTTTTGCAGATTATGTGAAGTAAATCTACGCATCCATGGTCATAGTGCATCTAAACTAATATAGCAGTAGAGACAAACAAGAAAATATTTGCAGCCAACTGTCAAAGTTAGGATTAGTTCTGTTAAACACATCTCTTTGTTTTTTTCGAGTCTGTCGAGAAATGCTGCAACTTAATTGTAAGATTAGAGAATGACATGACAATATTCAAGGACAGGAAAATAAAGGAGACACTGACCTGTAAAAAGGGTGCAGTTTGAGCTCGACAGATAAAAGAGTCCGAGATATACCCTCTAAAACTCCAAGGACCATAAAAAAGCAGAGGAAGACACTGCTCCCACCTGACTTGCCATCAGTGTCACCGAGGTGGGAGCAGTGTCACCGAGGTGGGTTAAACACAATAATGTTAGATTGGACATAGGTCCACTACTTTTACTTGTTTTCAAATATTAAATTCGTCGCTTAGCATCTACGTAACGGCTCTCAGCCTGCACTCTGTTCGTGGTTGGACGGCTGGTGCGGAGCCGGAGGTAGTCTGGGAGCTGGTTTGCTATATTAGACTGAGTAAAGAAGTTAACTGAACTGAAATTGAGCGGAAGTACCTAGTCAGACTAAGATTTAGTGATTTCTCCGACCCCTTTGGTGGCTTTTGTTCAGAAGACGCATGTAATGAAAAACATAGAATGTTTTTGGATAAACCGTTTATTGAGTAAGAACTGTTCAGCTAGAACTGAAAACGCCCTTGTTACTGTGATTACATTTGTTATTGACACCAGGCCCAGCGAACGGCAGGTACTAGAATGCACCTATCTATGACAAGTTGAACACAGCCTTCATAGAAAAATATTAACGACTACTTCTCTAGCCCCGCCCACTGGTTCGTGCATGACAATTCTGAAATAACACAACTGCCGCTGAAGCAGATAGAGCGAGCAAGCAATAAACAAACATACCTTTAAAGATAGATAAATATTGTGCCACCCTGGTTGAGGAAGAATATAGTCTCTGCATAGCTTTCCTTCGGATTCTGACATTAGTAATGTGTGGTTAAAGTTGCAGATGTTGTATGTGATCTTAAGCTCGTGCGAATCGGCATCTCTGTGATATTTTTAAGGTTTATCCACCGTTTGCGAATAATGGAGGCTGTTTTGAAGTGCTTTGGTATTATTTCGGGTGCTGGGTGATATCCATAAATTACCGGGAGTCTCCCGTTTGTTTATTTATCATGGAAACGCAAATGTCTCAAATGCTGACAGGTACGGTCAAATATCATTGAACGCAATACAACTATAGGCTATACAAACTGTACGCAAAGCCTTGCCATCACATCCAGGAAATAAGTCAGTAAATTTGAGTAAAATAATCCGGTGTGAATGCGTCACATGAAATACTGATGTGGGGAGGTCATTTATAAATCACAGGAGGTCTCCAGATAATACTAATGCCATGCGTAAACTGTTAATGGTGGTAATGTGTAACCTAACGTTACGTCTCTAACCAAAGAAGCCTCCAACTACACAAACTGTTATCCAATCAAAGCGTTGGGTGTTTACTTCAATGCGCCACACCCATTAAAACCAAGCTTTGCAGAGCTGGCCTCAAACGCGTGTAGAAAATAGCCTATTACCTATTGATTTGGATGTTTTTGAATGTAAAAATCACGCAAAGGTCATAACTAGACCTCATACAACAGTATAAAACAATAAACAAGGCCAGTTCATTACGCCTTTAATGGCTAATACAAATGCCCTTGCTTCCACGTGTGTGGTGATTTCATCAGACGATGTGTCTTGGTTGTAAAACAGAGCTGACAAAGTAACAATAAATACATAAATGAAAATGGCTTTATTGGGCAATAAGCTGTATGTAAGGGAGTAAAATCGAAACTTGTCTTAAGTATTAACTTTTGCTGCCTTCACACACTCACGGAAATTCGATAATTCCCACTTAAACCCCGAAAAAATGTATGGAACGGTGCTCTTTTAATGTTAAAAGATACTTGTAATGTTATAATGCTACTAATCAATTAGTAACATTCATGTTACTAAACACTTTGAATGCTACTAAATCCAGATGTTACTTTGGTGGGAAATATCTCACTTCCGAGGTGTCTTGATCGAGGTATTAAAACTACGTGACGATGTCCCGAATATGTTCATTAGCGCGTGACGTCATCAAGTGCCAAAGTTTCACAAAATCCTAGCGGAAACACTGAATGAAGATCTTGGCTCACACAGTCAAACCCCAGCTGATGTTGACTGATATTACCTGTGAGGCTTCACCGTTCAATAAAAACATTTGTATATGCACAAATATCAGGAAAAACAATCATTACAGAAAAAACCTGACATCATAAGAGTAAGACGCATCGGTTGCGCAGCACCTGGAGGGTTCATGCGTGCTGGTGTTAGGTCTGATGAGTGAGCGACCGGAACTTCTCTGGAAAACCTCACGTGTATCGACCGCACCTGGCTTTACAACAAAAGCAGGTGTTGTCATAGCAACAAGCAGGATTAATGGCCCTCCTGGTGGACTTGACATTGTGCACCTGTTTTAGACAAGATCAGAAAGACGCTACTCTAAACATAGCTCCCCCATTTCCTTTAATAGCCACCACTTTCAATCTCACACATTCATTTTGTCCTCTCTCTCTTTCTCTCTGCTCTTAATCTTCAGCGCTAAAGAGCAATAACTGAGATGTTCCAACAGTCTGGGACCAGCGCAAGAGTTTCAAATCATTTGACAAAGCTGGTCCCAATGGTGCCACCAGAGCAAATTATATTTGTATAATTTGGTATTTGTTTGGCGCACAAAGTTATTGTCTGTGTTGGAGCAAGCAAAAACGTTGACGGAGTCAGAACCAGGTGGAGGGTGAGAGATACACCCCATGGCCACATCCTCTCGCAGGGGTGCCAGTGCAGAAGAGGTGACAGGACTTGCACAAGCATGCCGGCAGCATACAGTTTGTGCCTCGCTTCGGCTTTAATTAGTGATTAGGGATATTGTCACTTGGCAACTTTCAATTGTGAGCTCACCGCACGGGCTCATGCCCAGCAACCGGCTTTAGACTACTAACTAGTGGATAATTTCAATGCAGTGCTTTAGCTGTTTACATAATCGGTCTTTAACCTGCCTTCCACCCTGCTAAGCAGTCTGCTAACACTGTTTACTCACAGGCAACTTTTGTAGAAAATGTAAAGCATGGGTACAGAAATATTACAACAAATGTTCTCTTTTAGCTGCATGAACACATTGAAGCTCCCGCGCATGCAATTAATCGAAAATAATTGTAATCGTCAAAATTAGCCTTCAACAATTAGGAAAAGAAAATAATCGAGGTAAAATGATTATTGTGCCTCATTCCATTTTGCAAGGATCCCGTCTTTTCTTGTGGTACAAATCCACAGCGCACCCCTATCATTTACAGTGATTCAGCCGTGCTATTCCTTTACATTTATTTTCAGTTGAATTCACAGTTTAAAAGCAAAGTTATTTATTTTCTATGTTGTTTTAAAAGTTAATGAGTAATCGTGTTAAATAATCGGGATCTTAATATTGGCCAAAATAATCGTGATTATGTTTTTTGTCATAATCGAGCAGCCCTACCGCGCATTGCAATTTTAACCTGCGAGCCGACAAAAATGTCTATTGAGGCAGTAGAAACACTAGAAGAAATTTTACATCTGCTTC
Source organism: Triplophysa dalaica (assembly GCF_015846415.1). Classification (NCBI taxonomy): domain Eukaryota; kingdom Metazoa; phylum Chordata; class Actinopteri; order Cypriniformes; family Nemacheilidae; genus Triplophysa; species Triplophysa dalaica. The sequence goes on from NC_079553.1 coordinate 12,654,624, forward strand.
ATCGTCTCCCTTTCGATAAGTTCAGAGTGAGCATGAAAGGAATTGCGTGCAAATAAAGTGCATTCTCATATATTTCTGAACTTCTGTTCAAATTTGTTAAAGCTGTAAAGTGCTAATTTTACAGGAAAATCACACCAAATCTCTTCTGCATGGTAAACTCTGACAAAAATAATGTGAGTGTTTAAAATCAATGAAATGTGCGCACTGTACTGATGGTGCACGTCAAACTAATTTCATTAATAGGCTCGCGAGCTGACTATAGAGAATATCAGCCAACACTATCTGATAGATAATACTATCTTGAAATTGATCCAAAATGATACGTTATTATAGTTCTGTTATATAGACTATATAAAAAAATTATATAGTCATATGTAAAGTTTTTTGCTAAAGGGATTTTTCGCCTAAAAAAAAATATATTCTGTCATCATTTGTTCATCCTCATGTCATTTAAATCTGTATATGATTCTTTTGTCTTTGAACCACAAAAGAAAAATCTTGAGAAATGTCTCATGTAGCTCAATTTGTAAAGCATTGATATGACAAATCAAAGGTCATGGGTCAAAGGCCAATTACTAGGAAACACACAGACTGACAAAACATTCCCGTGAACACACTTGAAGTTGTTTTGGATGAAATCGTCAGTCAAATGTGTAAATGCAGCTATAGCACTTCTTTTGATCAGTCTCCGGTAAACGTTGGTTAAAAGAAAAAACAGACAGTTTTCTGAGAATGACATTTATCTGTTTAATCTTTGCCGTTTGACCACTGTGTCAATACATTACTCCACTGAACAACTGAAGCTGAAACTAGACTGCAGTGTAATGTAGCGAAAGGAAATACAAAACAGCTACATTCAAATGAACCCCTGAATTTGAATTAATCTTGAACGCATGGCAAGCAAAAGCAGAACTACACAACACAAGCATAACTTACAAAATGATGGGAGCTTAGGGCTGATGCATGAACTATAAACAAATCATGCCTATATTGTATGAAAACCCTTAAAATCGCACATGGATAACTATGGAGAGCATTATGTGCTGTCAGCATATACGATATACGATTCTCGGTATATTAAACAGCCATGGTTGATGATAACATTAACCACTGCAGACCTCAGCAGCCCCATTCTCCTGCTTCCTACATCTGTGCACAGGATGTGCTTTAAATCAATACTATATGAAGTACAGTACATATAATGCACTGTGTTTTGCAGCTCTGAGAGGAGCGAGCTCGAGTTAAAGTCATTTTTATAAGGTGTGAAAGATGCCCTGCTGGGATGTGGACATGAGCTGAGGGGATCTGCTGGAGGTGAGGATGGTAACAACATTCACACACAAGCTGGATGTCAGCCCTCTGAGATAGTTTCAGATGACTGAATGAACAGGGCTGCAGATGGACAGGGCTTTAAAGGAACTATCACATATGAGGTGGATGATGCAAAAAAAACAGTCTGAGATTTTTAGAATAATGATATACAACAATTAATATTTATTATTCAGGTACGGTTTGTCCCAGAGCTGAAAACTGCTAACATTCTTCCAAATATCTTTCTCTCTGTTCATTGGAACAAAGAAATGTATATAGGTTTGAAAAACCTGTGGTTGAGTTAATGATGACAGATTTTTCGTTTTCGGATTTACTATCCCTTTAAGTGTCTGTCCTATATGAATCTTCTGATCTAAATTCTGAGGTCAAAATAATGCAGGAATGTCTTCTACTGTCACAGCACCAACAACAAACCAGACCAAGTAGTTCTGACTGAAGTGTGAAAGAAACATCAACGATCAAGTTCCTAAATTTAGTCAGCGTTTACATTATTTTATAACAGACTGAGAGTCTACGGAGAGCACGAGAAATATGAATGATACAATAAATGATACATATTTAATACGACAAGGCCAGGCCGAGGCAGTGAAGCCAGCGGTGTGCTCTTCATGGTTTGTCACCACATAATAAGGACACTTAGACCGGAAGATTTCTAATTAACAGCATCTAAGCACAAAACTTACTGTGTGCTCTATGATATACAGTCAGAAAAGATAAAAAAACAGCTGTGTTTGAGAAGTCAAAATTTTAGACAGATGAGATGCGTTGGTTTGTTTTTCTGATGAAGCCCTGTCAAGCTCCTCCCAACATAAAAACCATTCCCTGCAATTACATGAAATTCTATGAAAATAAATAGATGTTGGACTTATGATCACATAATGTCTGCCTGAGGCTACAGATTTGAAACTGTGAAAAAAAGTCTGAACACAAACAGCATGAGGCAAATTTTAAAATCTATTCTTAGCCTAACACCAGTAAAGACTCTTCAACACATCATAAAGCTGATTATCAACTCACAAAGAATACGGCACGCCGAAACTTGGTGATTTACAAACAAAAAACGTAAACATTAATCGCTGAATTCTTCACAGCACGATATTTGGAAACGCTTGTGAGAAAAGCTAGTGTGTATTATTTTGTTGTCGTGACAACAACTCTTGTTCGGGTTTGAACAGGCTAAGGCTGTGTTCGCATTTGACTCCTTGCAGCGTTGTGGTTACAAATAGCAGCATCATGCAGTCAATCATTTAATTGAAACGAAGCCCAAATTCCTTTCAGAGCCGTCATTGTCTAAAAAATGTACAAGCCTCTTTTCTTATGAACTAGTTGCGCTATTAACTATTTGATTGGAAAATGTCATTGTTTATTATTAACAGGCTGAAATCGATGTTCCCATTAATTTCCATACATCATTTCAGTTTCATCTGTTTACAACAAACCCTTCAACCCAAACAGAATACTAGTGTGCAACATCATGGACAACAGGAATGATCATGAGAGGCTTGACTTAAGTCTAAACTTGTCTAAAGTAACATAAGACAAGTTTAGACTTAAGTCAAGCCTCTCATGATCATGTTTCACATTTCTCCTTAACACTCATTCCAGAAACAAGCAATTTCAAATAGAGCCTGTATCAGCCGTAGGTTATTTGGGTTTTCTTGGAATAAACACAATTAATTAAACTTTAATTAATGACGATTGTTACACAAAAATCGGTCATATCATACATGTTTGTTCTTTCACCTAAGGTGCCTGTATAATGTTTCATGGCCACCCTCTCTCTGAGAATGAATTAGGCCCATGCTATAAACACAACAAATGTGAAATGTGCTGAATAGGGCTGTCAATAAATCGCATCTAGACAAGGTTTTTGTTAACATAATATACAGTACGTCAGTTTACTGTGCATATTCATTTTATATTCATAAAAACATACACATGCATATTTTTAAGAAGAATATAAAAAATAATAAATACTAAAAACTCTAATTATAGGTAAATAGAAATAAATATGTAAATATTTCCTAAATATGTAGACATGTATTTGTGTGTTTATGAATATAAAATAAATATGCACATTACACAGACATATTATATGTTAACACAATCTTTTACTCTGGATGCGATTAATCGTTTGACAGCCCTAGTGCTGAACGATCCTGGCAAGCTATAAGCTCTGCCAAATCAAAATATAACCAACATTTTATTACTTTAAACCAATATGAAGCATTAACCAAACGGTTTTTTATAAAAAGCACAGGTTTAATTCCTCTAGGTATTAATCTATACTTCTCCTGATGTGTTTAACCACACATCATGACCAGAACAATAAATTGATAATTCAGGATAAAAGGCTCTGACAGTCATGGTCCAAAATCTGGCCGGCTCTGGGGTCCTGCATCTGCCCAGAAGTGCAAACCGAACATTCGTGTTATCGATTGGAAAGAGAAACCAGAAATCATCTCAGCAGGAACGTCGTCGGCATCGCAGCAAAATGTCTATTTGATCACCCTGACAGTGTCTATAAAAAATGTTTAATCAGGGCTCCAGCGGAGAAGCTCAGCTCAAACATAGAGAGGATTAACCGTCCCACCACCTGCCTGTATAAGGTCTGAAAATACAATTAAACAGGCCGCGGGCTCCAGGATTGCTGTGTTATGACACCCACAGACAGTTACGGTACTGAACCCAGATGCACAGCATCAAATCAGAAAAATATCCTTCACTTCGCTTTTCGGTCAACTTGACCCAATTAAACCAGATGCTATGGGAATTAAAAGCCAGTATTTAAAATTGATGGCTTTGCACCATCAATACACTGGAATGGTTTCATGCCCTGACAGGCTCAACCATCCACCACCTCTTCCCCTTAAAAAAGGCCAGGCCTCAACCTGCATCAACATGCACACTTGTGTATGTTATCACGAGGAGCTAATGCGACAATGATGAAAAGAATCCGCTGCCTAGATTCTTCAGGAATCCATGGGCTAATGATCCAGAACTTGGGGCAGTCCAATGACAGTTCCTCTGCTTAACTGATGAGAAGAACCTCATTAGGTTCCCGCTGTGACATGTCAGATAAAAAGGCTGAGCCGTGTTTTTGACAGCAGTGTAGAGAAGCCTTACAGCGACAGACAGCTCGATAAAATCAATAGATATTCTGTTAAACCGCCGATCAGTCCTGCTCACGCTGGGACATGCATTTATGTTAAGAAGTGTTTTCAGTGGCTACATGGTAAGGCAAACATCCAGTTCTGATGCAGAAATAAAGTCCGGTAACAGAAGTTGTGTCACTCGGCAGCCAGGTTTGCATTGCCTCTGTGTAGCTATTTACGTCACTGCAAGTCAACAGTCCTATCTCCTTGAATGGTGGAAGGCAGACATTTCGAAAATCGCTGGCAAAAATTACAATTAAACAGCATATTTCCGACCAATAATTAAAACGTGATATTGTACTAAAACTTTGTTTTACTAAGCTTAAATTGTGCTAAAAATCTCCTTTTTCAAAGTTTCTTCAGCTACTGCGCATGCGCAGATACTGGCAAGCACCTCACAAGTGCCTCGCCCCAGAAAATCATCAGTATTTAATCGACTGACGATTGGATCTTTTTACTAGAAGCCGGGACCTTTCTCCGCTAAAGTGGCCATATAGAACGTTGCATTTCTCCCCATTCATTGTAATGGTAGTGGCGCATCTTGTTAATATATATTATCTGTGTAGAAAACCATATGAAATAGCTACATCGCCGGGAGCCACAAACAGCTTACAGTAAAACTGGGAAATGCGTTGTTATTCTATTGTGTGTCAATGATGCTTGTCAAGAGTATACAAAGTTACATGGAAAACTAAAACACTACCATAAACTCTAGCAAGCCGTTGCACCTTCTTATACCTACGCAAACGGCCAGTAAAACCATTCGACTGAAGTCTTCCAAGACTGTTAAATTTGGCCCTGAGCAACCCTAAAAATCTATTTCTTACTGTGGCAAACAGTATACGCAACACAAATTAATTTAATATCAGTTTTGCAAACCTAATCTGCCTGGAAAACTTTCGTATTTTATAAGGTGGCAATTTCATATGAATTTGTATGTTGTGAATATAACAAAAACATATATAAAAAAAAAGAATTAAAGCTCCACTCCATCTCAACACCTAAAACTAATAAGATTATAGAAATTCATAAATTAACCACTATGTGAATTAATAATGAATGGAGATTTTGTTGTTTTTGCAACATGATCATTTTGCCTATCAACATCCACTTATTTGTAGTATCACTGTATTATACACCCACTCATAGAAAACACATTACTAAAACATTTTTACACACTACGATAACACTAAGAAAAGAAACAGTGCTTGGTTTACTGACCTTGGCACTTTGCTTTGTACTCTCGCGTGTGAATTACAGAGCTAAGTTACTATTACCCGGTAGTTATGCAAGTACACAGACACTCACCCACAGCAGGTGCATCATACTCATCCCCCAACAGGATCTCTGGGGCAGAGTAAGCCAACGAACCGCAACTGGTGGTCAGCTTCTTCCCCGGCTGAAACTTATTACTGAAGCCAAAGTCGGTGAGCTTGACCAAGCCCTGCTTCTCGAAGAACACCACATTCTCAGGCTTCAGGTCACGGTGGACCACGTGCAGCCGATGACAGTATGAGATGGCGTGCACGATCTGCGCAAAATATTTCTTGGCCAGCTCCTCGCTCAGACCCTCCTCGTGTTTCATGATGTAATCGAACATGTCGCCCCCGTCGCCGAGCTCCAGGATTAGGTAAAGTTTGGTCTGCGTGTCGATGACCTCATAAAGTCGAACGATGTTAGGGTGCTGGACCAGTTTCATACAGCGGACCTCCTGGAAGAGGTGACCGGTCGCTACTGTGTCCAGTTTGGTCTTGTCGATCACCTTGACCGCCACTTTTTCGCCGGTGAAGACGTGACGTGCTAGTTTGACCACGGCGAAATGGCCACGGCCGAGCGTCTTGTCCAGGTCGTACAGCCCAGCGATCTTACCGTCGTACCCGCGCTTGATTCCCGTCATGATTGCCGGTCCCCCTGGAGGGATGGAGGGGGGAGTGGCCCCTGGGGGAGGGGTGGGGCTTAAACCGGAGGGAAAATCCAGCTCACTTCAACACGCTGGCTGGTAACAGCAAACCCATGACGGCTGGCTCCTGTTATTCAGAGACATACAAACACAAAACAGTTATAAATTAATAAAGGTTATTTTGTTTAATCTAGAAACCCTAAAGATATTAACAATACAAAATAGAGATGGACCGATACAAAATTTATCCCACGATTTTTCAGTGATATCTGCCGATGCCGATTCTGAAGATTAAATGAATATTTCTTAACTTGCTGAATCTTAATCGTTCATATGATTATTAATATTGAAAATCAAACTGGTGATGTTTCTCTAAACAGAGTATTTTCCTGTCTTCTTTTGATTGACAGGATATATCGCCCCTAAGGCTGCACGATTAATCGCAATTCCCATTCAAATCGTGATTTAATTAATGTGTATATCGTGATTGTGAAATCGCAGCTTGTTCGTGAAGCACGGCTCTGTGATCTGTGAGAAATGCCGCTCCATCTGAAAGCACTGCGCGTTTGATTCGCTTGAAACGTGCATTTAAAAAAGCATCACCAGTCAAACATCATCCTCATAAATATACTTCAGTATCATGAAAATACCTAAGGTGGCTTGAAAAACAGTGATAGAAAGATGCCAGATAGGAAGACGGCATTTCCTGGTTATACGAGCAGAACTTCTTCTATGGAGAATTTGAGTTTCTGTGAGAGAGCGCCCTCTTGCATTCGGATGCAACCACCAAAGCCAACCACCAAATCGCGTGCGGTTTCTTTTCGATTTATCGTGCAGCCCTATCTCCCCTGATCATCACCTGTTTTTATTTGCAGATAGTTGATAATGTGAAAAATTGTTTTTATCGACCAATACTGATGATTGTCTGATATAACGGTGAATCTCTAATATAGACACAGACATTTCCAAACCACCAGTGGATTTCACAAAAAATCTGAATACTGAATTGAAGCTACAGAGCTTTTTCAGTGCCACAGGCCCTTAACATGCACCAGTGACGATTTGTATTGATTTCCTTTAGTTAGTGAAAAAAAATAAAAGCCACAGGTCGGCTGGTAAACTGGAGCTCCAGAGGAGAGGCTGCTTTTCCAGAAGGGCTGATTGAATTTGAGTGACATTAAAACCTGTATACATTTCTTTGTTTGGTTAAACAAAGAAAGATATTTGGAAGAATGTTACCAACTGACATTTTTTTAGGAATCACTGACTACCATTGAAGGAAAAAAATTGTTCTGTTTAACACAAAATAATTATTTATATAATTTAACAATAATGTTTTGAGGAATCTAGAAAAGCAAAAAGTTGTGGGGCACCTTTGACTACCACTTGATTATTTCTACCATGGTAGTCAATGATATCCTAGAAATGTCGGTTGCTAACATTCTTTCAATAATCTTTCTTAGTGCTCAACAGAACATAGATATTTATACTGATTTGTAACAATTACAGAGTAATTCATGATAAAAAAAACTTTTCGAGTGAACTATCCCTTTTAGCTTTTTCGGCACATTACCAGGGTGTTCATGGGGAGTTAGTTGGTAGGTGATTTCTTACTACTCAAATATGGCTGAGCAATGAGCATGGCCTGTTTTTTTCTCCACATTATGTATGTACGCATGTCTTAAAAAGCTACACATCTGTCAGAATTCAAGTCAACGGTGTTGTTTAAGATGCAGAAAGAGTTTAAAATTTAGAAGCAGAGGTGTATTTACAAAACCCTTACTCCAGCACTGTGCAATGAGGACTAGAGATGCTTGCTTTAGCAAAGACCCTGTACAGGCCATTACTTTTAACAAGAAGTGCCTTCATATACAAGAGCATGAGAATAAAAACAAGGTTCATTAACAATAAACACTACAGGCCATGATAGCTATTAACAAGTGTTCTTTTCATAAAACAGTGATTGTTGGGGTTTAAGAGGAGCAATAATTTATGGATCTGGATTGTTGTTCTGTCTATTGCACTAAAAGCCGATTATTATTGATATAAACACCAAAGCTCATATTCAAGAAGTGAGATTTTGAATGTAATATCAGTGAATGCACTAATAATCCTGAATTTTTCCAAACATGGAGATGCTCAAACCCCAGCCGGTGTGCGAGCGTACATAGCCAACACAATAGAGCACTTCAGCCCGGCCATCGAGCTTTAATAAATCAAATTCCACTGTAATGTCTAACACTGGCTGGCCACCAATTACCATGCAGCTGTAATGGATACCTTAAATATTCATATCGAAACAATAAAAACAGAACACATTCACAGACTTCTTTGCAATTACAAACTATAAAGTTCACGTTGTCAAAGAATTCCTGCTACACAATCATGTCAGCCCACAAACTTTCAGTGATATGCTGTTCATAACCAAGAATGCCCTGTAGTGTTGTGTAATAATATTATAGTCTCTCTGATTACAGATCAGGTTAGATCAGGGCTAAGGTCCATGCCCTGTGCTTGACTCATTCTCTCAGTTTTATATCAGTAGAACTTGGTTATTTCTCATATTTAAAAAACAACATACTAATCACAAATGATAAGACAACCGTAATAAATCAACAATTATCTGGCAAGAGTTTTACCTTTAAAAGGTTGAGGTGAGGACAGTCGACTGAAGGAACGTTTTACACACCTTAAGCATTCCAGCAAGACTAACAGCTATGAAGGGTGCATTGATAAGACTACAGTACCGTAATCATCACTCACTTGTAATATCAAGCATTAAAATACTCATAATGGACCGAAGCTTAAAAGTTAAGCTTTTTAGGATCACGGGAAACCATCAAGTTGCCTTAAGCATCAGGACAACAACACATTAGAGCCTTTCATAGCTCATAGTGCCATTATACAAATCATAGCTGTAAACATTGGCAAGTAGCCATGGGTCATGAATGTATTGACAATAAAAGCTGTCAGTTTTAAATGTTGCATAGCAGATAATAGAACTATAGTTACCGAGATACACCGAAGTCCACATACTCGTATCAAAATCGAGCATTCAAGTGAACTCACATTTATCTTCTATATATTAACCAACCTGCATCGGGTAAAATCCCAGATATAAACCCACATCCATCGACTAAAATCGTGTGACACTGCGAGGCTGCAATACGGATACAGCATCTGTGTGTCTGCTTTCACCTGACAGGAAAGCTAATGGTGGGCACATCATGTGGAAGCATGTAGGGAACTGATAAGTTATACCTTTGCACGACAGGCCTGATCTGGCCCATAAGCTGCTTATAAGCCCCACACATCCATTGAGAGGAAGACAGTAAATAAAAGCGAAGTCGCTAACGTTACACACCACTAACACAGCACATATAGACAGAAACAAAGGCGACCCAGCATCTAACGTTAAAGCCACCACGGATCATACACATAGCTGTCAGATCATATCTTAGGTAACGTTAATAATAGACCTTTAATGCACGTTTATTGTGTCTTAGTACATATGCTAGCCAGCTAACTATGTTAGCATTTAACGGCACTATCAACCAAAGCTTTGACTTACCGCTCGCCCCGACGAACATTAAAACCGCTTTAAAAGTCCTATATATCCCGGGAGTAGTCGAGCTGAAGACGACAGAGAATACGGCCTGGCTGAGTGTGAGTCAAGCCCTTTGTGTGATGTTAGTAATGAATATAGTGTGTGTGTATGTGTAAAGACTGGTGGAAGTGCGACTCTCAGCGCTTCTCGCTCTCCGCCCTGAAACCAGTAAACTGTAAGGAAACACTGGATAAGTTATTCACGCTCAGCCAGACTGCAGTCCCTGTTACACCAGCAGGGGCGCAATATGGCGCGTCCCCTACAGTTTGATGTTACTTGTTGGAGATAGGCGTTTTTAAAACACGTGACCCGTATTTGACCTATCATATGTCATTTAAATAAGCCGGAAATGGCGTTGTATTAGACATGCTTGTCTTTTCTAGGTCTGCGGTCTACTTCTAATATTTAAACGACCGCATTCTTGTACGTCAATGGAGCGCTTTTTATAGTGTGAAAGGTTTGGCTTTCTGCAAAAGCTTTCACTTCACTGTCAGTGCTTTCATGTAAAATAAAAATAAAATCAGGAAAGCGTGCAGGTAAATGCATCCACATGCATACGGAAGATTATTCAACTAAACTTTTCAGTTTAGCAATAGCTCCGTTTGTTTGTATTTAAACACCGCACCCTCTTCACAGATCTGTTTCTATTTATACATGTGTGTTGTATGAGACATAATTTTTAGTTGGGTAAAGACAGTAAAGACAACTTCTTATCATTCCAGTAAACTCCGGGTAATCACTGCAATGGCACTTTCTTATACCAATGCAGAGGCATTAGAGTTTAACAGAATGTGATCAGTTGCAATAGCTTTTTCTAAATATATTGTACACTTCATTAGAAAAAATACATACAAGCCAATGTCTCATTTAAAACACTGAATGTCTTTTAAGGTTTCGACTGTCATCTAGTGGGCACAAGTTGCACTGTTAAATATTTTAACAGTGCAATTATTTTCAGATAAATACCCAATTCGAAAGCATTTGCGAACGTGTGTGTCGATAAGCAGTACGAGTGCTTTAAAGACACATTTTTGATGTCGTGATGTCACAATTACATATAGTCGTTTTTTAATAAACGCTTATTTTTATTCGACAAATGTGCTCTAGGGGGCGTTGTGTTACCTATTACAGTGAACAAGAAATGTGATTTAATTGAGAATAAACTTAGTCAATAATATTTTTTCAAACTCTAAATTCTTTTTGTAAGTAGTAGCTCATTGGTATGAGTTGTATTTTGTGCAAAACAGTTCATTGTGAAAAGCTGCTGCCTTCCACTAATGTAGTCTATAATAAGCACACATAATAAAAACGCGGGAGCCCTGCTTTTGGTTAGAATGATTAACATTTTTACTTACAAGAAATATAATGATTAAATATGGTTATTGTTCTCGTAGCGAGACAGTAAATTGTGATCACTGTGCTTTTACTGCAAATGACATATTTTATGGTTACTTTAGTAAAAAAGGACACCAAGTAAACATTTGTTCAGTCAAGTCAAATCTTATTTTTATTGTTGTTAAATATAGCGACGTGTTTAATATAACAGGGATATTGCATTTCATTTTATTCATTCACATGTGCAACGCGGTTCATTTGACCTATCTCGGTTGGGCCGTGTTATTCTCGCGATAAAACCCAGAGGCATTCGTCAGACTAGTTAGCGATGATAAGATCTCGCGACGTTTCGTCTTCTGAGCTCCGTCATCACTGTGGGTGGAGATTTATCCCGCAGCCGTGATAATGCTCGCCGAAGACGTCCGACGGAGTCAAATTTGCGCTACATACCGATTAAATTGAACCGAAACGATATTCGTTAGTCACTGTGGTGAATGAACCCATAGTGTATTAAGCGCAATAATTCACAAAACGCCGCGTTTGGGTGCTGTAAAGTTGTAAATGATCATTGGCACTGTTTTTCTGGAGCTGCTATTGAAACATTGTATCCGCAGTAACGTTAGATTCACATCACCTCGTCCTTTCTCACCTTTCTTCACAGGTATGATACACATCTGCTTCTTGCATGTTGTTTGCGATGCGTTTATTTGTGTCTGTTCTGATAAACTTGCTGCAAAGTTTTTTTCGCCAGTTGACATGAAAATATATCTATTCATTTAAACTCTACAGATCATCCACACGATCTATAGCTTAGAGACATAACAACAGATCACATCTTGATTTGGCCTCTTAACTAAATTATATGAATCTAATTGCATTAAATATCAAAATCCGCATTGAATTGCTAACTTGTTACCTGTTGTGACGACGAGGTCACACTGGAGGATATGTATATTGCACAACAGTCTTTAGTGCTTTTATTTACCTGTATGAGTGGTCTGCACTCATATGTCGGATCTCTCTGAACCGTTGGAGTGAAATATTTTGCATTATTATCCTTGCCTGATTATTGCAAACAGGGACTATTAAAAGAGCATACTCTGTCAATATCAGAAATAAAACAGGAGCAAGAGTAGATAGACAACCCTGGGTGTCTTGCTGCCATTATGATGCATAGGTCTTTAGAATAGATGTCAAGCTGCATGCAAAGTCAGAATAAACTCAAAATAAGTTTGAGCATTGTTTATCACTGTAGGGTCAAGGCACATGAAAGCAGTCAGCCTGAGCAGAATGAATAGAAGTTACACTGGGTTAACTTTTCTCTTTGATAAGGACAAAATGAATGCCAGATGTCACTCTTAAAGTTACTTAGACCTGTGTGAATCATTAGCCACAAAAAAACATCTAAACCCATTCATTTTTCTATTGTAATTAGCTTTTACTGTATTTTTTACGGTACACGTTTGTGAAATTATGCAAAATGCTAATTTAAGGAATTATGATCAATTTAATTCAGTGCATGAACTGCAGCCATTTAATTCAAGCTGGTGGTTCTCAAAAAAAAGTGAAACCCAAAACACTTCAAGATATTTATTTTAACAGACTAAGTACAATTACAAAATCTTCCACTTTCACCAATGGCAGCTCTAAAACTTTTTTCTTGTCTATTGTCCAGCCACTTTAATTATTTAGTACTTTTTTGCTAAAATGTATTTTTTGTGAAGTTCTGTCTAGACGGCCAATATCCCTGGGTGGGATATCCCAGTCCTCTTTTAAAGCAGCTGAAGTATAGCCTAGCCGTCATCTCAAAAGAACAGTAGGGTGATGAGTTTTCAAAGAAAGCAGTTTCTTATTTAATTCATTTTTTAATAATTACTTGCTGTACTGGGTAATCATTTTGTTATAAAATATTTATTTCAAATAGCTATAATAATTTTGCATTTATAACATAAATAATATTTTTGATTGCATTTTGATCATTGAAATAATTAGCAAAAGTAATCATTTCTATCATTAACAAAGATAACACTGTTTTCAGACGGTAGTTATCGTTAGTGAATGATGGTGCATTTTATTTATCATTTCATTTTTTCCTGCTCCAGTGTTCTGTCATTTTGCTGTCCTCAACCCAAAGCTCTGCAGTGTTACGTAGAGTCTTTCTCCCCAGAGGCAGGCTGACATTGTTTTCTGTAACCCCCACTGAAAGGCTTCTTCAGACCTATTCTTTATATGTCCCTGAGGAAAAAAGGCATGCTGAAGATATTTGCATGCTTCAATGCTTACTGTAGTCCATCAGCATGCTGATTATTAGGGTTAATAGTCATAAGCAGATAATGGGACATTCCTTTAAAGTCCGTTCACACCAAGAACAATAACTATAAAGATAATGAACAATATATATTCGCATCTATACGCCGATGGACAATAACGTTATGTTTATTCTACGGTTGCGAGGTGCAGTTTCACATTATAGTTGTGGTGAGGACTCTGCTATTCTCTTACATTAAGAACAATTAGCCTACAATTGATATCGTTATAGCTTTATATTGTTGTTGGTGTGAATGGGCCTTAAGATTACAAGACAGATAAAGGACAGAGGACAAATAAGAGAAGAAATGTGGCTGTTGTGTGGACACTTTTTCAATTACAAGTTGTGTAATCTAGAGTCACTTATGAAGGGTTGTCAAAATAAACTGAAGGTACTCATTTTTAAATATTTATTGCATACGTTCGGAAAGAATGCATTAAACCAAAATGCCCTTATCAAAATGTAACATTGTTCTATATTATATAAATTATTAAAAAAATAGCGGATTGGATTACAATGTTCATTGTAGTTCATAATAAAAGTGCATGTCAGATTACCAGCATAAAAAAGTGTGGAACAAGTTTCTAAATTGGTTCATTCAACCAACATGCTGTCAAGAGAGATGAGATAGCATGACTGATCATGAATACTATAATTCTGAGACTTTTATTGTAACACTATATGTTTTTTTCATTTTCACACCAACTGAGGTCCAGTGTCGACAGAATTGAGATTTTGGATTGGCTGCAGGGTCGTTTTTAGACGACACCTAGCGTCTGTTTTATCAGGTGATTGATTACCTTTTCTCATGAGCTCACCCGCTCGTTCTGTCTAAAAAGTGAATAGAAAGCAAACTTAGCTTGCTGTCCCTAAAGTGGGATTGAACACGAGGCTCAGCTCGAGGTCCGAGCTAAACCACTCTTATAACAGATCTGCACAGCAGAAGAACAAGATTAGTGAAGGAGGAAATGGGGATGACGGGGGATGCTGGAAGAATTGTTGCAATGGCGATTGACGGTACTAAATGTTTAGGCTTTTAAAGATTCGTTTAGAACTTAAGTGCGATAGAGCAACGCTGTTTGGATGTGATCAAAGGGTGTTGACACAGGATGCGTGATTCTCTTTAAAAAACGCTAGGATTAAACGCAGATACATGAAGAGGTCACAAGATGAGTTTTGCAAATCATATGATTAAGAGTTTGATATGGCTTTTTTAAAACTGAAGTGGCTGAAACACTGTAAAATGTTCATGGAGCAAAGTTCTGTTAAAACAGCATGTTTTTCGACACATATAAAAAGACCTACAAATAGAAACAAGCACAGATGAAGAATTCAAGTACTCCGTTGTTTTATTTTAAATAATACGAATTATTATTCCTAGGTATAAAAAAACAAAAACATTTAGCAAGAGACACACTGAATACGTACTGAATTTTCCTATCTATTGGCCATTAAAACAGTTTGTTCTATATAGTATGAGTGGAAGTAGTATGAATACATTTCGGACATACTGCTTCCGCCATGTTTAAGGTCATGTGACCTGTATGCTCTTTGACCCATGACGTATTAACAACAACCTGTACATAATACCTGTGAAAAACATAATTTAGTCGCGAGAAATTAATTTATTGGCACTTACGTTAAAACAGGACATCTGCCTTAAAGGTTTCCGCTGTTTTTGTTTGATTTACTTAAAAATATTTTGCATTTTATAAAACGTTTCTCAGCTCCCGTGACATCATGGGATAGAGAAGTGTCCATCCGATCCGCACTCACGAATCTTGGCCGAAGCAGTAGACCATCCGGGTATTTCTTGCTTACGTTTTTTTTGCATACTGAGGTTATGGACATACTATTCGTAGATCATACTTCTTTTCGCCTACTATATAGAATGGAAGTATTTCGGATGCAGGGAACGATTGTGTCTCCTCTGCCCCAGAGTCTCCTGTCGTGGGCAGGGAATCTCCTTGCTTGTCCTGAAGGGACTCGTCGGAGAAGAAAGCCACTGAAAGACTGAGAGCGTTGTCTTTCCAGGAACCTTATTAAAATGCATTAGAAGCACTAGGCTGCCTTCCCCCATCATCGTGGTGCTTATCATCCACATAGCAAACAGCCCAGCTGTACACAAGGGAGCTGCGCGAGCCCCGTCAGCCAGGCCCTTATTCCCACTCACTCACACGCACACATCTCATTGACTCGCGTTCCCTCCGAAAACCCTCTCTTGCATGATGTCACCCCTTGCTTTCACTCATCATATGTACTGAAAGGACAGCATTTCAAGGACGTGAGCTCTGCTCGCCGAGCTCTTACACTGCCAAGAGATTTAGATCTGGACAGCCTGCCTCTCTTTAATGTCTTTGTCTATTTGCCAAACAAATCAGTTTTAAACCATATTATCCATAATATTATCCATCAATATGCATGAATGTACTGGATTTAGCGTGTTTTTTTTGTGTGGCAACAAATAAACCTTTAATAATCTGTTCCATATCACAATGCATTACATGCAGGCAGTTGAACATCATCCCACTGGGTTTTGCAGTCAGTTTACGTCATAGCCGCTAACAAACACATACAAGATCGAAATGATAACAAAGCATCGAAGTATGTAAAGCACATGTGCTCACACACAATCACAAGATCAAAGCTTGGATAGCAGAAGGACATCTGCCGCAGTCTATAAAAGGAACAAATGGGCCATATAAGCTGCTAACACAAGTTTTAGCCCTTTGGCCGAGTCAAAGATAAAACATATTAAAAAGATGCCACATCTGTGAATGTTGAAAATGCTTGCAGTGCTTAAAGGACGGAAGCCCCGCCTTCCAATAAAAAGCCAATCATCAATCTATAACGACTGATGATTTTCAAGGGGAGGGACTTGCCAGGCATGCATGCATTTTATTTGTAGAATTTAAGCTTAATAAACATACTTTATAGTACAGTGGAATTATTTGTTGGTGAGAAAAAAAGTTGCTTTATCATGACCTTTGCCATTTATTATGACACATAAGTCGTAGATTGGACTTGTATCGAACTTGTGTCACCGAAAAATATCTAACCGGAAATTTACATTTAGCTATTTAGCAGATGCTTATCTCCAATACGACTTACAGAGAGATAGTAGATAGAAGTTGCAAAATTAATGGATAATTAATTGTTGTTTACCCCCAAAAAGTTTCTCTTTATTTATGCATCCTCATGTCGTTGTATACCAGTAAGACTTTCTTCTGCAGACCAGGTTTGACGAACATTGGAAACAAAACAACATTGGACCCCATTAACTTTTATTGTACAAAATATCTTCTTTTGGGTATCGTAACACCCCTATAAATGATGACAAATTTTTTTTTGGGTCACTTAAAATTTCCCTATATTAGGAACCATAATATTAAGACACAAACCATTCAAGTTGCCGATGTATATAGATTTTAGTGATAAGAAAATGTTTACATTAAAAGCTAAAAAGCTGTGACACCAACATCACAGCCAATCAGAATATTCTCTTTGTTTGCACGTTCGATCACACTCAATGCACTGTGTAGCTAGAGATTGTAAAACTGACAGCACATTTCGTGTGTTTTCATAGCTTTTTATGATTTTCTTGGATGAACGTGAAAACCAGCGAGTAACTCCCATTTCTCATCCATGTTTAATGTTATATAGATGGATCTTGATTTAGATTCAGTCAGCGTGGGTGAAACTACCAAGCACAATGCGACCAACAAAATTTAGTGTCACTCTTTGTTTGCCGCTATTGCTGCTTGTTTACAGCAGAAACTTGAATTATCATGGAGGAGATAGCTTTCATCACTTCTACTTTACCACATTGCATCAGGTTAAGCCACAGCGGTAGTGTTTATGTGAATAATGCACATTGTTTCCTCTGAAAAGAAGAAAATGTGTTTGCGCAGATGTGTGGAAAGATGTTTTGGTGGTTATTTTTTAATCAAGGCAAGGCATGAGCTTGCAGAGTCATTGAGTTGAGCGAAGTTATTCATAATAATCACTGGCAAGACGGTGTAGGCGAATCATCTCTGAAGCACTGTGGGTGTTAAATCCTAGGAGAGACAGACTGAATGTTGAAATGGATGTAAATAATTCCTCAGACCAAAATAGAGTCAATTAGAAATAGGCTTCTTATGGCAGTTCTTGAATAGCTTTCTCACGCTCTCCATGTTCAGTGTTCCATGTTCACGCTCTCCATTTATATGTTTTTAAATAATTTTCCTGAAAAAAAAACAATGTAATACAACACTGATCTGATTATCACCTGGAAGACAACATTTTCAGTTTCATTGACTATCTGGGACTTGTACAGTGATTTTTAATTGATAATTATTTAGAAAGTATAACAGATTATGAATGAAAAAATAGCATTACATGAAAGCTAATCATGGCTAGATCTAATTTGGGTGTGTTGAAAGAAAATGCAAAATTGTGATAGTGTCTGTGGCAATGCACCCCAGGGGTGTATCTGCAAAGCTGTTAGGGGCTTGCAACTGGTAATTCAGCAGTTTATATCAAACATTTTCCAAGCAGACATCAGAGATATTCGGTCTTAAACAGTAATGGTAGCTGATGGTGCCACTAAGGTTTCTTCCAGTTATTTAAATACATAGCTGACATTTTGCATGCGTTCATTAGTAGGCAGAGTTTTTTATGTATCCCCCCGGGTTGCCTAATCAGTGAGGGGAATTAAGTGCACAACTGGCAACACTGCTGTTACTGCTGATGTTCCTACCCTGCTGAATTCAATGTTTATGCCGCTTAAATATCAAAATACGAAAAGCAATGGATGTAAAAGGAAGATTGTCCTTTGCTTTCTGGAGATTTGCATTTTTCATCCACATGATGTGACAGCAAGAAGCTCTGCCAGCTTCCTAATGCTTGTAACATAGCTCGAATGTTTTCCCCCTTGATTTGTTGCAGTCATTATGAGCAAATCTCAGTAGGAAAGGCTGTCACTTTTTAAGATAACTGCTCCGTTATGCGTTTCCTCATTTTCTTACCTCCTTCTGAAAAGACGTCTGTTTGTTGTCATGAACCAGCAGGCATAGTTAAAGCATTACACTATATGCAGTTAACCACATGGTGAACTGATGGCAGCTGATGAATACACTAGGACAGGGCTCTAGACTAACTCTTTGCACTGGTTGCACTGGTGCGCATAACGTTTTTTCTTAGGTGCACCAGCACAAAAGTTAGGTGCACCCAAATTTTAGTCCGCCTCGCATTTAACATTTAACTGGTTTTACCATTTGACTTTTTTTAAATGTCGTATAGGCAAAATTTACTTGTAAATGATTACCTAACAATCTGGTCAACATAAATTTCTTTATTTGAAGCACAAATCTACAAGAAAGGTAACTTACTGAAAAAGGGTGCTTAAATTGCTTCAGTGAACTGAAGTTTTATCTTAAAAGATCTCAAGATAAATGGACCAGGACTTGACATAACCTGTGAGGTCGATGGCTCTGTGTTAGAGCATTGCTTATGATTTTCGGATGGATCAGGCCTTGACTTAACATTATTCAGGAAAAAGTTGTCAATTGTTCTTTTCATCTTCCCTCATCGTCCCCTGCTACATCCACTCTGTTTAACTGATGGCCCCAGGCTGCTCACCTCTCTGTCTGACAGCAGCATACGCATTTACAAACGTACACACCAGAGGTTGCACTTTTTTATTGTCCGTCATTTTGACTGACAGGCTCGTAAAAAATCCGTCATAATCTATTATTACCCGTCACTGTGGTGCAAGGTGGCGTCAGGTGGTAATTAGTATGTACGTGACGTCCGAAAAATACTGTACAAAAGCGTTTGAATAAAACAAAAGTAAGGAAAATGGTGCAGGGCACACTTCAAGAACGAAACCCCTGCCATTTTCACTACACATGGGAACTAACAAACATTACGCACAACAACTAATAAGCAGTGAAGCAAGCTTTACGTTGTTTATCGTGTACATAGTGTCTGGACTTTTGATCATCGCTTGTATGTCTTGCGATCGCGGTCCGGCTCGTATGAGCAGAGGAGCGGGGATAACTCTGGCGCTGATGACTGGGAGCTCTGTCAACTCACGAAAACATGGTTTAAAAAAACTTTGCATGCCATAGTTTACACAGGACTGGCGGGAAATGTGCATGGTTAAGTTGGAACTTCACACATGTGAAAAAAACAATGGCGGCGGCGTGATGGGTTGACACTTTCAGAACAAGGGGCGGAAAACGGCTGCTTACGTCAGTAAGAGCGCGATTTCTGAAGCGCTCATTTTCTCAAGGGCTTGCAGAGATACTCGCATAAAAACAGTCAATGATTTGAATTTTTTACGTTTTCTGAGTTGACAGATGCACAAGAGACCAGAATTTAAGTATTTAAACATGGAAAAAGTCTGTTTTTCATGAAATGTCCCCTTTAATGGTAGACTATACTTAAATGGTCATTATCACGAAGCAGTCTTGTATGTCCTTGAATTTGTGTTTGGCAATAAGGACCAGCTTCCTGTACATCATGCTTATTTCATGTATGCTTGCTAGATTAGACATTAGATATAAAAAAATATTGAATTGAGTTTAAAATTATGGAAAGAGACAAGTGGGATCAAATCAAACTGGGACAGTGGTCAATCATGCAGAAGTCATTCAAAATATAGTATATAAGAAAATGTTAAAAATCACTTAAAAAAATTTCAGCCCAAATAAAAATACAAATGTAAATTCTTTGAGAATTCTTCTCTATTCTATTCTACTTTAAAAAAACACTTTAAAACACTGCTCTACACCCAAAGCGTAGTACCATTAGTTGGTAGAGTAACTTGATAAGACTATGCTATCTGACTGTCTTTGTGATCATTGCAGGTGGAGCATGAGTATGGTGTGGGGGTCCTGCTGCAATGCGTGCTATTGGCTGTAGGATGAACCTGCCAGCAGTGCTGAATGGCCTGCTGGTGTCAGTGGTGGCAGCCTTACTTTGGAAGTACGTTCGCCTGATTGAACACGCGTCCCAACTAGAGGAGGAGCTGCAGCTCACACGCCAGTCACAGGAGTTCTCGCAGGTGCATATCGACTACCACGCCGCCCTGTTAGCGCTCCAGGAGCATGGCACCAGAATGGTCTGCACTGGCAAGATGCACACAGACCGCATCTGTCGCTTTGACTACCTCTGCTACTGCTCGGAGGCGGATGAGTTTGTATTCTTCCACAGCAATGCTTCCGTGATGCTGCCTAACCTCGGCCCTCGACGCTTCCAGCCCGCCCTGCTGGACCTCTCCTCTGTAGAGGACCACAACACTCAGTACTTCAACTTTCTCGAGCTCCCAGCTGCAGCTCTGAAGTTCATGCCAAAACCTGTGTTCGTGCCAGATGTAACCCTTATTCTTAACCGCTTCAACCCCGACAACCTCATGCACATCTTCCACGATGACCTTCTGCCCATCTACTACACCATGCAGCAGTATTCAGACTTAGACGATGAGGCCAGGCTCGTCTTCATGGAGGGCTGGAGCGAGGGGGCTCACTTCGATCTCTACCGTTTGCTCAGCACTAAGCAACCCCTACTCAAGGAGCAATTGAAGACTTTTGGGAAACTCATGTGCTTCACTAAATCCTACGTGGGACTGTCAAAGATGACGACTTGGTATCAATATGGCTTTGTACAACCGCAAGGACCCAAAGCCAACGTTTTGGTATCGGGTAATGAGATTCGTCAGTTTACTTCATTTTTGATGGAGAGGCAGAACATCACGCGAGTGGAGAAGAAGGAGGACGATGGATACATTGTTGTTTTCAAACGTAGCACTAATAGGCTAATCCTTAATGAGGCTGAGCTTATTCTGGCTTTAGCTCATGAGTTCCAGATGAGGACTGTCACTGTGTCCCTGGAGGAGCAGTCATTCGATAGCATCATCCAAATTATTAGTGGGGCTTCCATGTTGGTCAGCATGCATGGAGCACAGATGATCACCTCCATGTTCTTGCCCCGTGGCGCTGCTGTTGTCGAACTTTTTCCATATGCTGTGAACCCAGAGCAGTACACCCCTTACAAAACCTTGGCCTCCTTACCCGGCATGGACCTTCAGTATGTTGCATGGAGAAATACCATAAAGGAGAACACGGTAACATTCCCTGATCGCCCTTGGGACCAGGGCGGCATCATCCACTTGGAAAAAGAGGAGCAAGAACGGATCCTTGCCAGCAAAGAAGTGCCGAGACATCTTTGCTGTCGTAATCCAGAGTGGCTTTTCCGCATTTACCAGGACACTACTGTGAACATTGCCTCTTTTCTAGACATACTCCGAGAGACTTTGAAAACCATGCCTAATCTCAAAAAGTATAAGGTGGCCAGCACAGTACATCCTGGTCGAGTCAGAGAGCCCATGTGCCAGACGTCGGTACAGGCCACAAATGAAGCAAAGCTCTCGGTTTCATGGCAGATCCCTTGGAACCTGAAGTACCTAAAAGTTAAAGAGGTGAAATATGAGGTTTGGATTCAGGAGCAGGGAGAGAACACATATATGCCTTATATTCTGCCCCATCAGAACTACACCTTCACAGAGAACATCAAACCCTTTACCACATATCTAGTGTGGGTGCGCTGCATCTTTAACAAGAACCTCTTGGGCCCATTCGCAGATGTTCTTATATGTAAAACTTGATTCAGGTTAAATTCAACACTGTCATTCACAGAGCTGATGAAGAATAGTATGTGGATTCATTGAGAATTACAAACGTAGTTTTTAACATTGGAGGTCACTGTTGCGGTCTTACGATTGTTCCTTATGGAGTGCCATTATGTGGTGAAGAATAAAGGTCTGCAGGAAATGCACAATTTACTGGACTGCTGGTCCATTTAGAAGTCCTCAATGACTTTATTTATTAGAAATGTATAATGTCGTTTACGTTTGTATTTATACTGTAAGCAAAGACACTGGTGTTGTCTGATATCTGCTTTTGTTGATTCTGAGACTGCAAGCATTTCTATGGTTTAGATGACAATGATCTGAATTGTACTCTATGTGACTTTGTGAGTGTGCACTCTCCAATGCTTTGCATTGTGTTTTTGCGTTGATTTTAGCCTTTTAATTAGAAAATGTAGTGTGAAGTAAAAGCAAGTAATCTAAATAACTGAGTTTCAAGATATACTGACTTTCTACTGTTTTTAAACTACGCTGTTGTTGTTTTGGTTTAAATTGACTGTAGTTTATCTGCAGTTTTTTTATTGTAGTTTTTCAGCCAGCCTCAAAACCACTTATTATTGTTTACCTGATCAATATTGTTTGCCAGTGAGAAAATAAACTGCTGTTTGTTAGATTGTTTAGAGAATCCCATTATAGATAGATGTTTTAGTCCGCAGTCCCTTTAATCTTTTATGTGACATAGTTTGACATACTGCATTGAGAATTTTAGCAATTTTATTTACAACTTTATTGTCAGCATATCAGCAGTTAGATCTATACGGAGTAATGGTGCAGTGGTTGTTTGGTTGGTAGTAGCAGCATAATGGTAAAACATTTGTTTAAGGAAATAGGTTTAAATCTTGGATGAAATAATACTGCAGCTATATATTGTGGTAACTGATAGCTGGTTTGGGGCAAAAAGCATTTATGAAATGTAAAATTAAGTAACCGTACATCGCCACCTGTGACTGCATAAGCCTTAAATAATGCAATATTGGAGATGTACTTAACAAGTAGTATTTCATATGCTGTGTGCGAAAACCGCTGTTGAGATTTGCTTTCCTGTCATTTAAGAAAGTAATAAACATATAATATCCATATGACAGACTGCTGTAGAATAAGACTAGACATGTGTTTTATTTGTATTCTTTAAATGCTGTTGTGCATGTCCTTCATCTGCACTTCAATAAGGACGAGCTGTGTTATGATGACTGGTGGATTATTTATAAAATGGAAAATGTCCTTATCTGTTAGAATTATCTGAGGTAGACTTTGAGAGTTATACAGATTGTAGCACAGGTTTGATAAAGGTTGCAAGGTTTCAAATTGTATTTCAGCTGGTGCAGTTTCACTGCTGTGTTTAAAGAATCAAACAATAAAGAACACATGCTTTTTCCCTCCATATCAGTCTATAAAGACCTCAAGGCATCTGTATTTTTGGTAACAAGGTTATTTAATGAGGAATGGCCTATAGTTCCCCTGCCTTTAGTTTTCTTTGTTAATGTTAATGCAAATAGAATTGTTCATGTTAGTTAATTTTGCATTAACTAATGCAACTAATTAACGATTCAAAAAATGTATTAGAAAATGCTGCACGAACTAACAATGAACAATACATTTACAACGTTAATTCATATTCATACTAATTCATAATGTATAAGTTAACGTTTACGAGTGCATTAACAAATTTACTGTTTTATACTGTGTTTTTAAATCACTGAGTTCATAGTTTTAACCCTGTCCTTCAGTTTGAGGACTTTCTGCTTCACGTGGAAACCAATTCGACTGACACTTGAACAGATTAAACCAAGAACGTTTCTAATTGAAATTCGAAAACCACAGCCATGCAGTTTATTAGCATAACTCTGTGTTTTCATGGTAATTTTATTCATGTAAAGTATGAGGATAATAAATTTGTTCTGTTTGTAATACAAAACTGCATATAATAAGAAAGAAGAGCCAGCTAGCATCATAGTCTCTATTTTTACCTGCACCCTGAGTTAAGAATTGGTCATGGTTGGACGCTTCTCTGGTTTCACATTCTCTCATTTCAATCATTAGATGGGAGTTTAAAATGGAAAGATGTGTAGAGCTGGAGTTCCATTAACTTCTTGCTTACTGGAAGAAGTTGTTGAATTATTATTTATATTCTTATTTGGACTTTTTGTTTATGATTTTTGTAAGCAAATTATTAAACTAAAATCACTAAAATATTGATTGGTCATAACAAATAAGATGATTACATTTTTTGGGGGGGAAATGGAACTTTTTCACCAGCTCATCAGCACTGTAAATCCTCCAAAGTTTTTATATTTTCATTTTTTTATGTATGTACGTTTATAACACTATACTTTATATTATATTACCTATGCATCAAATGACAAAAAAACAGCATCTTACACAGCATCTTTGGAAGTCACGGTAAATTTGACATCATTCTTTCTTTAGACTGCAATTATCAGACTCTCAATTTTTTTTTCATTTGGTTGAAAGTTGAGTTTTCTTTTGCTATTTGAACAAATGAGAATGCAAAAATGATATTTGTGGTAGTCTCCCATTCACAGCTATAGAAGTTTGCTGAGAAACCTGGAAACGTGAAAAATGTCCTTTATTATAACTTTTAACCCACTTTGCTTTGCTATTTTTGCATTATTTATGACATTACCCTAATTTAAAGTCCCAGTAAAATTAAAAATGACAATTCAATTCAGTGTTTATACTAAACAGCTCATCAATGTGGGTCTTTTTTTTATTCATGTAACATAATCTTCAATTAAAATCTGAAAAAGCACTTTGTGCGAATCGCGCCACAGGATGTCCTTTCGTGTCTTTCCATTGACTTAACATGTAAATCACTCGCGCTTAACGCTTCATTCACATTCGGTGGGAACACACAGTTACACATTTCTGAGTGAGAAGGTATTTCAAAAGAATAAAAGAGTGGGCGTGGCTACCGTTTTCACTGCGAATTGATTGTGTTAAAATAGCTGTTACATAGAGTTTGAAATGAAACTGGCACTACTATTTACTAAAAACTATTTCAGGAAAAATCAGTATTGTTATTTTTTGTTTCACTTGGACTTTAAAGATAATGTATGAAAAAGTGTGATGATTTTTTTTATGAGACTTCTGTTTGCTGGAGGACAGCAGACCCCATATATCCTCTTCTTTCTTGTCCTTTAAGAGATGACGATCCAGAGAGCTGAATGCTGCAGAATGGGACTTCAAAGAATAGTGTGTCTGATTATATGCTGAACATCTCCATGTAGGGAGGTGTCAATTCAAGGTTTCACATATAGCCAAGAATATGCACTGCTGTATAGCAAGGATAGAGAGTGTGTTGGGGTGCATTGTAGTGGTTCTGAAAAAAGTTGGACAAAATTTAAACTGGCCCACATGCCATCATGTAGATCAAAAGTATACATACTTCCATGTTATTATTATATTATTTTCTTATGGGCAAAGCATGGCAAGGTTGCTATCTCCTCGTGGAATAAAATAATCTCTTGTTACGCTGCTATCACCAGGATATGGGTCTTCTTATTGATTAAATTTCTCACATCAGATTGCTTTCGCAAAAGGGTTTAAATCCATAATGTAGGTGCGCCAGGCGCAACAAGAAATTAACTTGAGTTACAGTGTGCAATAAAGGCCAAAATAAATGAAGCGTTACAATACAGCATCCCTTAGATTTCTCAGGAGGTCACCTGAAAAACAGCAGATAGTTTGCTTCCTAATTTTTTGAGGTTGCACGGAAAAACAGGTGAAATGTGGGTTATGTGGTGAAATAAAAGTGTGTCGGCAAATCGCAAATGTATCTGACCTGTATGTAATGCTTAAAGGGATAGTTCATCCAAAAATAAAAATTCTGTCACCATTTACTCACACTCATGTAATTTCATACATGTATAAATTACTTTGATTGGATGAACACAAAGAAAGATATTTGGAAGGATTTTAGTCCTTTTTAGTTCCGGGACAATTTATACAGGTTTGAAACAACCTGAGAGTGAGTAAATGATGGCAGATTCTTCATTTTTGGATGAACTATCCCTTAAAGAGCTGGAATTATTCATTGGTGGAGATTTCTTAGATGCACATTACAATGCATTGACAGCGCTCTTCGTTTCTTTCAAAGGAAATGTGACTCTATAATTGGATCTTTGTTTTCAGAAATAACCCATTTGAAGATAGAGTGGAAGAAGGTGAAGCTCACGGCTTTGAAGTCGGATTTGGTTTCGGTGAATTCAACGGTTGCAATCCTCTGTTCACACTTTGAACTCAGGGCAGTTTTTGTTGCATTTTGCTTTTTGTGTTTTAAGTGTTATGGAAATAGAGCATCGCTAAACTTCAGAAACAGTATCATAGAATTAGTGTACAGAAAACACTGAATTGCGAACACACACAATAAAGCCTATGATTACAAAAGATTGATTTCCCTCAATTTAGTTTGTATGTTTTTATATACATATTAATACATTCATACATTGTATGTGAATATTGTATGAATTTCTGGACCAGTCACCTGGTCTCATGGGAACATGTAACTATTTTAAGACATGGTGATTCTGTACACTGCTTGGGTAACACAGTATGGGTTGAAACAGCACAGGTTATTTTTTTTTGATGTGTCCATATTATATTCATGGGTCTAAAACAAGCCTAAATGTTTTAGTGTATTAATTATCATATCAAATCACATAAAAAATAAACAATTATAAAAAAAATTCAACAATGAAGCCCCACCCCTTGTATTAACACCCCTTAATTATCGAATTAAGAAAAAACACTAGAAGAAAAAACGGGAGGATGGAGCAGTAAATCGAAATAAGATCCAAACACATTTTGCACTAGTTAGAAAAACATAGTTCTTCTCCAAACTCATGCTATTGTTAAGATGAATTGGTTATGTTGAATTGGTTAAAGGGATAGTTTACCCCAAAATAAAAGTTCTCTAATCTGTATTGACCAATCTAATATGCATGTTAATAAGCAAGTAGTTAATGATGAATTTGTGTACCCTAATGATGCCATGACTTTTACTTCTGAACACAAAAGAAGATATTTTGAGAAACGTTTTCATGATTCCGCTCTCATGTCATGTCTAATCTTGGTCTTGGGGCGGAGTCATGGCACAGCCTTAGGTTGTGCGTTGAGAGAGAGATAGTGATCCTATCGGCTTGTTATACTCTCTCTCTGGTCTGCGTCTTTGTTCCCGCCATCTCGTTTCCTAGTTAGCTTTCCTTGAGTGTTCATCCCTGTCACTTGGTCCTTGTTAATTATCCTTTGTCTGTCTCCCTTTAAAACATCCTCGTGTTCATTGTGATGTGCTCGTTCATTGTACTTTGTTTTGTACCTACCTTGTACGTGTGAGCTTGTTTGCCTTGTCTTGCCAGTCACCCTAGCCTTTGTTCATCTCTTCCAAGTAAGTCATTGTAGTTTATGTCAAGTGTTTTGTTTTCTTAGTTTAGTTAGTCAGTGTCCTTGTTGTCATTTATTTTTTATCCTGTCTTGTTTTCCCCTCGTCGGTTTTGGTTTTGGTTTTTTAATAAATTCTTGTTTCAACCCTTTCACCACCGTCTGCCTGCAATTGGGTTCTTCCTCCACCACGGATCATGACAAACGTTTTAGCGTTTTTTTGCCAAACATAGAAGTGAATGAAGTCTGATGTTGTTCGGTCACCAACATTCTTGAAAATATTCTCTTTTGTGTTCTGTAGAAGAAAGAAAGACAAAGAGTTATAAAATGACATGAGGTTGAGTAAAGTCTGAATTTTCATTTTTGGGTGAAGCATCTTTAAGTGCTGCCTAGTCAGGCAGTATGCTACCTTCAAAACACAATACTAAATGTGATTTCTAAAATAATTGTTAAATTTTAGTTTACACAGTTTGTACAATTTGAAATAGACAAATAAAGCTCTGGAAAAAGATTAGTAACCACTCTGAATTGCTGAACCTACTATTTTTAGGTATGTGTTTCATTTTGTGAACTACTAATTTTTTGCATTTATTTGTAGAAAATTAAAGGGGTAACATGACATGGCTAAAACAAATATTATTGTTTGTTTTAGATTTAATCCAATATGTATTTACGATTTAAGGTTAATAACACACCAAAGACACAGAAAAACATGTATTCGTGGCATATGACCCCTTTAAACCCAGACAACATGTAGAAATGCTGATTAAATGCAAATTGGGAGTGGTCTCTTCATTGTTTTACAGAGCTATGAACTTCTCTTCTCACATATCCTCTAAAATGTCTTTGTGATCCACATCCATATAAACTTTTATTTAGCTGTGGAAGGAAAGCAGACGAAAGGCACTCTCTCCTGAACTGTTACATCTGTACACCTGAACGGCCTCAAGTGGGATCTGCCAATCACTCTGTTACAATGAACCCGAGAGGGAGCTGGAAGCTGGCTGCTTATTGTCATGGCAACACTCTAAGGTGAGGACCTAAAGGACTCTCATTTGCGTCACAGAGACTCACCAGAGAGTAGAGCTCTCGGTACACTTCCAGAAGACAGCATCCTTTCTAAAAAACATCTTATTCATTCCTCTGCAATATAGTATTTGTCTCTAAAGAGCTTGTCTCTGAGCTTCATGTTCAATTCCAAATAAATGAACAGTTAAACAGCCATTAACTATAAGACCTGGCTTGTCAGAGTGAAGTGGCTGGATCAAACTATTTTAAGTCTGAAGTTTGTAACATCAACGTTGGTTTAGCCAACATGTTTTTATCAGGTTTGTCGGAATGCTCAAACAAACAGAGTAATGTGTCAAGAGCACCACAGAGCCGTCTGTACTCTTTTGGAAGAAATCAACCTACAGATTAAAGTAACAGTAGTAGAGCATTGGCATAGTGGCACGGCTTTAGAGAAAAGCTTCTGGAAAATGTATAAAATCTCAATACAGTGCTTAACTTATTCTTAAGACCACCTGTCATGATGTTTTAGAAAGGTGTCAAAAATAAATGTTCTTTTCATTTTTAGCCAAATAACAAACCGACAACAACAATATCGTCTTTATTCACGCTTTTATACCTATCTAAGCCGGCACATTCAGCTTCTCTCATAAGTGTGAAATTAGAGAAGCATAACATTAAAACGTATCTTTGAAGGAGTGCGAGTAAAAAACTGTCATCTGAATTAAAAATTAATAAATGAAGTGCTTTACTATTTTGCTGCCCTTGTGGTAAAATATCTGGATAGTAACAATTATATTTTAGCATTATAAATACTACTGTGACTAAAACTCTCACACACTGGTTACCATTACAGAAACATACAAATGATTTTGATAACTGCAGCTGTGGCATAAACCTTACATTGGGTGGTGATCTAATACATTTGGCACTGTTTTTATTCTGCATTTTCATGAAATAAGGTTTCTACCCTGTTTTAGGAAATATTGAGGGTTCTCTTCACAGTACCCTGTAGTCTGTCTACTGCTGTCTGTGCTCAATGTTTCTCCAGACGAGGGTTAATAGGATAACAGTGTCTTAAATAAATCACCAGCAACAAGGAAAGTGGACACCACAGAGATAGCTTCCTCGTGTGTTTAGCAGGAACCAACCAGAATACCGTTTGCTTATTCTGCAGAACTGTTGGTCTGCAAAATCATCCTGTCATTAAGCATAAAGCAATAGCTCAGCCAAAAATGAAAATTCTGTCATCATCTAATCTGCAAATCTGAATGACTTTTTCTTCCGCACAACACAAAAGAAGATATTTTGAAGAAAGTTGGTAACTGAACTGCGTTGGCACCCATTCACTTCTATTGTATTGACACAAAAACAATGAAAGTGAATGGGGGCCAGTTAACAACATTCTTCAAAATATCTTCTACAATATTCTGCGGAAGAAAGTATTACAGGTTTGAAATGACATGAGGATGAGTAAAGGTTGACAGAATTTGTTTTTTGGGTGCCCTGTCACTTTAAGAATGGTTCTGGTGAGCTACACAAATTAGTTGGCAGTGCATAGAAATGAACTGTCCATACAAATATTGTTGAGTATTTAAACGCATTTTAAATACCATATTATATAATTGAATGTTCATATATAAATATGATTTAATCATCTTAAATTTTAAAGTAAGATTGTGTTGAAAAAAAGGAATGCATTTTTGCCTGGGCAATGGTTGATGTTAAGCACTGCTTTTTGCCTCCAAGTTGGCATATTAATAAGAGTTAGTTAATTCTTTCCAGAGAGCAGGGAGTCTAGGATTTAATGAGCTTGCACTGCTTATGGAAACAAGATGCTTTTGCCCAGCATTTTCCAAAGTCATTCTCAACCCTGTGCATATAAAGCAAAGGAATAAATAATTTGTATTTTATTCAATCACTTTTGGCTGTGGCAGGACTTTGGGCTCTAATGCAGGGATTAAAAACAGAACTCTCAGAGGTATAATTCACTCAACTTTTTTATTTGATTATTGTTTACTCTCCCTTGTGTCATCCAAGGTGTATATAACATCCTTTCCTAGCACAAACAAACACTTGAATGAAGATGAGACATACAACCATCAATAGTGTATGTATGACTGTTTAAATGTTGTTGTCAAGCAATGTGATCATTCATTCTCAAACAATGACATCACAGTGCTGTCTCAAGCCACTGCTATGTTGTCATTGGTGGTTTGTGTTAATACCAGTTTTCTTGCTAGTACAGACTTTAGTTGATCAACGTTTGGATTAACTGTTAGATTAAGGTTGAAGCTGCTCTCTGCAGGTTGGTGAGTCTCTAGGAACAGAAATGGAAAAAACCTATCCAACAAGCCCAACAATCTCATGTATTTCAGAATCAGAAGCTTGTTGCAAATCCTTACCCTAAACATGAGCGATAATACCAGGCCATACCAAATGCTATAACAAGCACTCTATATATTGTTTTATGGATTGGAGTGTGTGACATTATAAGGGCACAAAGGCACTCTGGGTAATGCTGTAACATGCCTTTTTGACACACGTTAAGATAACAATGTGGCACTAACAAGCCATCATTACTCTAAGAAACATGTGCAGAAACACATCTGTAGGTATTCTGTGTGAGGCATGGATCAAGCTTTTATCTAAGCCCAGGGGGAAGAATGCACGAAACACTCGCTTGTCAGCAAAGGGGTTAGAAAGGAGCAAACTTTTATCTGGATAATAATCTTCTCAGTCTCTTCTGTTTCTCTCTCTCTCATTACATTTCCTTTAATCACTCCCTCGGTTGTGATTAATTAAAATCATTTTCCTCAAACAGATGCAGCCCAAAAGTAACCCATGTATTCTGCTTCACTCAGAGAGTCTTCTGAGAATCCCCCTGCATGCTCTCTGTTCAAATATCATGACTTTGTCCTAATGGTGGGAGAGCTGTAGTATTATATTTTAGCCTTTTTATCATGACCTTGTAAGACAAGGAGCTCAAGTTGCACTTATTTATAAATGACAAAATACGGAGTAGAGTTTTCGAGAAGTGGTTCGCATTGAGTTGCATTTTTTTGGGTAATTTGATTGGTTAATTAAACATAGGAAGGCAATTATATTATTTAAGGTAACGGTATTATTTAATCTAGCAATGAGAAAGAAATATTTTTTTTAACAAATGATACTTCAACATAAATGTAAGCTTCCGCGCAAGTTCTATCAGGAAGACTCCTCACAGCATAATCAATTACGGTTAGCCTATCATCCCTCAGCACGTATTATAAAAGGATGGTACTCACCCTCTCTTTCGTTCGCAGAAACTAACGCATGAGTGAAACCTCCATCCTCCCCACCACCACCACCAGGTCAGGGTCCCGTCCTCAGTCCGGGGGTAGGCTCCGCCCCTGCCTTATCTTCAGGCAGGAACATCGGAATCATTTTGCCATGATTCATTTATTGGACGGGGCCTATGCCCAAAGATCTTTAACATTATGTTTAATAAATATTATTTATCATTCTATGTTTCCTGAGTCTTTCTGGTAGAACTAAAAACAAATGAGATTAAATGTCCTATAGACCATTTTGCAAGACATCTTGAAGTCTAGAAGTGGAAACTAGAATCACTCGTTTTATTAATTAATTTTACTTTCACATATATAGTTAAGTTGAATATTTAGATTCAGTCCTAAATATTCTTTTGGTCGCATTTTGTTCACGTGTGTCTAGCACTAGAAAACTGAAACAGAATGTGCTTTTGACTCAGTGTGGTTTAAGTCTTGCAAAAAAGGTTAATAAAAGACAACAAAAACGACATGTACTGGACTTCATTAAACAGTTCATAGCAAGACCATCCACAGAAAATAAAATTTGTTTTTTGAAAACCTTTATGATTCTGACCCACATTAGTGCAGTCAGCACTAATACATCTGGATATAGTTATTCACAAGCTAAATGTGCTCCAGCTTCCCCGCGACCTTGAAGAGGAGAAGCAGTTTCAGAGAATAGATGGATGGATGGATGGATGGATGTTGTCTTATACTAGTTCTCATGAATCCTAAGGTCTCCACCAAAAACAAAATCTGGAACATAATGTTAGTCACACCAAAATATACAGTATATAAAAAACAATGCTGTGCGAAATATCATTGCTGCATGTCTGAAGTTTAAAAAGAGCCCCTTTATGTTTCACAGCACCAGCAATAAAACCAACAGATGAGAGGTCATCATGGTTTGGAGATCCACTGAGCCTAACCCGCATGCTACAGGAAAAAAAGAATTCCACAGTTTATCTGGACATTTTGCTGGAAAATGTAGAGCCATCTGTCCACCAACTGAAGCTTGGCATAAGTAGGGCGAGGCACCAGGACAATGACCCAGAGCACAGCAGTAAATGAACAACTAGACAAGAATGACTGTAACAGAAGAAAATATTGCCTTCTGAAACGCCCAGATCAGATCCCTAACCTCAACCCGACTGAGATTGAAGGCCGTAAAATCCCTCCTGACTCTGGTGCCTGAGCCTCAATAACACGACACAACTTGTGCATCCTATAATTTGAAATATAAAACCACCTCAATGCTTTTATAAGGGTATCAGGGCATTCAGCATGTATGTAAGTAAAAGTTGCAAGTGTTACAAACCTGTTATTCTGCCAATTCCTGTCCTAAAAAAAAAGCACTTTGAAGTGAAATTGGATGCAGAACACAGGCGAGAGCTTCTGGCCCACATCAGGCAAATGAGAATGAGGCATGTGGGATTTCAAACTGGATTAAATTGAGATTTAATGTTTCGCTGATATCATTTGTTTCATTTTTCTCTCCTCGGCATGATCGCAATCTTCAAACATGTGATCAGTGTTTGACTTATAGAAAGTGACAAGATCAGCTCATGAGCAGATCGGCTTGATATAGCCACTCTACAATCTGCTACAGAAGTCTCCCTTCATTTCATTTTAGCAATCGAAATCTGATGGATAGCTTTGGATGATTAAGTTTTTAATTGTGCTCTCCCAAGAATTAAAGCCAACAACGTCTGGCTTTTATTAAACAGATGTGCTTTGCACAGAGTGATTTGATTTAAACATTCATTTCTACAAAATGAATAAACTGTTATAAAGTTATATCTCAGATAAGCACATTTATTTAGGAATAATCCAGCAGGTTCTATTTTAACAATCAAAGTACCTTGAGTTTCAAACCTTTGTAATTCATTTTTTAAATAAATGACTTTAATGCATGAATCAAGTGAGATTAGGCACAACAAAGAAATGTAGTTTAGTTAACAACAGAAACTTTGTTTAGATCCTAAAGTTACATTATGATAAACACAACACATGACAGCATAAAGAGTCTTTGTGCCAAACTGTGAGCTCTGCCAGCCCCAATCCGGCTGAGGTTCTTCTAAGAGAGCTTATAGTTTTCTGGCATGGTCCGTGTACCTCCTAAAGTAGGCCTACACGGTAAACTTTGGTGAAGTTTTACAGCACGTTTTCCGGTAACTTGCTGTAGATTTAATTACTTTCCTATTAGTACTGTTTTCAATTTGAGTAAAACTTTACTTTAATCAGAATTAAAACAATTTGACTTACGAGTTTCAAAATGAGCAAGAAGAGACTGGCACTAGCACATCACCACTGGAAAAAATGACATTCAAGTCCATTTTTGACTTGTTTCTCAGTAAATTTTTTTGAAACTTCTTAAGTTACGATACATTTACATAACAAGAAAAGTGATCTAAGATATTTAGTCTTGTTAAGCGAAAGAACTGGGTAAGTTAATGTTTAAAACTGTTAAAACTGTGGCAAACCTGCAACAACCTACAGTAAAGTTTTACAGTGTAGCCTTGGCCACCCCCTGGCCACCCCGTTATAAATCTCTAGCTCCACCTCTAATGGCGATACGTCTAGAACTCAAGATCTCAATGACTACTATGTGTCTCATGACAAAACACGCATGTGTCAAATTGTCACGAGACATGTGAACCAATGCTATTTGAAATTATCGAAGTTTTGCCATATTTTATTTGCCATACTACTATACATTTCAGTTTTAATAAATAGCTTAAAATATGAATTATTTTCTCTCACAAAGATATCGTTTCACTTAATACGGTAGTTATTAACCCACCGGAGTAATTTTAATTCAATTAATGATGGATGGATGTGCTTTTTGAAGCTTCACCATTTTGATAATAGAAATAACAACATATTAAAAATTTATATGACAGCATTTTAATATAAAAAGATTTGTGTTTAACTTAAGAAAGAAAATTCTTCTGGATTCTTATTGGTTTTGTAAATTACAAAACAAACCTTCTATTTGGCTGTGAAATCACGTCGTGCATCAGTTTCACATTCAATATCAGCAGACAAATTGCTTGTCGTCATGTGACTTATCGCATCACGTCTGGTTATCACATCACGTCTGAGGTCTCTTCACAGTAATAAGCCCCTGCATGAGTCCTGCTTTGCAAATGACCATCTGGAATCTCTTTTCTCAGATGTTGAGAGCATCTCATAAGTTAATCACAGTTCAAGGATTGTCAACCCTTATTAGGTAAAAAAGACTCAAAAATCCACGAACACTCACTGCCTCCACTCATTTTAGCCATGTTGTGTAATTGTCTTGACTTTCAAAACCAAACACACACACACATGAATTAATTTGTTCAATTTAAATCATTGAAAGCAAGGGATTTCCACAGGCCTTCAGTAACTGATTCATTTCAAAGGTCTCTGTTAAGTCTCAATTTATTCTCTCGTATATGCTGCAGCAAGGCCTTGGCTCTTTGCTCCACTTGGTGGATTAGAGGTTTAAATCCAGACAGGCCTCCTCTGCTCACCCAGAATTCCCGATCCAAAGACAGAGACTGTAGGAGCATCTTTTCTAGACATCCTGACAGCAGAACAGAAACGGCTCGCTCTGGAAACCTGTCAATCAACAAAGACTAGTTTTTAATGAAACAGAGGTCAAATAATCCTTAGAATGACATTGAAAAGCTAGACTATTACACTGTTTTCTTATGAGTAAAAAATAAAATGTATTCTAGCTTACAAAAAGCATGTTGTTCTATATATACATGCACTACCAGACAGACGGTCTCAAGCAGTTAGCCCGTATATATGAACGTTGTGTTTTTATCACATTCTGTGCATCCAAAATCGCCTACTTCCATACTATATAGTAGGCGAAAATGAGTATTAGTCATGAGTACTATGACTGAAACCTCAGCATGCACAAAACAGTAGGCGAAAAATATCCGGATGGTCTTGATTTGTGAGTGTGGATGGACAATGCTCTATCCCATGATGCAACGGGGGCTGAGCAATGGTCAAATTTCAAATTTTAAAAAGTAAAACTGACGAAAAACTTCAAAGCAGGTGTACGTTTTTTAAACGTATGCACAGAATAATTCATTTCTCGTGAATAAATCCTGTTTGTACCGACGTGAAGGCACAGGTTGATGCAGTATGCAGCATGTCCAAAATCAGAGCAGCTCATCAAAGTAGCCAGGGCGTGAATTGTATTGCATGCATGCTACAGTATCCATTTGCATAATTTTACTTTACTTGGGTATATATCTTATTCAGAGACACAATGGTGTGATGTCCAAAAATCATCCTTGTTGGGTTCAATCCTACAACCTGTTAGTCATAGGTGAACAAGCATTACACTTTGCAAGGATGGACACAAATCACACTAAATACTAAACCGACTCATATTTGACTTCAAATTGACTTAACAGGAATTGACTTGACTAACACAACAAACCAGCACAAGACAGCAAACAAAGGGCATTGAATAGTGAAGCGACTCATTAGATAATTAGGGCAACAGGTGAGTTGCATAAACCAATGATTGAATGAAATACCAGGAAACAAGGAGACAGGGTCCAGACTCAAGGCAGGAACACATGACCTTTAGAACGGTGTGCTTCCAAGACAGAAGAGCACATGGCAACAACAGATCATGAGATGTGTGGTCCCACAGAAAACACATGAATGCAAAACATACACTGTAGAAAATTGATTAAAAAAAACAATCTTTTTTGTTAACTGGAAAAACTGAAATATAATTAATTTTTTTCTTTTTAAAATTATAGGATACATGGGTATATATTAAATAGTTTTCCCCATTTTTCTCGTAAATGTGTTGTCTTGTTCTGTTATTTAATAGTTTTTGACAGTATTTCCAAAATAATCTGTAAACAAAATAATTCTTGTAAAAACCCTGAAATCTTCTGATAGCTGGGCCACCAGATATAAACTGTAAAATAACGGGTTCCCCTTCAGTCGGTCTCTCGACGTTGTGTTGAGAGACAGACTGGGTTTGATTCTGAGAACCTATCATCTCCGACATAAAACTAAAACACCAATGGGCTTTGGCGAATTGCCCGCCCATGCCAGTCTCCGCCCCGTACATACGGGTATAAAAGGAAGATGGCGGCGGTTATTCATCATCCTTTGTGCTAAGGAACCTTGAGGTGCTCCTTTCAGCGGATCGGCTAAATGTTGTGGCATGAAGACAGCACGTCTCGTTCCCTCCATCAGGGAACGTAGGTTACAGAAGTCACCGAGACGTTCCCCTTCAGTCGGTCTCTCGACGTTGTCTTGAGAGACAGACTGGGGACCTATCTCTAGACGCCACAGCGCTGAGCCGTATTACGACCTCAAGCTGAGCGACACTGACTAGCCTAGCGAGTCACAAATGAGCGTTGTAGCAAGACGTAACCTTCCAGTGGAATAGTAGTGGACATACTGTGATGCCTGTACTGACAGTCATCACGGACAGGGCGTTCGCCTTGTTAGTGAGACGCCGTCCGGAGCCGTCGCACTGGGGAAAACATTGCTCTCTACTTGGAGAGTGTGTTACTGAGACCACATCCTGCCATTCGGGAGGTGACATGTGGAGAAACAGACATGGTCACCCGAAGGAGATCACTTGCGAAAAAAAATTCCGGCCGTAGGGGGCCAGAACCCAGGTGGGTGTGCCACCGGAGGAGAGGTCACAGATTTGCCAACAGGGGAATCAGGAGTGAGGAAATCAACACACGGGACTACCCAACGGTGGAGTCACTAAGTATGGTTCCTAGTAACTTTTTTAAATACATTTTACGCGGAAAATCTGTAAAAAAAAACAGAAACATTCTGTAAAATTACATTACAAATTTTTGCAGTGCAAAGGACAAACACAAAGCACATTGCACAAGAACCACGACTGCAAGACTAGAGAAAACATACATTATGAATGAATGGCAGGATTGACAGTAAGTAGATGCAATAAAACTGTAAATGGTCTGTTTGGTACCAAAATAATGTTCAAAACTTTGAATACTTACTCATCAACACCTTCAACCAGTCTGAAGTTAAGGTTGTCTTGCGCTTGATAAGGTCTGCCTGCATTGTCAATAAAGACCAGTCTGGATGGATCTGTTTTACGAACCTATGGATGAAGGTTATTCAGTTAATAGACAGCATATTGTACAAAAATATGTAAAAACAGTGGCTCCTAAATGTATTTGGACACTTTATTCACACTTTAAAATGTATGAATGTCATTAGTAATGAATTAAATGGATAATATTTGCAATTTTTAATAAACTGAATTTAAGATAGTTTTAATTGAAGACAGTGAGATTAACTACTGACATGCTTAGTGCATTTAACAACCAGAAAGTGTTCAAATACATTTACTGTGGTCTTAATTTCAAAGATATTTATTGTTTTATGATTTTAATTTGAAATCTGTTTGTGAGATGATTTGCCTGTAAATGGGTTATATGCATACCAGTCGATAATACTTCCGCCAAAAATCTCAGCCTGGCTGTTACATCCGGCACCATAGGGAACAATGCCGTTTCGCTTTAGGATGCACATAGAATTACAATCAACAACTTGAGTCTTATTATTCAAACACTTCACCATACGTCGACAATCAAAAAGGAGAAGCATTTCAGGCTATCCGTTTCAAGGTACATCAACAGATATTAAAAGAACATATTAATAGCAAAGTGAACTTTTGCAATAACTAGAGATCTAGCCGGCTGAGATTTGTGTGGATGTACGTAATCGTTGTGTGTACATCCACCACAGTGTGTCGGAGTAATATTTCTTTAAATGCCAGTCATATAATGAAGATATTCCATATATTTTCTATACATATTAAAGTGTAAAGATTCTGCTGCTCTTTCTAACTCTTTATAGATCTAGTTTTTCTGGTGTGATTAAATCACATATTCCAGCACATATTACATGATGTCAACAACGTGTTAGAAGAACTCCAATATCTGGCCTGACAGAAGGTCAGACCTGCACACAATATACTTCAAGTTAATTTCAGGGTTAGGATTAACGAAATATACATCTTGTGTGAATTAGACCGTTTGCATAGGGCATAGAGAGAGAGAGAGAGAGAGAGAGAGAGAACATTTCTGAGCTGTGGAATGTTCTTGCGGGCAAGTTATATTAAAACTGATGACTTTAGCAGACTGACTCTAAAACCCAAAACTACATTGGAGCCCAATTTCTCCAGTTCTCCAAAACACTATCAGATAATGACTGCAGAACCAATCTAAGAGCTCCCATCGTCTCGACTCGATTTTGGCTGCCTTACGTAATTGACTTGGGTTTTTACCTCACAGTTTGAATGAGACCTCAAACCTCAAGTTGATTTCAAGAGCTGTTGGAAAGATATTACTTTTGATATTAGAAAACTACCCGCGGAATGAAAGAAAGTTTGCACCTCACTCTCCTGGTAGTAAACTTATCCTATCTGTGTGACCTTGCTGTGATGTCAGTCAATGTATCTTTATTGAAAATAAACTGCTTCAAATCAATAAATCCATAGTGTCATTACGTATGCATTGTAACTCGCTCTGGTTTAAAAACAAGATCAATCATCTTCACCTCACTAGTCTCACTCTTAAAGGGACAGTTCACCTGAAAATTCTGTCAACATTTACTCACCCTTGATTTATTCCAAATCTGTATACATTTCTTTGTTCTGGTGAACACAGTGAAAGATATCTGAAAGAATGCTGGTCAACAAACAGTTCTTGGCCACCATTGACTACCACAGTGGGAAAAATTACAATGGTAGTCAAAAGGGCTCCCAGAACTGTTTGCTTTCCTACATTCTTCAAAATATCTTATGTTGTGTTCAACAGAACAAATACATTTATAAAGACATTTCTCCTACTATGGTAGTGAATGGTGGCCAAGAACTGTTTGGTTACAAACATTCTTTCAAATGTCTTTCTATGTGTACATCAGATCAAAGCATTTATACAGATTTCCCACAACTGGAGAGTGATTAAATGAATACCGTTTCATTGATTTTGGTAAATATGTTAGAAAGGTCAGTTCTCCTCTTAGATTCGAAGTCCTGCTTTTAATGTCTGATAGACACTCTATTATTTATTGACAAATGTAAGCAGTTTTTACCAGGATGTGCACCAGGTTTAAGTCCTTTGGGTTTCCACATTTGACATGCAGAAGGTTTTCCACACACAGCTCTGAGGGATCTGGTTTGAATCCACAACAGTACCGGTCCAGTCTGTCATTTACCTATAAAAACATATTTGTTATACAATTACGATAATAGTAAGCTAAATGATTAACATACATCAGTAAATAAACATCACTTTTTTCAGTTATTAGAGAAACGCATACAATTGACACCACTAAGTAAAATTTTCCTATTTGACACCAACCCAAGTCAAGCTGTTGAATACAGTGGTTTACTTTCACAAATGTTGTTGGGTTCCTGTGTGTTGTGAGAACGTGAGTTTGGAGTTAAGGTGAAATGTGACCTTGTGGTTCTGTTGATACCAGCGCACATCTCATATTGCTGTTGAATACTGTCCGGACTGACACATCACTGCTGTATTTCACACTATGAGATGAACTGATTTCAGAACATCTCTCTTTATCCACTGATGATAGTTGAAGTTATGTTTGAAATTATGTTTTTGGATGAGCATCTGAAGAAGACCTGTTAAAAAAACCATTGACCATTATATGAAGCATGTTTGAATGCCGAGTCTGAATGATGGCGTATAAGTGACTGAATTCAAATGTACACTACATAGAAAATACCTCAGGTATCTGCAGAAAGGATGCGGCAGAGTCTTGTTTATATGCTGATAGTGTACTAAGAATAATATTTTTAACGTTCAGTGTCTGTGACAGCTGCTGTCAGTCAGCGATATCACCAGAAGACAGTCATCAACACACATCATGTTCCTCCCGCACATCCCACTAAAACCAGCCCTCTCTCTCCTCACATTGCCAGCTCTGTGATAACCTTAGGCTCTGATTATGTAACGTTTTTTTCCAAGCGCTGCCAGAGAACCACAGTGAATGCCACAGAGCATTTCTGCTGAAGATATTTCCACCTCACAGGCCCTGCATGTTGTATTCTGAACCACGTGACCTTACTGCAACTAGGGAATCATCATCGTCAATAGATTGGGTAGTTTTTATACGGGTACTTTCTACATTATTTGTACATATTTTCAGCTGATTAGCACGGTTTACTATACCATTATCGCACAGTAATTTCATGGAAATTTCATTATTAAATTACGGAAACAACCGCAAGTTTACCAGTTTCCTGTAAAATAGTGTAGAAATCCATGTCATTTTACTTCACATGCACCCCAATTGCCAGAATTGTACCACTTTTTATGGGAATTTTTTACACTGTACTTTATTGTCAAAACAACATTCTATTGGTTCAGTATTTGTACTCTGCACAATGACGATAATTTTTATATAAGATCTATGGGAGGAAAAGGACTGATTGATAATATGTATGGCTATTTAAAGGTGTATGCAGACAAATAAATAAAAAAATTGCGAGCAATATTTAAATCACATTTTAATATATTATTATATGTTTTTACCTGTGTTTGATTTTTGAAGGGCTCTTAAAAGCATGTTTAACTGATTTCATACATTATCTTATATATTATGTCACGGCTCGTGCACCAGCAGGATTGTTGCTGGTAAAGGTTTTTGGGACTGTGCACATTTTTGTATACAATCAGTGCTGTCAGGACATGACTTTCCTGGGGCTCTAAAGCGATTAGTCACATGGCATTTAAGGCATCAGTTTCTGTGCCCATAACTGAGTGCCCGGCAGTAAAGAGGGCTGGATGCAGGCCACACGCACCTGAGGGTTCACACATCAGCCAAGCTACTGCCATAGAGATGAATGAGAATACTTGCATATAGCTTCTCTGGAAATTATTCCTGGTTTGCATAAATATCCCAGAATCACTGTACACAAATAACACAACTGGCCTAACAAGGACACAATTAACTTAAAATGGAGTCTCAAGTAAAACGCAAATTTAATCGAACCAATCACTTTGCTACAGATTAAATACTGTATATATAAACCGCTATCCCTTTAACTGTTGTTATATGACAAAGTGTGTGGCAATGAAACCCAATGACATTATTAACCAGCTCAGATTGTTAAAATTAGTTCATTGGAAGTGTTAAAAGTCGTATCATGTCAAAGCCTGTGGCCGTGTGGACATGTAGAGCAACTGCGCTTCAGGCGACCCGAGTTTGAGTTCTGGCATGAAGTACTTTCCCAGCCCCACCCCCTTCTCTCTCCCACTTCGCTTCGCTAAGACTGTCTTCTATAAAATAAAGGCAAAAAATTGTATCATAGCATATCGCTGCTGTCCTTCTTAAACCTTTTTTTTCATATTTTGCCATAAATCTCATTAATCAATGTTTTCTGTTTGGCATTGGGTATTGCAAATATCTAACCAATTAAAAGCACTAAAAGGTGCTTGTCAACTTTGAAAACACAGTATTTAATCATTTAAAAAGTACAGTGTTCTTTCCATTTTCTGAAAACCAGCGAATGTGGACATACAAGGTTTCAGAAGGACAACGACAAAATTCTTGTGTAGAGTTGCGCACAGAAGGTCGTGTGGTGGTAGTAAGTGTGTCCTTCACACTGTTCTGTGCTCATGGGTGTGAGGTTTCACATCAGCGCCATCAGAGGTGCTAAATGAATAGATAGGAACAAGTGTTCAAGGGTCCCAGTCAGCAATTCCATCGAATCAATACAAAGCTATTAGCTGTTGGCCATGTTACATCTATTGACTTTTCTATCTGAGATGTAATGTATTATTCATTGGCACGTTCAAAGTACACACACACATATTGTTCTCGCAAATCCACACATGAAATTCATGAACAGATGCAATTACACTTGAACATGCATGAGGGAACAAAACTATATCTGCCAGATTAGTTCATACTTGATTCAGACATCAAGGATGAGGCTACCAGTTTCCTTCTGATTGCTTTACACATTGGGATGCTGCATTATGATTGGGCCGGCTTGTGTAAAGTCCACCCCACACCTATGACTAATGTAAATGAATGTTCAGTCAGTGTGGATATTCCAAATAATATGTGTGCATCAAAATATTTGATAGCTGTCCTGTTTATATTACTAGAAACTATAATACTGGATTAATCTGTTTAAGGCTATCATTATTAAGGCAAGTATTAATACATTATTGGTTCAAAATCAAATAAACTTTTTCACTCTTTCCATCACATAAACCTATTCATAACAAAGCGTTTCATATCTGCATTACATATGTTCACAATTTTAATTAAGTGTCACCATGGCAACAGAGCTTCCTGTGAAAAAAGCTCCAACTATGGGAGCAAAATGTAGAAGAACAGAGGAACAAGAAGTGTAAAAAAGAATTAGTTAATAACATCTTCACTTCTAAACTTGCTAATGTATTCAAATCAATTATCCTCACGTGCTCTTCAACAAAACAGATGTACTCATTCACAATCTAATATGTAAAGGGTGCTATGGGAGGTGTTGTGGAATTTCAAACTTTGACAATATTACATATTTCCCAGAAACTGACTCAATTATGTCAAAAAATATCAGCAATTGATAGATGTTTTTTCTTATTAATTATTATCATCATATATATTGAGGAAACTGCAATGTTTATAATAGCGATGGTCAATTTACAGACAAACTCTTTCTGGGTTAATTCTGGATTTTTTTAATTTTAGAACCAAACTTAAAAGATCTTTTGATACCATGCTTACTTCAAAAATCCCATATGGAGGCAATAAAGGGAAGATTTAATTCTTTCATTAAAAAAAACACATACAGTATATTATTATTAGACACAGTGAACCCCCCTATTTGATCCTTCGTGTGATTCACTAAGGAACTGCTGGTTAATAATTATAATATATTTATTAGGATAACTACAGGGTCATGAATTTATTGACATTTTTAAATGCAATGCAATTGTGAGACTTAGTTCTATTCCTTCCTGGTCTGCATATTCTATGAGTCTCATTACACAAATTTACCTACAGATGAAGTGTGAAATTTACCAAAGGTGTGAGATTGACATTTTTGCACAGAACGTTTACACCTCAACTCTAAAATGAAAAATGTGAAGGTTAAAAATAGAGAACATAAAACCTTTAATAAAAAGGGGTTTAAGAGTAACAACAAAAAAACGTTCTAATGCACAATAACAAGCCATAAAGCCCCTCAAAAAGCCTTGCAAAACTTTTAAATGAGGAAACTTTCTGTTTAACTCTTTATCTGTACACTGTTAGATCACAATTCTATAGTCTATAATACACTATTTATTTTTGTAACATATCATTTTATATATTAAACTCATTGGCAGCTTGTAGTACCAGTATTCTCTTGTATCTTTTCTCAGTGTCCCTTACCTGCAAGAGGAAGTCAAACAATGCCAGTCGTCCCCATTCTGAGTTATGCACTCCCACACAGTTTGTGAAATTTAAAGGCACCTGAGAGCCACATCTGCTCTGCAGTAAAGTCT
The DNA here is from genome assembly GCF_015846415.1 of Triplophysa dalaica. NCBI lineage: Eukaryota > Metazoa > Chordata > Actinopteri > Cypriniformes > Nemacheilidae > Triplophysa > Triplophysa dalaica. The sequence continues at coordinate 12,699,214 of NC_079553.1, forward strand.
GATATTGTGGCCAGGTGAGTGCGAATGAATTCTGGTCATTTTCAGCATCAGGCATATGCTGGATGTTGGGATCCCACCACAGCACAGGTCTGGGAGACCCATTGGTGTACCTGTACGGTAGAATATCACTATGAAATGTCCTCAAAACTGCGGGCAAGCTCCGATTGAGCCCCAGAACTCTGTCCAGGTGAAAGGCAAACACTTCAAACCAGTCACTGGGGCGTTTGATGAGAGCACAGCTTCCTGTCTGGCAGCGTTTGATATGATCGGCCCCAGCGGGAGCAAAGATGTCATTTGTGTCATTTAATCCAACCCGAAGCACTTGTCCGTGGCCTGAAAGTCTATCTTTACTCATCACGGCGCCACTGGAGAGAAGCCTCATCTTTTTCACATCGTCCTCACTGAGCCAGGGCAGAGACTCAGTTTTGGTCTGGTTCCAGTCTTCAACGGCAGACTCATCGGGTACGGTCTCACACCATTCAGTTGACTCTCTCATGCTGGCCCCACCCTTATTTCCCGCTCCAGAATGAGGTTCTGATAGTCTTTCATGAGTCCTTTTCTTTTCAGGCGCCTGTTTCAGTTTTAGCACCTGCTGTTTGTGAGTGAAATTCCCCCCGAGCTTCTTCGCTTTGGCCCCATCTGGTGCGCATTTGTGCCTGCGTGTCGTGTTTTTTGGGTGGAGGCTTTGCATACTGGCAGACTGAGGCAATGATGGGTTATGTCTGGAGCGGAGAAGATGGATGGTTGGCTCTCCACTGTTGACTGCATCAACGGCTTGCCCTCTTTTGGCACTAAATGAATGTTTGTTTATGTCATGTGACAGTCTTTGATGCTTGCGTAACCTCAGAGGCTTTTTGGCTGATAGATAAACAATTTCTTCCACTGAAAATGATAGTTGCTGATGGTTGACCATCAGGAGACGTTTGGTGGAATCCTTCATTTCAGGGTCACTCCTTGTTCTTCTGTGTAATGGTACGGGTCTCAGAGAATGCCTCCCCACCATTTTGCTGGGTTTGTTATTGCGGGGGCCCAGTAGGTGCATTTCACTCAAGTCAGATGGGAAGGGAGGAAGGGTGTATATCATCACCACTGACAGAGTGAAGACAGACAGGAAGGCCACCATGGAACAGCGTTTCAGTGTGAGTTTTATCCACAGTCTTGAAGCCTGTCAGACACAGAGCAGAGTACAATTACAACTGCAAGCAAGTTGTATCAAAACGTTCGGTCCAGGAAATCATACAAAACATACATCCACACTAACACATGTATATCACAAAGAGAAAAAAATGCAGGTAAAAAGTCAAAGTCATTTACTTGAGGAATTTCCAATCGGAGGTTGTGATTTTAAACATGCTTAAAATTAGTCTCACTGTTTTCCATATGTGGAAAGGATTTACATTAGGCCTGTAGGCTTGAGATTTTCCATATGCATCCTTCTCATTATGACTCGTACACAGCATCAAAGTGGAATGTAGATGAGATCTTTCACATCTGTGAGTTTTACAGATAATTTAACATCAGCTTGCTTCTATCGCCTTTGTTGTACGGTTATACATTACCTAACATCATACAAAACATTGGGATATCTCACAAAATCTGTCAAGAACATGTCAGGGCTATATTTCTCCTGAAAATAAAAAGAGCGACATAAAGGAATGTCCTTTTAGAAAATGAGTGGTTATTGAGATTATTTAATTGGTTAAGTATAATTTAAAGTACCATTACTTTTTTTAGCGAACCTTGTATTTCCCTCAAATTTTAATTCAATGTGAAAACATATTATTGACATTTTCATTATATATAATTATTTATTAAGTAGACATACTTGATGTAACCGCTTTAATTAAAATTATGAATTATAAAAAAAATCAAATATATTTGACACAAGGCAATAAACAAAAATGTTACTATGCATCTTGTTAAAGAAATGCTCTTAAAAATAGGCTTTATTTTCTCTGTACAAATTTTATTTAACGTTGACTTTTGAAGTGATATGAAACCCACTTTTTCGTATCCACTTAGATCTTGAATTCACAAAAAATATGTGAATAAGTAGACACCATCAGGAGGAAGTTGCTGTATTTAGCCTGCTTTATGTTTCATTCTCTAATTTTCCAGCCCCGGCTATGAACTATGCTAAAATGGGTAAAGTCTGTCATTTGGGGTTAGAAGAGGTACCAATCATCTTGAAATGATACACACAACTACAAGTATAGCTGAAAATACTGGTGACATATGAAAACATCTCATTCATAAGCATTTGAACAGGGTGTAAATCACACTTGTTTTAACCCAAAATTCTGGGTTGTTTTAACCTATTTTGGGGTAAAAAAAAAAAAAATCTGGTTTGGATTCGGGTATGCTTATTTACTTTGACAAAACATAACTTATTTTGTTTACTTTCTCTTTAGTTTCCCAATAATCTATATCTCTCAATACATTAAACAATAATAATAATATATATGCGCTTGTGATTTATAATTTATAATAATATTATTTACTACCTGTGTGTTGAGCGGGAGAAAAATGTGTCAATACTGTGAGATCTCTCCCTACTGGCTGACATTTTTATGACTTTGTAGACAGCACCTGTGAAAGGCTTTCATTATGCCTCAGGTCAAAGAATGTCTTGCATGCAGTTGTTCCAAGCGGAAAATCTCAAAAGTGGAGCTGCAGAGCAAAAATATGACCCACAACAGGTTAGGACCTGTTTGATTTATACTACATAGAATGCATGATAAGTCTGACATACATGTCTTGTGATTATTTGTTATTGTTGCAAGGTTCCGTGTGTAAGTTGTTGTCGTGTTCCCATTGTAGTTGTTCAGGCAAATGGGTTCAAACAGATATGGAGGTCTATTTAGAGAGAATGTGAGTTCTGTTAACTAGATAATTTGGTTATACCATATTGTACCGTATGCCTCAAGAGAAAGAGTTTTTCTTTTTAATTACAGGCAGTGTTTCTACCAATCTGTAGATATGCACTCACCAGGGCCGGCCCAAGCCTTTACGGGGCCCTGAGCAGAATTTTATTTAGGGCCCCCCTGTCCCCAATACAATCGACTATAGTCAATGTTTGATTATTTGCATTCACCCAATTTTATTAGTTGTAGCTATGTATGTGACGTAGGGATGTCATAAAAAAAAAAAACCTTGGATTTCAAGTGTTGTGTTTGTCAAAACAATTGATAACTTTATTCATTTTAGGTGAACTGTCCCTTTAAATGTTGAGCTAAGCTCATACAAAGGTTATGGGATTTAATGTTTAATGCATTTAACTATTTGTAAAGATTTTATTATAATTTTTTTAATTTAAATTTTAACCACAACCTATAAACACCTTTTAAAGCCCCACAGCCCTTTAACAGATTCATTATTTTTGTGTGTCATTGATAAGCATTACATTAATTTCCAATATGCACACAATTATTCTTAACCTTATCCCAAATAAAACGCTGAATTGACAGATAATTATAGATTACATGAATCACATAAATGATGTATATTTCGTCTAAATCAGCATTTTTTCATTTGCGTCAGTGAATACTCTCGGATGTACAACATTTGTATCGGTAAACACTTACAGTATGTTGCACAGCACTCTTTCAACTTTAAAACTGAAGCGTTTTTAAAACTGAAGAGGTGACATTAGCTCCGTCTTCTTTAATTTGATTGGTCACCGCTCGGCTCAGTAACCAGTAACTCCCGCCTCCTTTCATTTTATTGGCCACCTCACTTATTTTGATATTATAATGTTGAATTTAGTCAGTCATTTTACAAATGTTCACAAAAAAATTTGGGTACTGCCCTATGTGAAAAACTGGATGTGTGTCATGAATAGATCACAAAAAATCTGTATTTTCATATGCTCTTGGGGGCCCCCTAGTGATGACGAGGCCCTAAGCAGCCGCTTAGTTCGCTCATAGGGAGGGCCGGCTCTGGTTCTCACAACCATTCACAAACATATTTGACATTGACTTTGAAGAAGTAAGCAGTTAAGCTTTATATTGAAAATCCTGAAAGCTAACACAATATACAGTATTAGCATCCAGTCAGATCCCAAATCCCCGGAGCAATCCACTTTATCTAAACAATCTATTAGGAGTCTGCCTCTCACCCATATTACAGACACAGAGCATTTGCCAAACCAAATAATACTAAATCTACAAAACATACATCTCTTGTAATATTGATGATTTCTTATGGTTAAAGAAAGAAGTTGTACAGTAGGTAAAGTAAGAAATAGGCTGAACTTCACTTTGAAAGTTGTTGCCTCGCTGGTTTAGAGAAACCTTGCAAATGCTCTGCCTTGTGTTAAGCTGTTATGATTTTGTTCCTGCTAGAAGTAAACATACTGACATCATGGTGTGTTAAGCAAACATACACAAACAACCAGAACAAGTATGGCAAAGACATCGCACTTTTATGAGGCAACAATCCAAGCACAGCAAACACAGAGACAGACTGAAGAACATGAGGAGGAATCAGTCACACATTTTTTAAGAAGGTCTTCTATCGCGCACTATGCTTTAATGAAAGATTGTTTATACAGTAAATCGTTGACTGGAGATACAAATGTGGAAAAATAAAAACTCCAAAAAAGTACAAGCAATTAGTGCCATATTATGCCATTTCAAGTTAAACAACACTAAGGTGTTAATGTATGGACATATTTAAAGCATCAGTTTAATGAATCCTCTCGTCTATCTCAATCATCTAGCACATCTGGACTTCATTTAAAGAGATGGTTCACCCAAAAATAAAAATGTTGCCATAATTTACTAACCCTTAGGTTGTTCCAAACATGTTTAAATGTCTTTGTTCTGCTGAACACACAGGAAGATATATGGAAGATTGTCAAATCTCAACCCCCATTGACTCCCAATTTATCTTCCATACTATGGCAGTAAATAGTGTGTGAGATTCTTCCAAATTTCTTCCTGTGTGTTCAACAAAACAAAGACATTTATACAGGTTTGTTACATGTAAATGATTACAGAATTTTGATTTTTGGGTGAACTCTTCATTTAACTCTGCAGGGATGAATCTCTACACCAGGAATGCCAATTAAACGCTTTATTAGAATGTATATTGAAACGTATGGGGAAATAAATGAACATCAAATTTGACAGGGAGATATATTTATCAAGCAGTTCTTGGGTGATAGGGACGTGCAGCTGCGTTTTCACTGTTATTTCTAACAATTCTGGCTAAATCAAGAGTGGAAAATTGTGCACTAAATCATGCACCAAAAAAGGAAATTGTGAATAGCGCTCTGAGAAAGCTGTTTTCAACACTTTTTCAAACACATGACAAGATGAAAACCAGACTTAAAGGAATGTTTTGGGTTCAATGCTAGTGATAACAGTCATAAGAAAACCATTGAATATGGTAACTATAAAAAATGTCAGTAACACATACGTTTATTCACTAACAGTTGTAAAACATTAAACATATATACTGTTTATGATGCAAAAGCCTCTAAGTGCCATTTGAAATTATCTTCTAAAATTAGCGTTTTTTTAACAGATTCCTATGTTTAGGTTGATTGATTTCACTTCAATGGGAACTCTTTAGTCGTCTCTGTATCTGAACTTTTCATATATTAAAAACAAGAAGTATTTTACAAAATTATTGTAAACACTGTTTTCATGAACCCGGGGGACTGTTATAAAAAGTTATTATAAAAAGTCTAAAGTCACATATGATGCCAAAAAGATATTGAACCCATACTGTCGTATTCCTATCATACTTTAATGGCCATCAGTCCAGTATACACATAAGAAAGGAGAATTGGCTGGATGGCTTTCTGAATGAGCCAAGTCTTCTTTACATTTATTTTAACTTAAAATCAAGAGTGTATAGAAATCCCAAACATGTAGCAAAGGATTGTGGGTAAGTTATCGGTGAATTGCAATGAGTGAAAGTAACAAATATTTTGTAATGAATTGTCAAAAGTATTTTGATTAGAGACAAATGTTAAAGGGCTCATATTGCACAAATACGTGTTTTCTGTCTTAGGTGTGTAATAAGTTGCCCATGCATGTATTAGACACTTAAAAAGAGGGCAAGAGATTCAAACATGCACGGTATGTGGAAAATATAGCGTTTTTGAACCTTAAACCGTGTATACACATTACATCTAAAACAAACGATAATATTTGTTTAAGTCGTGCCATATGACCCCTTTAAAATAACATAAAAACACAATATGCTGAGTATAGCCTCATGAAAGCGGCAAAAAAGCATTAATTCAATGAATTTATTTGAAAGTCGTAATGTTAAGACCCCTGCTTTCTGTTTCACAGCATTGCGCTCAGTCAAGAACTTGTGAGCAGCAAAATCATGCTTTGTATTTAATACAGCTCTAAAATAGTTCTGAATCATACCGTATAGGCAAGGCAAGTTTATTTATAAGCACATTTCATACACAAGGGCAATTCAAAGTGCTTTACATAAAATGATTGACAAAGAGAAATAAAACGTATCTTTAAAATTTAAATGATTTAAGATCACAAATACAACTTTAGATTTTAAGAAACAATAAAACAGCAGTAAAATTGATTAAAAATGTGAGTGTATATATAAAAGGAATAAGAGCAAAAGAAAAAAAAATAGAAGTGCAGTTGATGTAAACAAGAACAGTGCTCAGGTTGTAAATGCACAGATAAACAAGTGTGTTTTTATTCTGGATTTAAAATACTCGGCTGAAAGTCAGTTCCACATACGGTATAGCATCAATCTCTTAACGGAGGTAAAGGGAAATATGTAGATAATGTGAGCGCACCATGGTCGCTTGCTAATGAAATGTAAGTGGGCAGGTGATGTGCGTTTAGGTGAATATTGAAAGGCTGTTGGCGAGGCTGTCTGGATGGTGTCGTGAGCGATTGAGAAATTTAGGAAAATACTGTAAGTTTGTTGTGGGAAAAGAGCTCTTATTCCTGACTTTCTTTATATATTAGCCACGAAATAAATGCTAAAATATAAATAAAAAATCCCTATGACACAGATAAACATAACAAGACCAACCATGTCAGGGACCATGTCAGGGACCCAAACCAGTCAAAGATACAGCATAAGGTTGCAAGCCAACCGAGCTGACCTCTAGACTAGCAATGACTTATATTGAAAGTCGGATAAGCATAGTAAGAATTCTGTAATCACCCTCTTTACGTTTCAAACCTATATGACTGTATAATATGTAAACCGTATAAACACAAAAGAAGATATTTGAAAGAAAGTTAGTAACAGAAAACCGGTCGTCCACATTGACTTTTCTTCATACAATAAAAGTCAATCAGGACCATTGGTAAATGATGACAGAAATTTTCTTTTTGGGGGGGAACGACGGTACCTTTAATCATGACTTGACTTAATTTGACATATAACACATTTTACACATAGCTTCCTGGAACATACTGCATTAGTTATATAGTTTTCTTTTCAGCGGGTTTTTTCTTTAATTTCTTTCCATTTTTTGATTTTCCACAAAGTTAAGATGGATATGGATTTGAGATGACACGGGCATCTGACTTGCCGTAGAGCGCTCAAACCCAGAAGAGGAGGGGCTATGTATATTACCTAATACGTTTGCATTTTGAGTGACGTGTGACCTTTAACTTAACGTTGATTGGTGCACGGCGTTACTTAAACGCAATATTAATACGGTGATCCAAAGCACGCTATTTGTGATACTGTTGGCTTTCGATATTCCCATTCCCATGTTTTGGTCTCCCACATGTGTGTGGCGAGCTGCTGCAAAGCGTCGACGCAAAAATATGACGTAGACGAAATTTTGACGTCGAAGCATCGCTTCGAAGCGACAGCAATACTTTTCATCCATATAGAAGGATCAGCGATATTTACCATTGCAGGCAGAAGGCGAATGGTTTTAGATGAAGGGATCAGCCGCATGCTGTGTATGTCCTACCTCACTGTATCATCAGTGGTGCGTCTTTGTTATGTTTCAGATGCTTTTGACACCTGTGTCATCTTGTTTTAAGTGTGTGTCACAACATTCTGCTGCAGTAATTTATATTCACACACATACACAATCAGAAGTCAGACACAGAATACAGCACACAGCATAAGCATAACAGACTCTTGTGACACAATTACTGATAAAAAAAAATACAAAAAGAAACATCATAAAATGTGTTATGTTATATTGTGAATAGTTGCAGTGTGGGTTATATTAAACCTACGGAATGCTCCTTTTTTCTTTCCTTATTTTAAAGCTCCAGTGAATGAATTTTAGAGCCATGAGGTTGAGGATTGCAACTAACGGCTCACTCCGCTTACTCCTTTCTTTCAAAGCACTATGGTGGCTGATACAGAACTAAGATGTTGTCAAGTTTACGCTTCTTTGCCGAAGGAAATACTGTATTTACAAAAAACGCTCCGTCGAGCAGTTTGTCCTTTTAGGGCTACCGTAGAAACAACGTGAATATTCCATGCAAGGGGACCCGCTGTGTGTGGTGATAGAAACAGGTCATTCTAAGGTAATAAAAACATAATGCTACGTTATGTAAGGTCTTTATAAACCTCTTATTACACGGCTAATTGGAATGCAGTCCAGACATTTGCAGGTTCGTTATTCCCAGATAACCTCTCAAAACAATAAAACAAGTTAACCTGAATGCAGAAAATCATTTTGATAGTATTTTCTGAAAAATGTGATGTAAATATGTCTTTTAATAACATATATGACATTATATTTACAAATGATTAAACCAAATTGCCTGTTCGTGACAGCTGAACGTCGCTTCTTATACATTAAAACCGATAATAAATGGCTTATCCTCACGGAAGGTCTGCATTCGGTAAAAGTGAACTAAAGAAATATTCAAAATGTTTTTTCTCATGTGGCAAGTAGCAGTGTAATAAGCAGGATAATGTACAAGCAACCGGCTACCTGTACATAATCCCTTACTGAACACATAGCTCTATATATTATATTGCATGTCTGTCAATAGATACTCCTTAAAGATCAGGTCTCATGCAATGTCATTCATTCCGACTTCTTTAAACTTTTAAAGAGCACGTTCCCCGCGATACCATTTTTCAACCTTTAGTTAGTGTGTAATGTTGCGGTTAGAGCATAAATAATATCTGCAAAATGATGAAGCTCAAAGTTCAGTGCCAAATTAGATATTGTATTTAAAAGAATTCGCTTTTCAAGGACTACAGAGAATGGCTGGTTCGGACTACAGCCCTCTAATTCCCGGGTACATGATGTCACCATTCTGAGTGCTTTTAATAACCTCATAACCCCGCCCAAAGGAATACGCCAAAAAAGGGGCGAGGTCTTCCTTAGAGAAGAGAAAGAGCCGCTGGAGTAGTGTTTGGTTATCAGAGATTGTAAACATTTGACTGATCTACGCGCTGAACTACTTTCACTTTCATCACAGTCTTACAGCTGGTAATAGAATTCAGCTACACACATTCTAAGAAAACCAATGGTCAAATAACAGCTTCCATGACTTTAACATCGGCTGTGAAAGCTGTTCTGTGTTATACACTGATATTGTGCGCACATTCCTCAGTCCAAAACACTTCTATGAAACGTCCTCTGAAGTCCTGCTTGCAGTCTCCTAGTCAATCTTCTTGTTTTATTATCCAACTCTGTTATTAGTGATAATCGTTCGGCCGGTGTCATTTCCCTTGTCATAGTAGAAAAAAACATGATCTCTGACAAAGATTGACGTTTGCGGAAGCACTAGCAGACCTTCGTTACACTTCGATCGATCCACATATTTTTAACTGATGAAGTGAAGTTGACGCAATTGTTACTGTTTATTGCTAAAAGTCAAAGCTTATGAATTTACGTGCACTGAGATGGTGACCATCCAATCATATTTTTTATAATTCTGGATCCCTGTGTCGTCAGAGGATCCTATTCCTTTTATTGGCCACTCTCCCGGAAAAGCACAGCAAGGCGAAAGAACACTGCACTGTACTTCATCTGCCTGTCTTTGACATAGTTTCTTCTTGATGAAACCTTGGATGTTAATTTTTTCAACAAAATTCTGTCTCAAAATTAAAATCTTAATCTCACATATATTATTTAATAGCATATTTTCATCTGATTAAAGACAAAATCATTTACATGTGAAGCTGGTCTTACATTGCAAACGGAAAAATATATACTGTAAGACTCTACCACGCAATAACGTTTGTTTATTCAAATTTACTATTCTACACCTTAAAATTCCTAGTGTCAGAATGCTTACATTCTTAAAACCCGTAGAATTTTAGCCTTTACCACATTACTCCTGTGATTGTGCCTTCAATCTTAGAAACAACAGGAAACGTAACATAACTATTTCTATTTTAAGCGGTGCTGATGCATCGTAGTTGAATAACACAACCAAGCTTTCAACATACATTAACGTATTTCATAATTAATTTAACACTTACAGGAACCTAGACGTGGTCTACAGCCTGCAAAATTTAGCTTCTCCTGTTTGAGCTGTATGTATTCCCCCGCACCAGTGTGTACAGCGTATGCAATGGTGTTGAGCATTGGTTATGAAATTGACATCACTCTAATCCAATGGCGTTGAGCAATGTAAAATTGACAGCACTCTAATCAAATGGTGTCGTAAACATACGGGAAATAATTGGAAGTGAAACAGAAAGTGAGTAGGTGTGTTCTACTTCAAGCGGCGCTGCAAATTATGCAGATTTAGATTTTAAATGCACCCGAATTGTTCTTGCAGATGTTATACTCTGATCAGTCTGAGCTGTTGGGGGGGACACAAGGGGGAAAAGCATATTTTGTGGGGGGCCGGTGCCACCCTGTATCACCCTTTTAGACACACCCCTGATCGCATGTACGTGTATAATGTACAAAACAGAAGGGGTTAATGTGATGATGTGTTTCTTGCTCGTGCTGTAGTTTATTCCCACTCTACCCACTAGTCCCACCTCTAGCATCTCGTGTTTTTCCAGAAATAATCGCACAGCTGTATCTCTCTTTTGTAAATTTGATCAAACTAAATACTCTTCGAAGATACGGCGTATGCAATACTACTGTATAGGCACTCAGGATTAATATGAAATTGGCAGAGACTACCTGTGATACGGAATCTTTAATCTTCCATATTGCACCTTTAATAAATTCTGAACACATACAGATGTTACAAAAATAAAGTCTGATTTTGTTAACGCTTGGTTGGGAATCTGGGACAATGCTTACTGCTTTCAGTAGGAAATACTGCTCTCTCAGGAGTGAGCGAGTCAGCCAAAGCAGTAACTGGCAAACTGGTTCTCTAGAGCAGATGGCAGTATGAAGTATTTTCAAACATGGCTCCCTTCTTACAAGTGAATTTAAAATGTTCACCAATGAATCACACTTAGCAGATGTAACAGCTTGAATAAGAAATCTCACAGCTTTGAACCTGCAAAACTCATCTGCTACATAAAACATCCTTAAAATTAAATCATGATGACAGGGTTCTTAAGTGCATTTTCCAAAAATGTTTTCAACATATTCCCATGGTTATGTTTATAATCCATAAATATGTAAAAACTTGGAATGTATTGAATGATCTGCACAGTTATCCAGGATCACAAAATCTCTTCAGACGTCCTGCAAACTGAAGTACACACCTGGTTTTGATTTTCCAATCTCTTTGAAAAGCCATGCCAGCTGTCACATACAGAGCAACAAAGATATAGACACAGAAGCAGGACCCACCACCATTACTAGAGCGCTCTATTAAAATCAGCATAGATTGTGATTTTTTACATTTGCTAAATAATCTTACACTGACAATTTAAAAGACTGTGTCTGTCCATAAAGGTTCTTTGTAAAAAAATCTGGTTCTTGATGTTTAACATCTTAGTGTCAACAATGCTAAATCCCTCAATTAGATGTAAGATCCATGCCAACAAACGATTACATGTTTGAAAGTGCATAGAGACCACATTCAGATCAACTGTACAGACAACAAAAAACAGCGTTGTCAGCAAATGTCATAGGTAGGTTTGGTTTGAAAAGTGATTCACAACAAAAACAATAAATGTGATGAAGGGTTTTTCTTGTTCAAAATAGCTGGTTAAAATACCAAAAGTTGAGACACATTTCATTCTTTTAGATTCCAATAAAGTATTTTACCTCACACTTTACACTAAGGTTGTAGCCTATGTGTTAACAATAGATAACATGAATTTACAATAAACAACACATCATTTATTAATCCTAGTTTGTGTATTTCATTACTTGGGCTATCATTAAATGAAACGTAAACCTTTACAATAGATAATGCACCATGCACTAACAAGAATAACTGTATTGACAAAAACACCAAGGACTAATAAATGCTGAAAAACTATGTTTCTAATTGTTAGTTAATGCATGTACTAATGTCAACAAATACAACCTAATTGTACGAGTAACGAAGTATTTTTTAATGAATCAAGAAAATAAGCTAAACCAATTGATGAAGACTGCACAAATTGTTTTCCATTACTTTTCTAAACATTACACAATGCATGACAACTGCAAGCAACCCTTCACTTGCAGAACGCAGTGAGGTTTGAGTCGGCTGAGTCAGGGATTTTATTGGGGTCTTTGGTGACTGAAGGGCTGGAGCTCGTCTGAATGCTACATAGAATTCTTTTTGCTAATAAATCCTACACATCATTGGACAAGTCTTTTTTCTGCAGGGCATAAGTGCATATCAGAGTTTTAATCTTAATACACTGAGTTTGCTTTATTGCTTTACCTTGCAAAGATATCAAACAGTGAAGCAAACTCTTGGTCCCCCAATAAATTTAGAAATTGGTCATATAAAACAATGCACTTAGATTCTAACAGCAATTATTTTACAATATTTGATGGTGAAACATCATACGAGTTTGTAATGTGAGTTAAACAAAACTTCAACCCAAATTTCGCATCAGTAGCGTTGTCTGAACAATGATGTGAAACCTAATACGTGGTTCAGCATAATGCAAACTCTGTGAAAACACTCCATGTGCATTGCAATCTAGCTCGAGCTATAAGGGACACTTATAAAATCTTCTCAACAGGACACTTACCATCACAAACAGCTCCGTTTATATGCGTCTAGCATCAGAGTAGCGCCACATCATCTTCATTCCTGCTGTGCTCCCATCCAAACACACACTGTTATTCCTGCATATAACTCCAGTTAACCTGAACCACTGCACACACGAGATGCACGGAAAGTCACATTGTTCTGTGAGTTACTTTGGTTTATTCTTCAGTTTCTAACGCAAAGTCTGAAAACAAATGTCTGATCTCCAGCAACACGTTGCAGGAGGATGGTAAGACTTGAGTTGAGGTTTGAGGAGGAATGCGCTGTGTAACATGAGAAGAGACTTTAAAAAAACATACTGAGGTGATTTATTGTTCTGGGCTCGAGCGCCTGAAGAGTTTGCCGCACTATTTATAATAGCCTACAAAATTTGTTTTGTATTAATACAAAACAAATAAGAAACAGGTTAAAAGATTTGCACAATGTGTTTAATGTTATTCACAAATGCCTTGAAGTTCATTAAAAATACTTCATACAATACATTCAAAATAATAAATTTGCTCAATAACCTTTCGTTGATCATTTCAAAGTTTGACTAATAAATAAAAACCAGGGAAGTAATTCGAAGGTGTCTATTGTTTGAAGAAGACTTAAATATGTATTACAGCAAGAATAATAGCCTATGATTGTTACCCTACGTCTATTAGAAATTTTATGGGAATGTGGATCGTTTGAAAGTTGTGCTATTTAAAAAAAAACATAAAAGTTTTCAAACATCATTTGACATTTGTCTGGAATCCTTTAACTCATCTCGATCTATTTAAGGTCTATACTGGCCTCTTCTGGTAGAATGGTAATTTGTAAGAGCCTACATTTTTTATCTTAAAATGTATGGTTTACGTTTTTGATGTATGAAGACTTATTCTTATTCAACACACAATATATCTTTATACGTATTATATGCCTACTTTATTATTCCTTTCATTTATACATATAGGCCTACCATACAAAAAACTTGGGTCACATGACTAGCCAACATCTTTTACGATTTTTAAGAGCTTTTAACATGAAAGCACAAATACAAGCACTAAATATTTGAAATTGGTAATATGGAAAGACGTGTCTGCATATAAATGTCTTTCATTACTAAACAAATGATAGTTGAAATAAGAGCCTATAATAAGCTCATTTAAAAGCATTGCAAGACGATAGTGGATAAATTCTAGGCAAAGGGTGCCTTATTATTATTCATGTTTAAATGTTAGTTTATGTTAATTTTAACATAAATCCAAGTTTTGTGTTATATTATCTCTTATCATTTACATATCATGAAAATGAATGATTTTTCTAAAATATCTATAAAAAAAATCTATAAAATATTGACAAAATATGGATTAAGAATGAGTTATTGACCCTAAATGTTTTATTGGTCATGTACACAAGTTTATTAGCAATATCAACATGATCACATTGCAATATACACGGCTTGCCCAGGCCCTGTGCATCGGTCATCTGTGCCAGACCTTACTATTATTACTCTATAAAAAATCAATCAAAAAATGTTCAAACAACTAATTTTGTTGGTTGAGCAAAAGTCCTTGAAAAAGTTCACAGAACTTCTCAAGTTCATTCTTTGTAACCAAACATTTTCCTCTTAACATAAAGAGTAGTACATAACATGAGATCATGAAAACGATGAACCCTCTGACCAATCACATCAGACTAGGCTAGCGGAAAGGAGGGGATTCAGTCAAGAAATAACCTCCTATTATTATGAAATAATCGTGTTTTACGCCTTCTATGTGCATTAACTTGTTGTTGGACACTCCATAAACCAGAGCGGGATCTTATATGAGCAATTTCCTCTATAAAATGTAAAATATGTAGTTAAGTCAATGTAGGCCTAATACTTAAAAAAATTAACTTTTAATATGTTCTCCCTACAAGGATAAATAAGTAACTTGAACATAAAGGATTAAAATTAGTCAAATTTTGTTGACTGGATTTAGATACTCAAATTTTGGGCCAAAATGCAGCAGAAAGTTTGCCTCACTTACAAACAAGTTTATTCTGAACAAACAATATAGCAAAAGTTACAAAGTTCCCAATATGCACTGCAGCATATTGTGTTTCTTATTTGTTTTTCTTTTAAAGATTAGTGTTTTAGTTCTTGCTGGCTTAATTTATGGTTTAACAGTAACGGTCCTGTCTGCCCCCTTGTGTTCCCCTACCAGCTTTCCCTGCATGTGTTTTCACCTCATGGATTCATTTTCACCACACCTTTAACAGTCAGACTACACTCCCCATAATCCTTTGCACCAGTTCATCCCCATCTTTGATTACACCCGCACCTGAGACTCATTATTGCAACCACACCTGATCTGCATTCTCTCGTCCCTTTATATTCCTTGTGTTTTAATCTGTTCATTGTCAGGTCGAGATGTATTATGTTTTGTTCTAGCACCGAACAGCTATTTGTTACTCGTGGATGTTACACGTTGATTTAGAATTGTTAACCTGTCTACCAGTTGGGGTGTTTATGTTGAGATGTAAGTGCGTGACACTCCAACATTGGTTTAAATGCACTCAATTCACTCAAACAGATATTTGGTCAAAGTTTTGGTCTGTTAGAGGCAGAGAATAAGTTTAAGATATTTGTTTATTTTTAAATATCCAATGTATGTTCTTCATTTATGTTTAGTCAAAAAAAAAATATGTTGTTCGTAAGGTAAATGTTGGGACAACTAATGACTTGAGTATACTTTTTTGTACCGCTCCAGAAAACTGATAATCCTAAATTAGTTTAATTAAAAAAATTGTTTCTCCAATTAGTTGTTTTAAATCGATACAACTTCTATTCTAAAAAGTTGAGCGAACAAGAAAAAGCAAGGGGAAATTAGTACTAAGATTTTATGGTTGTGCATGCTTTCTGTTGTACATTTGTTACAGTGTATTTTATTCTGAATAGAAACTGCCTTTAGCAAAATGTTTCACATGGTTTTGGGACAAAAATAAAACTTTCTAAAAACTTTTTCGTTTATTCTTTTGAAAGCAAAACACAGATGTTATGCTGGTTTTGTCATTAAAATGGCAGTGAATAATGCTCTTCTCTTCAGGTAGACACACACAGTGCATTTAACACATTTCAGATAATATGTATACATTTGAAGATTACTGGTTCTTTATGTTATAATATTATTTATTTATAGTGTTGTGTATGACGGCTGTAGCTTAAATGGAATAAATCAACAGTTTAGACTTCACTGTCAATTCATAACCATAACATTTATTTAGATTACAATGACAGATTTCATCCAAAGACAACATGTTCTGAAGAGCACATGCAGAAATACAATTTGTATTAGATATGAAGGCAATGATGCAGTGCAGTGAGACAAACATTACAATACACAAACAACGTCACGACCATTCTAGTTTTTTTCTAAGATAAAACAGTTTACTCTGTAGTTTTCATTTAAATTCACTGCAACGGCTTGGATACCTCTACACTCCCTCTTAAAGTTCAGATTCTTTTTACATTTATTACAAATAACACACATCTCTTTAAATAGCCATCACACTGAATAACATTCAGGTATTTTTTTAAACCTCGGCACTGCTGGACCTTCAAAACAGTGCCTCCAGGCTCCAAAATTAAAGATCCATCTCTAGCAGGTTCATCTGCAACAACACATCAGGATCTCACCTGACTTACAAAACCTGCCTATGCAGGACACAAGTCCATCAGATGAGAACTCAGTAAAGAAGAAGCAGAGGTCAGGTCACAAACTTCAGTAACAGTAGCGTGCCAGTGCGATGAGAAGGTACATGAGGGTGATAATGGTCAGAGCCGAGAACGTGAGAAGCAGTCCAGTGAAGAGAACATTGTCTATGGGCAGCTTGAGGATTTTCCCTTCTGCTGGAATCATGTTGGAAAGTTTGAGCATGTAGCCCAGGGACCAGGCTATACTGGTCTTGTTCACCTATGAAACACAGCAAGTCATAAGCACTGGAGATTGTAAATCTTATTCTTTAGCCCAAATCCCTATCTATGACCAAATTTAATTTCTTAAAATACACAATTATTGCAGGTGCAGTTTACTTATTAAAATATTATAGACTTTTGCATGTTCACTTGTAAAATATTTTAACAAATAATTAAGTAATCTTAGCCTATTTTTTTTTTCCTGTTATACATTTTTATGACGTAAATTGAGGAGGTTTCTAGCGGTATTTACAGGCAAAACTGATTTACAATAAGTTTGAATTTCATGACAGCCCGATAAGATGTGTTACATTGATAAACGGCTATTTATTGTAAACTGGCAGATTCCCATTTGTGCAGTTATTTATAAATCTGTTTACTCCCTAAACAAAAAACAAAAGACAACAAATAATTGCTGGTGAAATACTTTCTTTGTAACTCTCTCTCTCTAATTAAAAAGTATTTTCTTTCTATTTTGCTGTTGAAAAATGTTGGGGAGGTATGTTTTGAAGCATGGCACCCGGTTTCAGGCAGTTTAAGCTGGTCCTAAATTGGTTATAGATGGTCTAAAAGCAACAATGTAAGCAAACGTTACTGCATGCTTAATGCACGCTTTTCTAGCCCAAACTTAACTTCCGGTTCATATCTGCAAAGAGTCCCTGCAGATTATTTCTGATAACAAGAAATAACAAGTAAAAAAATTTGCTAGAGAATATAAAGTATGTCTAGTAAGTATTATTTTGGGTTACCAGTAGAAGAACTGTTACTTGGCTAAAATTAAATGCGACAAAGTTACACAACCATTCAACAATTAAAAAAAAGAAAAAGATGAATAGACAATAAATAGCTCATGTGTAACACGGAAAACATTATGTACCTCTTTCTGAAAATTGAGACTTTTCCAGTTGTCAGTGTTGAACTTGTATCCGTCATCCAGGATAGTGTGCACATAGTTTGCTGAGAAGCAATAGGACTTCACATGGATGTCCTT